>NW_026901945.1:0-673461 GCF_033783945.1 Neopsephotus bourkii
GTAAGATGCTCTGGGTAATGGTTTTCTAATGGTATGAATGCAGTTTTTCACAGTCACATATTTTTCACAGTAATTACCGCACCTATGTTACTTTAAATTTTTAGTCAGTTCTTATTTTTAATGAAATGGTGGGGAAAACCTGTGGAGAGTGCAAATATTGAGTCTGTTATTCAGTAGTATCAGAGGAAGCTGTTTCAGAACAGGCAAAAAACCCTCTCCTGTTTAAATGTCACCTGTGGGAGTTCTTAACAACTCGTTTTTACAAATTTGTAAATATTTGCAACCCATTTTTACTTGCCCCTAAGATGTTTGAAGCCATGAATTGGCTATTTCTAAACTTTTTTGACATTTCTATCCAATTTTCTCCTCTCTGTAAAAATTTGACTCCATTTTTGGCCATTTCCAACCCGGTTTTGACATTACTAAAACATCTTAAGCCATTTTTGGCAATTTTTAACCCATTTTTGCATACCTCTATTCTTTCTTAACACTTCCTTGACTATTTGTAACCCTGTTTTGCACATCTCTAACTTGTTTTAAGCCATTTTTACTATTTCTAACCCATTTTTACCTCCTTCTAACCTGTTTGAAGCCACTGTTGGCTATTTTTAAACCCAGTCTTGGCCATTTCTAACCCAGTTTTGCCCATTTTACACAGTTTTAAGCTGTTTCTTGCTATTTCTAACCAATTTCTGACCATTTCTAACTTAATTTTGCTCATTTCTAATTCGTTTTTAGATATTTTTCGATGTTTGTAACCAATTTTTTCTTCCTTCTAAGCTGTTTGAAGCCATGAATTGGCTATTTCTAAACTTTTTTGCCATTTCTATCCAATTTTGTCCTCTGTGTAAAACTTTCAAAGCCATTTTTGGCCATTTCCAACCCAGTTTTGACATTACTAAAACATTTTAAGCCATTTTTGGCAATTTTTAACCCTTTTTTGCATACCTCTATTCTTTGTTAACACTTCCTTGACTATTTGTAACCCTCTTTTGCCCATTTCTAACTTGTTTTAAGCCATTTTTACTATTTCTAACCCATTTTTACCTCCTTCTAACCTGTTTGAAGCCATTGTTGGCTATTTCTAAACCCAGTCTTGGCCATTTCTAACCCAGTTTTGCCCATTTTACACAGTTTTAAGCCGATTCTTGCTATTTCTAACCAATTTCTGACCATTTCTAACTTAATTTTGCTCATTTCTAATTCATTTTTAGATATTTTTCGATGTTTGTAACCAATTTTTTCTTCCTTCTAAGCTGTTTTACGCCATGAATTGGCTATTTCTAAACTTTTTTGCCATTTCTATCCAATTTTGTCCTCTGTGTAAAACTTTCAAAGCCATTTTTGGCCATTTCCAACCCAGTTTTGACATTGCTAAAACATTTTAAGCCATTTTGGGCAATTTTTAACCCATTTTTGCATACCTCTATTCTGTCTTAAGCCTTTCTTGACTATTTCTAACCCTGTTTTGCCCATTTCTAGCTCGTTTTAAGCCATTTTTTGCTATTTCTAACCCATTTTTACCTCCTCCTAACCTGTTTGAAGCCATTGTTGGCTATTTCTAAACCCAGTCTTGGCCATTTCTAACCCAGTTTTGCCAATTTTACACAGTTTTAAGCCGTTTCTTGATATTTCTAACCAATTTATAGACCATTTCTAACCTAATTTTGCTCATTTCTAATTCGTTTTTACATATTTTTCAATGTTTGTAACCAATTTTTTCTTCCTTCTAAGGTGTTTGAAGCCATGAATTGGCTATTTTTAATTTTTTTTTTGCCATTTCTATCCAATTTTGTCCTCTGTGTAAAACTTTCAAAGCCATTTTTGGCCATTTCCAACCCAGTTTTGACATTACTAAAACAATTTAAGCGATTTTTGGCAATTTTTAACCCTTTTTTGCATACCTCTATTCTTTGTTAACACTTCCTTGACTATTTGTAACCCTGTTTTGCCCATTTCTAACTTGTTTTAAGCCATTTTTACTATTTCTAACCCATTTTTACCTCCTTCTAACCTGTTTGAAGCCATTGTTTGCTATTTCTAAACCCAGTCTTGGCCATTTCTAACCCAGTTTTGCCCATTTCTAGGAAGTTTTAAGCTCTTTCTGGCTATTTCTAAACAATTTCTGACCATTTCTAACCTAGATTTGCCCATTTCTAATTAGTTTTTACAAATTTGTAAATATTTGCAACCCATTTTTACTTGCCCCTAAGATGTTTGAAGCCATGAATTGGCTATTTCTAAACTTTTTTGACATTTCTATCCAATTTTCTCCTCTCTGTAAAACTTTCAAACCCATTTTTGGCCATTTCCAACCCACTTTTGACATTACTAAAAGATTTTAAGGCCTTTTTGGCAATTTTTAACCCTTTTTTGCATACCTCTATTCTTTCTAAAGACTTCCTTGACTATTTGTAACCCTCTTTTGCACATTTCTAACTCGTTTTAAGCTATTTTTGCTATTTCTAACCTATTTTTAACTTCTTCTAACCTGTTTGAAGCCGTTGTTGGCTATTTCTAAACCCAGTCTTGGCCATTTCTAACCCAGTTTTGCCCATTTCTAGAAAGTTTTAAGCCATTTCTTGCTATTTCTAACCAATTTCTGACCATTTCTAACCTAATTTTTGATCATTTCTAATTCGTTTTTTCATTGGCTTCTCCCACTCTACCAGCCCCTTCTGCTTGTTGCAGCTCATTCTGTATCCCACTGGCCCTGTCTTTCTCCCTGCCTGCTTTTCCTCTCCCTGGCTGTGTCTGCTGCTCCCAGATGCTTCCTCCATCGCTCTGCAGGGCTTCTGCTACTTCTCTTTCTTTCTGCATCCCTCTGAGCTGCTCGTTGCTCCTGCACTTCTCTTTCTCTCAGTTGTTATTCTTGTTTGTTGCTCTGGTTTTAGAATCATAGAACAGTGAGGGTTGGAAAGGACCTTAAGATCATCCAGTCCCAACCCCCCCTGCCTTGGGCAGGAGGACCTCACATTAAACCATGTCACCCAAGGCTCTGTCCAGGCTGGCCTTGAACACTGCCAGGGATGGAGCATTCACAAGTTCCTTTGGTGCCCTGTGCCAGCGCCTCAGCACCCTCACAGGGAAGAGCTTCTGCCTTATGTCTAAGCTAAACTTCCCCTGTTTCAGTTTGAACCCGTCACCCCTTGTCCTGTCACTCCAGTCCCTGATGAAGAGGTGCTCTCCAGCATCCTTGTAGCCTCTTTTCAGAGACTGGAAGCTGCTCTGAGATCTCCCTGCAGCCTTCTCTTCTCCAGGCTGAACAGCCCCAATGTTCTCAGCGTTTCTCCATAGGGGAGGTGCTCCAGCCCCTGATCATCCTTGTGGCCTCCTCTGGACTTGTTCCAACAGCTCCATGTCCTTCTTATGTTGAGGACACCAGAACTGCACACAGTGCTGCAAGTGGCGTCTCAGAAGAGCAGAATAAAGGGGCAGGATCACCTCCTCTGACCTGCTGGTCACGCTCCTTTTGATGCAGCCCAGGATACGGTTGCTTTCTGGGCTGCAAGCACACGCTGAAGCCAGCTTATGTTCTGTTTCTCATCAAGCAACACCCCCAAGTCCTTCTCCTCAGGGCTGCTCTGAATCTCTTCTCTGCCCAGCCTGTAGCTGTGCCTGGGATTGCTCCGACCCAGGTGTAGGAGCTTGCATTTGGCTTGGTTGAACTTCGTGAGGCTGGCATTGGCCAGCTCTCAGGCGTGTCAAGGTCCCTCTGGATGGCATTCCTTCCCTCCAGCGTATCGACCGAACCACACAGCTTGGTGTTGCTAGCAAGCTCTCCCTGCCCCTATTTCTTTTTCACCTACTCACCTTTCCTCTACCCACCACGTCTTTTGGTGATCTCTGTCAATCCCATAGTCCTTCCTTCTCTCTGCCCTGCTCCCTCTCCCTCTGTTTGCCTCTCTTCCTCTTTCCGTGCTGCTGCTTTCTCCATCTCTGTGCAGATGCCTACCCTTTTTTTCCTCTCATGTCCTTATTTCCCTTTTTCCTGTGTTTCTCTCTATCCCATTCCCTGTTCCATCCTTTCTTGCTAAGCCTCTCTGTCCAGCTGGCTGTGCCTTCTTTCACTCTTGATCTGGAATTTTTCTTTCCCCTCTCTTGTCCTGATGCCCAGCAATTGGTTTTGTCCTCCAGTGCTGCCCTGCTCTCTCTTCCTTCTTTCTCTGTCATTCTGGCCTGCTCTCTCTTCCTATTTTTTTCATTCCTTCATCTTGAGCTTGAAGCCCATCAGGGTTTTCTGATCCATCACTTTGTCTTGCATTCTGTCCCTGCTCTTTTCTCTCTTTCTTTTAGTTCTGCTGCCTTTCTCTTCTTTCCCTCTTTCTCCGCCTCTGCCCTGCTCCGTCCCTCTCATTTTCTCTCTGTTTCCCTCCTGCTCCCTGTCTTTGCCCTGTCCCCCCCATTTTTCTGTCATACTTCTTCTTAGGGTTCCCCACCACCACTACTCTGTCCTGCTCTCTGTCGCTGGTATTTCTCAGTCAGCAGCACAGTGTGTTGTTTGTCCTTCCATCTCTCTCTGCCCTGCTGCCCAGCCCTGGCTTTCTTAACCTCCAACTCTGTCCTGCTCCCCATCTCTTATTTTTGCCTGTCTTTGCCTTTGTCCTGCCTCCCTGTCCCTTTTTCCCTCTCTCTCACCTGTCCTGCTGCCTGTGCTTTTCTTGGAGAATCTGTGTCCTGCTGTTGCCTGGCACCTGCTGTGAATCGCAGTCAATGTGAAATTGAACTTACCTGAGCTTGAATGAAATCAGACCAGTTGCATCTGGTTTCCTTTCTGTCTCCAGTTCCAGCTGACTTTGCTGGCACTAATTCATGATCATAAGACCCTGAGCTGCAAGTAAACTGACGGCATCACTCACTTCGGTAATGGGGTGGGTGGTCTGTGATAAGGCATGTGTACTTGGGTGCTGGTGCTGCTTTCATGAGCATTCTCTGGTCTTGCCACTTCAAAGCTCTTCCTTTTTTTTCCAGAAACTTGAAGACTGCGTTTCTTATTCTGGGGTTCACACTGGAGCTGGACTGAATGCGTGGTGTAATGGGCTCTGTCAATGGGAGAGAGAGCCCTGCTTTTTCGTTGTTGTTTTCTAACGCTCCGTGAGCTTTGGTAAGCAAAGGGAAGAGTGGCTGAAAGAGTGTCTTGAGAGTAACTTGTTCCTATAGCGTGCCTGTCTTCACCTTATGGTGAAGGTTTCTTACAGGAAGCATGATTTTGCTGAGCTATGAGGTTGCCTTGGCTTGGTGAATGTAACAAGCATTGTCTTCAAAGGTAGTGAAGCTGTAGCAAAACTAGCGGGAAAAGCTAGTTTCTTCCTAGAACGCTGCCTGATAAAATAGTAGCAGGTAAAGGCACTTGCAGTTGGCTTTTCTATGCAGTCTTTGTGCAGAGCTTTTGGCACTTTTGGTAGGGATTGATTTCTGTGAAGGAAGGAGGAATGAGGGAAAAAATAGTGCAGCTTGTCTGAACGGCTGCTTCACTGCTGGCAGGGTTGGAGTCTTCATGCTAGAACAGGTCTTTACTATAGTTTATAAACAAAGAAGATGAGCTGTCTGTAAGGAAAGCTTCATCAGAAGTAAGGCTAATTTTGCTAAATTTGGTACTCTGCTGCAACTGAGAGATGATTTGGCAGTATTTACATCCCATCTACGTGCCAGAGTGTTAACGCAGGCCATCAGGGTCTTTTCAGCTGTACTGCTGGACTACAGGTGATGTGCCTGGGTGGTACCGAGACCCTGGGTGAACCAGCTCTGCCAGCTGTTAAAGCTCAGAGGATGTGACAGAATGGAAACCATCTTTGTAGTGGACCCCAACCATCAAAGGTGCGGATGTGCTGCTGATATCCCACCAGCCTGGGGATGTGAGGACTTTCGCTGAGAGCCCAGTAAGGATCCTGTTTTCTGCTCCGGTAGAGGCTTTCTGTGCACCCTGTCCCAGGAGGCATATTAGACACGGCTGCTTCTTTGAGATCTCAGAAAAGACACCGCATGATGCAGAGACTGTGGTGGCATTGCTGGGTTAAGGGGTTTGGTGTAACCTTTTGCCCCTTGCCTTCCTGTCCCACAGTACAATGTGCCCTTTCATGCCAGTGCAACAACCTGGAGCAGCCCAGTGAGCAGTGAATGTCTTAACCAGGGTGTTAGCGCATCCCCCTTGCGCTGTGTGTGCTTTTCTGTGGCTCAGGGTGTAAGTGGAGGAGGTTTGTAGTTGTGCAGCTTTCTAAAACCTGGATCAGGGTAGTGAGCTGCCTGAGAGCATTTGCAACGTGCACTGAAAATAGGTGGCCAGGTGCACAAGTCAGAAGTTCTTGGGCTTGTTGCTGAAGCCTCTGTCTGCTTAAATCATGCATCTAAGGATGCAGTTGATTTTTGGGGGGAGAAGCTGGAGGGGTCCCTTGTGCATGTGGATGCTTTTGGTAACTGTGTTTTTCTGCTTTAGACCTCATCACGCGGACAGATGTTTTGCTGCATGTAGCCTTCTGACCAGCAGTGGCATCTCAAGAAACCCTGATGTCTGTCAGCAGCACTGGTGAGCAGCTGGGAATTTCTTTGTGTCCTGCAGCCTGCTGAGCCCCAGTACTGGCAGCTGGGTACCCTGGACTTTCTGCCACTGTCTCCAGTTCATCACAGAATGGCTTGCCCAGTCCCCATAGCCAACCTGACCCACATCACACAGCAGTGCTAGTCAAGTTACATTTTCAGTGAGAGTCCTTCCGGAGTGATCATTTCCTGGGAGGACAGTGCGATGATGGAGGTAAAGTCTCCCCCCCATGAACAGAAGGCTTCTGGGCCTCCACAGGGGCAGTGCCTTGGAGGACACCTTTCAGACTGGGGAGAGGAGTAGCGTCTAAAAATTCTTCCAAAGGCATGTGCTGTCCAAGGAGAGAGGCTAGGACACAAAATACAGAATTTCAAGAGTAATTCTCTATTCATGGCCATGAGGTGTACCAGTCAAATTGTGGGGCATCAATTGTGGTTTTACAGAATCAGAATTGTTAGGGTTGGAAGCGAACTCTGGAGATCTTCCAGTCCAACCCCTTGCCAAGGCAGGGCCACCCAGAGCAAGTTACACAGGAATGTGTCTGGGTGGTTTTGGAATGTCTCCGGAGAGGAGGACTCCACAGCCCCCCTGGGCACCCTGTTCCAGTGCTCTG
This sequence comes from Neopsephotus bourkii, assembly GCF_033783945.1. Lineage (NCBI taxonomy): Eukaryota > Metazoa > Chordata > Aves > Psittaciformes > Psittacidae > Neopsephotus > Neopsephotus bourkii. Next base: position 7,149 of record NW_026901945.1, read on the forward strand.
ACACCCTCACTGGAAAGTTCTTCCTCATGTTGAGATGAAACTTGTTGTGCTTTAGTTTATGGCCATTGCTCCTCATCCTGTCGCTGGGTAGCACTGAAAGGAGTCTGGCAACATCCTCTTGGCACCTGCCTTTCAGATATTTATATGCATTGATGACAGTCCCTTCTCAGTCGCCTCTTCTCTAGACTAAACAGGCTGTGGTTCTTACACATGGTTCTTACACCTTTCAAGCGCTCAGTGGTTTGACCAGTGCCTACTCAACACACACATATACTCCTGTTTTGCAAAGCAGCTCTAATTGTGTGGCGTTGTCCTCCATCTGCTTCTTTCTTGACCACGACATCCCTGCAGCTGGTCTTGCTGCCGTACCTTCTCTGTGCTGCGAGGTGAGGGAAGGGTTTCACTGAGATGTAATTAAGAGTGAGGGGATCAGAAGAGATACTGATTCTGACCTGGGCCTCTCCCAGTGCTGGTGGTTCATTTGTTACTTTTTAGTCCTTTCCTGCAGAGTTCAAGCAACTATGGGTGTGTGACACTGGGGAAGTCCATTGGTTGATGGCAGTAAACATAAATGGTTGTTGGCTGCTTTCGCTGAAGTCTGTGATTCTTTAAGATGTGCTCAAGCACCTCGTTATGTCCCCTGCCTTTGCTGGCTCCGTGGCACGGACAGCTGAGCACCACAGAGGGGCTGCATCCGGCCCAGGATGTTTCAACCTGGCTGGATGTTGACGGGAGGGTCACTGTAGTGACAGCGTGGGGATGACAGGGTGGTCACTGTGTGAGGTCAGGCTGGGGTGACAGCAGGGACAGGTGCAGCTAAGGGTGGTGACAGGCCCAGGTGTGACGGGTCCCCCTGCTTGGGTGGGGGTGCTTGGACCTCTGCGACACGAGCCTTTTGTCACAGTGCACTGGGTAGCCTGGGTGTGCTGTGTTGTGGCAACTGGGGCAGAGGTGCTTGAGTCGCCGTAGGGGTTGGTCAGGCCTCGGAGTGCTGCATGCGGGAGAGGACACTGAGGCCAGCTAGGGCTTTGGGGAACTCTCCCCCCCTGGGCTTTGAGGAGGACTGGGGCAGGTGCCAACACACAGCACAGCTCACTTGCTGAGGGCCATAGCCTGGAGCTGTTAAGGTGGCAAAGCCAGGGCCTCACTACGCCACGATGGAGGCCTGAGGCTCTGTCAGCCGAGGCTGCCTGATGTGTCAGGGCCTGGCTGTGGCAGAGTGCTGCAGCCTCTGAACGCCATTGGCCAGCACGAGCTCAGCCCGTGCTGCTCACCCCAGCCCCCTCGGTGGGCTTTGCCGCGTGCCCTCACCTTGGCAGAGGCTGCAAGGCCTCTACCTGTCATTTGCCAAGCTAGACACGGTAGTGGAGCAGGCGCTGCCTGGCCCCGACCATGTCTTGCATTCACTACAAGTTCTTCTCCAAGCTGAACTATGATACGGTCACCTTCAGTGGCCTCGACATCTCCCTTTGCGACCTCAAGTGCAAGATCATGCGCAAGGAGAAGCTGAAGGCAGCCAACTGTGATCTGCAGATCAGCAATGCCCAGACCAAAGAAGGTACGTGTGCGCAGCATGTGCAGGGCTTTGGGGATGTCCTGGCTGGCGACGTTGCAGAGCACCCCATGATGGTCACAGCCAGCAGAAGCCGCATTCTGCCTTTTATGGCTCATCTGCACATAGCACGAGTGAGCCTGGGGCCCATCCTGCCAGGTGGCAGGAGCACCAAGAGGGTAAGCAGTGCCAGGGATTAAGTGGGGTGGAGTCATGAAATCTGATTGAGCATCCTGCTGGCTACACCAGTTTGTCAAATGTGCAGGCTGAGTCACAATGTCCAGAAGAGAGCCCCGAGCGCTCTAAACCCCTGAGGGGAGCCTAGGTGAAGCTAGATCTAGCCTTAGTCTCAGGCTTGGTCAATGGTTCATGTCTAATGGAATGTCAAAAAATAAAATCAAGGTAGAATCCAGCTAAAATGATTGGCATGGAAACCAAAGATGAAAAAAAGGAAGCCCTCCCACTGAGACACAAAGTTCAGAGTGGACCCCCTGGCTTTCTAAACTCCTGATGGAGCCTAGGTGTGGCTGGATCTAATCTTAGTGTCAGACTTGATCAAACAAATGTAAAGCACTGAGCAGATGAGAAGTGTGGCTTTGGATGGATTAAGCTCCAAGAAACAGAGAAAGGTGACAGGCTCTCTTTTGCATTTGTTCACTCTGGAGCACAAACAGCAGAAGTGACACAGTTAACAGTGGCGAAAGCAGTGCATCTGAGTTTTCATGCTTTTACTAATGCCTGGCTTGTTTCAGAGCAAGCTAGTCAGACTTTAGAACCTGGTTTATGCAGGTGAGACTTTGTGGTGGTTTGTTTTTCTCCAGAGATCTATCAGTTTTGTAGCCTAATAGAAGCAAAAGCAACCTCAGTTAGTTCAGGAAAGCCCCGCCTGTATTAGCAGGCTGTCCTGTAGTGACCTCTGAGATCCTTTTGATGTTGGCATTCAAACTGTTTTTAAAAAAGGAGAAAGATTTAGCTGCTGGCGTTTGGTTATCAAACCTGAAAATGTCTTGAAAGGTACTGTTAGTGCGTTCAGACAATGAAGGCACGATGTTACATACGAAATTTGGCTTCTGTATCTGTAGAGGCCTTCTCTGAAGGGCTGTGTAGCTAATTATGTATTAATACATGTCCTTTTGAATGTCTTTTTCTGTACTTCTGTTGGTTTCAGAATACACAGAAGATGCCCTGATTCCTAAAAACTCATCAGTAATTGTCAAAAGAATCCCTGCTGGAGGAGTTAAAGCTACCGGCAAAACAGATGTTCCGTAAGTGTCCACACAGCATTGCATTCTTGGCTGTTGGTTTCAGTGCGTGAACTGTTGTGATGCATTTGAGGCATTCAGATTGTATCTTTCTTGTTAAAGCTTCCATTAGTTTTTGTTGTCACTGAGTAGATTTTCATGTATCGGTCCCAAAGCAGACTTATGTTTTTAGGCCTGCTGGGATACGGGGTTCAAACTCCAACAGTGGAAACTTTTAAAATGATTCTATAGGGTTTGTTCTTGGGGTTAATTTTTCTGAGAACCAAGTTGTAGATCCTGTTTTGTCTGCGTGGAGAGATTCCTTGTTATATGTGTTCACTTTTATGGCTTTTGTAGCGAAGAGAGTTCTGCAGTGCAGTGCAATTAAGACTTTTTTTTTGGTCACAGGGCTCCTCAGTCACACAAAATCCCTGGAGCAGCTTCTTTCAGGTGACATTTCTATTCCTATTTTTAGTCAATAAAGCGTATGTAACATGTCTAGTACTTTGGCACTTTCATGGCTAAGCATGGTAGATACCTGAACACAGTGCTTGGGCTTCCAAAAGAAACACTCTTCTAAAGACTAAGCTGCTGACAGTTTTGTTATTTCTTTGTCAGATGACTGATTTTTTTTCACTGAAGTAAACTTGCCCTTTGAAGACTATCACTGTTCTGCCATAGAAACTAAAGTACTGTACGTGACACCTGTTTGTAATACTAGGGATGTACAGATTGCCTGAAGCTACGTTCATAGTTTGAGGGTTGATTATTTAAGAACACAAAGCTGTACTAGAGACTTGATATATTTGATACTGATGTGGCAGAGAAAATATCTGAGGACTTTCTCTTGCACTGTTGTGTTCTGTATCTGTAAGTCTGACTTTGTGACAAAGTAGAAATGGGATTTTGGAGGTTTTTTAGTTGCACTGAATGACCAAGAGGTAAGAGTTTGTGTACACAAATAAATTTCCATATTCCCTAGGCTATGGGAACATAATGTTTTGATGTTCGGGTTTTATAATTGATTTTTGGTGCTTTCTGTTGGGTACAAGTGCTTTATTTTAAGTTCTGATCACCTTTCTGTCTCCTCCTAGAAGTCGAACTGAGCCAGCGAGCAGAACATCAGAAGCAGTATGTAAAAACCCGATCTCACCCGTTTTTCTACGCACTGCACTGAATTCTAAACAATGTAGCCTTGTATTAATTTTCCAAACATTAACTTCATCTATCTTCCAGTAAAACACAGTCCAGAGTGTAATTCAAATGCACTGATTCATCATAGTGAAAACTGAGTCACGCCATCAATTTGCAGAGTTCTGATGTGAATGTTGGGATTTATGGCTAGTAATGCATGGTATTTCCTATTGCATATGCTAGGATATGTCCTGTGTGACTTTGTGTTGTGCAGATAGTGCCTGATCATCTTTAGTTCACGCAGGTTCCAGGTGTGCACAACTGAACTTGGTGCCACATTCGAGATCTGTCTGCCTGTAGTTAGTAATGTTGTGAGTTTGTACAGCCTTTTCTGTGCTTTTTGTAAAAACTGCACTTCAGCAGTAGTTCTCTGCAAACACTGCGGCCCATTCCTAACCAGCGGCCTGAGGATTTCATTGTGGCAAGCTACAGGCGTAGGCAGCTGGGAGGGAGGAGTATGTTTGCAATGGAGGAAAAAATGCCATGACTGTGCTTTGAATCCATGCTTTCATCGTCAGGAAAGATTGGGTTTGGTCTGATAGAAAGAAGAAGAATAAAAATTCTCATGCTTCCCAAACTGATTTGGAGAGTGTGTCCTGTGGTCTATTAAAATACAAGAAATATTTCTTCTCCATTTTTATAGGCTACTCTGTCATAGTAAACTTTTTTTTTTTTTTTCCCAGTAATTTGAGCAGTTTCTTTTTTTCCTAGACAAATTGGCAGGTTACTTTTATGGCTGATGGTTCAGATTGGTGTTTGGGTTTGGTGGGGTATGGTGAGTTTGGCATCTTTGCAGTTATTCGTCAAATCATAACTGTATAAATGCATGTTTAAATGATGAGACATTATCTGACTAATTTACAAACTACACTGCAAGTAAGTTTCCTGTAGTGATGCTTCCTTCTCAAATAAACTTCAGCATTTTTCACAAGGGCCCCTCTCTGAGGTATTCTGGAGCAGTAAGTCCATCTCCAGCGAGTTGGTTAGTTTAGTTTCGTCTCATTAGCCACACAGGCACTTTTCAGCTGTCACAGGTTTGGACTTTATTCTGAACAAATACAAATTACAGTAGGTTGGCAATGCCTCTTTCAGTGACACGCAGAGGATAGAGTGCAGATTTTCAGACTGCAGTAGAGGTTAACTCTTGCTATGTTTTGATTATAGAACTTGAATATGCGTTTATTTTTTGCTGAACAGATGAATGATGAGCCTTCTGCGTCTGTTTCTCTGGCCCAGCTTTTAAAGGTGTGTATGTATGTATTGTTGTAAAATACTTCAGTGTTTCCTTCATATTTTTAAGCCTCACTTGCAGTCTATAGATGGATAACTGTTGTAATGTGAACAAAACTTTAATTTTTAATAAAGTATTTAGTTTAACAAGTACGTCTAATTCGATACTGTGCTGTAAAGAGTACTTGCCAGTTTGGGAAGACAGAAGGGGAGTACCTTCTCAGCCTCAACGTAATGTTGCAGCGTTACTCATCTTCAGGACATAAAGCAGCAGTACCTCAGAAGCTGTTTACTGTTTTTCCTATGTTTCATTAAGTTTGTGTTGGAATCTAACAGCATTTTTACAAAAGAATTTAATTGGCTTGTGTGGTATGGACATTTCAGGGCAGTTTGCAGCAGCTGAAGTAGAAGTGTTTCTGGAACTTGGGCAATGGCATTAGAGGCATAGAAGCATTCTTTGAACACTGCACAGTCCCGTGAATTCCAGCCTCTGGACAGTGGAGAACGCAATCAAATTTGTTTGCGTGCAGACCGTGTCAACTGTGTAAATTGTGTACTTGGTTGTTTAGAGGAATGTACCAGTGTGTATCTACGGTGTATTAGCAGATGTGACCAGCTGAAAATGTTGCAATGGCCTGTTTTGGGATGGAACTGCTTGCTCTTTTGGCTCGACACTGTGTAACTTTGGCAGGACACTAATGACTGCCCTTTGTGAAAAAGCGTAGTGCTAGCCAATTAAATGGAAAAGATGGGAGCTAGTTCTTTCTCCTAAGAAGAGAGGCAGGAGTTCATTTCTAAGAACGAGAGGTCTTTCCACTGGCAGCATCTTCCCTCTCTCACTGAAGAAATGAAATCTGGGGCCTTCGGCTGTCCCTGCGTGTGTCCTTGGTTCTGTAAACCCATGTGAAGTTTGACTCTCAAATGTGAAAAACTGTCCAAGTGGTGTGCACATTGAATCTTTTGAGAAATGCATGAACAACACATAAAGCAGCTCAAAACTGTTACTTACTCGAAACACATTATTCAGGCTGGCTTAGCACAGGGGCAGTGTGCTGTGAACTAGTTTCTGTTTTATTATTACAGTGCAATAAATGCCATAGTTGAATTTTGGTCTATTGCTAGTAATGTTTTGTGGGGTTTGGATATGTTTTGTAAACTGTTTGGGTTCGAACAAATTAGTCAAATGTCTGCAAAGTTTCCTGTAAACGTTAATGGAAATGATTTCATAGATGTCCCTCTGGATCGTATAACTGGTAAGAAAAAACTGTGTATATGAACAAGCCATTTAATAAAATGCAGAAACTGGTTGATTGCTCTTGTGAACGAATGCGTGTAGAAGTGAAGACATACATGGTTGATCTGAAAGATGGGTGGTTGCAGGTCCGAATCATTTACAGGCACTCCCTTAGACCTTTCTTGTATATGGACTAGCGTGTAATAAAAACACCAGAAAAATCAGCTGGCTTCAAGATCTAGTTCTGCATGTGGGTGGTATTACAATATGTCCAGTAAAAGGACACAGTCCCCAGGAAAAGCCTGCAGGTTGTGCTCTCTGTAGTTAAATCCCTTAGTAGGAAGAAGTTAGTAGGGGAGGAAATGCAGTTTGGATTGCCTACAGGACACGATGGTCACATTTCTACTGAAAAGAACTTTGTGTCTTGCTGAGGGATCAGAAAGATTCCTTTCAGCACTTTTGTGTCTGATGCTGAATTTCAGGAAGCAAAAACTACAGCCCTGCCACTAACACTGTGTGTTCTTTTCAGTGCTGCAAAATGTAAATACTATAACTTGCAGAAATCTTTCTCAATTAAATGCACAGTAGCTATCTTCTCCTTCAAATGGGCTGGAGCTTCAAAACCAGTTGAAAACTACTGCTAGTGTCATTTCTTTTACTGATCACTTCAGTCCACTTGGAAGAAAAGTGGATCGGTTACACAAGTCTATGTCAAGCCTAAGGTTTTGAGTGCCCAAGAACGCTCTTTTCAAGTAGGCTAGCGGGCACATAAGCATCCTGTACAAGCACAAAGTCTCCCCAGCGCACGCTCAGGACAACTGTGTTTTATAGAAGCATCTGTTTTCAGGCAACATCAGCTAGCATTGTGGTGCCCTTTACAGGATTGAGCAAGCCGTGTTGTCTTTGGCTGGGTGAGCTTGCATGTGTTTCTAATGTGTGTGTCAAATAATTCCGTGTTAAACAGACTGCCAACCTGGCTGAAGCCAATGCTTTCGAAGAAGATAAAATAAAAGCCATGATGATACAGTCTGTGCATCAATATGATCCAGACAAGCAAGCGTTGATAATGTCAAATCAGTTCTTTGATGATTATGGGAAAAATTGTGTAGAGACACATGCATACCTTTTTCTTCCTGAAACCTTTTCAGTCACAGGAAGAAGCCCTTGGGTACACCTCTACCATCGTACATTTGCTTTCACTGTGGAAAACCTGGCCACTATAGAAAGGACTGCCCAAGAAATGGGGTAAGGTTTTGGGGACTTCTGGTGTTACTTTCTGACCTTGTTTAATTTCTGACCGTGGCAGTCAAGTACCAAATACAGGAATAATCGTATTGAGAACTGTTTCTCTTGAGGTGAAATACAGAGGTTACATGGCAATGCTGAAAAGCCCTTCAAAGTTCAAGGGAAAGCTGGGATTATAAATGTAATTTTTTTCTTTTTTCTAAGCCACAGACCTGAAATAAGTCCATAGATCTTTTCGTCTGTGAGTTTACATGCATATTTTTATGTATTTCAATATTACTGGAAATGTTTCTGGTTTAACTCTTTTTAATGACAGTTCACGTTTTCAGGATTTTGTATGAAACCAAGATGTTTCTGTTGACCCCATCTACTGAATATTTGTGTGTTTTACTGACACAAGTCCCTGGTTGAGTATTCATGCCCTTTAACATTAGTCCCTGAGTGTATACGCATGAGGTATGAATTCAAGCTTCATCTATAGCTGGTGAATAGATGTTTCTCCAGTGGCTGACCCAGAGCCCTGACTTAAGCTTTCCCTCTGAATTGTGCTTTGGGGGCGGTGGGGGGGTGGGGAGCAGGTTTGTATCTCTTCTCCCAGTGCATCATGAGGCAAGGGATATTTCACCCTTAAGAAACCTGTTGCTGAGCCAAAGAATGTCGACTCGGATCAAAACTCTGCTTAAGCCTTTCACAGGATCAGAGAACCAGCTAGGTTGGAAGAGATGCATCAAGTCCAACTGATACTTCAGGACTGCCAAATCCATCATGAACCATGTCACTAAGGGCTTCATCTACGTGTTCTTTTGAACACTTCAGGGATAGTGATTCCACCACTTCCCTGAGAAGCTGACTTAGGAACAATAGCTGACTTAGGAACATCCTGGCCATGTTCATTTAGGAAAAGAAGTATTTCAGTTGAACAACCTTCACGCTGGGTAAAAGGAGAGGATTTAAAGGGTTTTGCTTCTTACAGTCATCACTGAACTGTCATTTTAAGTGTAGGTCTTAAGATGAGGTATGTCTGCATTTCTTTTCCTAACAGGACAAAAATGTCCAGTCTGTTCCCAGACTGAAAAGGAGCACAGGAATTCCAAGTAGTTTCATGATAGAGGTGAAAGATCCCAACACGAAGGGTGCAATGCTGACAAACACTGGCAAATATGCAATACCGGTTATTAATGCGTAAATATGGATTTAATTGGACTGACCAAAAGGCGAATGAGAGAAAGCATGCATAAACATCTGAGTAGCCATGCCACCAAGTTGGACTGCACCTGTAATTACGGGAGAGGAAGCGCAGTCATTGCCTTTTAACCTTAAGACCTGTGACACTTGCCCCTCTAAAAAGAGGGTGGTCATTCATACTTGTCATGCCCCTGGAAGCTGGTTCAAGTTGTGGTGCACCAAGGATCTGTATTTCTGCAAAACATTTCGGTAGTGTTGGCAGGGGACTCGTTCTCTTTGAGAGCTCATTTTGCTTCTGGTTTATGTTTCAAAAGCCTCTTACAAAACTGTAACCAATAGCTGTTGGGTTGAGATTTCCCCCTCCGAGTTTTTATTTTACAGAGTTATGGCTATAGAAAAGTAGTTTCAGCTCAGTGCCGACAGTTCAGAAGGCTAATGTGGAGTGAGAAGAATTCTATCCAGTATCTTCTTTTGATAAAATGCAAAGCTCGGAAAAGCATTCCTTTACCCATCTTTAAATTTGTTCTTTTTCCTTCCCCACATGCCCTCCAGGGAAGCTTATGCTAGAGGAAAGAGGGAAAGGCCTCCATTTTTACCAGAGGAGCCATCCTCCTACTCTTCTGATGGTCCTATTCCGGATGAGCTGTTATGTCTCATTTGTAAAGATATAATGACTGATGCAGCTATTCTTCCCTGCTGTGGAAGCAGTTATTGTGACGAATGTAAGTGTTATTCCCATGTTGTTAATTCAAAACATCACGTCTGATCTTCTGAAAGCAAACATAGCCAATAACAAGATTTCTTTGTTACCTGTTCTAATTAAAACCTAAGTATACCCTTACTAGGAAAGGACTCGTCTCGTATAAAGTAAAAAAAAACCAAAACACCAAAAAAGAAAAGGCAGAAAACCTGGTTCTCTTTCTACAGATCCAGTTACATCCTCTTTACATGCGGAGGAGTGCCTAACTGTGCAGGTGATTACAGTATTAGATATCAAATGTTTGTCCACAGCCCTTCCTCTCATACAAAATTATACAGCCATCTCTGGTGACTGACTGTGGTCTACAGCAAACGGATAGTAAGGCATTTAATCCACATTCTTCTCCATGGGAGAGCTGGTTCAAACCTTCAGAACTCAGACCTACCAACGCTTGTTTTTGAGATGTGCTTTGTTCATTAACTTTGGGGTCCATGACTTCTTGCTGTAGTGGATAGTGGAAAAAGGATGAGTTGAACCATGAAGACACAGCCCACAGTCCATCTTCAAATACTACAACAGTGAAATGTCAAAACTGTGGAACTATTTGCTGCATACTAGTAATTTTTTACACTCTTGAATATTTGTAGCTTCATGCTGTACACTCAAGACCACATTCACCAATGAATCATACACGTGTTTTGGTTAGAACCCAACAACTTTCCTTACTTTGGCTAAAAACTATTGTATTGTGATTATACTAATTATGCACAGGTATTAGAACGGCATTGCTGGAGTCTGAGGAATATACATGCCCAGCGTGTCATCAGACAGATGTTCCTCCTGATGCTTTATTTGCCAACCAGAGCCTACGCCAGGTAGTGTGATGAGTTTTACATCAGTTGTACAAAGAGCTTGTAAGGAGCTGAGAGAGAAGACAATATTACTGTAGCATTAATTTAGCCTTAAGCAAGGCTAAGTTGAATAAGGCTAAGTTTACTTTTCAAACACATTATCTCTGACAGCTCTTTAGAGACAATCTGACAAATTCAGGTCACGCTTCTGTTTAACACCATCACCTCACTTTCAAATTTGGTGTTAACACTGTAGTATTTTAAATACAGATACCCTGAGTTAGCCCTCACTGACATCAGTGTTGAATGTGGTGGTGTTTAGATAGCTGTGGTCGAATGCTGTTAGGATTGATAGCATTTCCAGGAATACACGAGTAATTTTACTCCGCGGAGGTTTTGTTGGTGTATCTGCTGAAGTTTCAGATTACCTTTATAAAATGTTCCTCTGCCTCTAGGCTGTGAACAACTTCAGAAATGGAGCTGGCTACACAAAAAGGCTCCGTAAGCAGATTCAGCAGCAGCAGCAGCCGCCACCACCTGCAGCACCACTCACGACTGTTATCCCTCCTGCTGCTTTGGTGACTGCCGCTGAACTGCCTCCATCTTCCTCTCTGTCAATCCGCAGCTTGTTGGAAGAGAAGGTAAGCTTTATTTCCACATATGCGGTGACTCCAGGATTTCAGTAGAGCTTAATTTGCAGCTGTTTGCGTTTATTCACAAGAGCTCTCAAGTTCCTGTACGAAGACAGCTAGTGCTACCAAGTCTTCTGGGCTCCCAAGGGCAATCGGTACCCACAGCTGGTAAGTAATGATAGCTTTAGAACTTGTGTTAAAAAATTACCTTCATATAAGCTGAACGGGCCTTTTTTCTTTTTCTTCTCCCCTCTCCAAAAGGTCCTCCGAGGGCAGACAGTGCCATCCACGCACCAGGTGCCAGAACAAGCTGTGAACTGTAAGTGTGCTATAGAAATTCAATATGTAACTACTGGTAACCTAGGCTGTAACGTATGACTTAGACAACAGCTGATCGATAATCAAATAAGTGTGCACAGAGAGCTGCGGGGAATACAACTGGTAACTGATTTTTAAATGGCTCAGTCTGAATTGCCTATAAGAAAGGGGATGCGTGCTTGCAGCAAGATTATTTCAACTAAAACTCTGGTACATGATTAAAAAGAAGACTGAAAGAAGGATGCTTTTTGAGACAACCATTAGTACATATAAAAATTACATACAATGAAAGAATCAGATGGAAAGCTTTGGATTACTGGCTGAGTAGGGCTGAAGAAATGGGGTTTTCAGTAGAAATCAGCGTCCAACATTCTTGTTCTAACAACGTAGTTGATACTGATTGAGGCAGTTCTTGGAAAAATCAGTGCTGTCGTTTTATGACAATTCTGAATTGTTTCCACTTAGTCATCTCAAACGGCCAAGCTGCTTTCTCTCAGTTGGAGAGAGAACAGCCTGTTTCTGCGTCACGTTAGTCCTTCGTTTTGGTATAGATTTGTTACAGATAGCTTTTCTGTATAGAAGCTTCTATATAGATAAGTTGCACTTTACAAGAATTTAGAACAGAAAAAGTAGCTTCTGTTTCTACAAGAAATTTTCCTTTATCATTCCCCAACCTAACTGTAGCCAGGGGCTCTGCTGGGGAGGGTTTTGAATCTTCCCCTGCTCCTCCTCAATCTTCATCTAAAGTATGTCAGGGCAGGCCCTCTCATTCCACTAAATCTCCGGTGTTTATTTTCACTCTGAGGGCATTCTGTCTTCCAGTGCTCCCTCTGTTTACGGACTGCACTCTCATCATTCTCCAAGTGCAACGCATGCAGTCTGTTCACAAGCCTTTCCATGTAATCCTTCTTTCTGACCCCTTCCTCCCAGGCCGCTCCCCCCTTTCCTGCTTTCCTGGGTGAGAGCAACAGCCAACAACATTTGTTTCCTCCCTATGATTTCCATCTCCCTTTCAACTCCTCTGTTACTGTATACGCTCCAGGCTGTTTCCAGTGATTTATTGAGTGACCGAGAGTCTGTCCCTCCCAGTTTTTGCAGCTTGCATTTAATACCTGGGTCTGATTGACCAATAAAAAAGGTAAGATAACTGTGCTGCACCTTTTTCAGGGTCCTTACCTCTATACTTATGTTTCATTCCAAACAAAACCAACCGCTGATATTTGGTTAATAGATCCCTGCTCAGGCAGAACATTTGGATCCCATGTAGGGTCTGTGGAGGGAAAGTGGTCGTCCACTGACACTGCCCTGTGCCCCCTGCGTATGGATCTTTTCTGCCTCCTCCCTTGCTTTTGCCAGCACTCTACTTTATCATCATACGTTACCAAAGTATCCAATCCTACTTGTAAATCATTCCAGTCTGGATCTTGTGTTCTCATAATCGGCTTCATCACTTTAGTTACTTTTTCAGGACCTTCCCTATAGGGCCCGGCTAACTCTTTCCAGGCTCATAAATCTGACACAGAAAACGACACCTTGCTAGTCACCAGTCCCTCCACCCCTGTTCCTTGGCGTAAGGAGCTTGTATACCTCGGAGAGCACCTTTCTTTGTTCACCTCATGATGGAGCTAGAGCTCTCTTCCCATCTGCATCCAAACCTGCCCACCCCACTCCCCCCCCCACCCTGGCTCCTTCCTTCTTTTAATTTGTGGTCCAAGTAATAATTCCACATTCTCTTTTTCCTACCTACATCTAACACACCACTTACCAATACTACACGCAGAACATCGACTCTTGAGCGGTTTGTTATTATCCTCCTCCAGTGCTAATACCATGGGATCTGTAGACATATGCACACACCCCTTTCACAAGTCCGAAATACTGTGCCAATCAAAGAATAAATCAATATACCATAACTCATCCCACTTCACCTCCATCCCACTTTGGCAAACCAACCAATTATAATGAATTGTACTGTTCACGGGCCACTTCGCCCCAGACTCCATCCTATACAATGGCCACCATTGATTACAACACTATCGAAGTCTCCTGAGTGACTGAGCCCACCTGGGGATCCACCAATTTGTTTTCAATGCTGCAAAATGCAACCCAATGGAGATTCCTTCAAAATCCTCCCTTTGGAGGCAGTGTTCCTGACCTCCATCCAAGTGCAACATCCAGACAGCCAAACAAATCCTTACCCGCTGCACAGGGCATCCCCTGTGACTCACGGGGACAAGTTACCGAAAAGAACGCCTTGCTAAAGCAATAAAGTCAGGCTCTGGCCGAGGTCCCGAGTTGGTCCGGGGATCTGTGGCTCCTTTCAGGGAAATCCCCAACACTGGCGTGAAGGCCCCAGAGGGTCCCCAGGTCAGCAGGAAGCACGGGAGAGGGGCCATGTTCGGGCACCAGAGTTTTGTCCGCAGAAGTCCATTGGAGAAACTCTCTTAAGGCTCAATGTGGAGTTTCAGAAAGCAGCTTTCTTTATTGCAGCGCTGGGCGCACACGCAAACAGTTCCACAAAGGTGAGCGTGCCCGTTCCTTGCCGGCAGCAGCTCTGTATTCAGCATACTCATGCATATTTACAGTCTTTCCAGGAGGGCATTTCCATATTCACGAGATTCCCAGGAGCTAATTATAATATCTGCATCTCAATTACACATGCGCTTTCTTGCGGAGTGGGGGTCTCTGATGGTCGCCCACAGTCTGCCTGACTGTGTTTACTGAGTGACATTTTTGCTTGCGCATGCTCGCAAGGTCCTAGTGCTGAGTTAGCAGAGGTATGGCTTTGCTTTCTTTGCGTTCCGGTCTCTGTTATCCTGAAGGTCTGCATCCTTGGTCTTACTTACTGCCTCCTTAGTTGTTATCATTCCCTTGACGTTCCTTCCCCCATCAGCTGGACATTCCTTATTCCCTGCGTGTCAGTAAGAACAGTTTGCTGTATTTTACTGTGTTAGTTTAAAGTCATACACTTTACTGTTAGTTTAAACCTATAACTGAAACCTACATAATGGCTTGAGTAATACTACTGGAGGCTATGTTTAGCTCTTCAGTTTGCAGTAGCATTAAGTTAGCAGCTAAAAGAGAAGAAAACCCAAACCAAGTTTGGGAGGAAAAAAATTAGCAAGAATGACTGTTTTGAATTAACTTCCATTTGTGTGTGTGTGTGTGTGTGTGTGTGTGTGTGTGTGTGTGTGTTTGTGTTGTGGGTGTTTTTAAGATCCAAGCCTCACTGTCGTACTTCATTTTACTTTAGGAGTTCGCATACCTACTCCAAGTCAAGATCAGGTCCTTCCTGCACTGGCTGCTACTCCGGCTCATGCAGTTGTTCCCATTCACATTCCAACTTGCCATCACTGCAGTATCCAAGAAGAAGCAGAAGGAAGAGTCGTGACTATTCCAGGAGAAGGTCACATGGTCGTCAGTGTTCAAGGTCAAGGTCCCCCCAACAAAGAAGACACCACTGATGGTCAAGGACCTCCCCCAGCCCTCTCCCCATCCCTGTTTCTTGTTCCATTCATTAAAAGGTCTGGGTGTTCTCTTCACAGCACCTCTCTCTGCCTGCAGTCATTTGCACAGTGGGAAGTGGGTAGGGGCTTAATGCAGCCCCTGGCACCCTGCAGGCGGCTGAGCTGGGATGGGGATGGCCACCGAGAGGATGGGTAGTTGGGGCATTGCTCTGGGTGCTGTGAAGCCATGGGAGAAACCACATTGATTAGTATCAATGCCAGGAGGATAGAGACCTCCATCGCTGCCCCAGGACCAGCATCACTGCAGCAGGCTGGATCCAGCCCTGGGAAGGAACCATGGCTGCCCCAGGCGCTAGGCTGAGACTGGCTGAGCATGGGAAACTCATCTCACACCTGGCTGGTGAGTGGGAATTGCTGGCTGGGGCTCACACAGCGATTTTCCAGAGCTGGCGCTGCAGTGGCTGCCCAGCTTTCTCCACCCTTCTATGGCCTCATCCAACGCTGCCTTGGCGTCAGCCAGCAAAAGCCCCAGCCCACAGGTGAGCCCCAAGCCTGTGTCACAAAAAAATCAAGCTGACCCATGAAGACCAAGGCAAGAGGCTAGGATGCAAAGGGTAGAATTACAAGAACAAATATTTTTGCATGAGCATGTCATGCCCCAGCCCCATTGGAGCACACAAATGTGCCTCTACACAGGGTCCTTATGCCCTTCCATCATTCAGGTACCGGACGACTTGCCTAATCACCAGCACCCACACTACAAATTACTAATCCCTGTAAACCTTGCAAAGCAACTCCAGGTTTTCAGCATTCTCACTGCTTGCCTACTGATCCCTGGAGTCAGTCTTTCCTGAATTATTGATCTGTGATGCCAAAAAATGCTGGGAGGGGTTCCAAGATGTGTCTCAGGGGCTAGGATCAGACTTGTGCGTAAGGAAATCTTAAACTGGTGAAGATCTCTGTGAAGAGGAAAGGTGCTAATGAGCATATGCAGAATAATGTGAAATAGGAAGTAACTCTATTCCAGCCAATACCAGGACATCCAGTTCCAACCCCCTGCCATGGGTAGCGACACCTTCTACTAGGCCACGTACAGGGGAAGCTCCATTAGGAAATGAAAATGTTGGAGCGAGGCCGGAGGAGGCCACGGAGCTGCTGCGAGGGCTGGAGCAGCTCTGCTCTGAAGACAGGCTGAGAGAGCTGGGCTGGGGCAGCCTGGAGAAGAGAAGGCTCCTGAAGGGGAGACCTTAGAGTCTTCTGTTTCTCAGTGCTGTAATGTTTGCTTTGGGAAGAGGGCTGGGACCACTGGGCTGAAAACCCGGCTTCAGCAGCTCCTATGTGGTTATTTTAAGATAAATCATCATAAACCCATCCCCTGTTTGGGCTTTAGCAGGCTGGGCCATTCTTGCCCTGGGTGACTTTACAAAACTAAGCCCAGAATTGCATTTTCTTCCTGGAGCTGGCAGGACCTGGGAGCCCTGAGCAGGCCGGGGCTGCTGGAGAAGAACTTGATGTGTGAGACCAGACCAGATGTTTGGAAGCTGCCCCTAAACTAAAGGGTTGAGTCTGGGCAGCATTAACTGCTGCTCTGATGCTGTGAACACGGGCAGCACCCAGTGTCCTGTGCTGAGGAGCACTTCTTGAGAAAGATTGAGGGGCAGAAAAATATCAAGGAAAATTAGCAAGTCCTATCAGAGTTAATGAGTAAAAGGACAATTAGCTTGTAATGGGAAATGGAGCTGCTGGTGGTGGTGGTACCAGCCCAGCCTGGCTGGCCTGGGGCTCATGAATAATAGGCAGCACAAGGTGGCGAAAAGCCCCACTCGCTTCATTTTCCTCTTTAATTTGGCTTTAAACAAAGGACACGGATGAAAGAATCCCAGGACCCTCTGCCACCTGGGAGAGGAACCCCCTCCCAGTGCCCTGCCTTGCTGAGAAGCTGCAGAAACCCTGGGTTGCTGTTTTATTTTACACTTGGTTTGCTTTTGTTCCCTTGCATTCCTCCAAGAGAGGCGTTGCCTTCTCTGAATCCAGACACGGAAAAGGATTGATTTTATTTATTCATTTTTAATCAGAGTTGAAAGGGGAACAACAGCCCTGGAGCTCCTGGGTCATGGCAGTGCCCCGGCTGCTGGCAAGGATGTTGATTCCAGCTGGGACAAGCCTTAGAAAAACTGGGGACAACAAAAATACCTGGGGAATGAGAAAAAGAGAGGACCTGCAGGGTTTTTTATTGACAGGCTTCCTTCAGGATGGGTGCCTGATGGGGCAGGATGGTGCTGAGTGTCAGCGGCCGGCAGCGGGAGCTGCTGTGGTTGTTGGAGGGATTTCACAGCCTTTTTATCTTGTTTTCACAGCAAATTCTGCTGCAGCAGGGGACAAACAACAGGTTGCTCCAGGCGGCTTCTTGGCACAGCACCCATGAGCAGGAGAGCTTCCCCTGTGTGCAGCTGCAGAGCAATGCAAATGATGAACAAAGTGGTTTTTCCTACTCTGGGTATTTCCTATAACTAAAAAGAAATAAGAAACAGGAAATAAGAGAGAGGCAGCTGCAGTGATGTACCCTCAAAACCAATGGTAGAGTGGGTGCTGGGCCTGCTCCTGTGAAAGGGCTGTGCTGGCCAGGTGCACGGTGAGCACTGATTCTGCGCAGCCCAGGCTTGCCCCATTGACCTTGCAGATGGGCAGTACTTCTGCCATTGATTAGGTACTAAGTAAATTGAAGAGCACTAGAGCCACAGAAATGATCAGAGGGCAGGAAAACCTCTCTTGTGAGGAAAGGCTGAGAGAGTTGGGGTTGTTCAGCCTGAAGAAGACTCCAGGGAGACCTTATTAATCCTAGAATAGTTATTGCAGCCTTTCCGTTCTTAAAGTGGGCCTGTAAGAAAGATAGAAAGAGACTTTCCAGCAGGGCCTGTTGTGATAGGACGAGGGGTGATGGTCTGACATTCCCATTTGTCTCAAGCCAACATCCCTATCACCACCAAAACCATTTGGTGATTTATGGACAAAAAGAACAAGTTTTCAAAGACAGATGACAGTGAACAGCCAGGGCCAGGTTGGCTGCCCCATCACCAAGTGCCACCATGGGGGTGAAAACTGGGTACTATACGGCAGCCAAACTTTTAAACCTCACCGCTAAACCTAACCCAAACCTGTAATCCCAAACCAAACTCTACACCTAACCCTAAAACTCAACCTAAATGAAAACATAATCCCTAAATCTAACCTTAACCGAAACCCCTAAACCTATCCCTAACTCCTAAACTTAATCCTAACCAGAACACTAAACATAACCCTAACCCCTATGTCTAAACCTAACACTAACCCAATCCCTGCCCTTAACCCGAACACTAAACATTGCACCTAAGATAAGGCTACCCCTAACGATAGCCCGACCCCCTAACCCAAACCCTAAGCCTAAACCTAACTCTAAACCCTCTAACCTTAACTCTAACACTAACCCTAAGCTTAACCCCTAAGCCTAATGCTAACCCTAACCCAAAATCGCTCATGTACTGGGACAAGCAGTTTGTAACCCACCTCTATCAGCTGCTGCAGTGGAGGAGTGGCCACTCAGCCAAGTCCCATGGAAACTCTTCCTTTATGCACTGAGACCTGCCTGAAATGTCAGGAGCCCATACACTACCCCTGGAGAACATCGTGGCCTCACCACCCTTGGTCACCCAGCCTCAGCTCTTCACAGTCCTCTGCCCTCACCCGTTTTCAACGTGCACCTCTTCTGCCTGGGACATGACTGCTCCTCAGCCCCCACCAAGCGCTGCTCCTCCCTTGCAGGACTCCTGCTGCATCGAGGTGTCTTGGCACTCCCAGAGACCCCTGCACCCCCGTGGGGCACCCAACCCTCTGGCTCCAGGCCCATGGGCTCCCCATCAGCTGAGCGAGCCCAGCAGGAGGCTGGGAGAGAGAAAAAGGATCGTTGGGAATCCTCAGACAAAGTTGCTGCTCGTCCCAAAAGGAAGATCCCAGGAGTGGCCAAGGGCACAGCCCCGCCTCTGCGCCTTGAGCACCTGCTCAGCTGCAACCTAGGGCAAGCTGGGCTCAGCTCCAGGGAGCTGCAGCGAGGGCAGGGCAAGCACAGGAGCTCAGAGCTGGTGTCCCAAAAGTACCCTGGGCTGGTGCCCAGCAGGAGCGAGGGCCCTGCAGGCAGAGCAGCATGCCATCAGCCTGGCGCTTTCTGTGCTAGCTGCTGCACTCCCAGCCTCTCCTGTGTACTCAGCTCGGTGCTAACATGACCCATCTGCGAAGGAGAGCCCAGGCACTAAGTCCTGGGGAACAGAATGGGGGTCAATGAGGTCACAATGGGATCAATGAGGTCACAATGACATCACAACTGGGTCAATGGGGTCGCAATGGGGTCAATGATGTCGTAACATCGTCAATGAGGTGACAATGGGTTCCATGATGTCACAATGGGGTCCATGATATCACAATGGGGTCAATGTTGTCAGAATGTGATTAATGATGTCACAATGGGGTCACAATGGCGTCAAAGATATCACAATTGGGTCAATGGGGCCACAAATGTGTCAATGAGGTCAGAATGGGGTCCATGATGTCACAATGGACTCAATGATTTCACAATGAGATTAATGATGTCCCAATGGGTCCACAATGAGTTCAATGACATCACAAAGGGGTCAATGAGGTCACAATGCGGTCGATGATGCCATACCGCAGTCAATGATATCGCAGTGGCGGCAAAGAGGTCACAATGAGGTCAGTGATGTCACTATGGGGTCAATGATGTTACAGTGGGATCAAAGAGGTCACAATGGGGTCAAAGATGTCCTCATGGGGTCAGTGATGTCACAATAGGATCAATGAGCTCACAATGATGTCACAATGGGGTCAATGAGGTCACAATGCGGTCGATGATGCCATACCGCGGTCAATGATATCACAATGGCGGAAAAGAGGTCACATTGGGGTCAATGATGTCACAGTGGGATCAAAGAGGTCACAATGGGGTCAAAGATGTCATCATGGGGTCAGTGACGCCACAGTGAGGTCAATGAGTTCACAATGGGGTCCATGATGTCACAATGGGGTCAATGATGCCATAATGGGGTCAATGAGTTCACAATGGGTTCCATGATGTCACAATGGGGTCAATAATGTCACAATGAGATTAACTATGTCACAATGGGGTCACAATGCGGTCAATGATGTCACAATGGGGTCAGTGATACCACTATGGGGTCAGTGATATCACAATGGTTGGCAACGAGGTTAGAATGGTGTACATGAGGTCACAATGGTGTCAATGATGTCACAATGGGGTCACAATTGGGTCAATGAGCTCACATTTGGGTCAATGATGTTACAATGGTGCCTATGACGTCACAATTGATTCAATGATGTCTCAATGGGTTCAATGAGGTCACAATGGGGTCAATGACATCACAATTGCATCAACAAGGTCACAATGGAGTCAATGATGTCACAATGGGGTCAATGATGTCACAGTAGGGTCACAATGGGTTCAATGACATCACAATGGGTTCAATGACATCACAATGGGGTCAATGAGGTCACAAAGGTGTCAATGATGTTATAATGGGGTCAATGAGGTCACAATGAGGTCACAATGTGGCCAATGGGGTCACAATGGGATCAATGATGTCACAATGGTTTCAGTGATGTCACAGTAGGGTCACAATGAGGTCGATGACATCACAGTGAAGTCACTGATATCTCAATGGTGTCTCAATGGGGTCAATGAGGTCACAATGGGGTCATTGATGTCATAATGGGGACAATGACGTCACAATGGGTTCAGCGGGGGTCTCACCGTGTCCTCGGAGGCCTCCCCAGCGCCTCAAGGGGCTCCCAGTGCAGCACGAGCCCATCGGCCTGTGCCAACCAGTACAGACCCGTATGAACCAGTGCACACCCACATTGGCCCGAGGCACCTCCAATGGCTCCATTCATTGCTTCCTGGCTATTCCAGTGCCCCCAATTCCCTCCCAATCTATCCCATTCCCCCTCATTCCCTCCCAGTCTCAGTGCCACCCACATTCCCTCCCAGTCTATCCCATTCCCCCTCCATTCCCTCCCTGTCTATCCCAATGCCCCCCCATTCCTCATCTTGTGATGTGAGAAATGAAACAGAGCTCATAGATCCCGCTGCCAGGCCTCGGTTAGTTCAGTGACACCAACCTGTAAGCGGGTGCGCTGCACTGCTTGGTGTTTCCACCAGCTGTGCCATGCGTCCTCGGTGTCAAGAAGCTTCCTTTCAGAGCCAAAGCTCAAGGAGGAGCAATGACCCATCTGATAACCAAGCTGAGCTGATGGAGTTTGAGACCTGATTCATGTTTTGGCTTCCAAGTGCAGGACCTGAGTTTGAGAGCTGGAGCCCTTCCAGTGGCTGTCACATGGGCACACTGGGGTTTGTATTGAGTCGCTGTTTGCCATGGGCAGTCTCCAGCCCAGCCCAGGGCCAGGCAGCAGGGAGCCCCTGGGGATGCTCTGGGGGCACCTCTGAGATCAGAGACAGTGAACAGCCAGGGCCAGGTTTGTGCTGACTGCTGCACTCCCAGCCTCTCCTGTGTGCTCAGCTCAGTGCTAACATGACCCATCTCTGAAGGAGAGCCCAGGCACTAAGTCCTGGGGGAAAAAAGACATCTCCAGGGCCGTGAGAGCCTTCTACCACCTTCACCTTCTTGTGAGCACTGAGCCTGGGGCAGCTGCTGTTGTACACCAAAGAGGGGGTGCGTGTGTCCTGTGGGCTAGCCCTGTGCCAAACTGGGGGCAGAGCATGGCAAAGGCTCTGGTTATTTCCGAGAGCACCTGGTTGCAAAAGAGGGAAGCGCTCTGGTCAGCAGAAATAGGAGGAGAAATAGGTTTGAGCAGGTGGGATGCAAACATCCTACCCTACAGCCCCCCCTTCACACACACTTCATCCTTCCTGAGGGTGCTTCAGCACAGGGCCTTCCCTTGGAACCATTTCGGATGGTTTGGGGGCAGCAGAGCCAGTGCATCTCCATGGAGAGCTGGAATCGCACATTCTGCCTAGCTGAAACCAGACATTTTTCTATTCTGGGTTTGTGGAGGGAAATGGGGAGTGAAATTTTGCCCATAGTGGGGTCAAAGACGTCACAATGGGGTCAATGATGTCACATTGGGGGGGGTCAATGAGGTCACAATGGTGCCAATGACTTCACAATGCGGTCAATGATGTCACAATGGGGTCAATAGGGTATCAATGGGGTCAGTGATGCCACAATGATGTCACAATGGGATTAATGATGTCACAATGGGGTCACAATGAGGTCAATGACATCACAATCGGATCAATGAGGTCACAATGGGGTCAATGATACCATAATGGAGTCAAGGACTTCACAATGGGGTCAATGATGTCACAATGGGGTCAATGGGGTCACAATGGGATCAATGATGCCACAATGAGGTCACAGTGGGGTCAATGATGTCACAATGGGGTCAATGAGATCACAATGGGGTCCATGATGTCAAATGGGGGCCAATGATGTCACAATGGGATCACAATGGGGTCAATGGGATCACAATGGGGTCACAATGGGGTTAATGAGGTCATAATGGGGTCAATGATGTCACAATGGGATCAATGACACCACAAAGGTGGCAACGAGGTCATAATGGGGTCAATGAGGTCACAATGGGGTTCATGAGGTCACAATGGGGGTCAATGATGTCACAATGGGATCAATGATATCACGATGTCCCAATGGGGGTCAATGGGGTCACAATGGGGTCAATGAGCTGACAATGGAGTCACTGGGGTCACAATGGTGTCAATGATGTCATAATGGTGTCCATGAGGTCACAATGGGGTCAATGATTTTACATTGGGGGTCTATGATTTTACAACGAGGTCACAATGGGGTCAATGATATCATAATGGGGTCAATTAGGTCACAATGGATCAATGATTTTACAACGAGGTCACAATGGGGTCAATGAGGTCACAATGGGGTCCATGGTGTCACAACAGGTGTCAGTGATTTCACAATGTGTTCAATGATGTCACAATGATGTCACAATTGGGTAGTGGGGTCACAATGTGGTCACTGTCATCACAATTGGGTCAATGAGGTCACAATAGAGTCCATGATGTCACAATGGGGTCAATGAGGTCACAATAAGGTCCATGATGTCACTATAAGGTCAATGAGGTCACAGTGGTATCAGTGATGTCACAATGGGTTCACAAAGGGGTCAATGATGTTATAATGGGGTCAGTGAGGTTGCAGTGGGGTACATAATATCACAATGGGGTCAATGTTGTCAGAATGTGATTAATGATGTCACAATGGGGTCACAATGGAGTCAATGACATCATAATGGAGTCAATGAGGTCACAATGGTTT
Source organism: Neopsephotus bourkii (assembly GCF_033783945.1). Lineage (NCBI taxonomy): Eukaryota > Metazoa > Chordata > Aves > Psittaciformes > Psittacidae > Neopsephotus > Neopsephotus bourkii. Next base: position 30,373 of record NW_026901945.1, read on the forward strand.
CAATGAGGTCACAAAGGGGTCAATGATGCCCCAATGGGATTAATGATGTCCCAATGGGGTCACAATGAAGTCAACGACATCACAATGAGATCAGTGAGTTCACAATTGGGTCAATGATGCCATAATGCGGTCAATGATATCACAATGGATGCAACGGGGTCACAATGGGATCCATGAAGTCAGAGTAGGGTCAATGATGTCCCAATGGCGTCAATGGGTTCTCAATGTGGTCAATGAGGTCACAATGGGGTCAAGGGAGTCACAACGTGGTCAATGAGGTCACAAGGGGTCCGTGATGTCACAATGGGATTGATGATATCACAATGCGGTCAGTAATGTCACAATGGGGTCAATGAGGGCGCAATGCGGTCAATGAGGTCACAATGGGTGTCAATCATGTCACAATGGATGAGTTAACAATGATGTCACAATGGGGTCAATGAGGGCGCAATGCGGTCAATGAGGTCACAATGGGTGTCAATCATGTCACAATGGATGAGTTAACAATGATGTCACAATGGGGTCAATGAGGGCGCAATGCGGTCAATGAGGTCACAATGGGTGTCAATCATGTCACAATGGATGAGTTAACAATGATGTCACAATGGGGTCCATGAGGCCACAATAAGTGCAATAATATTACAAAGGGATCAGTGATGTCACAACGTGGTCACAATGGGGTCAATGATATAATAATGGGGTCAATGAGGTCACAATGGGGGTCTATGATGTCACAATGGGGTCAATGAGGTCACAATGGGATCAATGAGGTCACAATGACATCACAACGGGGTCAATGGGGTCACAATGGGGTCAATGCTTTTCCTAAAACTATGCCAACTGTAACGATTTATCTTGTGAGAATTCTCACTATGTTCTCTAGCTGTACTCTATTTTTTTTCTATGTGTCATGCAACTCAATAATTTTCCATTGCTACTGTTACAAAGCCATTAAACTTAACATTACTTAAAACTGATTCTAAACGTTTTTATATATTCCCTTTTGTGATTTTGTGCCCCCTTGTCTCACCAACCCCCTCCCCAATGGCTGTTATGTCATTGCTGTTATGTCCCTACTGTCATTTCAGTGATGCCAGATCCCAGTCAAGCTTTTCCATAAGGACACATCATTTTGGGACAAGCCGATTTCCCTTGCCTTCAGAGAGCGCTCAGCCCCGGCCTGTTTAGATTTGACATTAGGTTTAGATTCAACTTTAGGTTTAGATTAGACACAAAGAAGAATCAACATTACGTTTCGATTGGACATAGGCTTCAGATTAGACAAGAAGACAAGAAGAAGATTCAACATTAGGTTTAGATTAGACAAAGAAGATTTGACATCAGATTTAGATTAGACATTAGGTTCAGATTAGACATGAAGAAGATTTGACTTCAGGTTTACATTAGACATGGAGAAGAGTCAGCTTTAGGTTTAGATTAGACAGTAGGTTTAGATCCAGTTTTAGGTTTAGATTAGACACAAAGGTTTAGATTAGACACAAAGAAAATTCGACTTGAGGTTTAGATCAGACATTACGTTTAGCTTAGACATTATAGGCCAATAAAACTGTTGTGTTGTTCATTCACCCTGTGTCCTGTGAGTTGATTGGACTTGTGCCTTTTGGATTCTTGCCCTGCTCGTCAGAGCAAAACCAAGCCGTGCCTGGAGGCCCTATGAGCAAAGCACAGGGCTGTCAGTGAGATGCTGGGTGTACGGCTGCATCCCGGCTCAAATACAGCGTGTTCTGGTGCTGAATAGGGTCCGAGAGGTGCTCCGGCACCCTGCAGCTTTCTGAGGGTGTGCGAGGTTGGAGAAGGAGTTTACTCCCTTGACTTGGAAGCCTTTGCCATCCAAATGGAGAAGGAGATTGGCCAGCAGCTCACCGCAGGGTCTGGGTGTGACATCGACACTGCCAAGTGTCCCTTGGAAGTGACACTGCTGTTTCCAAGCCAACACATCAGGCCTGAAGCTTTCCGCACACAGGTACACACATGTACACACATGTACACACACGTACCCACACAGGGCAGCCCTCAGGCAGACGCACACATGCATGCACACACCTGTGGCAGACGCACACAGACCACACAAACATGCACTGAACGCACATGTGCTGCACACGTAGAGGTGCTGGTCTGTAACACGCCCCAGGTGGGGCAGATAAACCAGCTCCAGTGGCAGGGGATTGTCCCGTGTCACAATGGGGACACACCCTCACAGGCCTGGCTGATGCAACTCTTGCAGCCCAGGCCCCATTATGAGGTGTGAGGTGCCCCAGGCTATATCTGCCCAGCAGGGCCAGCACAGCCCCAGATCCGCTGCTGGTCGCAGACGAGAGCTCCTGGTTTGGATCCCCAGCCTTGAGCCTGTGTCGCCATGGCACCACTGCTGCTGCTGCTGCTGCTGGGCCTGGCCCCTGGCCTGGCCCGGCCCCTGAGGCCCTGCCCGGGGCCCTGCCGCTGCCGCGGGCGCCGCCTGGACTGCAGCGGCGCTGCCCTGGCTCGCGTGCCCCTGGCCACCCACCAACGGCCCTTCTCCGTGCTGTGAGTGCCCTGCAGCTCCGGGCACTGCCCCGGGACACCCCGAGAGCGGCTCCAGGGCCCCGCTGCCTGTGGAGGGCTGAGGGGCAGCGCTGAGGGGGCAGCTCCAGGTCACAGCCCTGGGGAAGGGGAAGGGTTTGTGCTGAGGGTGACGCTGCCAATGGCTTCTCTGCAGGGATTTCACTGGGAACGCGCTCGCCCTCATCCCCCCGCAGGCCTGGCAGGGATACCCGTGGGCTGAGAAGCTGTGAGTATTCACCAGCATCGGACATGGCACAGGGGTTCTGGGATCCCCACCCCTCCACTGGGCTGTGGAGCCGAGGCTGTGCCGAGCACCGCACCAGTGCTTGCCACGTGCAGCCAAGGCTGAGCTGCTCAGCAAGGAGGGGTGTGAATCCCCAGAGCTGTTCCATGGCGAGCAGTGCCCTGGGCTGGGAACCTCCTGCCGCCCGGGGCCATCCTTGCTCAGGCTGCAGTCAGGGTCAGCAGGCTGGGAGCAAGCCCCTGCTCCTGCCATGAGTGTGATGAGCCGTGGCAGGACCTGCAGAGATGCTGCAGTGACACTGCTGCAGGGTTGTTCCCCTGACAGCTCCATTGCCCCTGAGAGCCGCGGGTGCCACTGCTCGTGTTCGTCCGTCTCTTGCAGAGTCCTCCAGCACAACAACCTGCTGGCAGTGAAGAGGCGCTCACTGGAGGGGCTGCTCCTGCTGAGGCACCTGTAAGTATCCCCCTGCCCATGGTGGTGGGCACGGCCTCCCCCTGCCCTGGCCCTGCTGCCTGGCCCGCTCCAGGAAGGGCTTTATTCCTGCGGGCGGTATTGCGGCTGCAGCCAGAGCAGAGCAGGGTCTTGGTGCAGGGGAGGGCTCCACAGGGACGCGCTGCACTCCCATTGCCCCACGGCCAAGCAGGAGCAGGCGGCTGCTGCCCTTTCCCTGCACAGACCTGCACGAGGCCAAACCTTGTGCATTTGTCTCCTCTCAGCTCAGATGCCCTACAGCTGCCTTGGAGGGGGCTCATGGTGCAGCTTCATTGCCCATGGAGAGGAGCAGGCACTTCCCATTCACCCACACGATGGGGCTGGGGGCTCTGGCTGAGCAGGCCATGAAATGCTCCCCACAAAGGTTCCTCTCTCCTTGTTTGCTGCAGAACAAGCCCAGGAAGCGAGTTCAGGCTGGAACAAGGAACCTTTTGGTTTCTAGAGCCAGGCCAGAGGACTCCTGCGCACAGCAGAGCAGGGCTGTGCAGGGAGGTGACGTTTAGGAGCTAGGGGAAATAGCCCCATGTTGGTCACACAGGGCGTTACAGCCTGTCCCTGAGGCCTCACACAAGGGTGCTGTTGGGGCGTGCATAAAGAACCTGCTGTTACCAGAGAGGAAAATCAGCCCTGAAATACCCCTGCTGGGGTCAGAGCTCAGAGAACCTCTCTGAGCTGCAGCCACCCCCGTCAGGAGTGGGGGTTACACACCACTGCACACTACACACCCCTGTCAGGAGCTCCAGTTACACACCACTGCAAGTCAGTGCCAGAGAGAAGCCCCACGTGAAGTGAGGGCTATGGCACGTCTGTGCTGCCAAAGTCAGAGCCCCTGAGAGGAACCAGGACAGCGCAAATGTCACCAGCGTTTTGTGTTCTCCTGTTAACAGGGATTTATCTTACAACAAAATCCAGCTGATCGAGGCCTGTGCTTTTGAGAACCTTCCTTTCCTGGAGACCATGTGAGTTATGGGAGTTCCTTCCTGGTGTGGTTAGTGAAGCCTGTTTGCATTTAGAATCTTCTGGTGCTACAAAAAGCACCTGTTATTTTTAGAACAAGGCCTCTGGTTTCTCCTGCTGAAGGAGCAGCCCAGCTCCGGAGCTCAGGGCATGGCTGGTGGCCACACCAGGATGGGGCCACGGCTTCTGCAAAGACAGCAGGAATAGAAGCTGCGTCTCGAGTCTTGCTGTGTCCTGGAGCAGGCAGAGATGCAGCACGCATGCACTTTGTCTCCTCTCCTGGACAGGTTAACAAGCAGCAGGAGAGAAAATGGCAGTTTCCTCCCAGTTCCACCATGGATGTGGCTGTTTCCTACAGATCAGTGCTGCTTCACTCCAGCTTCCTGTGGGTCAGACCCAATTCATTTCTGTGCTCTCCTGTTTCCCCAGAAGCCTGGAGGGAAACCTCATCACCGAGATCCGGAGTGACACCTTCCGGGCATGGCACGGGATGCAGTTCCTCCAGACACTGTGAGTGTTCCAAGGGCTAAGGGGAGCTCAGAGCAGTGGCCCTCGCCACTGTGTTCTGCTCACCTCTTACCCCAGATAGGCAGCAGCATCAATGCTGAATGACAACTCTGTCAGGCCACGGCTTTGCCTGGCTGGGTGCAGGATGAGTTAGAACGCTCGTGGACAGTGGGAATATGAGAAATAGGGAAATCCTGTTGGAGGGAAGCCACCAGAAGGTGTGAGCTGAGGAGGAAAGAAAGAGATGCTGTGTTTTCCAGAAGCAGCACTTCTGGGCTTTTGCTCTCTGGGCTGGAGATAGTCAGGACCTGATGTATGTTGTGAATCTGCCCATCAGCATCTGCCCCGGCCTGGAACCTTCACCCCAGGCCCTTACTCATGCATGAAGCACTGAGCCCCTGCCACTGCTCTCATCCTGCACCCCCCGCTCACATGGGGTATTGTTTCATTTCAGGGTCCTGAGCCATAACCCACTGTCTGTTATTGAGGACACATGGTTCTTCAAGCTGCCTTCAGTCACTCACCTGTAAGTACAGACTCCTTGTTAACAGCTTACCATGGATCTTTCTTTGTGTCTCTGGGTGCCCCGTGGCCCGGAAAGCAGAGAACCAGCAGCAAATCCCACCCTTCTCCCAGCCTTCTCCTGCTGGAGGCAGTGGCAGAGCCAGGCAAAGGCTGAGCAGTTCTGGTGTGTCCCAGCTGCAAAGCCAGCACGGAGCAGGGACGTGGACTTAAACTTGTCTGCATTCATCTCCCATGGGATCTGCAGGATCCCTTCTGGTTCAGACCCATGGGTGGGAGCAGGGCACAGCAGGAAGGAGAGATGGTTTGCCGTCATTTCTCCTGGATTAGGTAGCAGCAGATCCCCCTGCGGCCAGCACAGCAAGCAGCAGGGACTGGGTTTGTTCCCGGAGCAGAGGCTGGTGCTGCCACCTCAAATGTAATGTGTTTCTTGAAACCCTTGCAGGGACCTGGGTGCCACACGAGTGACTTGGCAGACGCTGCTCATGCTGCTCCTGAGAACATCCCGCTTGGAAACACTGTGAGTGTGCAGGGGCTGGCTCCCATCGCCAGCAGATCCCAGCTGCTGGGACAAAGGGTCTGCGTGGGGAACAAACCCAGCACCACAAAACTGTCCATTGGGACACAGGCAGTGAGGGGCAGTTTCCCAGAGCTGCAGCAGAGACTGAAGCAGACCCCTGACGCGCTTCTGCGCGCCACCTGGGTTGGAGTCGCTGCCCTGGGTCGCGATGCTGACTGTGCACAACCTCTGTTCTTTAGCAAGCTGTCCATCGACACGGCCTGCTGCCTCTGCCAGCACAAGCACAGCACTGAGACCCCGTGTAGGACCCTCAGCTTCGACTGCATGAGCGTGTGCAGCAGCACTGCTCCCCGCTGCGGTAACTGGCCCCCAGCCCTGCCCATGTGCCCCAGCTATAATGAACCTTCTGAGCCTGTGTCTGGCAGAAAGCTTGTCACTGATGTGCTCTTGGTGTGTTACAGCTCCCCTGGCAGAGACACCAGAGCTCCTGAAGGGACCTGTGCCACCCAGGAAAGGGAACAGCAGCTCTGTGTTGAATCTCCAGCCTAAGGAGCCTTCACTCACGGAGCAGAGAACCGTCACGCTAGCAGCTCTCCTGAGCCTGAGCAGCCCCAGTGCATCAGCACCTTCCCCTCAGCAGCTCTCGAGACAGGAGGGCAACACCACCAAGGAGTTGACACTGGCGCTGCAGAGCATTCAGCACAGGGACTGGAGCAGCTCTATTGACACCGGGAGGTTCTATTTTCTAGCAGAGGGGCTCGTGGCACAGCTGAAGAACAAGCTGCACAAGGCCATGAGCATCCTGACTGTGAAAAGCACCAGCACAGCCCGGCCAGCGCAGAGGTACAAGGGGCAGGAGGTGGCAGTAGGGGAGGGAGGAAGAGCCATAAGCTGGCAGCAACAGGAGCCTGGCTTAGGCTTGACCCCGTCAGAGTTCATCTTATGGGAATCAGTGCTGAGTATGAACCTCAGCAACATCATCCTACTCTCCAGCCACCAGAGAACACCCACCCCTGCTGCAGAACAGCCCCCTACACAATACCCAACAGAGGCCTCGCATCTCACCCGGTCTGGCGAGAGTCAGGATCATTCCGACGCCATGGAGCAGACCAACACGACTGACGGGATGGAGAATGAGGATAGTGCAGAAGATGAGGAGGAAGCACCATCCCCAACACAGGACTCTACTGGGACAGATGAGCAGAAGCAGCAGAACACTGATGGGACAGTGGGCAGCAGGGCTGCTGAAGAAGAGCCCGCAGCAGCAGAGGGTAGAGCAGAGCAGAGACTGAGCATTATCCAGGATTTCTACTATGCTCTGCTGGCTAAAAACGGCCCCCCTGCTGCCAGCAGCACGCCAGAGGACACGGCTGCAGCAGAGCGCTCCTCTCTAGGCGGGAGACCACCCACCGCCCCTGCAAGCACCACCACACCCGGGCAGCACAAGGAGCAGGAACCCCCGACCCCAACGGCACAGGGCAGCTCCAGCGCCCTGGGCAGTGTGGCCAAGCAAGGACCCCCCTTTGACACCCTGCTCAGCCGCCACCTCCACTCTCTGGTGCCAGATGGAGCCCTGCGCAGGTTCATGGCACAGGTGGCTCGAGCCCTGCGGGGGGACTGTGGCCTGCCCCAGCTCCAGCAGGCCTGCGCCAAGATTGCCTCGAGGACGGGGCTGCTCCTGAACCTGCTGAGTGAGAGGCAGCGTGACCCGGAGCCCTCTGACGACCTTGAGCAGTGTGTGTGGGAGGAGGATGCCGGCACCTCTCGTCCCCATGCCCAAGTCCAGCCCAGGCAGATGCACAGTGAATCTGCAGAGACGGTAGGAGAGAGCGGGGCATGGCTGCGTGTGCGTGTCTGGGCAGTTGGTATGGAAGGGGCCTCCCTTTCCTCCTCCCCTCTTCTGTCCTCCCCTCCCTGCTCCTCTCCTCCCTGATACACTCTCCTTTTCTCCCAGGAGATGGCCAATCACACCTCTGATCGCTGGCTGCCGCTGGTGCTGATGCTCTCGCTGTTCACTCTGATGACACTCATCCTGGTGCAGCGCTCTTTCAAGGTGAGCCAAGGACTCGTTTGGCAGAGCGCTGCCAGCCAAACCCTGGGGCTGGAGAGCACAGGGGCAGGGGGGTGCTCCCACAGTGCTCATGGGGCCCGGGTGCTGCTGCGGATGCCTGGGGATGTGCTGGCGAGCACAAGACATGTTTTCCCAGACTTGGAGCTCATTGTGGCACCCCACCCTGGAGCTTGGAGGTGTTCAGAGCTGCTGGGAACAGCTTGTCCTGGCTCCTGCCAGGGTCTGTCCCCAGCTCTGCTGTGCATCTTCCCAGTAGCTCCTTCCTTCAGGGGAGCTGCAGCTCCCTCTCATCACAGCCTCTGCCATCAGCCCTTACCATGCTGTAGCCTGCAATCCCTCGCCCCAAGCATCCCCTCCCCAGCTCCTGTCCTGGTCCTGCTCTGTTGCAGCACCCGTTGCTTCCAGCCATGCAGCAATACCCTTGCTCCCTGCCCTGAGCCCATACCCAACCTTTCTGCATGGTGCTGTGGCTCCAGTGTGTCAGGCTGTGCCCGAGCACAGGGCAGGGGCCCAATCGTTGCTGCGGAGTTTGAACCTCCCTTTGGGGCCCTTCTCCTCCACAGAGACAAATGAGCTTTCATGTCTTTACAAGGCATCGTGCGTGTTGCAGGCGGTAGGCAGAGGCAGGGAGCAGCGGGGAGCTGGGCAGGGAGGCATGGGGGCTCTTCTTAAAGGCGTGGCTGCTGGCACAGCCTTGCACGTGTGTAGAAGACACTGGGCTGGAGGAAGAACCTTCCGGCTCCCCTATGTTGTGGAATTCCATGTGGAAACCTCCATGTTCCGAGTCCCTGTCTCTCTGTCACCACGTCTGTGCCAAGAAACATGCTGAGGATTCCCAAGGCAGCAGCAGATGGTGCCTGAAGCGGTAATTCCTGCCCCGCCCTGCCCCAACAGGCTCTGCTCCAGCAGTGCCCAGTCCTGCCCAGAGCCCCCCCACCTCCTCCAGCACTGGAGGAGTTCATCCTTTGCTTCTCATGCTTCTGCCCTCCTCTTTCCAGGTGCTTTCAGAAGCTGCAGCCCAAGTACTGGAGCAGGAGCAAGGACATGGACGTGGACGAGGAGCAGGCACTAGCTCAGACCCTCTACCCCTTCCCTGTCTCAGGCCTGCTTCTCACCTCTCCAGTCCCTGCCCCGCAGGAGGCATCCCTGGCTCAGCTCGATGCTCAGGAGGAGGCAGGTTGGGACGAGGTGCCTCTGACATAAGGTAAATGTGATGGTGGCAATGCTGGTGCTGAGTTCAGCTCTTGTTCCATGTAGGAACTGCTGAGGGTTTCCTTGATGTTGCCTCCTTGGCTATATCCTTAGGTGCTCTTTCCTTGCTGTTATTTTCTTGGCTGTTGTTTCTCAGCTCTTATTTCCTTGATGTTCATAGAAGCATAGACCCACCGAGGGGTTTGGGTTGGGAGGGAGCTTAATGCTCACTCAGTTTCAACTCCCTCCCCAGTGACTTCTGTGACATTGCTGTTATGTCCTTGCTGTCATTTCAGCAATTCCAGAACCTCGTCAGTCGTTCCCAGTGCTGTGTCATCAGAGGAAAATTGGCTTTTGCTTCCCCCAAAAGCGCCGGAGCCCCATCGTGATGGTCCTTATCCATGGAGCAGGACTGAAGTTCTTTGAAGTCACCAATAAAAGTGTTGGGTTGTTTGTTCTCCCCGTGTCCTGTGAGTTGACGGACGCACGCATACCTCTGTGTGTGTGCACACAGGTGTTGCGTCTCTCTGTGCTGCCCACTGATGTTGACTCCATTAGACACACGACTTGGCAAAATAGAGCAGCAATCAATTTTCTCCTCTTAGCACATGGACATGGGTGTGAAATTTTGGAAGGGATTTTTGCATGAATTTGTCAAACCACTCAGAATCAATACATGACAGTATCTGTAAATTAAAAGACAGTGTAATGAAGTTAAGGGAAGATGATAAAGATTGGTTATCATCACTTTTCTCTAATTGAGGTATAATGGGGTTTCTATTGACTTTGGTTAAGGGAGGATTGATCTTTTTGCTTGCTCTCTTTGCCAACATATGCATTGTACCTTGCTTATTACAATGCATGCAGCGAATGTTATCCCAAGCTTTTGAAAGACGTGTATACTGCATTGCAAAAACAAGAAGGGGGAACTGTGGGGGTTGGAATGTATTGAAACTGTCAGAGACCATGGGAAGGAAGAACCACAGCAGGCAATTAAGAGTGACCCATCCCTGACTGGTATTTGGAAGATGTTGGAACTGTCAAGGAACAAGGACGTCAGAAGTGGGAAGAGGATGTTGGTAAGAAAATCTGATAGAGCTTTCACCTGATGTAACCACAAGGCAAACACAGATGTGCTTGGCTAATTGCTTGGCAGCATATAAATATCGTGTAATCTTTACAATAAATGATCCAGCTTGCACTCTACCTCTGGGTCCGTGCCTCCATCCTCACAGTGTTTGCGTGCTCTGGGGACGTTTTTGGGTGTCCGTCAGGTTTTGTAGGGTGGTTAGGTGTTTCTGGGTGTTAATGGGGGTGTTTTAGAGTTATGTCATAGGGGTGTTTCAGCTGTTCCAAACCCCTAGTAACCTGGCCTTGAGCACTGCCAGGCATGGGGCAGCCCCAGCTCCTCTGGGCACCCTGTGCCAACGCCTCAGCACCCTCACAGGGAACAGCTTCTGCCTAAGAGCTCAGCTCAGTCTCCCCTCTGTCAGGTTCAAGCCATTCCCCTTGGCCTGTCTCTGCACACCCCTGCAAAAAGCCCCTCTCCAGATTTCTTGTAGGCCCTGCTTAGATACGGGCAGATTGCTGAGATGTCTCCCTGGAGCTTTCTCTTCTGCAGGCTGATCACCCCCATCAGCCTTCCCTTCTCCTCCCCAGCCTCTCCCCACAGGCACCGTGCTCCAGTACCGGCCTGTCCTGAGGGCCCGTTGCTAAACCCACTCCTGCTTGCCAATACCGTTCCTGAACTGGGGATCTGAAGCCTGGATGGAGCATTCCAGAGCATCCCTTCCCTTGTTCTCCTGCTGTGCTCCTGCTCATGCAGCCGCCATGCTGCTCTCCTCCCTTGCTGCCAGGGCACACGCTGCCTCCTGTCCAGCTCCTGCCCACCCAGACCTTTCCCATGGGCTGCTCCCAGCCAGGCAGCCCCAGCCTGGGCCATTGCAGGGCAGTTCCCTGCAGGGACCCCTGTGTCCCCTGCTCTCCTGCCCAGGACACCCGGAGAGCTCTGCAGCCCCCCCAGGCCATCCCATCTCCCCACTCCAGCACAACAGCTCCCCAAGAGCTCTTCCTGCTCCAGGCACAGAGCAGCCATCCCAGAGCTGGAGCAGCCAGAAAGCTGCTTTCATTCCCCTTCATTCCTGCCATGGCAGGACTTACCACAGAGAAGAAGCTGCTGCAGGATCATTTACTTTACTCAAATCCATCTGCTGCCTCCGGGCATGGGGCACTGTCAGGAGAGAAAAGGCAGTGACAGGGTAGGGGAGACTTCCCAGGGTAAAACCAGTTATTTCCCTTCAGATTTCCACCATCCCCTCCCGTTCAAATGCATTTCCCTGTTCCTGGTGCTGGGGCTGAGTGTGCTGGGTGAAGCCCTGTGGCTCCAAGGCCTCAGCTCTGGGCCACTGCAGGGGTTTCATGGAGCCGCTCTGCGAAAGCTCCGATAGCCATGAGGGATGTCAGGGGTAACAGAGGTTCAGGGCCTGCACTCACAGCTATGGAGATGGTGGCTGCAGAGCAGAGCCTCGGCGTGACTTTATCAGCATTTTCTCACAAGTTTCTCAGCTGACAAGTGCTATTTTAGGTGTAGAAATCCTCATTTTTGTAGCTGACCGTGTGGTCAGTATTGGGACAGGACAGGACAGGGGAAAGGGCTCAGCAGCCCGTGGATTAGTGCCTAGTCTGGAGAGCTGCAGAGTGCATCGCTCTTGCTCCCAGCTGCCCTGCACTTGTCCTTGCGATACCCCAGGTGTGACTGCACACACAGATAAACAGCGAGAGAAAAGGAGAAAGAATGAGATACAGAACAACTGGACTCTGGTGCCAGGGAGGGAGCCCTGCTGATTCAAAGGGCAGAACTTCTCTCTCCCAGCCCTTGGTGCAGCTGTGATACACAGAGCAGGAAGCAAGGGACTCTGAGGGCAGAGTGCCGACCCCAAGGGAAGGCTTCACACTCCTGAGGACGCTGTGGGAGAGCTGTGCCTGTCTGGGGGCAGGTCGCAAGTCCAGCAGGACAGGCAGAGCAGACAGGGAACTGCAGAGGAGGTGTTCTAGCGAGACAGTCATCTCCTTGCCCAGCAGAGCACGGCCAGCAGCCACCTCCACTGCCAGACCCCAAGAGAGCTGCCTGGATGCACCCTCCCTAGTGCGGGGCTGCACTTTCCCCCCACTCCCTGCCCATGGCTCTGCTGCCTGGAGCTCTCCCTGCCAGGAGCTGCTGCTCTGTGCCCAGCTCTGCCCCCTCCCAGTGCTCCCAGAGCCCATCCCATGGGCTGTGTGCTCAGCTCTGCCCTGCACACCCCTGCCTGTGCAGGGGCTCAGGAGCAGCTCACACCAGTCCTGACGAGACTCCCGGTGCCTTCTCCAAAGCAGAGAAGTGAATTCCCAGCTCCCACTGCCCCACCTGCCCACCAAGAGGGGAAAACATCAGAGCTCAGCATCCTTCCCTATCAGGCAAACGCTGCCTCACTGTCTTTCAGAGGGACCCTCTGAAGAAGTGCTCAGAGTGACTGCAGATTGGAGCAGCGTCACCCACCCAGCACTTCCCTTCCCTGCCAGGGGCTGTTCCTTTCCCCTCAGCTCCCCCCCAGCTCCATGGGGAGCTCCCGGGCAGGCCGAGTGCTGACCCTGGCAGGCAACAGAGTCCCTGCTCCTGCACACAGCCTTTGGGCTGCAGGGACCCTGCTGCAAGGGCAGCGCTGGGCACCCCCGGCTGCACACCCACATTCACACCCTGCAGCCAGCCCCGGGACAAGGGACCTGCCTTGTCCTGTCCCTTGCATGGTGCAGAGGGAAGCCCTGCTCTGCAGCACATCCTCCTCCTTATCTACACAGAGACCAAGAGAGAGCTCCTGACAGATCCCATGCACTGTGCGAGGCAGCAGCTTGAGGAGATCCCTCCAGGAGCTGCAGCTGCATTGCCCTGCACCCAGAGCCTTACTGTATACAGGGCTGGGAAGGTTTCTCCTGCAGGGAGCTCTCAGCATCCTCCACTGCCAAGTGCCTTTAAGCTCTCTGTGGCTCGCAGGTCTCCTCCTGAGCAGAGCTGTCTCTCTGCAGCACTGCCCACTTGCCAGCATCTATCTGCGTCCCAGGAGCCCGGCCCAGCTCAGCAGCAGAGGCCCAGCTCTGCCTCTGCCCCGCTGGGCTCCCTCCAGGGCTCCCTGGGGCTCCAGGGGACCCCCATGGGAAACAGCCTGAAGCAGGCACTGATGCTCCCTCCTCAGCTGGCAGACACATTGCCTTCCTGCAGTGCCATTTCTCTGATGAGAGACAGAGTTTGGTCTGAACATCAGCTTTCCTTAGAATTACAGAATCATTTAGATTGGAAAAGACCCGTAAGAACATTGAATCCAACCAATAACCAAACACAGTCAAGTCCACCACTGAGCCATGTCTGTAAGTGCCACACCTACATGTCTGTTAAATACCTCCAGTTATATATAAAAGGTCTTTTTGTATACCTAAAAGACCTTTTTTATACCTGAGGGGTCTTTCATATACCTCGAGGGATGGTGACACAGCCACTTACTTCTGTGGGCATCCTGTTTCTTGTCCCATCATCAGACAGGACAGCCAGGACAGGACAGGCTGGGATCTCCTTTACCCCTACTGAAAGAAGGGATTCAGCCCGGTTAGCTGAGGCATCTCCTCCTGCGGTTGTAGCCTTGGGGCTGGAAGGGGACTCAGCTGCCTCCCATGAACACCACAAACCCACAGGAGGTCTCACTTCCTCAGAAGGTGAAAATGCACCATTACATAGATGATGTCTTAATCAGAGGAGATTGCCCCAGCGAGGCAGGGGAAGCAGCAGCAGCAGTGTGGGAAGCACTACATGATGTCAGAGTTACACCTGAGCACTGTCAGAAACCTGTGGATGTGGGTGGCCCAGAACGCAGGCTACGTGTCCAGCACCCTACAGTCCAAACTATGTTTGACGTTACTGGTCACTGCGTGCGGCTGAAAATGAGCGTGGTGTCACAGGAGGTGATTTGAGGATGAACTGAAAATGTTCCAGGACTTGTTTCTGGGAAGTCTCTCATTCCCAGGTTGTCCTGGTGCTCTGTGGACAGGTTTCTGGCCGTGTGTTGTCTGTGCAGGTGTCCAGCAGGCTCCGTGCTTCATCACGGACTCGTGTCCTGCACTGAGGTGACTCTCAGTTACTGTTGGAGCTCAGGCACAGGTCCTTGCTAACGGCTGCAGTCGCTGTGAGTACTGGGTTTTGTACATACATTTTTTTGCAGGGGATTGTCTCTTCTGTGAAACGCTTGCGTGGGATTTCTGTAGTTAAAAAAATGCACAGCTGCTTTGTTTTCCCCCTCTGCTTGCCTGTGATGAGCAGGAAGGAGAAGGAGGATGCCTGGCAGAGACAGGTAAAGAAGAGAAAGGGGAAGAAACAAGCCCAGAGAAGCAGTGCGGAAGAGGCCAGTGAAGACCAGGGAGAAGAGAAGCAGCAGCCTCCAGCAGGTCAGGCGAGAAAGTGCCCCTCCCAGAGCAGTCCCAGGAAGAGGAAGAAGGCGAGAAGTTGGAGTGTCAGGTGAGCCTCCTGCTGAGGGAATGGGCCTTGGGTTTTGGTGTCAGAGAAGTTGAATGGTGAGAAGCGGTCTCTAGGTTCAGGCAGTCCTCGGTCAGACACAGCAGTGAAGCAGCTATTGATTTAACATTTGTGCACAAACAGGTGTCCTGGCAAGCAGGCACACACAGCAAAGGCAGAACTTGGATTTGTATTTCCTGTCACATCTGCAAGTTCCCTCCTTTGTTACCCCGTTGGTTGAGGACTCCAAGGTTTACAGCCTATCCGACGTGTATAAGCTACATGTTAACTGTCCCGCCTCTGGTTACACCTCCCCTTACTTGATTTTTGTACACCCCTTCCTTCCTTCCTTCCTTCCTTCCTTCCTTCCTTCCTTCCTTCCTTCCTTCCTTCCTTCCTTCCTCTACTTTTAGGGTTTGATTTCATAACTCTGGCAGACATGTGGTACCCCAACTCACTGCTTAATTACAGCATCAGTTTGCATCGGCTTAGCTTCATAGGCTCTACAAAGATAGCGTTTGTTTGCACCACAAAGCGTTGTCTGTTGCCCAAAGATGCCGTTGTCTTTAAGCAGAGAGTGTGCCTGTTTAAGTCATGGTATTTCAGACCCTTTGTTTCGTTCCCTTAGTAACTTAGCCCCAGCCCCAATATTGCAAAGTCTTAGTATTACAAAACCTTAATATTGCAAAGCCTCATCCCCAGTATGCAAACCCAGCAGTGTTTCTCTCTCGAGCATGAATTTTCCCCATAGGGAACCTGCCATTTTCTTTTCATAGAATCACAGAATGGTTTGCGTTGGAAAGGACCTTAAGACCATCCACTTCCAAACCCCCTGCCACGGGCAGGGACACCACATGCTAGACCGTGTCATCCAAGACTTCATCCAGCCTGGCCTTGAACACTGCCAGGGATGGAGCATCCACAGCCTCTCCGGGCAACCTGTTCCAGGGCCTCACCACCCTCACAGTAAATGCAGTTGTTTTCATCATTCAGAGAATCTCTTTGGTAAAGGATCAACGTAGCTTACAGATGGCATCAGTAATGGCACAGCTTCTAACTACCCAAGTTTGGATCATTAATTCTTTTATCCACCTTGGAGCAAGAGTAGTCCTAAAGCATTGTTGCCTGGTTCTCAGCTGTTCTCAACATGCACCAAGTAACAGAAAAGACCAGAAGGAGAAGCTGCTGGGGTTTTCTTTCTGGTGTTTAGGCAGTGCCAGTAGAGAGGAGACTGAGAGGTCTGGGAGCAGGCAGCTGTAAGCACACCTTCCCTGGCATACCTGCCGAGTAGCTTGCTTTGCTTGTCTCTGTTTCCCAGTGGTTTTAAATCCTGAATTGTGAGAGTCAAATGAATCCGTTGATCTCAACAGAGCACTTCTCCATGCAAATAGCTGCTCAGGAAGGAAAGGGGTCGCAATGATGTTTCCTCTGGAAAATCTAACTGCTTTATGAAAAGGAATTGCAAAGACAGTTTGGTTTTTTTTTTCCCTCAATTTCTCCCTTTTAAAAAGTAAGTATTAGGCACCCTTTATGCCCTTGTCACTGTCAGGAATCTGGAGGCTCTGCAGGAAGCGATCCAGAAGCTAGTGTTTGGTAACAGCTCTCTGCTGTTTCTTTCTTTTCCCATGGAGTTTTCTAATGGGGAGAAAACATGAGCAAGCCTCTGTCCAAAGAGCATTCAGAAGGGAAGGAGCAGGAGATGGGGAGTGGAAGAGAGGCAGAGCTAGGACTTCATATCCTCCCAAGTTTTTGTTACAGAGGAAACAGACTAAATGGTGTAAGAAGACCTGTTCCACCCTCTGAGATTCTTCACAGCAAGTTTTGGAGAGGCCAACTTCCTGAAGATGCAAAACTAGGAGGAAAAGTTGTGTGTTCCCCTCACTGCACCCCTTCTCTGCTCTCCTTCTCACTCCCAATTTGCCCTTGTGCCCTCTGAGATCAGTATGAAGCAGCAGGCAGGTGGGTTTGGGAGCCTCAGACACGCAGTGTCCGTGCACTGTGCGGTCTATAGCCAGATGGCTGTGTTATCATCCACTCCCATTCCTTCTGCTTTGTTACACTCCCATTCCTTCTTTCTCTTTGTTAATCAAGACTTCCCTTTGGTTGTTTTTTACAATGTGATTCCCAGTTCCTATCCTCAAATGTCCCTCCATCTATACGATTGCTGGAGAATAGTACAGCTGCTGAGACTGCAATTTGGCACTTCCTGGCTACGCTGAGGAGTTTCTTATCAAAATATAAGCCAAAAGAGAAATAACGCAACTTCCTGGGAAAGCAGGAGTGTTCGTGGCAGTAGGCCAGGAGAGCCCTCTGGACAAGTCCCTCTGGTCCCTGAAAGTGGACGTGTGGGATGTGTCCGTCATGCCTTCACTGCTGGCATTCTCAGGGTTTTCCTGATGTCCTGAAAGTAAGCACTGTGAACATTGATTAGGAGAAAACTCCAGGAACAAACTTGCCAACAAAGTTTTCAAGCTGACAAGCAGGTATTCTTTATTGCGGCGCCGGGAGACACGGGGGATAAATCCTCCTAACGTGTGTCCCCATACTGCTATACAAGCCACCCTTATATAGTCACTGGGCATACATACATATTCATGAGGCTACGTATGGATTACATCATTTTCCAGAGAGTTCCCCGCATGCGTACAGAATTGTGGTGCTGGTCTCTGAGGGTCGGTTACTTCTTCCAACGATCTTCATCACTTCTGGCAGCCTTTGAAGCACGTGCAGTAGATGCTCATACCAGTTTAATTGGTTCGTTAGCACCAGAGACATAATAATCCTCCTATCCTCCTACTTATCAGTTAGTTTAACTGTAGCCCATCCTGGACACCTGCCATTCCCAGATACTCCTTATCCCTGTGTCCTGTTCTTCTAGACTGTTTTTCTTAAAACTAGGCCAACTATAACGATTTATCTTGTGAGAATTCTTAGTATGTTCTCTAGTTGTACTCTGTTTTTTTTTTCTCTATGTATCCTGCACCTCAGTAATTTTCCATTGCTACTGTTACAAAGCCATCAAACTTAACATTACTTAAAACTTCTTATAAAAGTTTCTATATCCCATTTTGTGATTTTGTGCCCCTTTGTCTCAACATCTAACCCAGAACTATGGTTTTCCTGAGTCTCTTAAGGCTTTAGTGTGAGACGTTTTCCTCTGTGTTTTGAGTCTTGTGCTTGGAGCAAGCATTCACAGCAGTCTCACTGGGGAGTAGTCATGAGCACTGTCAAGAAGCTGTTGAAGAGCGATGACATTTAAGTCCAAAAGTTTCCTCTGTGGATTTGAAGCAATCACAGCTCCTGTTAGTGAAACTGGTTTTGCCAGGATGTGTGGTTTGTTACCAGTGCACCGTAGAACAGACCTTGGTGAAAACAATTTAACCTTGTAAAATGTCAGGCAGTTGAGCTACCCCCAACTTTTAAAGGGAACCTGAATGTGCAGTGAAATTCCAGAAGCTGTCAAGTGTGAGGATCTGGTGTGCAAACTCCTCAGGCTGTCCCTTCTTTACATCACAGGAGGTTTGTCAGCGTTAGGAGCAGATGCTACTATTGTCATTCTGTTTTCCAGCCAGCTGCTTTTGGCTTTCAGCCGTAAAAAGCTTTTGGTTGATTTTGGTGCCACCTTCTGAGCCAGAAACAGGCAGCTTTCACAGTGTAGTGTTTGCTGACCAGGATTTGGCACGCAGCGGGCACACAGTGTGTTCAGTGCAAGCAGAGGAGCCACAGAGTTTTTGCAGGGGTGTTTTACAGACCTCACTTCTCAGAGGCAGGACTGCAGATGCCTGTAACAGTGCCTGAGTTGTTTCAGCTTAAAACACCTTCTCAAAAGTTAGCATTCTTTAGCTCACATCCTTCTGTAGACCAAATGCTGCTGGTTTTGGAGATGCCTTGGCATGAAACACCCAGGGCTTGCTTGGGATTTGTTTGGGTTTGTTGGGGTTTTTTGTTTTGTGTTTGCAGTATCACCAATCGCAAAAGTAGAATTTAAATATCAATACATGCTGTCAGGTTTTGAATGGTAGGATGTACAAGCACCCATAATCATAACATAACTTATGTCCACTTCCATAGGAACAAGACCATTTTGTTTCACTTTGACATTCTGGAATGTGCCAGACCTGTAGTGTTAATAAAACTACAGTGCCCTATAACACAGGTGAGTGAAATACCGAGATTGCCTCTTAGTCATGGTGCTTAAGAACAAGACATACATTTGTTTGATTTAAAAATTCATATCCTTCAAAATGCACTCGCAAGTGCATTGTGTCCCTTTCCAAATGCTGCAGTAAGCATTACTGAAGGCAATTCTATAAAACAGGGCAGTTTTGCAGGTGGCCTTTTTTCTTGCTTTTTGATTGCACTGACTTTCCTTACCCTTCTCTACCCTCACTGTGTCTTCTTTTCTTGCAGCTTTGTGTCTCAAAGTGCCCAGACAGGTTTGTGACCCACATTGATGTTCAGGCTTCCTACAGATACAAACCCCATCAGTGGAATTACCTGAAGCAGTTCTGAAGACCTGGTTTTAAGAGTCCTCAGAAGGTCTGTGTGTATCAGGAGGTGATGGAATGCGTGGTTTTTCATCAAGCAATGTGTAATATGCATGATTTTACTGAGCTACAGCAAAGCTTTGAATTATTCTGATTTCACCATATAAGGAGTTGTCCCATACATATGCTTTGACAGTGATTTGGTCAGGGATGAAGGTTTTGTTTGCACATCAAAACTCTAACTCTTTCAGTGATTACTGTTTCCTGAAAGAGTATCTGCAGCTATCCATGTGGTTGCAGTACTGTGGCAAGTACCCTTTAGTACTTAAGTACTCCACAGCAGTTGAGCAGAGTGTCTCAAACCAGTTCTTAAAGCTCCTGTGTTATGTAGAGCTCCTCAGTAATTCAGCTAGGAAAAGAAATCTGTCTTTCACGGAACTGATTTTGGACTCAAATGTACTGTGTTATTTCTCCCATCTCTAAACCACCTTGCAATTCAGCTATGTTAGTTATGTTAAATTCTTACTCTTCTTTAAGAGAAGGGAGGCAAGGAGCAATTGCCCAGTTATTACTGCCTCACCTGCCGATCCAAAGTGAAGAGGTCTTTTCTTTTTTGTCACTAGAAAAGTAAAGAATAGTCTTTTCCCAGATCACATTGAGAGGCTGGATTCTCACATTATGAATATGTCTTTCAGCTCCAGCAGTCAGGTTTGGGGAGGAGGCTACAGAGTGCAGTTTGGGGCATTTGCTCAGAGTGGGTGGGAAGCAAAACCCACGTAGTTAATTCTGCTCTGTATTCAGCATTCCGATTTTCCCCCTTTTTAGTCTGTTGCTCAAGCCCTACATGGTGAAGATTGTCCTTCGGTGATCATTCCAAGCAGTTCTCATGAATGGATCTATTTCTTACACACATCTTAGCAGACTGTAAGCGTTCACATGAAATTGCAATTCCAGTCTGAAAAGTGTTCTGTGGCAAGATCACAAGGAGCTGGCTCTTACCTGGCAGTGGCATCCATTCAGTTTTAAACAGTTTGAGAGTATAAAGATTTATCATTATTTTTCCTAGAGAGCCATCCATGGACACTTGGAGAGTGATTGGGTCAAGCTGAGCTCTTTCTTGCTCTTGAATCATCACTGATAAGAAATGCTTTACAGCACAAACTGCCTTTCAAAGCATGTGAGCGCCCAACCCAACCCAACCCAAGCCAAGCTGTTAGCATGAAGGAAATGCCACGATTATAGAAAGGCTCATCTGGGCAGCTGTTGAAGTTCAGGTGGTCTTGAGCCCAGTTACAGGGCAGCTTGTTTTTCAGTGCTGCACGTAGTGCTGCCTCTGCAGGGCAGCAGAGGAATTAAGGGGTTTTGTCACTGTGGTCAGCAGGTGATTTTGAGTAGACAAGAACAGGTCTCAGAGCTCAGGAGTATCTGTCGCTGACCTAGAAGCTCCTGCAAATAAGGACCTGCTGTTTATTTTTCCATGCTTTAAAAGAGAGATCGTGTAAGCCAGGCACAGGCTGTCAAAAAGAGAAAATAATGGATGAAGCAATAAAGAATTAAAAATCTGCATGAAAAAAGATGTACTGACCCAAAAGACAGAAAGTCATTTGCAAAGAAGCTCTTACCTTCTTTTAGACTACAGCAAGAGGTGAAGATCATAGATGGAAGAAAAGAGACATATTAGTTAATTATGTCCTGAAAATAACTGGGGGGTAGATGTTGCAAACTGAATATTGAGCCCAGGCGTCAGTGCTTATTGGAACCTGATAAGGCAAGTGCAGAACCAGTAGATAAAGGTAACATACAGCTGCGTAGGAGGACTGACCTACTCTTCCCTTTGGAATGAAAATGAGGACTTGGTGAAGCAAAGAGCAGGGCAACATAAATGAGGATGTGAACATCTGTCCTTGTCTCTCTCTTTTATAATCTCCTCCTCCCTCTGTCTAACCCATAGTTTCTGTCTTTTTTCCATTGCTTCCTTTTTCCATTGCTTTCCATTTCTGCTTTCTTTCAGTACTGTGAATAGTTCTTAAGAGATGCTTCCTGGACTTCTGCACGAAGACTGGTGTGCTAGCCATGGCAAATCAGACTACCTTCAAAGATGGAAGAGGGAAAACAAGAAATGTAACTGATCTCAGGGAAGCTGCAAAATAGGTTTTACCCTTCTTAAGTGCTTGTGTGTTGGATTCTGAGACTGTAAAAGGGGGTGTGATTAAAACATAAAATATGGAATTGCTCTACTCTTTTTTATCATACTCCCAAAAACCTGCTGCTTTCAAGGCTCAGTTGGAGGGAACCACTCTATTAAGGACAGTTGTTACCGTGTATTTGTTTTGTTGTTACTAGGACTTGTGTAAATCTGGAGCTAACTGTAGGTAAAGGTAACTGAAGTGCTTTAGAGAAGAGTCAGGAACTGCAAAACAGCAGCTTTTTTTTGAGGAATACGTTCTGAATTTCAAACAAGCCATTCAGAAAGGGAAAACACATCATGCTGGGAAGCCTTTAAAGTGCTAGGACTTCAGACCAGTTTACAAAGGTTTAACTACATAAACTGATGTTCTTTTCTTGTCCCCCTGCCCATCTGGCTTAGTTTGCCCAAAACATCCGGTTCTGATTGTCTGTGGTCAGACTGATCTGTTTGTTATCTTCAGTCACTGGCTAAATAAACTGGGAACGTTCACAAGAGAAGTTCCTGACCACAGGCAAGAAGAGGGTTTCATTTCTTCTGAGTCTGTTCTAGTACAAAATTCTGATGTAACACCTCAAAGTTCTAGAGAAATGAAATGTTCTGGGAAGTGTCTGAGCTGGATCTGGGTTGGATGGAACCATTGTTCACACTGCTTTGTTTACACTGCTTTAGAAGAAACCCACTGAGTAAAAAGGCCTTTTGCAGTCATTCTTTCCTTTTTCTGACTTGCTTTCTGGGAGTGAAATGAGAGCAAACATTTCCTTTCCACAGACTTGATAAAGACACTGGAGATGTGAAATGAGAGCAAACATTTCCTTACCACAGACTTGATAAAGACACTGGAGATGTCCTTCCTAGGGGTCCCACTGATGGCTCTTAACAGCTTCTTTTCATGCATCACTATGCCCTGATAATTTTCTTCTCTGATGGCTAGAAAGAGTCACTGGTTTTCCTCCTAAAATGAATTCTTTTTTTTCTAGGAAAGCTCCTCAAATGCTTCTTTCCTAATATTGTTTCTGTGCAAGCAGGGATTTTAAATGGAGGACATAAACCAGCAACCTCCGCATACAGGCATTTCTCCCGTTTGTGTGTTGTAGACTAGGCCATGGCCTGGAAAAGGCAGTGAGTTGGTGAGCCAGTGTAAATGACAAAACCAGACTTGTACTCGTCCTGTTCAGACACCTTGAGAACCTGGTGTGCACAAACATTTCTGGCTGTGTTTGGTGAGATCATGTTTGTTTCTAACAGCAGAGAGCCATGAGGAAATATTTCATAAGGAAGATTTAGAAATACATTTTTGCAAACCATTCTCCTAAATGTGATGAAGTGACCCTCATTTGGAGTAAGAGGCACGCAAGAAAGGTGCTCACACTTGTTCTCCCTGGGTTTCTGTTTCTCGTCTTTCTAGTGGGCTGTTCATCGCAGTGATTGTGAGTCTGCTCTTCCTTGTGTTATGGAGGTTCACAGCTGGGATTCTCTTCTGGATTTTCATCTTTGGCGTGATTGATTGGAATTACAGGTTATGGTAGGTGTAGTCCTTCAGCCTCTGAGGCTATTTTTGAAACTGATGTGGCCTGTTGTGCACAGGGGGGCTGTACAAGGGGGTACTGCTTAAGTTATGCCTTATCAGGCAGTACCAGGACAGAACCTCCTAATGAAGAGAACAGCTCATTAAACCAGCTGGACATAGACCAGACCCATCCAGCTCCTAAAGAGCATGCGTGAGGACCAGAGATAAAAAGTTCAAGCCTGAGGCAGACTCGTTTACTTCACCTTGAAGACCCCTACCCACAAGAGGAAGACTACTTACTTCATCTGAAGACCCCTGCCCAAGACCAGCAGGAGGCACTGCGCATGCGTGGAGAGCCTTTTAGCTCCTTATAATACGAAGCGGGGCTAGAATATAAGTATGTATAGGCGTATTGTGCGACCTAATACCTATGTACGACCTTACAGGATAAATGTAGAAGGAAAACGGCACTGAGGTGCGCATGCCTTTTGGAGGCCAAATCCCCCGTGCGCCTTCAGCTGAATAAAGCATACCTACTTTACAACTTTAACGAGTTGTGAAGTCTATTCCACTATTATTTTTCCTTATTGCTTAATTGTGGGCAAGGAAAGTAAGTGATTCCATCAGTTAAATGCTGTAGTGGGGAGAGCTAGTGCCTAGGTTTAGGCACAGTTAAGTGAGAAGGGCTTAAATGGCAGTGAAACTTAATAATAATCCATCTGTGCTGATACTTGGCACCAGATGCAGCAACCTGCTCTACCCCAAGTGTGCTTAGTCTGCATTCACTTGTACTGATCTTGCTTTTCTATAGATGTCACAAATGTCATCACTTCTGGGTTTCAAAAGTGCTTCAGTGCTTTCTCTTACAAGGGCAGTGTATTTAAAGCAATCCTGCTGGAACAAGAGAGCCTGCAGGCTATGCGTCCCTCCCAAGGGAAGGAGGGGCACAAGAGAGAACAAATACCTGTCAGATACTACTGGTGCTGCTGGTACTGCTCTATTAGCAGGCACACAGACACTAACTGGTGATGAATGGCGCATAGCCTGAAACACTGCCTCTCCCTATTGGTAGCTAAATTAGTAGAGCAGTAGTTTACTGCTTAAATCTGCTTTCTCTGCTTTGTATCTTCAAGTAACTGTGTTAGATCATTGAGCTCACGAGCATCTTTACATATTGGTGAGGCAGAGCTTTTTAGCATGCTGGCCCTAGAGAATATTAGGATTTTATTACATCTTTGCTTGTAACCCCCCTGCCTGATTCTTAGCAGCCAATGTGCAGTTTATCCAGAGGTCAGTGTCACTTTCAGATGAGTAAATAGAGGTACTACTAGTTGGGACAAGCTACATTAACTTAACCGGGATGAACTGGATTGAGACCAGCTTCAAAAGAACCTACCTATATATTCCTTCATGGAGAACCGTATCAGAAATAGGTGCTGAAATGTGTGTAACAAAACCTTTGTTCTGAAGAAAGTCTGTGGCTCTGAGCACCACAGGGGTCACTTGCCACGTGCAGTTCGGATGGCTTGGGGTACTGATGGTACTTGGGATCACAACTGAACATCATCTCTGGCTATCTGGGTCTGGATTCTGAGACTGTGTCAAAGCTGTGGGATCTGAAGCCAATTCCCCTGTCCCTGTGCAAACCTCCAGACACGCCACGGCTGAGGGATACCATCCCTTTGTCTTCCTCTCCTTCCACAGAACTTCTTGTTTCAACAGGAGGAGACAGGGCCTGCTCTGTGTAACCATGCACCACTGCTGGGCTGGTTTGAATGTTGTCTAACCCTCTTGAGGCACCCACAATTAAGGGATGTGTCCCAGGGTCAGAGGAGGTGTGCTTCAGGCATTTAAGATTCTGCCTTCTCGAGGTGGAGTCCAGAGAATTGTTTTGCTTCCTATTGCAGCAGTAGGATTTGAAGTGACACAAATAGAAATCAGACAGAAGCCAACTCTTTAAACAAGATCTGGGTTATGAATCAAACATGGCTCACAACTGGGACACGGTGCTCTCAGCTCTCTAACCTTAGAGCAAGTTTATGTGATTCCAGCAGCACAACTGGAAGGTGAAAATCATTAGTCCAAAACTGGACAAAAAACCCCACAAAGCCTCTTTGTGGTTTTTTGGTTTTTTTACTCAAATGAGGGGAAAGGATCTCACGCCAAGCTAAGGCTCAGACAAGCCTATTGATTTAAGTACATGTAAATGTTAGAGGAGTATGTATCAGAAAACTGCACTCTTCAGGAAAAGTTGACTCTTCATCTCCTTTTTCTTTGTTGTGTCTAAATACTACAGATGAGCAGCATTAGAGTATGAACATGCAGAATGCTTGTTATGAAAAGCAGCATTTGTTAAGGGTGAACTGGCAGGGTCCTGCCCATTCTGACAAACTGGGCATGTAGAATTTCCCCCCCCAAAGGTACGAAATGGGGTTGAAGATTGGCAGCCGCAGTGAGAGAAGGAAAGAGCTGCTCCAGCAAGGAATTCTATTCAATTCTATTCACGAACAACAGTGCAAAACACGGGGGGGGGGGGGGGGGGGGGGGGGGGGGGCAATTACAGAGGCAGCCTATTGGTTCGGTTCTTGACAAATCTGACTTTCGTTTGTTTCCAGTGGGAATACTTAGTGGTGTTGAGGTCACAATCATACTGATGCTGATCTTCCTAAGGAATCGGGTCCTGACCACCATTGCATTGTGCTTATAAGAGCTTTCTCTTTGGCAGTCAGACATCTCTTATCTCCCAGCTCCTGCCTTAACAGAACAGACGCTGTTAGTGGCACCATGTGTCCTCGGTGCAGGGAGGTGTGTGCCAAGTGTGGGGCACTGTTAATAGGAGCCTAAGAGCTACAGCTGCCAGCTTTGCTCTGTCATTGGATTGTCTCCAGAGAGACATATACGAGTGGTAGAGGAGTGGTGGTGTTTTGGCTGGGGCTTTCAATTTAGGAAAGACTGGATCCTTATGGCTCCCGTCAACCCTTTGTCTGGACATGCATAAATCTGCAGAGAGAAAAGGAGAATTCCATGACCAGACATTGTAACGTGGTGTAGTCCAAGGCTCTTCTTTTCAGCTCTGAGTACAGAGGAAAGCAGAGCAGGATGTGAGAGCTGGGAGGCCTCTTCATTTTGTGTTTTCTGAAATCTGGATAGGCTTTATTCACAGTGGTTCCTGGTTTATCCTGTGCCAACTCTTAGTTCTGGTTTGAGTTTGGCTTGGGTTTGTTTTAATGGGAATATAAGAAAGGAGAAATGGACTTAACATACCCTTGGGTCTCCTTGCAAATAGGCTAAGGCCTTGAGGGCCTCGGAAGGAGGGCTCTGTTAGAGCACATGGAGTTAGCTCTGAGTTGATGTGTGTGCGCTTGCTTGTAGTTTTCTGCCCTCTCTGTTGACATTATGGTTCTCCGGAGTCAGGGTTTAGGATTTTTGTAATGGGATTAGGAAATGCTGAAGTTCTGCGTTTAGCCAGGTACCTGTTTCCTGTCTTAAGCTACTGTGCAGTTAAAGCATAGCGATTGATTTTGGCGGCGCTGAATTATCCTCTTTAGTTCCTGTTCATGACAATGCAGGAACATCGTTAACGCTCTGCAGCACTTTGGTTCACAACCTTGACAGGTAGAAGGATTTCAGGAAGTTCATAAACTTCCTGCGGGGAAGTGATAACATTCTGTAGTTTTTCAGCAGCATGGAAAGGTCACTTGGGGGTGATGGTTTTACTCTGCTGAGTAATGCATGAGGTGAAGCTCTGTGTGCAATTCCTGGAAACCTAAGAGCCCATGCCCTGTATTCGGGAAGGTGCAAACCAAGCTGCTAACGACTGGAAACCAAATTGCATTTTTCAATACCTGTTAACTACTCTTTAAAAAAGATTACAATTGACTTGAAGTCCATAGGTGCAAACGGGTAACAGTCGTTACTCTGTCCATGGTGTCAGTGGAAACCAAGGGGCCTTTCGTGAACTGCTGCATACTGCTAGTATGTAGTGACTGCTTCTGCTGTGTGCCTCTACTGGACTTGTGCATCTCTAGACTCAGACAGGAATCGATGTGTTGCTCTTCAGCTCCTGATAGCAGACAAGGGTTCCCTTGCACTCTCCCAGCATTTACTAGTTTAGCAGCAGGAATTGAGTAACTTTGTCTGCTTTTACGTTTTGGAAACTGCCTCGTGCCAAGCACATAGCATCAGAAATGCCCCAGGTCAATCCTGCAGGAAATACTAAGAGACAGAAAGGCTTGTGATAAGCTTACAGGGTCACTGGAAAGACAGTTTAGAGTAACAGAAGAGGTAGGTGGCCAGGATGTGAAGAGAACCAACCTGTAAACTTGAGTGAACAAACAGATGGGGTCAAGTTCCTGCCAACAGTGAAAGGCCATTCTTCTTTCTGACTGCCAACGGCCAAAGGCAGGCACCGTTCATGTAGGGCACATGCAAGGAAAGTCACACAGTCACGGGAAGGTGTTAGCACGTCCTGGCATTACAAAGACAAACTGAATGTCATGCCCCAAAATAGTCAGTAGTTAAGGCAGGCAAGGTCCTCAAATGCAAAGTAGCAAGAGGTAATTTCAGGTGTGTAGGAGCCGAGGGAAGAGCATATGAACGGAGCAGCATGGGACAAGGAAATAAAGGGTCATTACTGCAGCAAGAAGATGTGACTGAAATGAGTCTGTGGCCTGGGAAGAGCTGGATCTGTGAAGGAGGAAGTAGAAGAGAGGCTGGAACATGGCAAATTGATAATGTTGACTGTAGTGCTGCTGATAAAAGTGGAGCGGTAGAAATGACAAAGTGAAGATGTAAAGACATCTGAAGAAAAGGCCTGCAGTATTCTGAGATCCCAGCTCTAGATTATGCTACCACTGTCAATGAGCAGCTCAGAGTAAAAAGGATGATGCTAGGAGAGGACTGAAAAAAAAGCTTGTTTCTTAAATTGCCGCAACTTACTGACATGTTTTGTTGCTTTCACAGGGCTGCTGTCCATATAACGTCTACGTTGTTCTACCCAATCGTCACCTTCATACTCATTGCAGTTTGTATTTCCTATGGGGCTGTGACAGCTGTGTATCCTTCTGTCTGTGTACCTCTCTGGAAGAGCAGTCTCTGGCTGACAAAGCCAGATAATTCTCTGCTGTTTCACCTTAGCCAAACCAGCGTTAAAAGGCTATTTGGTCACTTGGCACTTGCTGCACCGGTTCACTCTTCCTCACTGGGCGTTTGCGTGTGATGTACCAACTGGACAGTGGATTCCATGTCATTAGAAAGAATTGGACTAAAACCCATGCCAAGGTAGAGGACCATATACTACATAAGGTTGGCTTCAAGGGGTGAAAGGTGAAAAAGGAACCTTAGCAAAGAGTGACTGTGCCCTTTCTTGTCTATGTGCTCTATAGACCTGATGTTAACGGTCGCTTAGTTAGCTTGAGTGGGCTCCACGTGTGTTTTGTACAGACAAATGTGGGAAAGGAGTGAGAGAACACAGAGCTCCCCATGTCCTCTATATTGCCTGACAGCAGCCACTGTCTGCTCTGGAAAGACAAGGCTTTGGCAAGGTGTCAGAAAGGGGACAGTCATGTTTTGCAAACAAACTGTTTTTTGTCATGCAAAGAGGGTCAGTTAGTGATGTACAGGACAGCGTTGATTTATCCTTATGCTCTGTGTCTACTTTCACCAAAATCCAAGCTCTCAAAGAACTACTTCTGCATAATGTGCCTTGTCAGAGGTGGATGTGCAGGAGAGGCTGAGTCAGCTTTCAAGGTTATTCCCCTTGCCCATTCTAGCCATGGCATACAGCTCTGGGATGAAGTCTGCCTTAGTTCTGTAAGTAATGGAAGTATTCAGTCTTGTCTGTGACCCTTCACGCGCATCTCTGCATAGCAAGAGTGGTTTTTCTGTGGCTGGCACAAGTGTTTTAGAGCTCGCGGTTACCCACTGCAAACTCCTGAGTTGCTCAAAGCCCACAGCTCTGTGAATCCTCCTTTAAAAACCTCATTCAGTTTTCTGGCTACATCTGGTGATCCTGTGTATAAAGTAATGGCTAATCAAACACCGTGCAAGTATGCAAAGCTGACCTGTGACCCGGAGGTAGGTGGCACAAATACTTCCCTGCTGTGAGAGCTATACTAATTGTATTTCTTAACCGCTGTTAAATGCAATGAGAGAAAATGTGCCTATCTTAAGTAATGATTCCTTGTGTTAAATCTGAAAACAGTGCTTTGTGTTCAGCTAAGTCTCCTTTGTACAAAGCAATTTAGAGCTATGAAGCATTTTTTTGCTGCAGTGTCCTGTGAGCAGGTGAGTATCAACCAGTCTCATTTTCTGGGTGAGAAAGGAAGACACAGAAATACAGGTTTATTTGGGAAACTGTTCCTGAATTCAGGAGGATTTCTCGTTGTGTGGTTCTCAAAAGGCAGTGGAAGAATTTGAAAGCTGTGGCTCAGACTTGCCCAAAGACCAGCCAGGTTTCAAAGCAGAGGCTTGGCTGCTTTTGCGCAGTGATGACCTTTATGAAGCTCCAGAAATCCTTGTCTTTTGACTTGAGTGTGGGGTTGAATTGAAGTGTTTCTTGAAAAGTAGAACTATTTATCAAATGTTGTATCTTTAATGCAACTGAAGCGTTTTGTGTATCTTAAAAGGGTATTTCTGACATTCAAATTCCTTATCTCTAAGTTTCAGTCATGTGGTAAACAGCCCTGTTTGCCAACCGTATATGTGAAACACCTGCATAAGACATTACAATGAGTCCTTATATATGTAAACAGGTTGCATAGTTCTGGAGTGCAGTGTTGAATGATCTAAGGAGACATCAAGCAGAAGGATGTGATTTGTATGAAGGTGCTAAATTTCAGAGCCTGTGAACACAGAATTCAGTGTTATCAATGTGCTGTTGATTTTTCTTCCCATACAGACTTTTAGCACAACCAAGTTGACTAAATTGTGTCCAGGTGCTCAGCGTATTTGGCTTTTCATGGAGTAGAAAGCCTGTACTGTAAGTACATCTTCATCTTCCAGGTAGCCGATGCCTTTGTCTTTCTCTGGCTGGTGAACTTTGCAATTGCTCTGGGTCCGTGGACCCTTGCTGGTGCCTTTGCCTCATGTTACTGGGCCTCTGGAAAACCAGCTGATGTTCCGCTATGGCCACTCTTCACTGGGACAAGCAATACGGTGAGACTGTGGGGCTGGATGTGAGCCCTGTCACATATCCAGCAAGTGCACGTTTTACATGTAGGGAAGCCATTCTGCAGATGCTGCAGCCTGCCCCCCCCCCCCCCCCACAGCCCCACAGCACGCACACACACACACACATGCGCATGCATGGTCTGAGGTGTCATGGGCCCAGCAGGCTGAAAAGCATTTATATTCGAGTGTATAATTTATAATGGTAATACAGATATATAAGTATTTCTATTATTATAATAGATAATAATTTTAATTATGTATATTTATATGTAATTATATCTAATATATATTTATATAACCTTACTTATGTGTTCATGTGAAACTTTGAGCCTTGAGACTTTTGTTTGCATTTCATAATTTTTAGGAGGGCACATTTAATTAAGGAGCCAACCCAAACAAGTCTGGGATTCTGTGATTTTGTTCAATACCTTTAGCACTGGATGTAATTCTGAAATGATGGGCAAAATGATTCGGAGAAAACTCCAGGAGCAAACTTGCTAACAGAGTTTTCAAGCTGACAAGCAGGAATTCTTTATTGCAGCGCCGGGAGACACGGGGGATAGCTCCTTCTAACGTGTGTCCCCAATTGCCACTCAAGCTGTTCTTTTATAGTCCCTGGGCATACATACATATTCATGAGGCTACGTATGGATTACATCACTTTCCAGAGAGTTCCCCGCATGCCTACAGAATTGCGGTGCTGGTCTCTGAGGGTCCTTTACTTCTTCCAACGATCTTCATCACTTCTGGCAGCCTTCGAAGCACGCTCAGTAGATGCTCATACCAGTTTAATTGGTTCGTTAGCACCAGAGACATAATAATCCTCCTGTCCTCCTACTTATCAGTTAGTTTAACTGCAGCCCACCCTGGACACCTGCAGTTCCCAGATACTCCTTATCCCTGTGTCCTGTTCTTCCTGTTTTTCTTAAAACTATGCCAACTATAACGATTTCTCTTGTGAGAATTCTCAGTATGTTCTCAGTGTATCATACACCTCAGTAATTTTCCATTGCTACTGTTACAAAGCCATCAAACTTAACATTACTTAAAACTGATTCTAAAGGTTTCTATATTCCATTATGTGATTTTGTGCCCCCTTGTCTCAATGAGGACCTTCCCTGTAGGGCAGAGGGCATCCATATGGGGCTGAGATTATCTCTATGGGGCTGGGGACCAGCCCTTATGGGGCCACAAACCTCTACAGGGGACTGAGAATATCCACCTCTATGGAGCTGGGGGCTTCCCTATGGAGTTCAGGAGCTTCCTATGGGGCTCAAGCCTTTCCTATGGGGCTGAAGCTTTCCTATGGGGCTGAGGCTTCCCTATGGGACTGATCCTTCCCTATAGGCTGAGCCTTCACTAAGGGTTTCAAGCTTTCTCTATGGGGCAGAGGCCTTCCTACAGGGTGAGGCTTCCCTATAGGTCTCCCCGCCACCCCCATACATCGCCTCTGTCCCCCCCATTTCCCTGGGGAGGGGGTGGGCGAATGGGACGATACCATTCAAGGCAATAAGGGGTTGCAGGAGTCCCTCCCAGCTCCTCATTCTGAGGCCAAATCCTTAATAATAATAATTAATACTATGCCAATTAACAATTAGGCTCTTTCAGCACTTTCTCCCCCCCCCCATTATTTCCTAGTGGAAATCAATGGGTTTAATCCCCCCCTTGACCCCCCCTTTATAAATCACTATATTTGTATAAATGGCACCTTTCCAACCCCAAGTCTTACCTTATTCTACCCATTTTCTCCACGGGGGGGAGGGGGGCCTCACTGTGACCCCCCTATGGAGCCCCCCCAATCATTCCCCCCCCCATTGTGTCTATTATTCTGTATGTCCCCATGATCTTATTTAAATCCCCCACCCCCAGTTTTGATACTGATGGGAATAAAACTGCTGCCCAACCCCTTTCCCCATAGTAGTTTGTTTCCTAACAGAGGGGTAGAAAAGGGGGGTTGTGACCATTTTGAGGGGCTGGGGGGGGTTCAAGCCATTTTGGGGTGCTGAGATCACGTTTTGGGAGGTTGTCCCCCATTTTGGGGGGGTGCCCCTCCACGTTTCTTGCCCGATGATCCCGCCCACAGGAGGGGCGTGGCCAAGCCAGATAGGGCCGGCTCTGATTGTCTGGGCCCGCTTGGGGGCGTGGCTTTATCCAGTGGGCGGTACCAAGAGGCAGAGAAAGGACTGCAGCGGGGTACCCCGGTGCGCTCAATGGAAGCAAGGGGGGATTGCGATGCTGATGCATGACTTTTAGCGTTATAATGGACCAAATTCCTTTGGGAACACCGTTTCCTTCCACAGCGGCACCCCTTTTGCTGATTCATGGAAGCAGGGAAGCCCAGAACGAATCACTGCAGCTTCACTGCGGGATAACGGGGAGTCAGGTTTGGAGTGCGTGCTGCCTGGATGCTATCCGAGATGGAGGGAGTAGGACGGTGGAGGCACTGCCCTTTGGTCTCTGGAGCTCCTTGGTCCAGGTTTGTCTCCGCCATCCTTTTCCCTAAGGAAAACTGTGCCATTCCCGGCAGCAGCATGCCCACAGGGGGTGGCTCTGTTGCTCCGGTGCTTTCCTGAGAATGAGCAGGGTCTGTGCTGCCAGGGAACTGAGGCCGGGATCGCTCTCATCCAGAAGCTCTTCCAGGGCTGTGATCCAAAGAGACCGGGATGAGCCCTTCCATAGCCCCCAACATCCCCCCAGCCCCTGCTCTCTCCTCACCTCTGCAGATCTGCCCCAGCTTCCTTCGGTTTTTCCCTCTCAGGGGTCGTGCAGCCAGTCCTGGGCAGAGGGATCCATTGGGTTCCATCAGCATCAATGGGGATCCATCAGCATCTCTCAGGGATGCAGGGGTGGGGATGGGGACTGCAGGGGCTCACCAATGAACCTGACGGCTGCCTCTTGCAAGGGGACCTGAGCATCCTGAAGGTACCACAGGCTCTGGTTCAGGTATCCCTGAGCCCTCTTCCTGCTCCGCTCCAGCTGCAGAGGGAATGGGATGCTACAGAATCCCCCCATTGGCTGGAGCAGTCCCAGCGCTCCCTTTCCCATCCGGATGTGAGATGGGCAGAGCGATCCAAGGGGTTCCAATGGGAATAGGGATGGATGCAGGGTCCATACCAAGCACTCCGCAACCCTCCACGTCTGCCTTGTCTCCAGTGGGCGCCGGAGCTCTTCCCATCCCAGGAGCTTTGCCGCAGCAAGGAGAGCTTCCCGGGAAGCCTGCACAGGATGGGATGGAAGACGGCACCTTGGGGATGATCCCACCCTCAGGAATAGTGGGATACGGGTGTGTGGGGGGGGGTGTCCGTACCTCGGCCACGCTGCAGCTTTGGTCGCTCATGTGCAAGAAGAGCGGGAGCAGCAGATCCCAGGTTTTGCTCCTCATCCTCCTCCTGTCGCTGCCAAGCACCGACTGCAGCAGGGACCGGAGCAGGCAGATGGAGAGGACCCGGAGCCGGCTGCATGCCTGGAGGCAAGGAGGAAAAGGGAGGACATGGGGCAGATCCTGATGGGATGTGAAGCCCTGGAGCCATCCCCATGCGAGCTCCAAATCCCTGCAGGGGTCCCACGCAGCCCTTACTGCATCCAAGAGGGGCCGGAGGTCCCGCACCAGCCCCACGGCAATGGAGTTGGCCTCCTCCCTCCGTAGGTGACTCATCACATTCCGTACAATCACCAGGGCCTTTATCCTGAACTTGTCCTCCTCCTCAGCATCCCAGAGCCTGCCCATGATGTGGGGCAGGAGCCACTTTAGTTTCCTTGCCTGCAGGAAGAGACAGGGGCTCCTTGTGGGGAAGCCTTGACCCAAGGCTGTGGTCACCAAGGTCACAGCCAAGAGGGTTCCCCATGCCCATGCCTTGCCCCATGGCAAAGAGGGCTCCCCATGGCCATGCCCTGCCCCATGACTGTGTCCTGCCCCAAGGCCAAGAGGGGTCCCTATGGCCATGCCCTGCCCCATGACCGTGTCCTGCCCCATGGCCATGCCCCGCTCACCAAGCGAGGTTTCTCCGACAGCTCCAAGAGCCTTTCCAGCAGCACGGACGCTGTGACCAGGTTCTGGGGGTCCTCAGCGCCCTCAGCACCAGCAGCACCGGAGGCCATGGGCTAAAGGCAAACACAGGCATTGAGACCCCACCGAGCCTGCAGGGCTCATGGGATTCATCAGGGCCCTTTGGGACTCACAAGCAAGTTGGGAATGGAGGTGTCCCTGGTGTCCTGGAGCATCCCCAGCAGCTCTTGTAGGGCTTCTGATGTCTTGAATATCAGGACCATGTCCCACATGTCCACATCACCGCTGGAAGGCAGGCCACTGAGTCAGCGTGGTCCATGCATCCCATGGGATGCCCTGTGGGGGTTAGTGGTGGTGCTCCCCATGGGGTGAGATGCAGGGACCTGCTCCTCAGGGATGTCATAGCATCATGGAAAGGGCCTTAAGATCATCCAGTTCCAGCCCCAATGCCATGGGGTGGATGGAGGGACCCGCTCCTCAGGGGTATCATAGCATCATGGAAAGGGCCTTAAGATCACCCAATTCCAGCCCCAATGCCGTGGGTCTGGATGGAGGGACCCGATCCTCAGCATCATGGAAAGGACCTTAATATCATCCAATTCCAGCCCCAGTGCCATGGGGTGGGATGCAGGGACCCGCTCCTCAGCATCATAGAAAGGGCCTTAAGATCATCCATTGCCGTGGGTCCTGGGTCTGGTGGCCATAGGGATCAAGCCCTCAAGGCTGGTACCTGTTTCTCAAGGGCACATTGAGGACCATGCTGGCCATCAATGCCCTCGGGTGCCTGATGGCCATCAGGATGAGGATCCTGTCCATCCTGCGCCATGTCGCTTCTCTGCTGCTATTCTGCAGCCATTCATGGATGCTCCTCACAATGCTTGGCATCTGGAAGCGGGAGCACGGGAGAGGATGGTGATGGGACCGGGTTCCCCATCCATCTCTGTTGCATCTTTGGATCAAAGACCCATCCTAGGTTTGGGGTGGAGGAGGAAGGACCGGGGCGGATGGGAACGCAGCCATGGGGCACCCACCTCCACCAGCCAGAAGTCGAGGTCCCTCATGATCAGCTCCAGGATGTCCTCTGCCACCCTCCTGTTGAAGATGCTCGAGTCCTTCATGGCCTCGATGATGATGCAGACCATGTCCGTCCTCTCCCATGGATAAAGGGAGCCTGCAAACCTCTATGGAGGAAGGTTGGGAGCATGGGGTCGGCACTGTCCCTGCTTGGGGAAGCATCCCACCATAGGGTCCAACACTGGGGGGAGCTCCATTACCATGGTGAGGTCTTGGAGGCTGGTTTCTTTATCCCATCTGAGCTCTTCCACTTTATGCTCTGGCTTTGGCCTTTCTGAAGAGCAAGGGGGACATAGGAGAATCAATGGGATACAGGGGAGTCAATGGGATACAGGGGAGTCAAAGGGACACAGGAGAGTCAATGGGATACAGGAGAGTGAATGAGATACAGGACAGTGAATGGGGTACAGGAGAGCCAGTGGGATATGGGAGTCAGTGGGTTACGTGAGAGTCAATGGGATATGCGAGAGTCAGTGGGACACAGGAGAGTCAATGGGACGCAGGAGAGTTAATGGGATACAGGAGATTCAATGGGATACAGGAGATTCAATGGGATATGGGAGAGTCAATGGGATATGGGAGAGTCAGTGGGACGCAGGAGAGTCAATGGGATACAGGAGAGTGAATGGGGTACCAGAGAGTGAATGGGTCACAGGAGAGCCAATGGAACACAGGAGTGTCAATGGGACACAGGACATTCAATGGGACACAGGAGAGTGAATGCGGTACAGAAGAGCCAATGGAATATGGGAGAGTCAATGGGACACAGGAGGGCCAATGGAATACAGGCGAGTCAATGGGACACAGGGGAGACAACGGGACACAGGGAAGTCAATGGGAAACAGGGGAGTCAAAGGGACACAGGAGGGCCAATGGGATACAGGCGAGTCAATGGGACACAGGGGAGACAACGGGACACAGGGAAGTCAATGGGACACAGGGGAGTCAATGGGATACAGGGGAGTCAATGGGAGGGTTTGGGGGGAGCCCATCACAGCCTCTGGTACCTTCCTCCCGCAGGAGGTACTGATGGAGGCTGCAAAGAGCATCCAGGGCCGGGGAGCTCATCCCATCCTCAGCAAAGCGGAAGAGGAGGAGGTGGCCCAGGAGCTGGCCCAGGAGCTGGCCCAGGAGAGGGGGCGGGAGCTGCTCCGGGGGGATGAAGCTGAAGTGTCTCCAGCTCAGTTGCACATTCTGGGGAGGGAGAAAGAACAGGAACAAAATCACAGAATCACAGAATCCCAAGGGCTGGAAGGGACCTCAGAAGATCATCGAGTCCAACCCCTCTGCAAGAGCAGGGTAACCTAGAGTACATACACAGGAACTTGTCCAGGTGGAATATCTCCAACGTAGGAGACTCCAGAACCCCCCATGGCAACCTGTGCCAGTGCTCTGTCACTCAAATGTGAAGAACCCAAAGGAGGAAAGAAAGGACAGAGAAGGGGAAAGAGAAAGTCGAGGAGGAGAAGGAGGAGGAGGAGGAGAAGGTGAAGGAGAAAGAAGAGAAGGGGGTGGAGGAAAAGGAGAAAGAGAAGAAGGCAAAAGAGAAGGAGGAGGAGGAAAAAGAGAAGGAGAAGGAGAAAGAGAAGAAGAAGGGGGAGGAGGAGAAAGGGAAGGAGAAGAAGGAGAAAGAAAAGGAGGAAGAGCAGAAGGAGAAGGAGATGGAGGACAAAGAGGAGGAGGAGGAGGAGGAGGAGGAGGAGAAGGAGGAGGAGAAAAGAAGGAGAAGGAGGAGGACCAGAAGAAGAACCTGAAGGACAACAAAAGAAGAAGAATGAAGAAAGAGAAGGAGAAACAAGGAGAAAGACCAGAAGAACCTGAAGGAGGATGACAGAAGAAAGAAGAAGAAAGGGAAAGGAGAAGGAGAAGAAGAAAGGAGCAGGAACAGGAGCAGGGGCAGGGGCAGGAGCAGGGGCAGGGAGAGGCACAGGAACAGGAGCAGTGGCAGGAGCAGGGGCAGGGCAGGAACAGGAGCAGGAGCAGAAGCAGGAGGAAGAGCAGAAGCAGGAGGATCAAGAGCAGGAGCAGGGGAAGGCAAAGGAGCAGGAGCAGGAGCAGGAGCAGGGGCAGGGGCAGGAGCAGGGCAGGGGCAGGAACAGAGGCAGGGGCAGGGGCAGGAGCAGGGGCAGGGGCTGGGGCAGGAGCAGGGGCAGGAACAAGAGCAGGGGCAGGAACAGGAACAGAGGCAGGGGCAGGGCAGGGGCAGGGGCAGGGCAGGGGCAGGAACAGAGGCAGGGGCAGGGGCAGGGCAGGGGCAGGAGCAGGGGCAGGAGCAGGAGGAGGAGGAGCAGGAGCAGGGGCAGGGGCAGGGGCAGCGGAGGAGCAGGGGCGGGGCAGGAGGAGGAGCAGGGGCAGGGGCAGGGGCAGCGGAGGAGCGGGGCAGGGGCAGGAGGAGGAGCAGGCAGGGGCAGGGGCAGCGGAGGAGCAGGGGCAGGGCAGGAGGAGAGCAGGGGCAGGGGCAGGGGCAGGGGCAGCGGAGGAGCAGGGGCAGGGGCAGGAGGAGGAGCAGGGGCAGGGGCAGGGGCAGCGGAGGAGCAGGGGCAGGGGCAGGGGCAGTGGAGGAGCAGGGGCAGGGGCAGGAGCAGGAGCAGGGGCAGGGGCAGGGGCAGGAGCAGGGGCAGGAGGAGGAGGAGCAGGAGCAGGAGCAGGGGCAGGGGCAGGGGCAGGAGCAGGAGCAGGGGCAGGAGCAGGAGCAGGAGCAGGAGCAGGAGCAGGGGCAGGGGCAGGGGCAGCGGAGGAGCAGGGGCAGGGGCAGGGGCAGGGAGGAGCAGGGGCAGGGGCAGGAGCAGGAGCAGGGGCAGGGGCAGGGGAGCAGGAGAGGCAGGAGGAGGAGGAGCAGGAGCAGGAGCAGGAGCAGGGGCAGGGGCAGGGGCAGGAGCAGGGGCAGGGGCAGGGGCAGGGGCAGGGGCAGGAGGAGCAGGAGCAGGGGCAGGGGCAGGGGCAGGAGCAGGGGCAGGAGCAGGGAGGAGCAGGAGCAGGAGCAGGGGCAGGGGCAGGGGCAGGAGGAGCAGGGGCAGGGGCAGGGGCAGGGCAGGGGCAGGAACAGGGGCAGGAGCAGGAGCAGGAGCAGGGGCAGGGGCAGGAGCAGGAGCAGGAGCAGGGGCAGGGGCAGGAGCAGGGGCAGGGGCAGGGGCAGGGGCAGGGGCAGGGGCAGGGGCAGGAGCAGGGGCAGGGGCAGGGGCAGGAGCAGGGGCAGGGGCAGGGGCAGGAGCAGGAGCAGGGGCAGGAACAGGAGCAGGAGCAGGAACAGGGGCAGGAACAGGGGCAGGGGCAGGAGCAGGAGCAGAGGCAGAGGCAGGAGGAGCAGGAGCAGGGGCAGGAGCAGGGGCAGCTGGCGGTGACAATCAATGCCTCAGCACTGCCCCTGCCCTGGGGCTGCAGGGGCTTGGGGTCCTTTCCAACAAAACCCGCTCTGTGCTTCCCTGATTACAGGGTACGTGTAGATACATGTGAATAGGAATAAAGCCATAGAGGTGAATATGAATAGGAATAGAGCCATAGGGCTAAATAGATATAGGGTAGGTCTAAATATCATAGAATTATCATTGTATATAGATATAGTTATATAAATATTCATATAAATATAAATATATAGAAATAAAAATATAGATAGGAACATAAATATAAATATGAATATTAACACATATAAATAGAAATAAATATAGAGTTATATATAGAGATATAAATATAAGTTAAAATGAAAACAATATAAATATTAAAAAATTAATGTCTACTTATAAACATCTAGATTAATATTAATACCTGTATTAGTAGAGTAATATCAATGTACAGTTAAATATTACTATTTACATTCATCAATATTGCCATTATGAATTCTTCAATATTAATTATAGCTATCTATATAGAAATAGAAATAGATAGAAATCTAAATATATAGATATAGGTATAAATATATCTACGTAGCTATAAATAAAAATATATCTAAATATATAGGTAGATACATATATATATTTATATACACATATATGTACATATATATACATATACACACGTGTATACATACACATACATACACATATGTGTATATATACACATATATACATATATACACACACATATATACATATATATACATACACATATATATACATATATATACTTATTTGTATAAGAGACAAATTCCCCCTCTAAAGAGCTCTTTATGCAACAGTTCAGGGCAAGGGCACCAGTCCATGGGCCCCAGCAGCCTGGTCCCAGTCCATGGTGCCAGGAGGCAGCAAAGACCCCATCCCGGGGGGTGCTCAACCTCCTGATGTGGGGTCCCTGCCCTGAGCTCTGCGGGCAGCAGCCGCCACCCCCTGCAGCCCCTGTGCTCCCAGAGGGCCTTGGGGTACCCAGGGGAGGGGAGCCCCATGGCTCTGGGGGAGCCCCATGGGTGAGGAGCAGCCCCCGTGCACCCTGCTCTGCACAGGCCAGACCTGCAGGATGCTCTGAAGCTCCTTGCCGGCCCTGGGATCAGGAGAGTTGAGCACCAGCCTCCAAAGCATGTTATCCAAGGACTCCAGTGCCTGCAGGGACAAAGCAGAGCCCTTCGGGTACCTACGGGGCTTCAACTGTGGGCATCCCCCAGCCCCAGCACTCCAAAGGGTGCTGCGGGATCCTGGAGCACCTTACCTGGATGTAGTAGTAGGTATCCGGGCCTGAAAACTCCTCTTCTGGAGGCAGGAAGAAGACGCTCTTGCAGCAGGTCTCTACGATGTGTCTCCCTTGGTCTGCAAGCCCTGACTGCACTGAGCTACAAAGGGAAAAAGGCTCCAGTTGGATGCTGGTGATGGGAGCAGTGGGGTCCCCAGGAGGGCTGCGCAGTTGGTACCTCAGTTCCGCTACTGCATCCATGGTGAGATGCCGCACCTTCGTGCACAGCTGGTCCATGGGCTGTTCTTGGAGCACTGTCTGTAGAGCACAATGGGGATAAGGGAACTGAGAGTCCAGCAATGCTGCCCTCACTGGCTGCTGGAAGACTTTGCCCCAGAGCATCCCCATGGGGGTCCCTTCACCTGGATGGTCTCTGCGAGGTTGGTCTTAGAGCAGAAGACATCCAGGCCACGTTGCAAGCCGCAGATCCTGGCGGTGGTCAGCAGGGAGCAAACGCTCTCAAGGAATCCAACTGTTTCATTCTCAGACTGGAAATCAGGGGGGATGGAGGCACAAACAGGGAGTATGAGAGGGGACGGGGGTACTGAAATGCTAGGAGTGAAGGCAGCACCCGACAGCACCCATCAGCATCACAGTGGCTGTACTCACCGTGGTTGGGGTATTGACAAAGGCCTCGATGCGCTCTACGTTGTCCTGCTCCAGTCTGTACACGGCTAACCAGCTGGCATCTAATGGAGGAAGAGGAGAGGTTTGGAGAACAGAGGAAGCTCTGCCCCCTGCCAGCATCCAAGGAAAGTGGTGCTGGTCATAAAGCCATGGAATCATAGAATGGGTTGGATTGGAGAGGATCCGGAGATCATCCATTGGGTTTTTCAGCCCAACCCATTCTATGGCTCTATGATCCGATGTCACCGAGGCTGTGTCCAACCTGGCTGTGGATGGAGCATCCACCCTGTGCCAACACCTCACCCCCTCTAGAAGGAACAACTTCCTTCTATCCAAGCGGAACTTCCCCTCTTCCAGTCTGAACCCATCTTCCCTCGTCCTGCTCCCACACCAACGCTCACCAGTCCTCAACGGCATGGCCAGGGATTCCTCACAGGGCTCCAGTGAAGAGATGTTCCCCTCATAAGTCTCATCCCTCTCCCAATTCTGCCGGGGGGATGTGGGGGCTCTCTCCATTATCCTGTGGGATACAGGAAAGGGATGGGGGTAGCGAAGGGGGAAGCTTGGACCGAACGCAACAGGGCTTGAGCTCAGAAGCAACCCAATGGCTCCTTCCTCCTGCTCTTTCCTGTCACTGTCTGCTCCCCTGAGCAAAGCACTCAAGTAGGGTGACACAAATGATGTCACAAAGGGCCCCATCTTGACCTGTTGCCATGGTGACCTGGCTGGGTTCTAGACTGAAGCTGTGGGAGAACTTGCTGCAGGGCCATGAACTGGGGCTGTCACCCAAAGCAGCATCCCTCCACCACAGCATGCTGTGTGTGGGCACCCTTCCTTATGGGGCTCAATAAAGATGGGGTTTGGGGTCATTTAGGGGTAACAGCAGTGTTGGGAGAGATGGAGATGCCTGTGGTTGATTGGGTTTTGGGGTGCCATGCAGTTCTTGGGTGGTTTAGGTATACCACAGGGATTGGAAGGGTTGGAGATGCCTTGGGTTGGTTGGGTTTGGGGTACAAGGTGGGTTTGGGGGTGGTTTAGGGGTACCATGGGGATTGGAAGGGATGGAGATGCCTGGGGTTGATTGGGTTTTGAGGTACCATGTAGTTTTGGGGTGGCTTAGGGCTACTGGGATGGATGGAGATGGCTGGGGCAGGGTGGGTTTCTGAGTACCAGATGGGTTATGGGGTGCTTTAAGGGTACCAGGGCTATTGGGAGGAGTGGGAATGTTGGGTGTGATGCAGGTGCCTGGGACTGAGGTGAAGCAGGACACTCATGTGAGGACATGGAAACTGTGGGTCTTGGGGCTAGGCAGAGCTGTAGGGTGAGCATCAGGCCCCATGGGACTGTGATGGCCATGGAGGGTGCTGCATCAGCAGAGCTCCTGCAGGTGATGGAAGCCCCTTGAAGGAAGCTGCTGAGAACAGGGCTGAAAACATTGGGGTTGGAGTAGAGACCTCCGAGGAGCTTCCAGTGCCTGAAGGGGGTTACAAGGGTGCTGGAGAGGGACTCTTCTTCACTTGGCTCTCATTTCTTCATTGCCTTGAAGAATCAGCCCCATCTTGCTCTCAACTGAAGAGGTCCCAATCTACAGCTCGCAGTTAAGTGTGGTTTTGATTTACAGCTTACAATTCCCCCCTTTGAGCCTCACAGGATGCACGTAGATCCCATAAGCCTCATCTCCTATTAGTTTCCCATCTGTAATGCTGAAACCCCATTGAGAAGAGCAGCACTGAACCATTGAAACCCTCGTAGGCTCCAAACACAAATCAATCCATTACAAACAGATTCTTTCATCATGTCCAATTTAACAATCAGGAGTCCCAGTCCAGTTCCTCACAGCAATCAGTCAAAGCATGGACAGTCCAGTTTCAGTTCTGCTCAGTCACTCACAAGGGGATGGGGTGGAATGGGATGGGAAGAGGCGGGACAGAATGGAATTGAGATAAAGGAGAGAAGAGAAGAGAAGAGGAGATGAAAAAGATGAAATGAAACTCAATGAAATGAAATCAAATGGACATGAAATAAAATGAAATTAAATGAAATTATGTGATATGATAGGAAATGGTATATTTTTGGAGAGGAGAGGAGAGATGAGATGATACGAGATTCAATGAGATGAGAGGAGTTAAGACAAGATGTGATGAAACTCGATGAGATGTAATGAGATCAGATCAGATGCGATGCGAAGACATGAGAGAAGAAGGATGAAATGAAATGAAATGAAACGAAATGAAATGAAATGACATCAAATGGAAATGAAATTGTATGATATATGATACATTTTCAGAGAGGAGAAGAGAGGAGACGAATGAGATGAAATGGGATGATAGAGGATGAGACGAGTTTAGAGAAGTTGAGATGAAATGAAATGAGGAGGATGAAATGACATGAACTGATACGATGCTATAACGTAACATGATTTGATGTAGCGTGAGAAGACATCATGTGAATGAAAATGAAATGAAATTATATTAAATCGAAGTAAATTCTGATATAATGTAAAATGATACAACATGAAAGGGAAATGAAATAAAATTATATGATATGATATGGTATGATATATGATATATAATGTGATATGGTATCACATGATACAATATTTTTGGAGAGGACAGGGGGAGAGAAAATGACAAGGAGGAGAAATGAAACCAAATGCAATGAAATGGAAATGAATTGAAATTATATGATATGATGCTATAACATGATGTAACATGATATAACATGATAAAACATAATATGTTACATGATATGAAGCAAGATATGCTATGAGATGAGGAGGATGAAATGAAATTAAATGAAATGACATCAAATGTATATGAAATGAAACAAAATTAAATATGATCAAATTATATCATGTGGTATGGTACAGTACAGTACGGTAAGGCATGGTAAGGGGAGGAGCCTCCAGCCCCTTTGCCATGGGAAGCCCCATCCCTTGATGGACACCGTTAATGGGGGAGCAGCCCCAGCATGCAGGGATGGGGATGCAGCAGGATTAGGCTCAGCTCCTTGGGGGCTGCCCCTTTGCCTCAGCACGTACCTGCAGTGCTTGCTCACAGGCTTCATCTGATGGGGGGGCAGAGATGGGCTTGGATGGAGGAACCCACGTGCATCCATGGTGCTGGGGGTGCAGAGCAGCCCCGTAAGCGTGAGGCACTTGGTATCCCACTGTCACCCACTATCTGAAGCTGCAGAGGAGATGGGGCCGTGCCCCATAGCAAGGGGGAGCCTTTCCTTAGCCCCATAGGATGGGTGTCGTAAGGGCAAGCAAAAGGTGGTTGGGTGCACCAAGATCTGCACCTTCCCCACCAGAAGAGAATCGTGGAATCATAGAATGGTTTGGGTTGGAAAGGACCTGAAGCTCATCCAGTTCCAATCCCCTGCCATGGGCAGGGACACCTCACACTAGACCGTGTCACCCAAGGCTCTATCCTTGCAGTGCTCGCTCACAGCCTTCATCTGATGGGAGGGCAGCGATGGGCTTGGATGAAGGAACCCACCTGCATCCATGGTGCTGGGGGAGCCCATTTCTGTAGAAAGGACAGGCCTGGCAGGTGGGGAGGGAGAGTTGCTATTTATGTTAGGGATAGCCTGG
This sequence comes from Neopsephotus bourkii, assembly GCF_033783945.1. Classification (NCBI taxonomy): domain Eukaryota; kingdom Metazoa; phylum Chordata; class Aves; order Psittaciformes; family Psittacidae; genus Neopsephotus; species Neopsephotus bourkii. The sequence continues at coordinate 74,282 of NW_026901945.1, forward strand.
AGAGTATGGAACTCTGTTTAGGGACAGGGGAGCAGTCAACAGAGAGTTTGGGGGTCAGGGTTAAAGGGAAAACAGCAATGGGAGACATTACTGTGGGGATCTGTTACAGACCACCTGACCAAGAGGAATCTGTGGATGAAGCACTCTACAGACAGATAGAACAGCCTGGGCTGTTCAGCCTGGAGAAGAGAAGGCTGCATGGAGACCTCATAGCAGCCTTCCAGTATCTGAAGGGGGCCTATAGGGATGCTGGGGATGGACTCTTCATTAGGGACTGTAGTGATAGGACAAGGGGTAATGGGTTAAAACTTAAACAGGGGAAAGTTTAGGTTGGATATAAGGAGGAAATTCTTTCCTGTTAGGGTGCTGAGGCACTGGAATGGGTTGCCCAGGGAGGTTGTGAATGCTCCATCCCTGGCAGTGTTCAAGTCCAGGTTGGATGAGGCCTTAGGTGGCATGGTTTAGTGTGAGGTGTCCCTGCTCATGGCAGGGGAGTTGGAACTGGATGATCTTAAGGTCCTTTCCAACCCTAAGTATTCTATGATTCTATTCTATACCTGTCTCTGAAATAATACTAGGCCTGAGAAGTAATCACATTACAAAACTAAATCTGAAGAGGCTTTAATTAAAAGTGTATTTTTTGTAATTTCAAATTGTAATTATATTCAAGGTTTAAGTGTTAAATATATTAGACTGTGAAGAGTTTTACAAGGTAATCCTAATACAATGGGCTTAGGCACCGCATGTGTTGCATCTTCAGTACACTTTATGAAGAGCTGCTTTTTCAATGAGCTTTAAAAAACACATTTGCATACCAGCAGAAAAGGTCAGTGATGTGTGTATCAAGGCAGCAAATGAAGTATCACAGTATTATGTTATGATTGCCTTCCACAGACACACAATAACAAAACCATAGTTACCATACTATGCTAATGCTTCCATATACATGACCTTGTCGGCTAAAGCACTCTGTTACTCTGCGCCTCTGGTCCCTCTTACTCCGTAGGCCTCTTTCACCTTCTCACGAGCTCCAACAGGAGAACAGCTGGGTTGTCTGACAGCCAGAGAATCCAATCAAGCACGGGCAGGAGGGCCTGCATTCGGCGTGATGGTCCATCTCCAAGCACTACTTTGCACTCCAGTCTTTACCCCCGTAAAGATACCCAGGGCTAGGACCTGAAACATCATAACAAGATCAAACCTATTGGGCAGCAAAGCATCATGACAGAGATGTCTCTTTCAATACAAGCCCCACTCCACTCAAGTCTTTGTTCAAGGATGCAGCAGCATCACCTCTCTTTCAAAACACAGATGTCAAAAGTATTTCTAACACTATGGTCCAAAATTCGACTTGCTCTACAAAAACTGTTCCCTTCAGCTCAAATGTTACATGTTTGGTAATCTCGAAAGACTGGCCGACTGGTAGCTATATTGGAATTATTACTCTGTGATAAATAATAAACAAGCTAGAAACTGGCTGCAAATACACTCTCACCAGGTTTTCAGCACAGTGAAGTTCACTGGATTTACCTTTAGCTGTAAGTATTGTAAATATTGTAAATTCATAAATACTTTTAGTGGTACCTTTATTTTTTAAGGGCAGTTAAGTTGATTCCCTCCCCAAATCTGGAACAATCCACAGAACAGATCTCTTTGCCTCTATGTCAGAGACTGTAGGTATATATATATCTGTAGGTATATATATATGTAGGTATATATATGTAGCCATATATATATATGTTATGCACTACATGATACTTTCTGCATGTTTATACGTACCACAGCCGAGCAAGTGACACTTCAGCTCTGTATAATGATGTAGATTTAGTCATTAGAGGTAAAAAAGTCCTTTACAATATTACAATAGTAACAGCACAACTCAATACAACTGATCAGCTAGAATTGGCTTTACTGATTTTTCACTTTTTGGATATGATAATCCTCAAATAGCATTCAGAAATATACTGCAAAATATTTATTCATTTTATTTACAAATAAAATGTGCAGTTCAGCTTCTTATCCTCACCACAGTAAATACAGTTTTTTATGTGATGTACAGCAACTAAGAGGCATTCAGAGAAAAAAAAGTTAATTTTAAACCTAAGAACAAAGATCTTCCCTTCAGTTATATTTTTGTAGAGGTTACACAATATCATTTTTATTGTTTTCACTTGAAAAAGAAAACCCAAAGGAATCCCAAGACAACACTAAAGAATTTCATAGGAATGAAGGGTTTTTTAAACCATAGAGTTAAGTTCGTTGTGACAATCACAAAGCAAAGTTCTTATCTATATAGAATTTAATTATTATTCTTTTTGCAGCTTAAATGTAGAATCTTTACAATGCAATGCTTTTTTTCCCCTTCTTACTATACAAATTGCCTCTAAGGGAAAAAAATAATTCCAGTATCTTCCTTTCCCTTTGATGAAACAACAGGTGCTTTGGTTAAAGAGCAGTTCATGCACAATAATGTTTTAACTTGCAAGGCCGTATTCCTTTATCAAGCTGATAGAATTCCACTAGCTGGATGAGATCAGTAAATCTGGTATGACCATCACCAAGGGTGTAGAACAGCTTCCCATCATCTTCCAACTGTAAAAATGGAAAAAAATAAAAACAGAATAAAATTGTCCATTGCTATGGTGTTCCTTCATGCTTGACATACTTGAGAAGCCTTCTTTGTAGACCAAGATATTTTAATCTTATGACTACTGAGAGAAGGAAAAATACAGTGATCATTCACAGCAAGATCAAAAATGCACAACAGAAAGATAAAGCATTCTTCAACTTCCCCTTTAAGTTAGGTGTGTGCCTAAAGGGAAAGAACAGTGAAATAAATACAATTATAAATAATAATCTTTCCTCATTATCAATACTTCCTTATGTCTTGCTTTGGAATGATACCTGGAGTTTGCACGAACACTGAGTTTCTACAGAATGACAAGAAACAGCCAAGTTTAACTAACTACTACATTCTATGCAATTTATTTTGTGAGACGCACACTACTTCCTTTGTGTACAAGATGCTGTGTGCTACCAGAGAAACTGCCCATTGCAAAAGTAACATGCTTGAGGTATCAATATATTCTTTGTTGCAGGAGAAAGAACAGCTGCAGCTCCAAATGCGTGTATTACTGTAGATACAGGAAAGAAAGAAGAAACTGAGAAACATTGCTCGAAATGTTACCTTTGACTTTCAGATGCTTAAAAATTCACAATCAGTATTTCCCCATTCTAGGTCAGAGAACGTTAGCTCTTGCCTAGTTTGTATGGCACTGCTGACTTACTTCCTCTACTGCTGATACATCTAGTATCAGGAAGCTTCAGTGCAACAGTGACTGACTAGTACTAATGTAAATTCAGACAGCAGTGAACAGAAGATACTGAAGCAGGGCTAGTGCAGAGTAGCAGATGGTATGTGAGGGAAAGATGCAACTATCCAACTTGAGCACAGGGGAAAGGAGAAGATAGAATTAGCTCTCTTGTAATTAAGATTTCTCACCTGAAGCAGCTGTTCAACTGCTTACAACTTACAGCTCTTTACCCCTTTCTATCACATCTGGAAGCAGTTCGCAATTTCTTCATTCTCAGACTTGGTCAGTCGAGGTCAAACACTGCTAGTTAAGGAATTACCACCGTGTGCATGTGCAAATTCCTGTGCTCCAGCTAAGAACCCGAAAATGGATTATCATCCATTGGACTTTCTTATGCATGCATTTTCCTTGCCAACACAGTGAAGACAAGGAAGAGTTGACAATGCAGATGTCTGTTGAACAGGATTTAATTTTCAGCTTTTCTTAGAAAAACAAGAACTTCATTTAGAAGATCAACAGCAGCCTCCCCTCAAAAAATGTTTTTCTGAACTCCTTAAAGAGTATTGATCTAGTAAAAAGAGAACATGCGATAAGTCTGGGTATTGAGAATGGCATGAGGGTACTGAATGCAACGGCAAATTAGATGACAGAAAGGAACTGGAATGTGTCTATTTGGTGAACTAACAGGATCCATATTTACATTCTCTCTCCAGATTAAGTTGTTCTCATTACAGATATTTAGTTTTTCCCCTGGTAACTGGCATAGGAGAAATCACTTTACTTTAAAAACAAACAAACAAAAATCAGTCCTTCAGGTAAGACAGGTTTTGCATTGAAGTGGAACAGGTCATCTTGACTATCACCATGGAAAATCTAACCCGTCTGTATGTAAAAACAAGGAATTGCATGCTCCTCCAAAGACCCTACAACAGGAGAGCAAGCTTTTAGCATGCATGTATAGGATTAATTCCTCAAATGCACTGCTTCCATCTGAAGAACACAAGAATTGACTGGATAATTTTTCTGAAGAGGAGAATCATCCAGCTGAGGGAGAACTGAAGATAACGGCAGCTTCTGGCTACATCTGCTCACTTTCCTGATAGGGAAAGAAAAAGTGGTCTCTTAAAATTGAGAGTTAAATGACATCCCAATGCAGTAGAACCACACAGTATTTGTATGGAGTTCAGAAGGTTTTCTAAGCAACACAACACTTATCCCAAAGTAAATACAATCAGTAGCACAGAGATCTTACACTTGGGATTCTAATCACGGAGCATACACTGATGCTCAAAAGGAATGCAGGACATAGCTGTCACATTTGGATGAAGGGCCCCTCCATTGTTTATTCCTAAATGCAATAAGAATCCTGGGCAATTCTTGTAATGAACATTGTTTCACTCCTTTCCTCCCCTGAAATAGTGCTTCAGTTTTATTCTACAGGACCTTTTTAGGGAGGATATCAGCTAAAAGCCCTAGGTATGGCATACGGAAATTTGGTGAATGATAATATGGATCACCAGATCAGAAGCAAAACAAATGCCACTACACTCATTTCTACTGAGAAACAGCAAAGTATCACAGAAACTTCAGGAGGAAAAAATGTGGAGGCTAAAATATTATGTGGTCTGAAAGAAAGTTTTTTGTGAAGAGACAAGAAAAAGCTATAGGTCTGCTCAGCTATGTGGCTAAAACACGTAACATTGAAACGTTTTTCATCTCAACAGATGCATCCTGCACAAAACCCAGCATAAACGACCTCAGAAAAGAGTGGAAGAGATGGTGAAAGCTGGCCATTCCAGTAGGATAACTGGATGATACTTTCAATGAAAACTGATGGAAATAGGATATCAATTTAGGAAAGTTTAGCTTACCTCTGAGTAGCTGGGCTAAATAAGGATATCAATTTTTTTTTGCTAAAATTGTCCCTTTGAAGAAGACTTGGCCATGAATATACCACAATAACATGAATGAAGAAGAGAGTATTGACAGAAACTATCCTGGACAGATGAGTCAGATACGCAGACACACACACAGCATAGGCAGGCCACGTAAACAGATGACTAAATCCAAACTCTGCATGTATCAAAAATTGAACAGGTAATAGGACCTTTATTAATACAAGATTTTTTTGCCATCAGGGCTGCTTCTGTTACATTTCAAATGGATTTGTCTATTTCTTGAAGGCACATTTTGGGATTTTGCAATACTAGTCAAGCTTTATAGCAGGTCAAACATCAAAGCTCACGAATGTTCAGCTCTACTCAAAAATACTCATTATTTTTAGTGACACGGGTATTACGCTTACATCTTCCGTATAACAGCAAATGAAAAAGAAAAATCCATCAATATTCTATCACCATTATCAAATTGTTTTGTTTTACAACTGTATACATAAACTGAAATATTTACTGACAGGTACAATCTGAAAATGCTTTATTTTTCATCCTGACTCAATGACAATACAAAAGTTCGGGGGTTACTTTGGCTACCACATACCAGGAATACCCTAAAAGAGATTGAAAACGTTCACAATGAGGGCACTCTGGAAACCCTTTTGCAAACATCCAGTTTGAACTGTTGTAATTCAGCAAATTGTAATTATAGCAAGTATTAGTGAAAAGCAAAAATAATATTAATTATGTATGTCATTATTTTAATCAGTGTTTCTTTGCAAAGGTGTCACTGGAAATATTCCTTAAATTCTTCTGCACCTTGTCTTGCTATGTGACAAATATGCATTCTCAGAATGAATGATGCTGTAGGTGTTAGTTTTTACACTGCACAGAATTACAATGCATCTATTCAGACAGAAAAGCACCCTCAAAGTTTGTGCTTTGAACAAAACTTTTGTTTGGACTCTGACCCAACTATTGTGTGACTGCATAACCTAAATCACAAACGTTATAGGGAAAATGCAAAAGATGGCTTAACAGGAAGTTTACAGAAAGGGTAATGCAAGACTTGCAGAACAACTTTCACGTCTGGCCAATATTCATAAAAGCACACTCACTTCTGCACATCAGCACAATTCCCACGGAGACACAGACACACTCTGCTCACTTCATGGCGTCATTATTCAAATCACAACACTCTCAATGGTTAACAGTTGTCACTGCAAATAGTTCACTGAACATGTATTCCAACCAGGTTATAGAAAGACATAAATTTGCCACAATCCTGGTATAGGCTAAGGATGATTACCAATAAGACACAGCTTTCACTGAGTCACTGCGTTTGGAATATCAGCTGAAACCAGTCTGGAGGACAGAAGGAAGTACCTGATTCACAGCTGTGTAGTGGACAGAGTCCAAACTGTATTGTGCAGGTCCGGAACAGATACAGCTAACGGATGTACCAAAGAAGGAAATGGAGGGACAGCCATTGAAAAGCTTGCGACTCTTTCAGGTCACAAAAGAAACAGGTAAGATGGACTTGCATGTATCAACCATGCAAGAACTAGTGGCCACCTACTTTTGCACAACCACATACCAGGAATGAGAGCATAACTGCTATATGAAAAGATTTCAGGAGAATAAAGCAGAAAAAGGTGTACAGTGGATTTTCACTAATGGCATGGATGCAAACTACTAATTTCATCCTCAAAATTTTTAGGACTTCTATTTTTACAAGGTAAGAAAATACCTGGAATTAAGAATTTTGGGGACCATAATCATAACTTCCATCAAAATCGCCATGCATTCTAATTCAGAGCTCTGATACTAATTTAGCCATTAAAGAGGGATAATATTTTTTTTTCCTCTTCTCCTATGAAAGCCACTGCAGAACAAACCTGTTTTGTTCTGTGGGTCCCATTTTAAGATTTAAATATAAAGATCCCACTATTATGCTACTTCCTCAGTCACTCCAAATGCCACTTAATTAACATTTACTTCTATATGTAAGCTGGAGTATGATCTTTCTGGTGCAATTTAGTCTTTGTTTTAATTCAGTGAATGGCTTCAGTAGATGAACTGCTGGTGGTAATGACTGCACACGTAGCAAATGTAACAGACCTTGAGGTTTCCATAGGGACGATGTGATACCTCATGACTGCCTGCATAGATACTGGTAAACCGTTGCCCTGCTCACATCTATTACTTGCTCCTAAGCTTGTTTGTGTCTGGGATTGCTGTAGCTGTAGCAAGATATCGGACTTAATCTGGTTTTAGGTGGGTATTCAAGGCAGGTGCCACATCTTCACTTCAGAACCTGTTTATGTCCAGTCTGCAGAAAAGTCTGCTGCATCTTGCACAAAAGTAATGTAATTCAATGCACATTAACAATGAATCAAAATATTCCCAGGCACTATGCTACGCTGATGCTAATGTTCTGAGAGGCACCTTTGCATCAAACCCAAACTCTTATTTTCCTGCAGGCAGGTTGTACAGGCAGAGAATCGGAAGATGTGCATTTGCAGGGTGGAAAATTGAGACAGACATAAACCTGTCTGCTGGTATGTAGGATGTTATGAGTTTGGGAGGCATTGGCACTTATCTTAAGGAAGTTTGCCAAGCTAAGCTCCATTTTGATGCTTTGTTTCATCCAGCTTCAAACAGCAAACCTTATAGTGGAATAAACCAATCAGATTTTCTCCAGCAGGGAAGTTACAGGTTAGAACATGAACAAAAATGTAAAACTAGGGGTTGGAACTTTCCCTTTGGAACTTTCCAACCCTAACTGTTCTGATTCTATGACTCTACGTTAAGAAAGTCGTGATTATTTTGAAAATGAGAAGGTGCAATGAATGTTGTGTGTCGTTTCAGTTCTAGAGTGATGCCATTAATGATTAGAAAGCAAATAAATCTGACTTTGTTAGAGCACCTTCTAGCAGGACCTGGCCAGAGGGAGCACCCAGGCCTGGCCAGCATTCCCAGCAAATTCAGAATGAAACAGGACAATGTATTTGCCCTGGTAGCCAAGGCCAGTGGCATCCTGGCTTGTATATCCAACTAAATAGTGTGGCCAGTGGGACCAGGGCAGCGATTGTCCTCCTGCACTGGGCACTGGTGAGGCTGCACCGCAAATCCTGTCTTCAGCTCTGGGCCCTCAGTACAAGAGAGACATTGGGGTGCTGGCACGGTGCCAGAGAAGGGCAATGGAGTTGGTGCAGGGCCTGGGGCCCAGGTGTCATTGGGAATGGCTGAGGGATCTGGGGGGCTTAGTCTGGAGAAGAGAAAGATCAAGGAGGACCTCATAGCTCTCCACAACTGCCTGACAGGAGGTTGTAGCAAGGTGGGGTTGGTCTCTTCTTCAAATGAACAAGCAACGGGACAAGGAAATGGCCTCAAGCTGCACCAGGGGAGGTTTAGACTGGATGCTGGGAAAAACATCTTTACCAAAAGGGTTATCAGGCACTGAACAGGCTGCACAGGGCAGTGGTGCAGTCACTGTCCCTGGAGGTATTTGAAGATGTGTAGAAGTGGCACTGAGGGACACGGATTAGTGGTGGTCTTTGCTGTGCTGTGTTAACAGTTGGACTTGATGATCTTAAAGGTCTTTTCCAACCTAAATGATGCTATGATGATGATACTTGCCAACTCTGCATGCAGCAAGAGCGCACAGCAAATACAAGAACAAATAAGCCTTCTCAATAGACTCAGGCTCTCTTAACAAGCCCTTTCTCACCACCTAGTGGCCTTTCACCCTCTCCAGGACATAAATAAAAACGTTCAGAGCACAGTTACACAGATCCTTCCCATAAACTTGAATCTTTTGCATGTTTGTCATTAAGGACCGGCATTTTATTTTAATTCAGAAAAATGACACTATAAGAATGTGCCACTTCGCAGATATCCAAAATGGAGTTGCCAAATGCCAGTACTGGGATCCACATTAAACAGTACACACAGTAGTCACATTGGGTAGGAAAGAAAATGCAGGTTGATTAGGATTTATATTCCCATTCATCAGTTCTAAAGTTAATTTTCTTACTTTTTTCCTTTTTTAACACCAAAGATAAGCAACATTTGTTCTCCTTCTCATAAAAAGATCTTTACGCTTTTCTAACTTTATCACAAGAGACCTACTTTAGTTGTCAAAGTACCTTTAATAACTTTATTATGAAGAAAGGGTTGTAGTTCACAGAATATTAGAAATGTTAGTTGGAAGGAAGCTTTTTAGACAATGCTGGATGAATCCAAACAACTACTCCTTCATAAACGTACAAGGAATTCTCTGAACGACCAGTTGCATTTGGTGATGGGCCTTTTGGTAATGCTGTTATCCCATTCATCAATCAGTTTGCAATCCTGTCAACCATTTGTCACTGAAATGTTTTCAAATGCCCTTTTGGGGCTGAAGTATGAAATCTACAAAATTGCTACATAAACTTCGTTAAGAAATTTGGCTCTACACTGGAACAGTAGATCCAAAAACTTCATTCCTTCACAGCACACCTTAAGACTGTTGCTGTTCCTTCTATTGGGTTATTTGAATACTGATACTACTGTATATCCTTTCTAGAATAGTCCCTTTGTCTTCTATAAGCCATTGTGAACAGACTATTTGTTCGTACACATGGTATTAAAGAGGTCCTGTGACCTCTGTCATATATGCAGGGTATCTCCCTGCATGGGATCACCTCAAAAGGCTCAACATGGATTATTTTCTCTGCCCCACCCTCTGCCACCAGAAACTAAAATCTTGCTTGCATAAAAAACTTCTGTATTTCTGGTGATAATTAGTTCTTTCAGCTTGTCAAAAAGCATAGCATTTGTCACATTTGTCACATTTGTCATGACTTCATTGTAACTCCTGAATACGGATCTGACAGCATGAGCGCTCGTAGTACCATGATCTCATCAATTCTAGACATTCCATACAAGAGTATCACCCTCACCAAAACCATGCACACCTATTAATAGATCCAAGGATATAACATAAAGAGCACCATACTAAACTAATGTGAGCAAGGTATTTGCATGCTCATCTTGAACACCATTGCTCTTTACTTGCCAAATCTACTGGGTTTCATTTAACAGTGTGTTTGTGTGTACCCACTGAAATACACTGGAAGATTCGTCAGCCCTGGAATTATACACCACTCGGAAATACATGTTTGAGTCACCTCCATATCCTGTCCCTCTCATGTAACAAATACAAAAGGAATGCAGAGAACAGAAGCAGCTTCAGGATCATTAGACAGACTTAAAAATAGGAACCCTTCCATGGAAAAAGAAAGAAGTCTTATTAGGCATCCTTACTGAGTAGGACTCACTTTCCATTGCCTTTTTTTCCTAGAGCCTTTCCTACAGATGTAGAAAAAGGTATTACCATGTACTTCATCTAAAACTGAAGGAATTTAACCAGTAATCTGATGTTACAGGTACCTAACTGGAAACAGACTCAGAGAAACTTAAAGAGTTTTAGGCAATTACTCATTGAATGAAGGAGGCCCAAATTTACATTTAATACAGAGTAAAGATAAAAACATAAAAATGAAAAACAGGAGGATTTGAACATAAAGTACTTATTTTCTTTGTAATTTTTAAAAATCAGTATTTAAATGAGTGTAGTGGTTTAAACCCAGTCAGGCAGCTCGTTCACTCACTCCCCCCTTCTTGCCCTCCCCCTACTCCTGGAGGGACAGAGAGGAGAATCGAAAAGAATGCAACTCCCACGGGTTGAGATAAGAACAGTTTAGTAACTAAGGTATAACACAAATCACTGCTGCTGCCACCAATAATAGTAATGATAAAGGAAATAACAAGGGAAGAGAATACAACACCTCAGCACCAGGCGACCGATAACTCGCCCCCCCAGCCCGACCAAACACCGACCGATACCTCCTCCAACCCTGCAGTCCACCTGCCCTTCTGGATAACTCCCTGTTACATCCCGGGCATGACGTGCTGTGGTATGGAATACCTCTTGGGTCAGTTTGGGTCAGGTGTCCTGTCTCTGCTTCCTCCCAGCTTCCCTCCTCCCTGGCAGAGCATGAGGCTCGCAAAGTCCTTGGCCAAACCAAAACATCTTTGTTCTCAGCTCTGTTCCCAGCCCGAAAGTCAAAACACAGCACTGCACCAGCTACCAAGAAAGAGAAAAATGACTGCTACTGCTGAACCCAGGACAATGAGAGAGAAAAAAAAGTCTTATCCTAACATTTATTATTTACCTTTAGGGGATAATATGATTTTTTTTAAGTCATTTTATGAGGAAAAGCACACATTTTTCAATGGCTGTCCCTGCACAGCTCATCTCAGAATAACATTTTCAGGCTTTTTTTTTTTTTTTTCATTCTGTCATCACTAATTAGAGATACAAAAGACACTGATGCCAAAGTTGACAGTTCGCAGAGAATATTGTGCAAATACAGAGCTCAAGTGCCTGGCTCTGAGCGGACATAAGTAACCGCCAGTGACAGAATCAAAGTGTTAGATCACCATTTTATTGCTTCCAGAAGATATAAACCAGAAACCAACTGATCCCCAGATAGCCCTATATAAAATAATTTTTACTTCTATCACCTAAGTGCAAACTCTTTTTTCTCCCATTTCCCTCCCTCAGTAAGAAGTACATTAAAACTGTAGCTTTTGACTAGAAATGTGTCTCAGAAGAGTTATGTAAAGAATTAACTTAGTCCATGCTGCAAAATAAGTCTCTGAGCCTCTTCTCTAGGTAGTTTATGACGAAACCACGAATGAGATCTGTGTATAGCTATAGAAATAAAGATCTTTAAAATATGTTTTGCCTTCATTGAAAGAACCAGCTACTGCATTTCTCTGGCAATTAACTCACACATACCCATGTTAGACATGGCAATAGGACTACCGTGTGGGTTGAGTCATAAGCAACCTCTCCTCTGTATGAGAGAGAAGCAAAAACATGATTTAAAAGCTTTATTTTTTTGTTAGAAAAACAATCAAACAAACAAAAAGAACCCAGAAAATACTATCCTGGTAAAGCAAAGGGATTGATACCTCCCATACTCATCCTTCTTCAATGGCAACTTAAAGGGCTTCTGTTGAATTTTCTGTAATTCTGCTTCTGTGTCCTGAGAAATCCATTGCTACCAAAGAACTTTCTGAAATGCTTCTTTGCAACAAAGAAAACTAGATTCAGTTTGTTCATTTTTTAAAACATCCATCATTTAGAAGTCAGCTTCTGATAAAACATTGTGTTTTGTAAGGGGTGTTTCAAGTACCTGCAGTGTTTTGCGTCAGAGCCAAACTCATTTAACCCAAGGGAGCATTTGCAATTCCAGTGCTGCTTCAAACTGCAATTCTAGAATCTGGCAGGAGAGGTCATCTTTTTGCCTTACTGCAATGGACAATAAGTGCACCAATTTACCCAAAACTCTATTTATATATTTAACTATAACAAGCCCTTTGCACGTCAAAACAGGTCAGGAAATTGTGAAGTTGTCCAAGTAACAAAAAAAGGAGAATATAAAAATTCTTATACATAACCATCAAATCAACAAAGACTTGGAAAATTTCATTATAAATTTCACAAATTTATATATTTTTAATATAAATTTTCACTCAAAAGTTTACTGGATTTTAGAGACTTAACAACTGTAGATCTGTTATACTTTTTCTCCTCGTGAAGATCGTTTCTAGCAATAGAATAAAACCACCAAAGTTTGACAAAACAGTCTTAAAATGCACCAAAATATTTCCCAGAAACCAAGATCTACAAAATCAAGTTTAATACAGATTGTAATGGCTCGAAGGTTGGTGGGCATTGGAGTATCAAAAGATTAAAAGAACATTCCAGCATTGTGCAAGTTAAAGTAACATCTGGAACACAAGAGGCCCAGATTTCTGTAGGGCTAGCAAAGCTTCCCAGTCCAAAACCAAAGCAGCTCTGTTTTGTTCCTGTTTGGTTAGAAGCGTGAATGTAACTAGAAATTACAGCTCACTGTAATTCTTGACACTGTAATCTAAGGTCTGCCTGAGTAACTGTAACCTGTAAAGAACTTCGCTAAAGTAAAAAACACAGGTGAAATTAGGGAAAACATTTGTTTTTAGGAGAGTGGAGAGAACTCCTTGTAGCTGACATGGTTGTGAGTCATTGAGGAATGTGAAACATGGAAGTGGTTCCCCTGTGAAGTATGTTCCTAGCTTGTGCACTTAATTCCCAAGTTTATCCAATCTGCTGTTTAATTCATGAATTATGCACAAGCAGAAAAACAGTGCCATGCTTAATATTGGTTACAGATTCTGCCTGTATTAGAAGCTATGTGAGGTAAAAAGCATGCAGTGGCGTAAGAGAAGAGAGAATTGGTAATGGCTCCAAGATCCACTATAAAAGCAGCAGCTGTCTACTGTAACATCTTCACATAACAGGAAGGGAAGACATGGTCTATGCATTAATCACAATTTTGAAACCATGCTCATTAGCAATATCACTGAAAACTATTTTTTTTCATACCTTTAATGGCAAATGCATGTTTTAGGCATTTTAACAGCAAGAACTACATTAAAAGCTCAAAAAACCCACCATAAAATCACTGTCACGATTCCTTGAAACATGTAATTTTTACTCAATTTAGCCAACAAAAAACACAAAAGTGATACAAATCATCAATGAAAAGGTCTGAAACCAAATGACTCATAAAGAACTGGGATAACATATTAAGAAAAGGACAGCCTGATCCATTCCCAACTATCTGACTGAGGAGATGGACACACCATCTAGTATGGGCTGCTGTCCTCCAAAATCCAGTTCTGCCAAATTACAGTGTTCCTCCGAAATACTCCGAAGTATTGCATCAACTGAAATTCATCTCAAGTACTTAACATTTCATATTTAAAAAAAATGGAAGTATTACTGTACACCAAAAAGGATTTGTTACAGCTTTCTTATTCAGCACTTAGAGAATGTGTATCCTTAAACACTTTGCTCCTTTTTTAATGCATCTATAGTTCCACTGCTCTGTTTCCAAAATTCTCTTTCCATTCTTTTTGACTGCGATAATAAGCCAATGAACTCTCAAAAGACTCATGATGTGACAAAGGGAAAAAGCCTCTTAACTGGTCTGAACTACCTGATTTGCATTACGTAATTAATTAGCTCTATAGTCAACCCTGACAGCCCTAAATATGTCGGCAAACATTTGCACATGCAAAGATTTGCAGGACCAGGCCAGTAGTACAACTGACACAAGTTACTTCAAAATACCACGATGGCAGAAACATGTATTTATTCATGGAGCTACCATGGGACATACCAGAGGTGTTACATTCAAAGGGCTGCAGCCACTTCTACCTTGATATGATTGCGTGTAATGCTGATACAGCTGCGTCCCATACTAAAACCAGAAAATAACATGCTTAGCATTTTACATTATAAACCTAAGCCAAGTAAATTGCTTTTCCCAGATGTAAATGATTGCACATGCTTTTGTTTACCATTAAAACTCAGGGACAAATGCTCTTAGGATAAGCAAATGCACATTATCATCATTGTTGCTGCTGTCTTTATAAAAGTACACTCCGCATTAAATACTATCCATTTAACACGACAAATGACCTACTCCTATTTGGTCACACATAGACACGTTTTAAAAACATTCTTGTGTGTTCCTGCTGGTTTGTTCAATATTAATCAACAACCTCAATGACTTCAATATGGTTGCACACAAGCATATGCTTATAGTTAAGTATTTGCAGGACTGAGGCTTCAAGGCATCATCCCATGCACTACAATTATTTTGGTAATTTGGTCTCCATTTACTGGAATGAAATACAATAAGCTTTCACATTTCAGAGTAGAAAATGGAGATCGTGATTGCATGGGAACCTAGATACTCCTCTACCACAGAGTATCAAAATTTCAGAGAGGAAACCTAAGCAAGAAGCTAACTCCACACAGAAAAAATACCTTAAGCAACTGAATTGCTGTCATCCAACAGGTCCTACTTTGTTCATCATCTGCACAGAGCTGTTTCAGGTCTCGGGTTCCTCCTGATTTGTTAGGCTAGATGGCCACAGCACATTTTGTTAGCATTAATGCGCATCTTGAACACAATACCTGTTGAAAGAAAAGCCACTAATTCTCCTATTTTATAAGAGAGAGCTGAATATTGTTTTCAGAAACCTTAAAGAATCTTCAGCTTACCTAAAAAATGTGGTTTACTTTAATATGTATCCGAATAATAAGCTTGTACCTTAAAGCAGTATCCACGATTTGTTGGTGCTCCAGAAATTTTTTTGCCTGTCAAAGACATGTATGTATCACTGTGGCTGAATTCACAGAAAAACTGCAGATGCATTGCCTCCTAAAAAGAAGAGCAGTGTACTATAGTTAGACTATTTTTAGCCAGCCCCTCCAGATATGTCCCTCAGGACATGGAGTAGTTATCCTGCTCCAAAATAGTCTTAACATACTGTAGTTTTAACTCTGACATCATGAAATCTAGAAAGAGACAACTCAGCATTGATTTCATAATGCAGAGAAAAACCACATCAAACTAGTGAAAGAGTTCATTCTTCCATAGAGGGAGAAAAACCAAAGTACAAGTGATGACACTTCTGGGAAAATATCCGCTAAATTCAAGCCACAATAATATTACAGTAGGAGTCAAGTTTTGAGAGCTCTATGCATTTCAAACATCAAAATAAAAGGTACTTTCATAATCTGAAAACTGTCCACTACTATTTCTGACCATTATCTCCATCCTCGAAGATGAACTAGGTTAAGCAAGAAAACAAAAGACATTTGCTGAATGATACAAAAGCAGCTCAATGATTACCCTGGCAGTTAACATAGAAAATTCAGAACAAGAAAAAACTTTAAGTGGTTTACGTAAAAGGTGTCTCAACTCCAATGTATCCTGTTTAACATTATCAGGTTTAAAGAACTGCCACCAAAAAGTTGAAGTAGTAAAATGGAAAACTGTACAGTGACAAAATGTGAGAACTTGCAAAATCTTCCTGTAAAATCCCTTCATACACAGGGTTTTTTTTCTTTTACATAATGAAGTAAGAAAACCCCTTTTCAAAGCACCTACTTACACTTGAGCATTTTAACTACTAGTTGAAAACTCATTATAAAAGAGTACTCTGTTAACTGACTGGAAAAAAATATTGATCTGAATGAAGCAAAGTTAGGCAAAAAGAAATTACTGTTTCTAAGACAATACTTTTCCAATTTTATATCGCTCTACATTTTACCTATAATAAATATTTTTTCCTTTTTATCATTGTAAGTTGAAATTAATTTTTTTGTTATTAGAACAGATTTTAAATACATACACATTTGCTCTAACTTCATTATGTTATTATGTTTTTCTCCCCTTTTTTTTCCCCTTACCTTAGATGTACCTTCAGTGGAAAAATAAAGGCCGGATCTTCTCAAAAGAAAGTACAGTTCTTTCCAGGATTTTTTTCCCCTGCTGCTTTGCATGCAAATAACCATGAAGCTCAGGATAGGTTCTGGAGCTTAGGAACATCTGAAAGAAAACATCAGCTATGCATTTTTCCTTCCACCTGAAACCAGCTTTCTATTTCACTAACATACTCAGACAGAACTAAGGCGAATAAACCCGTAAATCCAGTATCACACCACGGTAATTCAATTATGATTGCATCTAATCCCATTAAGAGTACTTCTGACTTAAGATGTGTAGAATGTTACACAACTCCAAGGTATGCTAAGTAAGTTACATGTTTATATAGAACATACAGTTTGAAATGCGAGCATTAGTTATGCAATATGGTGACTTCAGCAACAAAACCAGTGTTAAGAAGTACTGATCCCATGCCTCAGACCCTATGTATATAAAACTGCAAATGAATGCTACCAACAGATGAAGAAGAAACAAAAAAAAGCTACCTCTCCTTCCTCCTGTGTTACAAATGAGATAAAGGAACCGATCTGAGCTAAAATTAATTCAGCAAAGAAATTGCAAAAACTGAATCACAAACCCATGCGGGTCAGGTAGATGTTAACCATTTTCAAAAGGAGGAGACAAAGAAGCGACCTGAAGTGATGCCTGAGCAGGAGCTTTAGGAGCCAAAACTGGAAGTTGGGCCAATCATCAAGACAGCTGCTCAAGATATTCAATGGCTTTGCTTCAGCCATTTCAACCAGACATTGTCAGTGTTGCCTAGCAAGATACTGTTATCTTAGCAAAGACCAAGTACACAGTTTTACTCAGTCTGCAGAAAAAAACTGCAGAAGTACCCATTAAAAGCTGGCAATCACATTAACTTTATGTTAATTCCATTAAATGCATTCATTTTTATTAGTCTTCTTCCAATAAAACTGCTCAGAACAATGACTCACATCTAAGCATACTAACCTAGAATCCTTCAATTTCCATATATGCAAAGGAACCAATGTCATTACTAAGCTCTTCAAGGAAAATTGCCCCAGGCTGGTCTGTAGTATCATAAATTCTATCTAGACTTGTATAGAAGTAGGAAACAAAGGGTTTTTCGGTTGATATCTGCAGTTTCCACTGCTGCATTTTCCTCCTGTCCACTGCCACTTCCAGAAAATCTGATTAGAGGACACAAAGCAAAAGACGACCGGGCAAGAGACGGAATGGCCAGTACAGGCCTGCAGCAAAATAATGAAATGAATGTGATTTTGGATGCACACCAAGTTCTTTAGACACTAAATAATGCAGTTCAACCAAGAAACACAAGGTTGCTTTCACATTTATTGTTTTCCTGTTTTGCAGTCTAAATTCAGCTGGTGTGAATGCAGTAACATGGGCAGGCTTCACTTGACAGGGGAGTGCCCTAGCTCACAACAAAGAATGCATTTGCATAGCTTCACTGCTGTTCACCTGAACAGTTACATTACAGTAAGACTAGGTACATCTGTCTACAGTGCTGCTGGCACACAGCTGTGTGCAAATGCAGTTTAACCTATTTCAGCCACACTGAAGCAGAAGGGTAGGTTCTGGTAGGTGTTCCAGTCTGATAATCTCCCCATTTGCCATGAATGAACAGGTTCACTGATAGCAAATATAAAGGCTGAGCTGAAGAGGTATTTTAACTCCATAAACAAAGTCAAATGAAAGTTTTAGGAAAATCTAAATGAGTCAATCTACATAAAAAAAAGAACAGCATCTTTTTAGGCTTTAGTATCTCTGCTTAACACAAAAGGAGTGCTTGGCTCGCAGCCTGCACAAGTGTCTTTCCCAGGATTTCTGCTCTAAGAGCTTCAAACCAGAAGTGCTGTCATGAAAAACACTTTTCTTACTCAGCAGACCTAACATATTCTAACAAATATGGCTTCTAAATCTAATAGTGACACACTTTTTTATTAGGCTATAGGTCAAACCTCTCTTTGGCACACACAGACATTTGGTATAGGGTAGACCTAGTAATTTCTCTTAGCATATGCTAAATGGACAGAGGACAGGTAAACTGGTTTTTGTGGTTTGATTATTTGTTTTAAGGCTGTTCAGATGTTCTGACTTAAAGCCATCAGCCAAAATATGCACTTTCAATGAAAGTCAAGAAAAACATATTTGAAAAATATTTTACTTGCTCACTGCTCAATCCACAAAAAACTGTAAAAGTATCAGAAGTGATTTTTTTAATCACTTGTAAGCACTGAGCTGTTAAAACTAATGTCTCTCCTGATACTTGACCAAGCACATCACAAATAATAACCAAGACTGTTAACTTGTCTTAATGAAAATTTCCAAGGATATAGCGACTGGCTGTAAACAACTGACCCAACAGCTTCTGCCGAAACGTGCGTGACGACCGCACAATTCACAAAGGTATTCTCTGCCTTATGCCTCCTAAGTTTTATTGAACAAAATACAATTAAAGAGACAATACATCAAAAAATAGCAACAGAGGAGCGTTCACAACAGATTTTTCCATCTATCAAAATGGGATGTAACCATTGCCTATTTAGAATGTTTCTTAATCTTACCCACAAGCTCTGCACATTCGCTGTATATCGTATATGGGCAAGAGCACCTAAATCAAATGTTTATGTTAGACTGCAAAATCTACTTGCTATTTGGGTAGCAAAAGCGAACCCATTTTCATTAGATATGCAGCATCTGTAGAAATTAAATCTTTTTTATTTAGGTTTGTAAAAACTATTTACATAATCTAGTTCTGTATTTGTCAATTATATTTAATTTGAAACATTTTAAATCCATTTGGGGTTAGCTTAACCTCCTGACTAAACATCCATTTTTATAAGGATATAACTTTTTAATACAGAAGAATGTCTTGAGAATTATTTGTTTAATGTTTTTCATTTACTGGCGAATGCTAAAGTAGAATTTATTATATAACTAAAAAACCCCTCAACAACCTAGCTTTAATATTTCTTCTAGTTTTACCTTAAAAATCTTGTGTTATTATGTTGCCTTTCCAACCAGTCTTTCTCTCCAAAACTCACACATAGGCTTGTCGTCTTAAGACCAATGAAAGTTCTTCTATTAATTAATTTTTCTAGTGACATGCAAACAAGAGCGATGAGTATGTTTCCACCTTTATTACTTATTTTTCCCCTCTTTGGGAAGTAAGACGATGATCCCTGATATGGTCATTCTGTGAAATTATTTCCACTGTAAATTTAAATCTTGTGTCCGCTTAAAAGATGACTGAGTGACCTACCTTTTTTTCCCCAAAGGCTACAGTAGCCTTCAAGCTAACAAATTATACTAGTCAGTCTAAATTTTCTACTCATTAATTTTAACCATTTAAGCCTTTTTTTATATCCAGTTGTATCACATTACCATTTCCTCATTATTCTACCAATGCCTGCTGTTAAGTATATGCCAAGTACTGCAGCACTCCACCTTTTTAAGGAAACAGGGTCTTTCACCTGAAATACCCAAGAAAGCCATTAACCGTTTTCACTTCATCTTCTGTTTTGACGCTCCATGATTCTGAAAGAATCCATAAGTTTCCAAGTGCAGTCATACAGTAACTGCCTGGAAGGGACACACCACTTCATATCTCGCAAGGGAAAAAAATATTAACCATATTTTGAGTTATTCAAAACCTAGGAACAGATCCAACAGTGGCAAAGAAACGGGCAATGGGAAATTCAAAGCTATGCTGGCTCATCTTCATTCAAAGATTACATACCTGTAATATCTCAGAGTGGCTTATAGCTGCATGGGCCTCACTTGGAAAAGGTATCACATGATCTGGAAAAAAGCTCTCTAACAATAACAATTTGTGTCAAAGTTCAAGAAAAATAAGTATAAAACTTCCTATCTCTTTTAGATGTAAAATTGAAGCTCTCCATGCCCTGCAAGACACTGCAAATTCTCTGATCCAGTAATTCACATTTGCCTTACTACCATTCCTAAACTTGTGGAATCTGATAAATCATTTACTGAAAACCGTAAAGATTTTGAGAAAACATCAGCAGTTTCTGGAAGCAAGAGGGTTTCCTACACCAGCACTTGGCCCTTAGTGCTGTTTTTCTAGTGGTAATTTCTATTGCTGCTGACGTGTAAGAGTGGCCTTGGGGTTCAGTGTGCTGCAAAGCAGGAGCAATATATGCCAACATTATTTTCTATTGCTTTCCTTACACTAGAAACCCAGCAAACTGTTTTTGGAATAACTGCCAGTCATAGAGAATAAATCCTCTCAGCTTTTACCTAACTATCCACTTTGTGTATGAATATCAGTTAAATCCGACTGTATCAATATGGTATGGCTAAAAGTCCACATTTAAAGTGTTTATTTCATTATCAAGGTAAGCTCAGGGGGTACTTTATGGATAGACTTGCAGCTGGGGAGTTCAATACAGTCATGCAAGTATGAACCAGCCAAGAATTTGATCATTACTTATGAAGTAAAGGCACAGCTACAGGTTGGGCAAAGAAGAGATTCAAAGCAGCCCTGTGGAGAAGGACTTGGGGTGTTGGTTGATAATTAAATGAACATGAACCGGCTTCAGTGTGCGCTCCCAGCCCAGAAAGCAACCGTATCCTGGGCTGCAGCAAAAGGAGCGTGACCAGCAGGTCAAAGGAGGTGATCCTGCCCCTCTACTCTGCTCTGGTGAGACCTCACCTGGAGTACTGTGTGCAGTTCTGGTGTCCTCAACATAAAAAGGACATGGATCTGTTGGAATAAGTCCAGAGGAGGCCACGAGGATGATCAGGCGACTGGAGCACCTCCTGTATAAAGATCAGCTGAGAAAGTTGGGGCTGTTCAGCCTGGAGAAGAGAAGGCTGCATGGAGATCTCCCCCAGTATCGGAAGGGGGCTACAGGGATGCTGGGGAGGGAGTTTTCATTAGGGATTGTAGTGACAGGACAAGGGGTAATGGGTTAAAACTTAAACAGGGGAAGTTTAGACTGGATACAGGAAAGAAATTCTTTCCTGTAAGGGTGGTGAGGCACTTGAATGGGTTGCCCAGGGAGGCTGTGAATGCTCCATCCCTGAGGGTGCTCAAGGTCAGGTTGGACGAAGCCTGAGTAGCATGGTTTAGTGTGAGGTGTCCCTGCAGGGGGGTTGGAACTTGATGATCTTAAGGTCCTTTCCAACCCTAACTATTCTATAATTCCATGATTCTAAGTTTTCTCAAGGCCTGGACAAGTTTGAAGCTAATATTCCCTTGACCATCCGATGTCCAGTGACCTACATTTCTAATAAAAATGAACTACTGGTAGGGTTGCTTCATATCAACAAAGCATCCCTGCTACACCTGGGTTCACAGTACCCAGAAGAATGACTCAACAGAAACAGTAAGGTCTCTGATCAACCACAGTTGCTTATGCTAGTCATAGCTGCATGTCTGCCACACTCCACAGCTGGTTCCATGCACTGGTTAACCAACACACTTCTTTGAAAGCTTCTCAACTAACCATTGACTGTCTCAAGCTTAGAATTTTTCACTGGTGCAATGATACCTCTATGTTGGGGAGTACATGATCTGCCCAGAGAAACACAGGTGGAGAAAGAAAAAAGCCTCAGATCTCTTGCATCTTTTGTTAACTTAATATTTACCTTTTCATCCTTTTCACAGGTAGATAATTTGACTTCCCTTTCACTTTTCACCTTTCAAGTCCTCACACATTTCTGCTATTTCTCCCTTTGACATCTGAAACGAGCTGGCTTTACAAGAGATAGCATTAGGAGCGACCCAAATGCACCATGCCTTTGAGCAACCAGATGGTGAACTCCTCCAGCTGAGCCAGGGCTGCTTTCACGGCCTTGCCATCAGCCACGATCTGAACCAGCAACATTAACCTTTGGCCACATCCTTGAGTTACAAGTTGTCTCTGCTCTCCTTCCATTCCTTACATACACTAACTCTGGCTTCACTTCCACTTGCTCATAATAGGCTACAGCTGCTCACAGCCTTTTGTGTCATCTGTCATTTAGCTGCCGCTGTGAGAAGCTGCCATTGGGCAGCACTGGCCCATAACATCTGATTTTCACTTTAACAATAAAACCCATCTTTGCTACAGATGCCCCTCCTCACACTGCTTCATTTCATGTTTTGTTGTCACTTGATAGAAACTTCACTCAATTTCAATAACTTTATTTTGTTGCAGGTCTATATGAAAACTTTAATAAGTTAAGTCTATGTCTGTATGGTGTTTATAGCTGAGATTAATTAACAGTTGAGCTAGTGGAGAGGCAAAGATGTGTTCCTTGGCCTCCCTCTGCTCAGCTTTGGGCCAAGGCAGGGGAGCAGGCCTGCTGTCCTGTGGCTGGTCACTGCACTAAGGTGGTCATGTGTTGTCAGAAGCCCCAGCAGAAAGAGGCGATGCTTAAAGGCTGGTAGTTGCGAAGCAGAGCAGGAGAGGTGGGCAGGCTGCTTTACCTTTCCTGGGCGGTAGTCTGCTGGCCCTGGCTTCCCTGTTTTGTCTCCTCCAAGGTTGCTTTTAATTCCATCATGTATATGGGAGCCCATTTTTTGTAGACGTCCAGTTCCACCTTGGGGAATGCAGCAGGACCTGGTGTCCGTAAGAGAGATACGCGGGTTGCTGGGTACACAAGTGTTCTGCTGACAGGCAGGCTACTCCACAAAATGATCACACACTAGCTGTATAAGATGCACAGTGTATTAAACAAGCACACTAAAGCAAACAAGCATAGTAAAGCGAACTGGGTAAATATTTCTATACAGTAAGTTAGTACAAGACAAATTGTGTATATGTATGTAAGTAAAGTACAGAGGACAATTACCAATGCATCAAATCAATACTGCATAGAGAGAACAGAGATTAAGAAGAAAGACATCACTAGTCACCACTGAACCATCCTCCCAGCACACACTTCAGCTGGGAAGCCCCACTGCAGCTGATGCTGGCAGTCTCAGGTAAATGGGAAAGTTCCTATGATGTCCATCCACCCATAGGTGAGGCCTTGGAGTCAGGTACAAGAGGCTCCTGCTTTTATACCCTTAGAAACACAAGGGGCTTTATGCCAGCTCTGCCACTGTTTACTCGTGGAGCCGTGCAGTTTCCCATCATCTCAGTGTTGGCCACACCGAGAGCACTGGCCAGGCACTCTGGTGTGCCCAAGTGGGAAGCTCATAGAACAGCTGCACCCTCATGGTTTCCTGCCCCTTTCCGACAAACAGTCACCATGAACATACACACATGGACTCTGCCAAATTCACTGTGACAAAACCACACTGTGTTATGTCTCTCAGTCAGGAGAGGGAATCAACTCTCATCTAGGCTCCCATCCATTACACACTCAGAGCCAAATCCAAGCAGAGGAGCTGTATGCACATGGAGATGAAAATGATAATGGAGGTAAGAAAAATAATATCAAGAAATATTTTGTTTTCACAACATAATGGAAAACAACAAAAATTGTCTTCCTGATGTAGACACTCAAGTTTTCTACTGCAACTGAAAATAATCTGAACAAAACAAAACTCTCTTGGAGCCAAGACTACCCATTTTCTAAGAGCCTTCTGAGCTTTCACAATGGCACACACAGTCCTGACTTCCACAGGAGGAACCCAAAGGTATGCTTCTGTTTAGCTGGACATTTGTGATGGAGGATCTGTGGGAGTATTGGCCTTGAATATCCCATGAGGGAGAGAAACTCTGCTTTTATAGCAGGTACACAGGGCTATGACTTCAGTTTTCCAGAGAAAAAGAATGTTGTGCTCTGATTTGATTAACCCTAGTGTGATTGATGGAAGAAGCCTCAGTGTCTGTATTTCAGGCAGCTTTGCTTGTACAAGTCACACAGTGTTTCTGGTGAAGATTTCATGAGCCACACGCCTGACAAATTACTTTGCCCTTTTAAATAGAGAAAGAATTCATTTCACACAGTATCTGCAAACTGTGAACAACACTCATAAGAAGAGGAGTTGACCTTACAAGGTGCTGTGCTTATTCAGCCCTGCAGATAGAAGAGATCCTTCAAGTCTGTGCTGTGGGCCCACTTCAGGTTTTAGTTAGGCCGTAGTGCCTGCCCATCACAAATCCATGGATCTTGGTGACAATTCATTTTCAACTATGGTACAGTTCCCTCAGGAGATCCAGTATCAATATCTCCAGATGTCTCTATAGACTAGTGCCAGTTTGCTTAGTCACTGCACTCACACAAAACAGCAAGTCCAGTGTCTGCAAGGAAAAGGATTCTTATCCCCCTGAGGGTGCCCGAGCACAGTCACTGTATCTCACAAGTGAGATTCCGCCAGAGCTGAGAATCACGATTCTGCTATTTTGATGGTTGCCACCAAATAGTTCAGGACTGCCTTTGCACATGCATCAGGACTGCCAGAAAACAACCAGTCTGGGGCAGCGCCTATAACCTATCAATTGTGGACATGCAGTGGCAGTTGGCTCCTTCTCACACACCCCTTCCCCTGACAGGAAGGGCTGATGACAGCCCTTACCCAGGGCCCCATACCCTTGGGTAGGGA
This sequence comes from Neopsephotus bourkii, assembly GCF_033783945.1. Lineage (NCBI taxonomy): Eukaryota > Metazoa > Chordata > Aves > Psittaciformes > Psittacidae > Neopsephotus > Neopsephotus bourkii. Next base: position 99,381 of record NW_026901945.1, read on the forward strand.
GTATTCTGGAGGGTAGATTTTGTACAGTTAAACTCACCAGCACTTTTGGATCACTGACTAATGCTGCACTTGAGCATTTTGGGCATCTCCCCACTGCCCCAGTCCTGCCTGCCCATCTGTGCTAAGGGCTTACAATCAACTGAGGGAAGCAGAGTAATGAGGATGTATTTAAGAAACTTAAAATGCTCAGTAATACTAAGGCCATAGAGGGTAGAATCACAGAATAGCTCCCTACTGAACACAAGTGCACGTGTCCTGTCTTTCAAACTGCTACCTCCTGTGCTCTTCAAGATGTCTTCCCGAGCTTACAGAGTTTACCTTTAATGCTGATTTCTAGTCAAGGTGGTTTGAATCCTACTAACCCTTAAAGCTCTCACAATGTAATTACAGAAACACAAGCTGGATCAAATTATTTTTAATGAAGTCCTCTTTTAGAAACATGCATGACAGGAGGTAAATTGCTCTTTTGTTAGATTTACTCTCTATTACCTTTATGCAGATGTTGGTTTGACGACGCACCTGTGGAGCTGTTGGTGACTCCCATCCAGTGCAAGTGGGTGTATTCACTGGCAGCAAATGTCTGTATTCAAGACATGGTGCCATCTAAAGAAAAAGCCACATCACATCATGTCATTAAGGCTATCACGAGGTTTTTAGTAATTTCCTGGTTAGAGTCTGCAGCAGCAAAGTCACTAGAAACAGAGCAACTGATAGCCACAGCTGCTGGTACGGATCCTTACAGATCTCAGCTACTGAGAAAATATGAAGACAACTGGAAAGAGTAACTTTACTGACAACTAAAACTAGTCCAGAAACGTACTCAGTTAGTTCTCAGTGAAATTAAAAAGCCAGAGAGAAGATAGTTAGAGGCACCAGTGCAAAAACTTGGTGCTCTTACATATATGCCCACACCTGCCATGATTCAAGGTTTGAGGCATGATGGATCTTCTGTAGCTATGACACAAGCAGTAGTTACTAACTAACTGCACTACCTAGCACTGGAACAAGATGCATATGGAGGTCCTGAAGATGCAGTGGCTGTTGCTGAAGAGGAACCTGAATTTGGTCATTTTTCCTGACACTGGCAAAGGAAACACAATTTACTTTTCCAGTCTTACCCTTACCAACATATCTGGCACTTGAAGGAATCTCTGTTTCATTTTGCCCATCATTTCAGAATTACATCCAGTGCTAAAGGTATTGAACAAAATCACAGAATCCCAGACTTGTTTGGGTTGGCTCCTTAATTAAATGTGCCCTCCTAAAAATTATGAAATGCAAACAAAAGTCTCAAGGCTCAAAGTTTCACATGAACACATAAGTAAGGTTATATAAATATATATACCATATATATTTATGGTATGGTATGCAGTGGTGCATGGTTACACAGAGCAGGCCCTGTCTCCTCCTGTTGAAACAAGAAGTTCTGTGGAAGGAGAGGAAGACAAAGGGATGGTATCCCTCAGCCGTGGCGTGTCTGGAGGTTTGCACAGGGACAGGGGAATTGGCTTCAGATCCCACAGCTTTGACACAGTCTCAGAATCCAGACCCAGATAGCCAGAGATGATGTTCAGTTGTGATCCCAAGTACCATCAGTACCCCAAGCCATCCGAACTGCACGTGGCAAGTGACCCCTGTGGTGCTCAGAGCCACAGACTTTCTTCAGAACAAAGGTTTTGTTACACACATTTCAGCACCTATTTCTGATACGGTTCTCCATGAAGGAATATATAGGTAGGTTCTTTTGAAGCTGGTCTCAATCCAGTTCAGCCCGGTTAAGTTAATGTAGCTTGTCCCAACTAGTAGTACCTCTATTTACTCATCTGAAAGTGACACTGACCTCTGGATAAACTGCACATTGGCTGCTAAGAATCAGGCAGGGGAGTTACAAGCAAGGATGTAATAAAATCCTAATATTCTCTAGGGCCAGCATGCTAAAAAGCTCTGCCTCACCAATATGTAAAGATGCTCGTGAGCTCAATGATCTAACACAGTTACTTGAAGATACAAAGCAGAGAAAGCAGATTTAAGCAGTAAACTACTGCTCTACTAATTTAGCTACCAATAGGGAGAGGCAGTGTTTCAGGCTATGCGCCATTCATCACCAGTTAGTGTCTGTGTGCCTGCTAATAGAGTAGTACCAGCAGCAGGAGTAGTATCTGACAGGTATTTGTTCTCTCTTGTGCCCCTCCTTCCCTTGGGAGGGACGCATAGCCTGCAGGCTCTCTTGTTCCAGCAGGATTGCTTTAAATACACTGCCCTTGTAAGAGAAAGCACTGAAGCACTTTTGAAACCCAGAAGTGATGACATTTGTGACGGGTCACTCCACAGCCTCAGGTCAGACTCCAAGAAAATGCAGTGACCTGAATATAAACAGGTCTACAAAAGATGCACAGAGTTATTAATCTCATTTCTGGGGCCCTCAAGGAGGGGGCATAAACAGACCGAGAGAGAAAAATGCCCCTCCTTATCTTCATCAGGTCTTAGTTATTGCCTTCTGCTTCCCCATTGTGAAAACTGAACACACGGGAAGTAGAATGCTAGTAACACAAGCCTTTTACACTCTTATCAGTACTGCGACTGCATTATGGCCCCTTACACATACACTAGTTGCTTTGCAGAAAAAGTAGATTTTTTGTACTATACAAAGAAAGAGAATTCTGATTACTTCTATGGGCAACATATCTAGAGGACATTTAACAAGGCAGAAACTGTAGCAAGACAGCGACTGAATCTCCTGAACACCCATTAACAGATACCACGTTTAAAGGGCACTTATTAAATGCTAACCACGTTCGCCTCAGCTGCAGGTGCGCTCTGAAGTCTTTCTGGAATCCAGTATCAGAAACAGCTAGGTCAGATACAGGTATTCCTTTAAGATGGTCGTACTCACACCAACAGTGCCAGATGCCTGTTAAAAATCAATCAGTATTGTCGTGGTTTAACCCATCCAGACAGCTTTCACTCACTCACTCCCCCCCTTTCTTGCCCTCCCCCTACTCCTGGAAGGACGGAGAGGAGAATCAGAAAGAATGCAACTCCCACGGCTTGAGATAAGAACAGTTTAGTAACTAAGGTATAACACAAATCACTACTGCTACCACCAATAATAGTAATGATAAAGGAAATAACAAGGGAAGAGAATACAACACCCCATCATCAGGCGACCAATAACTTGCCCCCCCCCCCAGCCCGATCAAGCACCGACCAATACTTCCTCCAACCCTGCAGTCCACCTGCCCTTCCGGGTAACTCCCAGTTACATCCAGGGCATGACGTGCTGTGGTATGGAATACCTCTTGGGTGAGTTTTGGTCAGGTGTCCTGTCTCTGCTTCCTCCCGGCTTCCCCTCCTCCCTGGCAGAGCAGGAGGCTCACAAAGTCCTTCGCCAAACCAAAACATCATTGTTATCAGCTCTGTTCCCAGCTGAAAGTCAAAACACAGCCCTGCACCAGCTACCAAGAAAGAGAAAAATGACTGCCACTGCTAAACCCAGGACAAGTATCAAAGGAGCAGTTTTGAAGAGTGCAAAGACAAGGTTGGGGTTATTTAAATCTTTGACAAGTGAAGTGTTTTCTCCTCAGCATGTCAGGGAAGCAAAACCTGAGCACACGACACTAGCCAGCTATAACATCACATCTACAGAAAAGAAAGATCAGTACAAGTGAATGCGGACTAAGTACACTGGGGGTAGATAGTTCAGGTTACTACATCCGGGACTAAGTATCAGAACAGCTGGATTCTTACTAAATTTCACTGCCATTTAAGCCCTTCTCATTTAACTGCATCTAAACCTAGGCACCACCTCTCCCAGCTACAGCATTTAACTGATGTAATCACTTACTTTCCTTCCAAAAATTAAGCAATAAGGAAAAACAGCCTCAGAGGCTGGAGGATTACACCTACCATAACCTATAATCGCAATCACGCCAAAGATGAAAATCCAGAAGAGAATCCCAGCTGTGAACCTCCATAACACAAGGAAGAGCAGACTCACAATCACTGCGATGAACAGCCCACTAGAAAGACGAGAAACAGAAACCCACCGAGAACAAGTGTGAGCACCTTTCTTGCGTGCCTCTTACTCCAAATGAGGGTCACTTCATCACATTTAGGAGAATGGTTTGCAAAAATGTATTTCTAAATCTTCCTTATGAAATATTTCCTCGTGGCTCTCTGCTGTTAGAAACAAACATGATCTCACCAAACACAGCCAGAAATGTTTGTGCACACCAGGTTCTCAGGGTGTCTGAACAGGACGAGTACAAGTCTGGTTTTGTCATTACACTGGCTCACCAACTCACTGCCTTTTCCAGGCCATGGCCTAGTCTACAACACACAAACGGGAGAAATGCCTGTATGCGGAGGTTGCTGGTTTATGTCCTCCATTTAAAATCCCTGCTTGCACAGAAACAATATTAGGAAAGAAGCATTTGAGGAGCTTTCCTAGAAAAAAAGAATTCATTTTAGGAGGAAAACCAGTGACTCTTTCTAGCCATCAGAGTAGAAAATTATCAGGGCATAGTGATGCATGAAAAGAAGCTGTTAAGAGCCATCAGTGGGACCCCTAGGAAGGACATCTCCAGTGTCTTTATCAAGTCTGTGGTAAGGAAATGTTTGCTCTCATTTCACATCTCCAGTGTCTTTATCAAGTCTGTGGTAAGGAAATGTTTGCTCTCATTTCACTCCCAGAAAGCAAGTCAGAAAAAGGAAGGAATGACTGCAAAAGGCCTTTTTACTCAGTGGGTTTCTTCTAAAGCAGTGTAAACAAAGCAGTGTGAACAATGGTTCCATCCAACCCAGATCCAGCTCAGACACTTCCCAGAACATTTCATTTCTCTAGAACTTTGAGGTGTTACATCAGAATTTTGTATTAGAACAGACTCAGAAGAAATGAAACCCTCTTCTTGCCTGTGGTCAGGAACTTCTCTTGTGAACGTTCCCAGTTTATTTAGCCAGTGACTAAAGATAACAAACAGATCAGTCTGACCACAGACAATCAGAACCGGATGTTTTGGGCAAACTAAGCCAGATGGGCAGGGGGACAAGAAAAGAACATCAGTTTATGTAGTTAAACCTTTGTAAACTGGTCTGAAGTCCTAGCACTTTAAAGGCTTCCCAGCATGATGTGTTTTCCCTTTCTGAATGGCTTGTTTGAAATTCAGAACGTATTCCTCAAAAAAAAGCTGCTGTTTTGCAGTTCCTGACTCTTCTCTAAAGCACTTCAGTTACCTTTACCTACAGTTAGCTTCAGATTTACACGAGTCCTAGTAAACAAAACTGAATGCATGGTAACAACTGTCCTTAACAGAGTGGCTCCCTTCAACTGAGCCTTGAAAGTAGCAGTTCTCCGGGAGGAAGATAAAAACAACAGAGCAATTCCATATTTCATTTTTAATCCCACCTCCTTTCACCATCAGGCCTTCACTCTCATCACCCAAACTCTGGCACTTTAATGCGTTTGCCCAGAAGTCACTGGATGCATGCTGTCACTTGGTGAAATGTGTGAGGAAAATTCTGCCCAACTACTTTAAAAGTAACAAGAATTCCTTATAAAAGTATCCTATTTGAAAAATGGAAACTGGCTTCAGGACTGAGAAACTCTGTTTACAAAATGGTCAGTTCTCTCTCCAGCCCATCTGTTGAGCAGTATCTCCTTTGTAAGAGTCTGCACTATAAGCCTGATTTCAGTAAAGGATCTAGAGAGAACTGCCATTTAGGCACATATACTTACATGCTTGCGTCAGCAAAACAGCTACTTCTTTTGTTTTGGTGCTGCATTTTTACTAATTGCTCATTATTGCATAATAATTTCAAGAGAAAGCTAACTCTATTCAGTAGTTTTTGTTCTTTAAGTTGCTTTGCCTGCTGCACTGGACTGATGGAGTTAGATTGGATATATGTATTACAATGAGTTTACATATTGCTAGTATCAATTTGGAAATTGGGATGTGTTTTATATAGATACTAATGACATTTAGCAACTGCAATTGGTTTCAAAGTCTCTTAAGATTTTTTAGGTTTGGAATTACCACGCTGATGGGTCCTGCCTGGTAGGATATTAAAAAGCTACTCCAGACCATACTGTATGCATGTATGCTCTGCTATCCTCACCTCATGTACAGATCCATAACAACATTACAGCAGAGTTTAAAAGCAGGTTTGGTAACAAACACATACATGATCTGTTTTTCAATTCCCTACACACTCCAAAGTGAGTTTGGAAAAACATAAAAATACCCATTAGAATCTTACATTAAAATCCAGTACCAAGAAATGGCAAAGTCTTCAGAACTTCTTACTCCAACTGATCTTGTATTCAGGACACTACTGATGCTGCTGAGAAAAGACAAACCAGAGCAAAGGTTGCTTTAGACAGAAAAGCAAAATGTATTTAAACACCAAATAGGCACAGTGAAGGAATCTGAAATATCTTTGCTAGTCGTGAGTATATTACTATTCTTCAACCCCAGTTCCATGACCAAGCCAACATCAACCACCGTTACCCCAAATCAAAACAACTGTAAAAATGTCCACATGACACCTGGAAAAAGCTTTATTAAAAGAGCTTTATGAGTATTCACTCCTGCCAGATAAAACTGACCACTATGTCACAAGTGCATACTATTTGGATCTGCAGTGCACCAAGAGCCAAACAGCTGTCACTCCTGAACTGCTAATAGCAGAGAAGCAGAAAACAGCTCAGTGAAGCAAAAGGACTTCTTTGAGTTATTTTCCTGTCCTGCAAAGTACTTGCCCATATTAACGTTCTCCTAAGAAGAAATGAAGACTCTTCTTATCAAAGGACAAACAATGTAGTTGCAGATGCCAGAATAAGGAAACTTCCTAAGGTGCGAGTGTTAGCACTGCTGGTAAGGTGCTAGAATGTGGTAGCCTCAGATCAAGAGTAAAGAAAAGGTACCCCTGTGCTCCAGACAGGCTGAGGATGGAGAGCAGCTGGAAAAGGGAGGCTACTGCAGCTAGTTTTCTCATCCTGGTTGCTACCCAGGATTGGAGATGCTTGCTGTCCATCTGCAAGGGAGGTGCTGTTTGCCATCAGAGCCCAGGACGCTGCCTTTTGACCTTTAGACGTGCTAAAAACAGGAGCATGCTGATGAGGTGAGATGACAAAGTACTAGGACAGTCCATGGTAGTGGAAAGGCTGCTGTAGGAAGGAAGAGCTGAGGCCATCACTGGCTGGCCTGAGTCCTGCTGCATGAGGACTTCAATTTGAACCTCCTTTATCTTTCCTTGGTACGAATTTTTGCTAGGAAAACCAAATGGAATGTTTTAAAAACTGACAGTCATTCTGAGGCACACTAACGCTTTTAGCTCCTTGCTCACTTCTGCATACCACAGTGATGGTCTTCCCTACTGGTACTTTGCAAGTGCTCAGGCACAGAAACCATCTACCAGCAAGTCTTGTCTGGGTACCCTCAGCCATCTGCTGCAACAGGTTCTGATTTGGTTTTTTTTCAAGTCTAAATTATTTCACAGTCTCAGAATCCAACATGTAAGCACTTAAGAAGGGTAAAACCTGCTTTGCAGCTTCCCTGAGATTGGTTGCATTTCTTGTTTTCCCTCTTCCACCTTTGGATGTAGTCTGATTTGCCATGGCTAGCACACCATTCCTCATGGACAAATCCAGGAAGCATCTCTTAAGAGCTATTCAAAATACCAAAAGCAAGCAGGAATGTTCCACCTCACATCAAGCTCCACTTTTGTCACTTGTGTTTTGTGACATATTTAAACAATTTCAGAGTCAAGGTGAATTGCTTTTCAGCTGATTATCTAATGGAATGTTGACTTTGAGAACTCTTGCAAGAGCCATTCTATTAAACATCAGGATCTTTTTGTCCCAGCTCAGGCACGGTGAGATCACCGCTTTCAACTGGAGGTTCTAGGTGCTCCCAAAGAACAACAGTAGTATCTGTAGCAGCTCAAGAATTTGTAATGAATGCAGAACTTACTCTCTGTCAGTATCTGGGCAGCCTACAGAAACTGCAGCTTCTTCTTCATGAAGAGTATTAGCATCCAAACCAATACATAACAGCAAGTGTCAGCTCCTCATATGCCAGGTTAGCTCCAGCACCAGCCGCTATCCCTAGACATTCCTGGAGAGGAAGCAATGGAAAAAAAGACAGAAACTATTGGTTAGACAGAGGGAGGAAGAAATTATAAAAGAGACAAGGACAGATGTTCACATACTCATTTACATTGCCTTGCTCTTTGCTGCACCACTTCCTCGTTTTCATTCCAAAGGGAAGCACAGGTCAGTCCTCCTGCACAGCTGTACTTCACCTTTATCTACCAGTTCTGCACTTTCCATATCAGGTTCCAATAAGCACTGATGCCTGGGCTCAATATTCAGCCTGGAATACCTACCCCCCAGTTATTCTCAGGAAATAACTAACATGTCTCTTTTCCTCCCTCTCTCATCTTCACCTCTGGCTGCAGCCTAAAAGAAGATACGAGCTTCTTTGCAAATGACTTTCTCTCTTTTGGGTCAGTACATCATTTTTCATACAGATTTTTAAATTTTTATCATTTAATCCATTATTTTCTCTTTTTGACAGCCTGTGCCTGCTTTACACGATCTCTATTTTAAAGCATGGAAAAATAAACAGCAGGTCCTTATTTGCAGGAGCTTCTAGGTCAGCGACAGATACTCCTGAGCTCTGAGACCTGTTCTTGTCTACTCAGAAATACCTGCTGACCATAGTGACAAAACCATTTCTGTCCCCTTAATTCCTCTGCCTCCCTGCATAGGCAGCACTACGTGCAGCACTGAAAAGCAAGTTAAGCTGTAACTGGGCTCAAGACCACCTGAACTTCAACAGCTGCCCACATGAGTGCTCCTACAATCGTGGCATTTCCTTCACGCCAACAGGTTGGGTTGGGTTGGGCGCTCACATGTTTTGGAAGGCACAGTTTGCACTGTAAAGCATTTCTTATCAGTGATGATTCAAGAGCAAGAAAGAGCTCAGCTTGACCCAATCACACTCCAAGTGTCCATGGATGGCTCTCTAGGAAAAATAATGATAAATCTTTATACTCTCAAACTGTTTAAAACTGAACGGATGCCACTGCCAGGTAAGAGCCAGCTCCTTGTGATCTTGCCACAGAACACTTTTCAGGCTGGAATTGCGATTTCATGTGAACGCTTACAGTCTGCTAAGATGTGTGTAAGAAATAGATCCATTCATGAGGCCTGCTTGGAATGATCACCGAAGGACAATCTTCACCATGTACGGCTTGAGCAACAGACTAAAAAGGGGAAAACCGGGAATGCTGAATACAGAGCAGAATTAACTACATGGGTTTTGCTTCCCACCCACTCTGAGAAAATGCCCCAAACTGCACTCTGTAGCCTCCTCCCCAAACCTGACTGCTGGAGCTGAAAGACATATTCATAATGTGAGAATCCAGCCTCTCAATGTGATCTGGGAAAAGACTATTCTTTACTTTCCTAGTGACAAAAAAGAAAAGACCTCTTCACTTTGGATCGGCAGGTGAGGCAGTAATGACTGGGCGATTGCTCCTTGCCTCCCCCTTTTCTCTTGAAGAAGAGTAAGAATTTAACACAACTAACATAGCTGAATTGCAAGGTGGTTTAGAGATGGGAGAAATAACACAGTACATTTGAGTCCAAAATCAGTTCCGTGAAAGACAGATTTCTTTTCCTAGCTGAATTACTGAGGAGCTCTACATAACACAGGAGCTTTAAGAACCGGTTTGAGACACTCTGCTCAACTGCTGTGGAGTACTTAAGTACTAAAGGATACTTGCCACAGCACCGCAACCACATGGAAGTATTCCATCACCTCCTGATACGTACAGACCTTGCGAGGACTGTTAACACCAGGCTTGCAGAACTGCTTGAAGTAATTCCACTGATCGGGTTTGTATCTGTAGGAAGCCTGAACACAAATGTAGGTCACAAACCTGCCTGGGCACTTTGAGACACAAAGCTGCAAGAAAAGAAGGGTTTGAAATACCATGACTTAAACAGGCACACTCTGTGCTTAAAGACGTCACCTTTGGGTGACAGACACACTCTGTGGTTCAGAAGAATGCTATCTTTGCACAACCTCTGAAACTAAACCGCTGCAAACTGCTGTTGTAGTTAAACAGTAAGTTGGGGTACCAGAGAGTTCTGAAATCGAACCCTAAAAGGACATAAAGAAAGAAGGAAGAGGAAGGGACCTGCTGGACACCTGCACAGACAACACACAGCCAGGAGCCTGTCAGAGCACCAGGACAGTCTGGAAACAGGAGACCTCCCCAGAAACAAGTCCTGGAACATTTTCAGTTCATCCTCAAATAACCTCCTGTGACACCACACTCATTTTCAGCTGCACGCAGTGACCACTCAGGTCAGCCATATTCTGTCCTGTAGGGTGCTGGACGCACAGGCTGGGCACCGGGCCATCCACAGCTGTCTCATACATTAAAAGCACTAGGATTTAAAGGGCATTTGTAAATCTTTAATGAAAGAAACTCAGTGTAATCTTTAGACGGCATAATTTTTAGACGGCAGAAAATTCTGTGAGCAAGCCTTAGACCAACTGCTCCCTCACGGAAGGCCTTCAGCTCGATGGCCAGGGCAAATCAGCAGCAGAGCAAGTAAAGATTCTGCCTGTTCTCAACAGGCTGAGACTTAAAATCATTCAGCATAAACAGAGAAGCCCTAAAGTCACCAAGTCTGGTAACTCGATGCGCCTTGCAACACAGATCGAGATCAGGATCAGCTCCCTCACAACACTGTCTCTGCACCTAGAATAGGAAGCATTCATGAAGAAACCTGATGACTTCATTGGAGCAAGGCAGGTCTCCAAACCGGGGGAAACCAGGAGAGCAGCAGCAGCAGGACAGAAATCCTCGCTGACCGTCTCAACAGAAAAGCTGTAATGCGCTGGGTGGGCTCCCCCAGGGCACAGCTCACCGAGGTCTATTTGCAGAACAAAAGGAGAGCAATGAGCCCTGCCCTGCTGCGGACCTCACTGCTTTCCTGGAGAGAATTTCAGGCTCCAGATCTTTCAGCATCTTAAAGCTACGGTGAACAGTCTCATTGCCAAAAGAACTGCAATCTTAGAATGGAAACGAACAACAGGGAATTTCTTGGCTAGTTTCTAAACGGGTATTTCCATCTTCTCCCCTTTCACTATCAATGAAGATACAGCGTGAATTGAGAATCCTCTGAGTAACTCATCCCGGTTTTCTTACTCCCCCTAGTACCGAGCACGACGTGCTGTGCTATGTACGGAATACACCTTTGGCTAGCTCAGGTCCGGGGTCCTGTTTCTGCTCCCTCCCGGCTCCTTGCGCCCATCCTCACCGGCACAGCACGAGGGACCCAAAAGTCCTTGACCGGGATAAGTGCGACCAAGCAACAACTGAAACATCGGTGCGTTACCAGCGTTATTCCCAGAGTAAAGGCGAAACTCAGCGCTGCACCAGATCCTAGGCAGAGAATTAACCCTGCTGCAGCTGAAAGCAGGGCAAAGGCAGAGAGACAAGCACAGTGGCAGGGGGCAGGATGCCGGGCCAAGAACCTCCCAGGCGCCTCAGACTCATCAAGGGAGATGAAGCGCACTGGGGGCTCCTGACCCGGCTCGTCCCCGGCAGACCGCAACCCTGCCGCACCGGGCGGCCAGCGGGCAGGAGACGCCCCTCTGCGCTCGCTTAAGGGACGGACGGACGGACGGGCTCGCTCGCCTCTCCGATAACCCCGGACCCCCGCTGGGCTCGGACCTCACCTGCTGCCGGGACCCTGCCTGCCGCCATGCTGCTCTAGGGGGCTGCGCATGCGCACACCGAAACGGCAAGCCGGAAGGACCAGAGTACAACGGGGAGCGGCGGCGGCCACTGCTCACAAGGAGCCAGCAACCACCACGTGACACCGGCCACTTCCGGGAACAGCAGCGGGGACAAAGGGAGCGCCACGGCTCATGCGCGGAGCCCAGGCTGCAGTACCGGGCTCTGCGCACAGGTGGCAGCAGCGAGAGGCGCCAAGCGTCACACCCGCACCCCCCCACCTGCCGTACCGAGTTTTGGGGGGTGTCCCCTCCACCATCCCCCCCTGCCCCAACCCCTGCAGACCCAGAATCGGGGGTTTGGGAGTATGTTGGGGCCACCGCAGCACAGCCCGTCATGGAAAGGTCTTTTGGGGGGCACCACCTCAAATCAAGCTGTTACCCCCCTTTCTTCAGAGGACGCTCCCATCCTCTACTCACCTGCTCCTCTGCCGAATCATCGCCAAGCACCGGCCTTCTGTCCCGGCACCTTAGGCTTAGCAGTGTGATAAACACATAAATGTATTGGCTTTTGCAAATCACAGGTGTGGTTATGTGGACATAACTGTGCCAGTTTACAGCAACAGAAACAAAGCTCGCTAAAGACACAAGATTGGACAACAAGATAAAAAGGGCCAGAACTCTTGAGCAAAACGGAGTCACACAGCAAAAGAATTTGTAAAGGTAAAAGAAAAGGGGAGGGGGGCTGATACAGTAAAAGCTAGTGCCTGAGAAACAGAGTTAAAGTACTTCTAAAGTATCTTTAAGTTTTAAAGAACAATGTTGGTGCTGTCTGTGGTGAGATGACAGGATTGAGTGGCCCCACTAAACATGAATGAGTTATTTCACACCATCCTCCTACTTACCAGTTAGTTTACAGACAGAGCCTCCCAAACATCGGCTGGCTTGGGATACTCCTTGTCTGCCCATCCTGCAGGAAGGTCACACTTTTAAATCTTTGCTAGTTATCAGAACTACAGATATGGCTGGTTTCAGCTAGTTGTGATTGCTGGGGCGTCCAGGTGTGCCAAAGGTGAAAAGCACACTGTGAGGAAGACTGCTTACTTCATCTTGAAGACCCCTACTCACAAGAGGAAGACTGCTTACTTCATCCTCAAGAGCTCTGCCCACAATCACCGCAGAGCCGTGCACAGACGCCAAGAGGAGGGGACTTGTGATAATAAGTTCCGGGAGTTAGTTATAATATCCCCTGCCTATACATGGGAATTATGACTATGTAGGTGACTAATGTAATAGTGAAAGTATATAAACCTGTAACAAATCCTAACCGCTTGCGCCCAGTGCTGTTGCTTTTGCTTTATTGACTTTGTCCCTCAATAAAACCTTGTTATCTTGTTTAGAGGAGTGAGTTCATATCTCACAGCGGCAGGGGTGGGCGTTTGCACTTGGAGAGCTGGTTTCTGGGTTGGCTGAGGGTGCTCCCCAGAGAGCTTTGGCACAGAGGGACTTTCACATGGCTAAGCAAGGGTGGATCACTACGCTGGCAGCGCTGTTCCCAAGGACACCATGGGCAGGTGATGCCCAGCAGCAGCTTTCTGTCCTGCTAGCACCTTAGGCTTTAGGAGCAGGGCTGGATGTTTGCACTTTGGGAACTGCTGGTTTCAGTGTCATTCACAACATTTGAAGGTGGTATGGGGGCATTTTTAGAAGGTTTTGAGCTCAGGTGGGGGCAACTTGGGCTGTTTGTGCCTAATTTGGGGTAATTCCAGCTGTTTGGGGGCATTCTGCGTGAATTTTGAGTTGCTGTGGGGACTTGTGAGGCATTTGGGGGAGTTTGGGGCTATTGGGGGGCTGGTTTAGGACAGTTAAAGCCACTTTGGGGGTCATTTGAGCTGATTTACAGCTATTTGGGTGGGGTTTTAAGCAGTTTCATACTCATAGAATAGTTAGGGTCACTGTAAGGTTATCTAGTTCCAACTCTCAATATATAATAGCTAGGGGTACACTTCAAAGGTTGGGGGATATATGTCAGGGGTCAGAGGTAAGGGTCAAAATATCAAAGGCCGGGACCAGATTTCAAAGGTCTCGTGTTAAGTGTTAGCGTGTCATATGCCATGGATCACAACTGAATGGCCACAGCCCCCCGCCATCACCACCACTATCGGCAATACAGTTTTGGACACAGGACAGCAGCACCACCACAAGAACCCTTACAGAGTCAGGGGCTTTCCTTAACCCAACGGTGGTGTTTGAATGAAAAACAAGAGATCAAAACAAAACCAGGCTGCAAGTCCCTTTGTCTTCCTATTTATTCCAGCATATTCTAGTTAAAGCCACAGGAAATACGCCTTCCCACAGTGACCAGGCATCTTTAACAAGAAACACCACAACAAAAACGCTCTGCAGGCCCAGTGAAGGAGGGGACAGCTGCAGCAGAGGCAGGTTTCACAGCCCAAAACCCCATCCGCGTGCGTACCTGTCCCCTTGCTGAGATGTGCGCAGCAGCTCTCCTGGGGCGTTCATGCAAGATCTCCCAGGACAAGAGCTGCCATGCTGCCCTGCATCTCCCTAGATGCTCTGGAGAGCATCCCTGGAAAACACCATGGCCACATGTCTGTGCTGCATTAAGCACGGAATGCATGAAGTGCTGTGGAAAAAGAGCACCAGCAGGGCAGTGCAGCGCAGGAGGAAAGGGAAGGGAAGGGCTGAGGAGTATTTCAAATTCTTTATTAAAAAAGAAGTCCCAGTTAAAAACATCCTGGCTGGGCCCCTCTGTGGGCAGAGGCACAGGCTGGGCCCCATGTCCTGGCCGGACCTGGGCCTGTCTCCAGCAGGGCAGTGCAGAGGCTGTGCTCCTGCCCCCAGGGCAATGCAGTGCTGGGCCTGGGTCACAGCTCTCTTGAAAGTGAGAATGAACTGTGGTGTTGAAGAAGGCAAGAGGAAGGAGCAAGGGAGGCTCTGCAGACACTGGAAGCCTGCAGGTCTAGGGCCCAGACTCCTGCCTGGGATGAGCCACAGTGCCCATGGTGCATAGCAGCTTTTCTTCTTTGGAGAGAAAAGCATCACCAACCACCAGTCATTTCTTCCAGATTTCCCCAACAGCCACGAATTTCACCAGCTGCTCACATAAACACACCACGCTCCCCACAGGAAATGCTCTTGCAGAACCCTGAACCTTCCTTTTCTGCTAAACAACGTGCTTCAGGTTCCCTGCAAATAAAATGAGGCAGAAAACGGGATTTCCACTGATGGTTCAGCCTGCCAGGGGCAGTGGTGCACCCCTATGCCTGACAGCCTGGACAGCCTCAGTGCAGCCCCTGCTCACCTCTCTCTCACTTTTCAGAGGCTGCTGCCCTCCTCCCATTCAGACTTGGGCAACTGCCAAAGGGAGATGCTGCCACCACTGCCCACTACAACCTCCAACTGGCCTGGCTGGATACATGGGCCAGCACTGGAGGGGCACACACTCACCCCAGGCTGCCTTGTCCTTCCTCTGTGCCGGATGCACTGCCAGAAGCGTGCAGCACAGATCACTCCCAACTCTGGAGCAATGCTGTTCCTCCTCTCCTGGACAGGTCAGGGAGTGTCCCCTCCCTAGGATCAGCCTGTGCTTGGAAATGTACTACTCAAGACACCCACAGCCACGGCATCTCCTACCCACCTCCTACTCTGCTTTGAATACCAACACATCACAACATCCAGAGAGTGGAAAGGGCTGCAGAGACCTGTCTCCCTACCTCCAGCTCCTCCTGGGGACAGGGGCAAGACAGATGGGCAAGGGCATCGAACAAGGCTGGCAGGAGCTTGCTGGGCTCACCCAGCTGCCTACCCTCAACTCCCAACAGCTTTCAATCTCCTGCCTGGCTAGGAGATGCATGGAGATCAGGTGGGGAACCATCCTTGCCCTCAGGCAACGCCCAGCCCTGCAGGAAGCTCTGGGAAGAGCAAGGCAGCTCTGGCTCTGCCCCAAGGGCCAATGGAAGGATGCTGCAGAAGGTGGCCCCAAGGACACTACACATACTCCTACCAAAGGCAGAGCAGGGGCTCTCATTAGGCCTGAAATAAAGGAAAAGAATAGCTGGGGCTTTGTGGGACCTGGGGCAAAGCACTCAGCATCCTGTCCTCAATTCCGCAGCAGCCTGGTGCACCAAAGGGCTCTGTCACCTTATTAAAGGGGGTTTGTTTAAAAGTAAGGTCAGGTTTGTGAAGAACTGGTGACACTCCCAGTTACGGTGAAAGATCATACTTGAAAAATATAATCATCATCCTATTTGAAGTCACGACAACCAAGTGAAGTCCCCAGTGACTGGACAGGGAAACACTGGCAAGTCAGCCTCACCTCCGTACCCAGTCAAGTGAATGTGGTCCATCTTTCTAGTCTAGTTCTAGAAGGACTCCAAGGAGCTTTCCTGCCAGCTCTCTCTAAGACAACTGTCGGCCTGGAGCAGGAGCATTGCCTTGGACAACTCACCTTTGATGGAGTTAATGATTTCTTGAATTCTCTGTGGCTCGTTGCGGTCTGGTCTGCAGCTCGGTGTGATCTCCAGCACGTAATCCGGACCATATTCTGTGAAGAACTGCAAGGAAGAGGAGAGCAGAGTGAGTGTAGAGGTCTCTGGTGGGCTGTGGCTGTGAGAGAGTTCCCCATGGGGACCCATTTGTAAAAGGAGAAGAGCATTTTCTCCACCTGAGGTGCACGTGTACCTTAACTGTGTCAAAGAGGTGCTTCTGCAGCATCTGTGCCCGCTGGAAGTTTGCAGCCACTATCAATTGAAGGGCTTGGGAAGCAGAACTCTGTGGTGCAGCCAAAAGCAGCCAGATGTCTTTCCCAGTGCTTTATTAGGCAAAGCTGGTGACACTCATTTTACTCATGGCTCCCTGCAAACCCGTTTGTTTGGGGGGGAGGTTTTCTATGAGCAAAATTCAAGTGCTGCCTATCAGATCTCCTTTCAGATGTCCACCCCACCTTGCACAGTGCTGCATTGGCATGACTGTCAAGCACTTGGAAGAAGAAAAATCGAGAGTTCTTTAAGGTTAATAACTTGTCTTTCCAATAGTGTGCAGGTGAGCCTGAATGAGAAAATCTGCAGCACATGGACTCTACATGGTAATGCAGAATCCCAAATCACTGCCAGCAGGTTCATTTCACAAGCACACAGCACTGTCCAAAGACGACGACACACTAGGGTTGAAAATTCAGTGCTGAAGTTGCAGTAGGTCCTGTTGCTATCCCTGGAGCTTCACTGCATGGAGAGCTAGCCTGGACTTTGAGCTATTGCACCAGACAGGGACATTCACAGAACCACAGTCTCCCAGGTGATTAATGATGCACAGGGCTGATGTTTTCTTTAAGGGTGATATTGGAGGTGGCAGATCTGGCAACCCAAGACTGACATCTCTGCATTAGCATGGGCATCAATGGCTTTTCCAAGCAGACCTCAACATGCCAGTACTGACAAGGAAAATTAAGTTATTTAAGCACACCTCTCAAAAAGCATCTTGTAGCTGTAATAACCAGTTTATATAATGATGAATTTTCAGTTTCAATGCACAAAAATGCTTTCCTTCCTCATGCATACTGACCCATGAGATCCTTAGACGAAGGCAAACCCATAATTCTGCTCTGAGTCACTGTAGGCTGGAACTGCTTTGCCCATGCAGGTTTGTTTCTGTCGGGTCAATAACTTTGATCTGCATTTTGAGACCTATTATGAACCTGTAGCTATTCCATCTAGATTCAGGCTAGACTGTACCTCTCCAACCAGCTGCCCAGCCCCACTCAAGACAGGAACCGAGGCAGCTCATGTGCAGTCGTGATCAGTACCTGGCCCCACTGCAGCACCCACTGCAGCACTGATGGCAGCGCTGATGGTCAGAACAGCTGCAAAGCTACTCCTGGTACTTCCTGTAAGTTTATGAAAGCAGGACTAAAACATAAAGCCCTCATACAGGCCTGGCACACAAAACACATGCATATCCAGAAGAGCTCTCCGAGCATACAGGTAACTTCCTTTCCCCAGCTTCTCCATAATTATCACAGACTAGAAGTTACTGGCAATCCCAATTCCTTGTGAAAAGGTGCAGACAGCCCCAGGGTTGGGACCAAGCACCCGCTACATTGCTAGGACAGCGCATTATTGTTACAGGAGTGTCTCAACAGAACAGTATTGAGCAGCAAGGAAGCCACTTGGATTAGGGAGAATAACTCAGCTCTTGTGCATGGAGAAGGGAGGGTTCATCAAAGCTTTACCTCGTGATCAGGGATCTCGGAGGACAGTGTTCTCCCAAGGATGACCCCAGTCAAGTATGTCCAGCAGCGAGCTGTGTTGGCAAGGTTGTAGCCTCCTGTCTCCAGCAAGATTTGTGATTTTCAAGGGGGGAGAGTGGGAGAAGAGGGAAATTTTACTGAAAGGAACACACAGTTTACATGAATTCAGCTTGCTCCATCCACTCAGGCTATGCCCTGCATGTTGCATCCACTGGCTACACAAGGCCAAGTTGGAATGACACGGTATGCAAGGGCAGACCTCACAAACTGAACCCCAGTTACACTCAGCATGGCACAGGCCTGGGTCCTCCAGTCATCAGCTCAGACCCAGCATGAGCTGCCAGCCCCATGTGTTGGGCTCTCTCCTGGCAACAAGGAGGGGGGATCAAAGGCAGCAGAGAAGGAAGTGCAAGGCTAGCAGTGGATAGGGGGGATCCTTGCTTTATAATGCCAGCCTCCAACCCATAAAGCATGATATACATGGCAGGCCATTCGCTGGTGAGCTCTTCAGCCATGTCATGTTTGAGAGGATCAATATGAAGCTCATTGGTACAACCTGGCACTCAGTGAGTTTTGTTGATCTAAATGCTGTTGTATAAAGCCTGTCCTGCTGGATAAGCAGCTGGTGATGCAGTATGACAGAGCTAAATCATCTTTAGCCTTCAGAGCCCTGCTGCACTGCTCAGGCAGCCAACCTGTTTCCCAGGTCCCTGCTTAAGTAAATCATTCATTGCCAGATGCCCAAGGTAAATTTGGGAACACAGTGCTCGCTTTCAACGAGAAGCACTGAAGGACTGATGAGCAAAGATGGGAATCAGAGGTGCCATTGAGAAGCCAACGTCAGTTCATCTCCAGAAGGGCCAAAGACCCTTTAAGTCAAGATCTGAGGATCAGGATTAAGACTGGCATTAGCCAGCATCAAGGATTTCAGGTCTGTGTGAAGACAGCACGGTGGCACAGGTCACTCTCCTGCCGCTGCCTGCAGCCACCCTGCCGAACTCCAGCCAGAGCTGAGCTCAGGACACCTGCCTGAGGACAAGCCACGGGACAAACCCATCTTCCTCATGACCAAAGAGCAGGACAGGCACACTCACCTCCTCCCAGGACGAGGGTCGCCAGCTGCCACTGCAGGACATACTTCAGGCACCTGCCCACTCCCTCAGGCGTCATGTTGAAAGAGCACATGGGATCCCCAGCGATGGTGTCTGCCCCCAGCTGCAGCACAACTGCATCCGGGTTGAACACGGCGTACACCTCCTTTAGCACACTGCAAAGAGAAGCAGCAGCAGGGGTTACTGCAGACACGGCTCAGAGGGTGCTGGTGGTATGCTCTGGTCCCTCAGATCAACCTATGCTTCTCAAGGTTTCTGCGTTCTCTGCTCCCACCCCCTCATACAAGTTATGCTCCCTCTGCTCCCAGTCAGCCGCCTGGCTCTGCTACTACCCTGCAGACAGTTTTTGCTCTCAAAGCACTCTGATGAAGGCAAAAGCATTACTGAGAACACAGGGAAGGGGGATCTAGTCCTGATCAGCTTAGTGGTAGCATCAAACCACAGGTTTACATCAGCTGCCCTGAGTTGAAGGGCTGCAAGCCAAACCCAGGGGCTTTTCTCCCCTGTAAAAGTCACAGTGAAAAAACAGGTCTAGAGAAATAGTAATCCTGAACTCTCAGACACCTCTCACCAGGGCAAGATGAAGAAAGGAAGGCTCTGTCCAGGTTCCCACTCTCCTCTCTCCAGTATGGCTGAAGGCAGAAATACATTTTCCCTGGCTCTAGTGAATGCTCAGGTGCCTTGAGACAGTTCATGAGCAGTATTCTCTCTTGCAGAAGGCAGTTGGGCATGTCAGACACTTGACTTTGCTCCAGGTTTTTAGCATTATGAACACCACAGAGATAATAATCCTGTTTGCAGCACGGCGCTCCAAAGCCCAAAATACAAGGAAAAATATTGGAGAAAAACATGGTCTTTCCACAACAGTGTCTTTATCTTGCTAAAGTAGAAACAGATGTGAAAACAAAACAAAAGCTGCTTGGGAAACACTTTCAGCTCAGGCCCGAGCAGATCTCCCACAGATGGTCAGGGTTCAACTCCACAGCTAAAAGGTACTTGCCCTGCTTTCAGCTGCAGCAGGGTTAATTCTCTGCCTAGGATCTGGTGCAGCGCTGAGTTTCACCTTTCCTCTGGGAATAACGCTGGTATCGCACCGATGCTTCAGTTGTCGCTTGGCCGCGCTCACCCTGATCAAGGACTTTTCAGCCCCTTGTGCTTTGCCAGTGAGGAGGGGCACAAGAAGTGTGAGGGAGCAGAGACAGGACACCAGATCTGAGCTAGCCAAAGGCGTATTCCTTGCACACCACACCACGTCATGCTCAGTCTAGAAACTGGGGGGAGTTACCCAGAAGAGATGGGTCGCTGCTTGGGTTGGACTGGTCAGTGGGTGCTGAGCAATGATATTGGGCATCACTTGTTCTTCTCTCAGCAGGGTGTGGGGTTTATTCCTTCCTCTCTCTTCATTTCCCTTTTTAACTAGCATTATTTTTTACAAGAATTTAATTTTATTCACATTACTAAACTGTTCTTACCTCATCTTACAGGTTTTTACATTTTTGCTGATTTTCCTCCCCATCCCACTGGTGAGTGGGGCAGAGCGAGCCAGCAGCTACCAGCTGGGCTTAAACCAGGACAGTCCTTCTCAGTCTCTCCTTAAACACACAAGGCTGACCCATGACAGAGACCCTCCAGACATTCACAAATGCCTCTGTATGTTCTGTTTGCTTAAGGATTCACACAAGACCTCCGAGACCC
The DNA here is from genome assembly GCF_033783945.1 of Neopsephotus bourkii. Taxonomy (NCBI): domain Eukaryota; kingdom Metazoa; phylum Chordata; class Aves; order Psittaciformes; family Psittacidae; genus Neopsephotus; species Neopsephotus bourkii. The sequence goes on from NW_026901945.1 coordinate 120,212, forward strand.
CTTAAGATCAGTGTTCGCTGCAACCAGAATCTCTAACGGGGGAGATCCTTCCTTAAGAAAGGACCATAACTTAAAATAGTAAAAAAAAAAAATATCTGTGCGGTCTATGTTCTATAAAACCCCATCCAAGTAAACCAAAACAAAGCAAGAGGGCTTACGTTTCACAGATCTGGTAATATCTCTCATCCTGAATGCCATCTTGAATGGGTACATTCACGCTGTAATAGCGACCTTTCCCCAGGCCAACATCTGTCACATCCCCAGTGCCTGAAAAACAGAAACACTCCATGGTGAATTAGGGGAAGCAGATCAGGAGCAAGAGAAATGTCTCAGGTGAGAGCAGAGAGCCCAGACCTTTGGCATGCTCATGGACAGGTCCACCTCCCACCACCAATAAAAGGAGGGGCTGGGTGGACCGGGTTCTCACCCCCTGCCCAATTCTGTTGTGCAACTTTCACAGGTGTGCAGGTGGCCACCCAGCAGTGGCTCTGGCAAGCTCAGCTACAACCACAAACAGGGGAATGTCAAACATATAGCTCCCCTTCTTTCCTTCTTCTGGGTCAGCAGCAGATGGGACCTGTCTTTGCTGGGGCCTTGTCAGTGATGATCAAGGTCCTTTCCAACCCTGACCATTCTACAGTTCTACATGTGAACTGAATTAGCACAAACCTCCTAGTGTTCAACTTGCCTGGGAAAAATCCTGGTGAGAACTTATGCAGAGAAACAGTCATTACTTTTGAGGTGAAGCTAAAGGCATCTTCAACTCCTATCAGAAAAGGAAGAGAAAAAAGCTTTCATGCATCATTCATATAAATGACAGCCACTGGATAAATGAGCCACTTGATAAACATGCCACTGCAAACAGAGCAAGAACAGAACAGAGAAAGCGAAAAACCAGATGTGGCTCAGGAACTCCACCCTTAACCAATGGAGATCTGAATTTGACTGCAGCAAAGGTCACAACTGAAAAGAATTTGGCAGGCCTCATGCTAATCAGTACTGGTACTGAATGGGTCTCAAGGCCTGAGATCAGTGCCCACATTAGCAGCACTCAGGGTCTGCACTGCTGGGCCTGCCAGGCGGGGGGAGGCAGCTGAGCAGGGATGCCTTGGCCAGAGCTTGGCTTCAATTAGAAACAGAGCACCCAGGCTCTCTGGCTTTTCCTCAGCACTGCTGCAATGAAGTCTGCCTTTTCTTTTCTTTAAAGACACATTAAAACAGTTGGGGTGGGAAGGGAAAAAGAAGTAACAGGAAACCTAACAGAAACCAAATGTAGGGGAGAAACAGAGCAAAATGAGACACAACATAAAATTCACAAGAGCAGGAAACATTAAATGATGTTGAAATAATGCTTCTGAAGGAGAGACTGATTCCAGCATGGCCAGCACTAGCTTTCATTTTATAGCATCAAGAACCCTTTTAAAACCACCATTTACTACTGCTTCCCTCTTGCACTGGTGGTGTCAATCAATCAAACACTGTCAGCAGTTGCTCTGCCAGAAGGGGAGACAAGGGACTGGGGGAAGTTCTTGCTGGAGAGCCATTAGCACAGGGGATTACTGGGACAGGAACATGCTGTTTGTTGCCTTAGGTACAAGACTTCTGCCCAAACCCTCAAGAGAGGTCTGATGAGTGGCACAGGGCAAGTCCATAAGGCAGGACAAAGCAGAAATGGATTAAGGGAACTTGACTGCAGTGAAAGGAGTCAAAGCCACAGCTGCTGGAGCACATACAGCCCCACTGCACTGACATGCCTTGATTTCTCCCATTCCACCCCCCAACCCAGCGATGCTGCTGTGCTGTCTGCAGCCTGCACTGGTCTTTACCATCCCCATGATGCAAATCCAAGTCGATATAAAGGACACGGTCAAATTTCTGGCGCAGCCGCAGGATGCCCAAGACGGCGTCATTCAGGTAACAGAAGCCAGAAGCTTCATCTCTGTGGAAACAACATCCGTGAGTTTGCATATTGTCAACGCACCACTAGTCTGATCTTGGCATTAGCTCCATTCTTTTGCAAGTCTCCGCCCTGTGGGTGCGCAGAGGAGTATGAAGAGCCCAGCCAAGGCCCAGCACAAACCAAAGGATGGGTCAGAAACAGCTCCAAGCATGGCTGGGGAGCACAGAGAACATGACTCCTTGTGCCAATGGCTTCACAACCCTGGGCTGGCTAGCAGCTGGTAAGGCACTGTCTGGCTCTGCCACAGGAGGCCTGAGCCATGGAGGGCTTGGCCTTGACCATCTCACTATTGCACAAATAAAATCTCTGCTTTCTGCAGCCGAGGTATTTTAAGTAAGTTCAGAGCCACCCAACTCCAACAGACTCCCTCCCCACTGCTACCTCCCCTCCCTCTGCAGCAAGAGAACAGGCCCCTGGACAGCCCTGCTTGGCCCTTAGGGTATGGAGGTTAAGCCTCTTCCCAAAGCAACTTTCTCCCTTCCTCCCCAGGAAAACACAAGCAGAATACCCCATAAGGCAGTCCCCCACAGTGCAGCTCCTGGGCTAAGCCAGACGACAGCCGCAACAGCTAAAAAGAGGACAGATACTGCATGGAAAGATCTATTAATCCCTAACATACATCAGGGGGCAGCTTCCATACCGCTGGTATCACAGGAAAAAGTGTATTAATCCCTACTCCAAACTCTCTTCTAAGTCAAATCCCCAGCACTGCTTGGCAGTAGCCCACTGCACTCCAAGTCAGCCCTGGAGAGCTGATTTAAACCAAAGCTTTACACTTTGCAACAGGAGTGTCCAAACCCCCATTCCCCAGGCTCAAAGACTCCAAGATCTGAGATGTGCCTCTTGGAAATGCTTCCTGACTTTCAGCCACAGCATTCCAGGCATTTCCTGACACTCAGCAAACAGCTGGAAACATTGAGGAGCAGGTATGAGGTAGCATAAGTGCACCTGCTCTCACTCCCTGCAACTGTCACAAAGCACAGATGCTTCCCATTGACTCTGTTCATTTACAGTGATGATGAGAACTGAGATGCTAGCAGGTACTCTGGGAATCTTTCTTAACTGTGATTACAAACCACACTCCTCCCTGCCTTCCCAGCCTGCAAGAAAGCAAAATGAACTACATCATGCCTCAGGCACTCTCTCCATGACATAACACACTCACTCTTTCAACCTTGAGGCCAAACAGAGCATGACGCCAGCTCAGAGGCTGACCAGCATCAGAGCTGGAGCTCAAGGAAAGCACTTGGGATTTCCCCACCCCAGATCCACACAGCAGAGCTCAGGCAGAGGTCAAGAAAAGGCACCAACTCAGCACCTTGCCCTCTGCCTCAAAGGCACTCCAGGGAACTAAGCATGGTGACAGTGGTTACCATTCCTACCTTCAGGTAGATAACTAAGGCACCAGACAGCAAGTCTTTTTGGACAAAAGGATATGTATTTTGCTAGAACACAGGTCCTAGCACCACACACCTGCAGCTCAGCATCAGTCTTGCTGAACCTTCACACTGGACTGGCACCTACCAAAGCTGCTGCCTGCCCTGAGCATCCCACACTACCTCACTGGAGTGACTGGGAAGGCTCCTTTGAGATCAGCAGGTATGCAGTGCCTTTTTTAAACACTGTTTGCATCCCACAATAGGGGTAACAGCACAGCTTGGTGGCAGCAGGACTGCAAAGGTTTCTTCTGTTACAGGCATTTGATGAACTGTGCAATGAAGATGAAAGAGAAGATTGTTAAAAGCCTGTGAAGAGCTTCAGCTCCTTCCCCAAGCTGCAGCCAAACCCATATTCAGCAAAATGCTGACCACGAAGAAGGCCCTGGTACAACATCGGCACCGCTGGTAGTTGCACCCGCTGCTACACCTCTGCCAGGTCAGAAGAGTCACTGGAGCAAGAGCAATCTGCACACCCACGTGCAAGTCGTCAGGGTAAGACGTGATTCCTGCTGATTTCTGGGGCTCCGCAGGGAAGAGAATGGTGCTGCAAAGGCCAGATTGCTGGGGGCAAGGAAGGGTGCCATCCTGTCTGCATTTGCAGACAGGCCTCATATTTTGGGAGATGGGGGACATGAGTTAAAACATACAAAACAGAGGCCACGGAAAAATTATTTTACCACTAGAGAACCACACAATCCAGGGATGAAATTTTTACTTCCTCTCCTGTTGTTCTGAAGTTCGTTATTAACATCACAGATCAGAACAAAAAGCTACCCACAGTGCATGGAGAGAACAGTGGTCAGTTCTGCACTGCTTCAGACCTCTTGTTTAAGAAACCAAAAGGCCACACAGACCAATATAGACAATGTGTTCCCATTCTCTTCCAAGTTAGGAGTGACAACACACATTTACCTCTCCACAGCCCTTCTCTATGGAGTTTGTAAAATCAGTTCTCACTTGAACTCCAAGAGATAACCAAGTATCCACAGATGTCAGGACACCTCTGAATCTATCTGCCCCAGACCTGCACTGCAGTCCATGATAGCATAAGGACTGGGCAGTAACATGCCTACTCTCAGGCCTCGGCCGTATATTCTGCTTCTTCCTGCAGAGTATAGGGCAGAAGGCTACCTCCTGACCTTCTTCCCTCACCCCTCTCACATCCTGCTTTCTCTTCCAGCTGGATGGTTGCAGCCTGAGGGTTCAAAGGGAAGCTGGGAACTAGGAGCAGGGTTCACACACTGGCTGAGAAAACACAAGGGAAGAGATTGTTTTCTTACTTCTTTGCATGATGCCACCCTCCAGGCCAGTTAATGGCTACCTTGCACTTGCCATCCAGCAGACACTGGGCTGCAGTGATGGTGGCTCCTCCCACAGCTGCCGCATACTCAAAGATCCCTTCAGTAGCTGGACAGTCATAACCTGTGGGCAGGAGTCCGTGTGTCAGACACAACAGGCCTCTTCCTCTCCAGGAAGCACATTTGATCTTTTTTGAGCTCTGTCTTTAACCACTGCTCTAACTTTCTGTACCAGGCACAATGAAAAAGGCATAGCACAAACTCCTGCAGCCCAAGATGGTCGACAGTGGAGCAGATCATAGAATAACAGACTGGCTTGGGTTGGAAGGGACCTTAAAGATCATCCAACCCCCCTGCCACAGGCAGGGACACCTTCCACTAGAGCAGGTTGTTCCAAGCCCCACCCAAGCTGGCTTTGAACACTGCCAGGGATGGGGCAGCCACAGCTTCTCTGGGCACCCTGTGCCAGCGCCTCAGCACCCTGATAATAAAGAATTTTTTCCTAATGTCTAACCTAAATGTACCCCATTCTACTTTAAAATCTTTCCCATTGTCTTGTCACTACAGGCTTTTGTAAAAAGTTCCTCTTCTAGGTTTTCTGTAGGCCCCCTTTAGGTATTGGAAGACTTTTATAAGGTCTCCCCTTCAGGAGCCTTCTCTTCTCCAGGCTGACCCAGCCCAGCTCTCTCAGCCTGGCTCCACAGCAGAGCTGCTCCAGCCCGTGCAGCACCTCTGTGGCCTCCTCTGGATTCACTCCAACAGCTCTACGTCCCTCTGTGTTGTTGCTCTAGACAACACATGATGAACTGACCACAGCCCTCATTCCCCATCCCCTTGCATTGCTTAAGGCAGCAAAAAAGCTGTGAGTGAAGTTGAGCCTAGGAGGAAGGGTGGATGAGAAGGACTGTAATTTCAGTTTTGTTTTCAATTCTCACTGTCTTACTCTGTTATTAATTGCAACAAACTGAACTGATTTCCCTAAGCTAAGTCTGTTCTGCCCATGATGGTAACTAGAGAACCATCTTGCCTATCTTGACCCATGTTCTATTCCATTGTATTTTCTCCCCTACCCTATTGAGGAAGGAGAGCACAGTACCATGGTGGGCACCTGGAAGCCAGTCAAGGTTAACTCACCACAAATATCAACAATCAAAACATTTCCTTTCACTCAGATCATTCAGAGCTGGGTCTTGATCCGGCTTGTGATGTGTGTGCCTGGCTAGCCCAACCTACTGGCCCCTCACATCCATCTTGCAACACCACTCTCAGTTCTCTGGCTACCCTAAGAGAAAAGCCATGGCACAGTCCCTGATGTACATCCCCCATAGAAACAAGACCTCCACAAAGGAGACAGGCCTAGGTAGACTGCAGGTCTACAGCTAGATTATGATCTTCACCTAGGCCAACAGCAGCCTCCCTGAAGCTGCTCCTCAAGCAAGGCATAACTCCAGGGCTGCTCCTCTGCCTCCAGACAGACCAGCTTCAGAGACACAAAGGGTAGACCTAGGGGAGACCCATGAGATCAGTGCAGAATGTGTACCGCTGCCTCAGTGCTGGGTCACTCCTCCTGCTCCTGACACTAAGAGTACACAGAGCCATCTTGCCTGCTCTAACTACTGCATTGTTCAGGATGTCTTAAGTGCAGGCAGGTGGCAGCCCTTGTTCAGGAGGTAAGCAAAGTCACCCAGAAAACACCCGGACGACTCTGGTGCCTGGCTGCAGCTTCAGGCCATCTATGTGTCCTTCACCACAGCAGACTTGTGGAAGCCAAGGTCAGCAAGTCAGGGCCTTCTGTTCTGCCCGAGATCCCAAAAGCAGCAAAGGGACTGGCTCCCGTACGCAAGGGATCGTGTGAGGCTGACAGCACCCTCTGCTGGCAACAGTTGAAAACGCCAGTCTGACAGGGCTCAGCAGCACCCTATCCAACAGCGTTTCTCCCCAATAAACAGCCTACCTAAGCTCAACCCTCTGTCTAATCTCAGCGCCAGCGCTAATCTCCTGGTCCTAATACTCAGTTAATCTCTCACTGAAGATACATATCCTTACCCAGTCCATATTCCACGGACTCCGGATGGTCATCATCTCCCTCCTCACTGACCTTCTGCAGGTGCTGCAAGTAGGCATCTGTGTGGAAGCTGGCCATCTCCTCCATGGAGGCCACTTTTGGCTTGACTATCCTAGGCAGAGAGGAGGAAAGGAGCACATTCAGGACAAGACGCTCCAAGGTTTGTCAGGAAAGCCTAGCTTTAACGTCCTCAAACAAGGAGCCTTCTTTTGCCAGCTGCTGACAAAGCAAACAAAACTCCCGCCTCCTCTCACACCAGACTATCATTTGGAGTGAAGAAGCTGATCAGCTGAGCTGGCCTTTCCCCCAGCATGGCACTATCTGCTGTGCCTGTCCCAGTGAGGAACACCTGCAGGTGCTGCCTGCATTAACCTTGCCACTTTGCTTGAAGGTTTTCTTCCTTTTCTGCCTGTTCTCCCAGTTTAAGCAGTGCCCAGCACATCCAACACTCTGGTTAAACACACAGGAAAGAACAGAGTGACAACGGCTGGGCCCAGCCCAGTGCTGCAGCAAGACATCAGCCTGCTGGGTCAGGAGGCTGAACAGCAGCTCCACCTCTGTCCTCAGCAATTCCCACATCACCTTTCCCTAGTTGTGGTGCTTTGCAATCTGCCTAACTAAATCCTGTGACCTGTAGAAGCCCCCTCCAAGCCTCAGGCCCTGGGGGCAGCTGCAGGCAACAGAGTTGCTATAGGAAGAACACAAGAAGCTCCCAGCCTTAGGCTAGCCCAGTGGTGAGCACTTCTAACCCTATGCCAGGGCAAACAGCCCTTTGGGTCCACCTCTGCAATGGCACCTACAGATGTTTCCAAAGCGCACTTTGCAAAGTGACCAGAAAGAAAAAAATCCCTTAAGAAGTGTCCACAGGCACCTCTGGCCCTGCTGGACTGACGTGTGGGACTTTCTCCATTTGTTTTGTCCAATTTTCCATAATTATCACAATCTTGTCCAGGTATCAAAACTCAGACTTCCTTTATATCCTACAAATATACACTGCCAGGCTCCTGGAATCATTCTGTCGGCATGGGCAGCCCTCGAGCTACCCAGTACCTTCCCCACCTTAGCAGAGAAGAAAACATTCCCTTAACAGAAAAGGAGAGTACTTACTTCATCTGGTCAAGTAAGGCATACGCTTCAATCAACGAATGCACCATACTGGCCTAAAGAAAAGAAGGAGTAAGCCCGTGAGCAGCTCCGCGCAGGAGCCGGCAGCAGCGCCCGGCGCAGAGCCCCCTGCAGCGAAGGCGTAATCAGGACTTCCCCCAGGAGCAGCACGGTTCGGACGGCGCCAGCCTGAGCCGGGCTCTGCAGCTCTGCGGCGGGGCGGGCACCTCGGAAGTGCCTCCTGTGTGTCCCGGCCGCAGGCGGTGCGCGGATTGAGCCCGGCTCTCCCGTGCCCCACATCGCCGCTGCCCCGGGGCCTGCGCTGCGCCCTCCCCGCACGCTCCCGCTGCGGCCAGCAGCCTCCCCAACACCCCCGGGCCTGCCGGCGGGACTCCAGGGGTGCCCTCCGACCCCAGGCCTCACCCCTGCGGTCCCAACACCCCCCCCGGAGCCGGAGTCCCCCAGGGCCCCGTTACCGCCACCCCCGGCGCGGCGCTGACCCGCTTGGGCACTTTGCAGAGGGAGTCGCAGAGGGCCACGTACTCCGGGCTGTACACATACACCGGCGCCGCCGCCATTCGGGCTGCCGCGCCGCGCCGTACGCGAGCACGCCGAGAGCGGCACTTCCGGCCCCGGAGCACGCCGAGAGCGGCACTTCCGGCCCCGGAGCATGCCGGGAGCTGCAGTCCCTGAGCGGGGCCCGGCGCGGGGAGCAGCCGCCCGCTGGCCTCGGAGCCGTTTTACCGGGGTGTCCTCAGCTCGCGGTGCCCGTTCCTTACAAACGCAGCGCCGCCGTTACGGGAGGCCCTCGCCCGAGGACGCAGCCCCGCTCCCGGAGCACGGCCGGGGGACGCTGCCGTTCCCTACTGGCGCTGTCCGCACCCCACCGACTCCCAGCGCATCCTCCTGACTTTACTGGGACAGGGAGAGAAGCCGGGCTGGGGGTTGCCCGTCCCCCGCTTTCTTCCCCGCCAGGCTAAAGGTGGCAGCTTAAAGGAGAGGAGTAAATGGGAGCGAGTCGACGCTGGGTACAGCAGGCAAAACCCCTCCTTGCCCACCCCACCTTCCCAGGTGCCTCTGTATGACAGGTACGATGTGCTGGATGGTGGAAGGCAAGCCGGTGGATGGTACAGATAACGTTCCACCTACCCCAGAGGCATTGCCAAGGTCAGAAAGGCCTAACCCCTGTGTCAGGACCACCTCCATGAGGAAGAAATGGTGTCTTACAGGGTCAGGTGATTCTCTTCTGAGGGCAACAGAGGGTCCAGTGTGTTGGACAGACCCTCCTCTTAGAGAAGCCTGCTGCCTCCCTGGGGCCTGTGCTAAGGACATCACTAGGAAACTTCCTAGCCTGGTATGGCCCTCAGGCTATTACCCCATTACTGCTCTTCCAAGTGAGTGGTGATGAAGCCACAACACATAATCCAAGGGCAATCAAGAGACTTCAGGGCCTTGGCACTGTTGGTAATCCGGAACACAGGTTATTTGTAACTCTGCCATTCTAGTGGTAGGCGGTGTGTCCAGAAGTAACAGATGCAGTCTATTAACACCTAGCTCTGTGGCTGGTGTCACTGCGACAGTTTTAGGGTATTCAATAACGGGATGGCCTGCACAGCACCAGGCCTGCTGACGTAGCATGGGATTCACCTTTCGGCGAAGGGGTCTTTGTTTACAAGCTAGTGGGGCTGACTGATAGAGCTTTAAACTAGACTTAAAGGGGGAGTGGGATAATACCAGACAAGCTGTCTGATAACGTGCCAAAACTAGGGGGCTGGCAAGGACCCTCAGCCTGTTGCTCTCAGACAGGCTGGGTACACTGCAGCACACTTGGAAGTCTTAAGCACAAGCTGAAGTAATAGGAGCCAAGAGGGAAATACCAGGCAAAGGAAGGTGACGTGACCAACAGCCCAGCTGAAGTGCCTCTACACCAAAACATGCATCAGGGGCAACAAGGAGGAGCTGGAAGTGACTGTGCTGCGAGAAAGCTGCAACCTGGCTGCCCTTACTGAAACTTGGTGGGATGAAGCCCACCAGGGAAGTGCAATGGCTGTCAATGGCTACGAGCTGGTCAAAAGGGACAGGCCAGGAAGGACGGGCAACAGTGTTGCCCTCTACATCTAGAAATGGATAGATTGTGAAAAGCTGCCTCCGAAAAATAGGCATGAGCAGGTTGAAAGCTTACTGGCAAGAGCTGGAGACCAAGGCAACAAAGGGAACCTTGTGGTTCTGCAGGCCATGTTGTCAAGGGGAGCCTGTGGATGAAGCTTTCTGACTGCAGCTACAGGAGGCATTGCACTCACAGCCTTTCATCCTCTCAGGGGACCTCAACCACCCCAAGAGCTGTTGAAGAAGCTGCAGGCAACTGTATGGGGTCTGTGTGGCAAGGGCCTGGTAGTGGGGACGGGGGTTACAGGGTGGATTCTGTAATAAGTTGCCAGAAGCCTCCCCCATGTCTGGGAGAGCCAATGCCAGCTCATGTTGGAGGAGTTTGTGGAGGACTGTTTCCTATGGGATGGAGCCCATGTCAGAGCAGGGGAAGAGCGTGAGGAGTCCTCCTCCTGCAGAGGGAAGGATGCCAGAGGTGTGATGAACTGGCCATAGCCCCCATTTCCCATCCCCCTGTGGCAATGCAGGGGACGACGTAGAGAAAATAGGAGTAAAACTGAGCCCAGAAGATGGGGGGAAGGAGGTGCTTTGAGATGTAGGTTTTATTTATCATTATCCTACTGTGATTTGATTGGTAATAAATTAAACTCATTTCCCCAAGTCAGTGTGCATTGCTTATGACAACTGGTGAATGATCTCCCTGTCCTCATCCTAACCCAGGAGCCTCTCATTGTATTTCCTCTCCCCTGTCCAGCTGAGGAGGGGAGGGCCAGAATGGCTCTGGTGGGCAGTGGGCACCCAGCCAGCATCAACCCAGCACAGCAATTCAGGAGACTCCTGGCGCGCATGGAGGGTACCTTCTTAAACCATAGAATAGGCAGCCCTATACCCGAGGGGAAGCAATACTGGATCTGATGGTCACCCACCCGAGTGAGCCAGTTGGTGACACTGACACTGGAGCAGCCTGGGCTGCAGTGCTCTCACACTGGCGGAGTTTGCAGTCCTGAGGGATACAGGTCAGGCAAAGAGTAAAAGTCAGGACCCTGAATTTTAGGAAAACCACTGCCAGCTGCTCAAGGGATTGAGCTGTGTGACCCCCTGAGACACTGCCATCAAGGACAAGGAAACAGAATTGACAGGTCTTTAAGGATGCTTTCCATAGAGCACAGGAGCTCTCAATGCCCATGTGTGAGAAATCAGGAAAGGAAGGCAAGAGCTGAGACCTGGTGCAAGAAGGAAACACACAGGGAGTGGAAGCAGAGACAGGTATCCTGGGAAGGGTATAGGGACACTGCCTGCCTGTGTAGGAATGGGGTCAGGAAGGCCATGGTACGGCTGGAGATGAACTTGGCAAGAGACAGAAAGAATAACAAAAGGTCTTGCACAGGTATGTCAGCCAGAAAAGGAGGGTCAAATAAAGCGAAACCCTCTTGACAAGTAAGACTGGTAAACCAGTAACATAGGGTGAGGAGAATGCTGAGGTACTCAACAGTGTTTTTGCCTCAGTCTTCACTGGCAACCTCTCTTCTTTAAATTAAAAGAGGGTTTATGTGTGGTCTAAGGAAGAAAGGTTTTAAGATGATGGTGGTGAAGAACACTAGCACAAGTTGCCCAGAGATGTGGTAGATGCCCCGTCCCTAGAAACATTCAAGGCTGGGCTGATTGTGGTTCTGAGCAACCCGATATAGTTGAAGATGCCCCTGCTCCTTGCAGGGGGTTGGACTAGACAACCTGGAAAAGTCCTTTCCAACCCAAACTATTTATGATCTTATAACCTCACTCACCCTGCCACTCTGTGGTGTGTGTGTGTGTGTTTCCCATCAGTCTGACCACACTACCCTGTGCGGGGTTTGACCTGCAGGATAGAGCAGAACTGGGAACCGCTCTTAAAGTCACAACCCCTCTCCAGTGCAAGGCTGCGGGAGATGGGGGCAGAAGGCAGAGCTGGGCATTCACAGCACATTTGTGATGGCACAGCTAACACCAAACTGAGCAGCCAGCTAAAAACTTCTTTACAGGACATGTATGAGGTCGGGAGCCTGTGACTTGGCCATGAGTGACACTGCCAGAAGCAGAGAGGGCATGGAGGGGCTGCCACCAACAAGCCCCAGCCAGAAGCTCTGTCCTCACAGCCCGGTGGTAACTGGGATCTGTTACCACCTTGGGATGCTCCTGGCTCCCACAGCCTCCCCAGCTCTGTATACAGGACCCCTGACCCCATCTTCGGTGAGATGGGCTGCCTACTTCCAAGCAGCAGAGCTGTGGCTGGGTTGGACCATTTTGCTTTTGGGTGTGCTGGGGGAGAGGCTCAGGGGGTACCCTGTATTCCTCTAATTAAGCTGTTCCACCAGCAGCAGGAAGAACAAGAGTTGCAGCCTACGCTAGTGCAAACCCTGCAGATCTGGAATAAAAAGCGGCACAGAACAGGTTAAAAACGTAAGATCTGCTGGAGGCATCTGCAGGGCATGCTGCAGCACTGCACACACGCCTGGTGAAGGAGGCCCTTTCCACCTCCCTCAAACACATGCACCTTTGGGGGCGATGGCCCAGAAGGAGCTGTGCAGGCAGACACTTGTAATGCAAGCAGGCCTCGAAGCTCAGCCTTTCCCCACCAGCCCAGGCTGCACACAGCTTAGGACCACGCAAGCTTCCCACAGAGCTCTTCAGGAGAGCAGCTCAGACCCCACGAGGGCAGGACCAGGAGAGGAGATGGCCACACGGGCTGCCTGCAAGCTACCTAATGCCCGTTTTTATAAGCTCTATGAAACAACCCTTCTGCAGTATCTGCAGCCCAGAGTGAGGAGCTGTGAGCGCTACTGCATGGAGCAGCCATCGGCGGGCAGTAAGTCGTACACGTACATGGCCACCGACTTGGACAGGTAGGTCATGGTGCCGAACCGCCCACTCGGCGCGCTGTCGTACAGCAGGCTGCAGATGCCTGTCGTGGGATCCCTCTCCAGCATGTGCTCGTCAGCGCCCAGGGCTTTCTGCATGTTAGACAGGGAAGGAGAAAGGAAGCATGAGGACTAAGGCAGTGTGACACAATGGGAGGAGTACGCTATGTATTTGCTGTGCCCCGTGAACACAGTGAGGGCAACAGGCAGGACTGTCTGCATGGGTGACTGCTGCATGGCTGTAGGGAATGCAGCCAATGGCCCTGGGTACAACCTGTGGCTCCTGTGTGAGGCCTGGCCCTTACCTGCTCCTCGTAAAAGAGGTCGTTGGCCATATGCAAGATCCTCTCCACAGCTATGATGCCACCAATGGTGTGCACCTCCATGTCCACCAGCATAGTGAGCACTAAGATAGCCTCCACCAGCAGCTGCCTGTACTCTGGCTGGGGCACACGGTTGAGGACCGACTCCACATGCACAGCAAACTTTATTTCCCCAGGGGTCATCTGTGAGGAGGGAGAAAGAAAGGCACCTGCAGGACCCTATCACCAGCAGAAGTCCTGAGCAATGCTGGGGGCTTGCACAGGGCAACCCAGCACCAACCCATCTACCCTGCTCACACCTCACATAAACCTCCTACCTCTCTGGTTGTTGAAGAGGGGAGAACAAAGCCCTCCACAGAAAGGCCATGGCACTGCAGGACAAGGAGAGACCACGGTTATGGCATTGAGAAGCACCTATGCTAGAACACATAGGGCTGGTCCACCAGCTCACTCTCCCTTGTGCACTGGTGCACGCTGCCCACACACGCTAGCTCCACCTCCTAACTCCTTGCATAATGTCCTGGGCTCAGCAGTAGCAGTCATTTTTCTCCTTGGTAGCTGGTGCAGTGCTGTGTTTGGACTTTCAGCTGGGAACAGAGCTGATAACAATGATGTTTTCATCTGGCCAAGGACTTTGTGGGCCTCATGCTCTGCCAGGGAGGAGGGAAGCTGGGAGGAAGCAGGGACAGGACACCTGACCCAAACTGACCAAAGAGGTATTCCATACCACAGCACGTCATGCCTGGGGGGGGGGGGGGGTGGGTGGGTGTAACTGGGAGTTACCCAGAAGGACAAGGGGTCTCCTGGGTGGGACTCGTTTTTTGGCAGGTGGTATTGTATTCTCTTCCCTTGTTATTTTACCATTGTTGGTGGTGGTGGTAGCGGTGGTGATTTGTGCTATACATTGGTTGCTGGACTGTTCTTGTCTCAGCCCGTGGGAGTTGCATTCTTTTGATTCTCCTCCCCATCCCTCCGTGAGCGGGGAAGGGGGGAGCTCCCGGGGTGGGGGACGTGGGCCTCGACTGCTTCCAGCCCAGCACCACTCACTGGGAGTGGGTGCACAAGCTGTCTGGCTGGGTTTAAACCACAACACACAGCATCACTCCTTCCCCACCAGTTCAGCATCAGCCAGAGCCCACACACCACACCCCCCCGGACCCACACATAGCATGGGGCTCTGCTCCCCAGCTCACCATGCCAAGACAAGCTGTGCCCAGAGCTGCATCAGCTGCAGCTCCAGCCTCCCTCTGCCTGGCTAGTGGCTAAAGCCATTATCCATTACTGTGCCAGGCTCAGCACAGTATGTGGTAGGTCCTGTGTGCCTAGAAGGCAGCTTTCCAGGGCCAGGCTGTCCAGGAAGCGTGTATCCACACAACATCAGGAACCATCCTCAAGTACCTTGCACGCTGCCCTAGCAAGGCTGGTGCATGGGACCCACAGGCTCATGTGCATGGAGGAGCCGGCCAGGCACCCAGCTCACCTTCTGCAAGACCTTCCAGACCTTCTGGTAGAAGCCCACAGGGACGCGGTTGAGGGCCCCATCCAGCCGCCGCCTCCGCTGCCACTGGCCCTGGCGGCTGTCCTTGCTACCCTGCTCTTCCAGCATGCTTGAAAAGGAACCCTGGACCAGCAGCTCCGTATGCCCAGGAGACTGGGCCAACACAAGACAAGGACCACAGAGACTGCTGTAGACTAAATACCCACAAGAACACAGCCTGCTGCCCAAGAGCTTGTGCTCCCCCAGCCTGGCTCCCACCCCCCACCACAGCAAAGCCACCCTGCAGCACCCCCAGCACACAGCTCCTTTGTGCAGCCACAAGCAGGTCAGACCCACGCATGCCGCCAACAACCACCAGTTACCAGAGAGGACTTGAGGTCAGCGTCCCCAGACTGCAAACTGAGGGGCTGGAGGAGAAAGGGAGAGACCAAAATCAGACTGTACCGGAGCAAGCAAGCCATGACAGCAAGCAGAGCAGCAGCAGCACAGACCAAGCTCAGGTCCCAGGGCCTACGCTTAGCTGGAGAGGCAGTTTCAAAGGGCAAACCTGCAGGAATTTGCATGCTAGCACCAGAGGGGAAGGGCTGCACCTCGCAGGGTGGCTGCAAGGCCTCCGCACACTGGTGCTGCAGTGGCAGCGAGCTCGTGCTGGTGGGCACATGGGAGCAGGGCTGCTACTGTTCTGCTGGCTACTGGCATAGGTAAGGTTTGGTCTGAGGCAGACCAGGGGGCCAGTAGCAAGACCAGCCAGTAGCAAGGTTGCTACTGCCTGTGGATGCCCCTCCTCATCACATACATGGTTCCTCTTGTAATGCCAGGTTTTCCATTGCTGCAGACTGGACATAAACCTGCTGCAACAGCCTGGCCCCTGCAGGCCCTGTCTTTTTGGGACTAGAAGTCAGGACTTGTCCTGGGCACATGCTAGGCTACAGAGGAAGTCCTTGTAGCTGGGCAGGAGCTTCTTCCCCCAGAGAAGAAACAGCTGAGGAGACTACAGGCAGGACGCAGCAACCACCAGTGAGCTACTAGACAGGGCCACTGCTGGTCATTGCACTGTAGTATCACCCCATCACGCTCAGCAAGTTTTAACAGGTATAATGGAGTCTGTTAGGCCACAGCAATGGAGCACAGATCCCAGCTGGTTCTAATGACAACACACTATCTAAAGAAGCCTTCCTCCCTGCCAGCCCAAATATGGCAGCTCTCACACAAAGGGGGAGCTCCCCAAAGGCTGTGGAACAGTGCCAGCCCTGGGCCCCACAGCACGGTGAGCAATGCCAACCTTTTCCCAGGGAGCCAGCCTCCCTTCCAGTCCTGAACACAGCAACCCTGCACCTCCAGAGGCGCAGCCAGCTCACTGCTGCAGCAGCTCGCTCAGGTTTGCTTAGGAAAGCTGGCTAACTCATGCATGCTCGAGAGCTGCCCTAGTGTGTGGCATAAGGGGCAAAAGCTGACGGTGCAGGAGGACCGGGGGCATCACCTTACTTCCAGTCAGAGAGTGCCTACGCTTGTCCAGCTGCTGCAAGAGAAGGAGGAAAAGACGTTTCTGCTGCTGAAAGAGGCCCACCAGGACACCAGCAACACCTGGGACTCTGCGTGGTCCTTCCCACCCCTGCACTTCCCAAGCACTCCTGTGTTCCCCCTGTCCTACTCGCTCTGCCAAAGAAATCCCAAGTCCCGTTAACAGGTTTGCTCCAGTTCTCCCCACAGAGCAGAACTGGAACTATGGAAGCACCTGTAAGCTCTCTGAAGCCCAGGAGCAAGCTCCTTCCTGCTTCCCCATCGATCCTGCTTGCCCTGCAGCTGTTCCTGGCAGGAGCAGCCTGCACCACCTGCCCTCACCTGCTTGATCTCACTTTTCAGCCTGACGATGCCGGAACGCTCGTGCTTGGTGGCCCCAATGGCCCCCACCTCACAGATGGAGATAGCAGTGGTGAGCGATGAGTCGACTGATCGCACTGGAGAAGAGAGGCCTGGAGTGGGTACCGTGGCGCAGGGCACACACATCCCCTCCTCTGCACACCCTCGCCCTCTATCCCAGCCAGCACCAGAGACCCCTGAGCACAGCATACAACTGCTTCAATTCAGGCCACACTCAGCACCAGCACCCAGCTTTGCCCAGAGATGCTCTCTCAACCCTGCTGACAGACTCACCACTCCTTTCCACCCCAAACTCCTTGCCAGAAAGGATGTGGTAGAGGAGGCTCTTCATGTCTGATGGGCTGAGATTCATCAGGTTCTCAGTGGCTTCTCCAGCTGGAGAGAACAGAGTTGGGATGTCATACCCCACTTCACAGCCCTCCCGAGACATTTCTACCCTGCACACCATTCTGTCAGCAGGGGAAGCACTGGTACAGGAGCTCATCCTCCAGGGACACACACCAACTCTGGGTTTTGCCTACACCAGAAACTCTTCCCCATGCCAGCCCAACACACGACTGAATACAGACTGAAGTGAAATCACCCAGCTGTGCCTGAGAACAGTCCCTGGCACTGTCAGCGCAGGGTCTTGCCCTGGAGCTGAGCTGCCCATTTTTAACAGCACTTCTCTTCCCTGCTGATGGGTCCCGGTTGCAGCAGCACCCCCCAGCTGGGTGCTGACCCCACTGCACGTACCCGAGCAGCGCAGGGAGTGCGCCAGCTCTGTCGCCATCACCTGGATGATGAGCCCGATGCGAATGCGGAACATCTCAGCGAAGAGCGCGGGCTGCGTGCGCATGTACATGGCCAAGTACACCATGATCTCCTAGAGGGGAAGGGGCAGGTCACTCCACTGCTCTTCACCAGGGCAGACAACCCTAGGCCAGGGTCCTCTGTCACCCTGGCCCATCACCTGGGTGAGGACAGACACACTGAGGTTCTTCTCGCTGGCTTCATCAATAAGGTGAACAAGCTCCTCATAGGGGATCGGGCTATGGAGGGAGCAGAGAAGGTGAGAGGCAGCAGAGTGAACCCTGTGTCCCTTCTGGTCCGCGCTGCCCAGAGGGGAGAGACGCAAGCTGGGGATGGCCACCCAGAGCCGCTCCTCCCACAGGCTTCCAGGGCAGCAGGTCCACATCCAACCCCAGGCCAGAAGGCGCCAGCAGAGAGAGAAACCACACTCACGCCGAGATTGTCTTCTCCCGTGGTTCCGGGGGCAGCCCCACTGTCAAATGCTTCTGGTGAGACAGGAGGTCAGTACAGGCCTGGGGACAGAAAGGGTCACCCCGGGCATCACCAACAGCTCAGGGCTTGGGCCTCAGCCCAAGGCAGGGTGAGACAGAGCAGACGCAGGTGCAGTTTGCCTGCCTGCTCTGCAGCCTCCTCCCCGACAGAGCTCAGCCAGCTGGAGGCCAAATGCACAGTTCTTACCTCATCCAGAGCTTCCACCTTCTTCTTGAGGATGCCAGAGATGTAGCGGATCAGGGCCCACTGGCGCGTGTCCCCCACCCGCATGTACAGCTCAGTGAGGAGCTCCTTCACTGTGGGGCCAGGCTCGCTGTCAAGCCCTGTGTGCCACTCAGGTCCTCTGCATTGAAGGAGATACTGGGTTACAGCCAGCAGCTTGCCCTGAAGCAGCCCTGGGCTCTGCAGGTGGGGATGACTGCACGGCTGGGCTGTGCTGTGCTCTGCTCAGTGAACCTGCAGCACTCGCAGTTTGCCATACTTGAGGATGTGGAGCATGTAGAGGATGTCCGCTTGCTCCTGCAGGGTGGGGCAGACACGCAGCTGGTCCACCAGTGCCTTGCAGTCCACGTTGCCATCCTCATCGCGGGGTAGGTTCATCTCCGCATAGAGTGCATGGCTCTGAAGGAAAGGAGACCCATGTTCCTGGTTAGCACCACCAGCACCCCACACCAAGTGCAGTCTGGCTGTGGAGCTGAGGATATTCACCCGTAGACATTCCCCCTCACCAAACACTAACCCTTCCCCATGCAGCCCCACAGCGACCCTCTGGCTCCAGCTGAAACGATGGCACTGCTTGGCCACCCTGAGAGGAACACGGCTCACCTTCCCATCCACATCATGCTGGTGGGGTGAACCCAGCAGCTTGACAGACTGCTGGGATGCCTGGAAGATCTTGCTGGGGACATACATTCCAACATCTAAAAGAAAACCAAGGTTGGTGCAGACACTTCCCAACCCCAACCCACCTCGCATCTGACACACTGCTCCCCTGTCAGCTCCTGCAGAGAAGCAGCCCCATCCCACCATGCTAGAGGAACACCACAGGGAGCTGTCATTGCTTATCATTCAGAATGTTCCATAAGGAATGCACATGCACCAACTCCAAGACACTCCAACGGCCAGGACTGACATGATGGACATAACGTGGGCTTCTTTTCAGCCTATGGGGCCCAGGCATTGCACAGCTGGGAAAGCTCCCAGAGCACCTCAGCCTTACCCCTGGGCTTGACCAAAAGTGCAGAAGGTGCTGGAGTTACTCACTTTGGATGTGAAGGTCCCTGGCCTTGGATGCCAAGGACATGAGGTCACGGGTAGTGTGGACGGCAGCGCGGAAGCGGCTCAGGCCTCCCCGCTGTGCGGTGGGAGGCAGGTTCATCTGCGGAGCTGTGCGCTGCAGCAAGTGGTCCAGGTACTGAGCAACCTCATCATATGTGTCTGCTGAAGGGGAGGCACAAGAGGGGGCTCAGATGCTTTGTGCCCCAAGCCCAAGAGAGCTCCCGCCTGCACCTCCGCGAGGGCAAAGCTTTGCTGGCTGAGCACAATAACAACATGGGGCTGGTGTCTGAAGTCCCACAGCCATGCCACCCCTGTCCACTCTGCTCCATTGCCTAGGGCACTGCCTGACCGCTGGGCTCCCTCGGAGTCCCACCCTGGGCACACAGCGTGTGCTGGGTCTGAGCCTGCCCCAACCCCAGAGTGCAACCCTCGTGCTTGCTCCCTCCAGGGGTGATAGGGGGAGGCACAGCCAGCGGCAGCCTGTCCATGTGGAACATTTGGGAGCACCCCAGCACAGCAGGGGCCTCATCCAAGCAGGACTCCAGCATGGGAGCAAGGCAGGGTGGGTTTTACAACACAGTTATTTCTAGTTAGAAATTACCAGTTATTTCTAATTAGGAGTTAGAGAAGAAGCTACAGCTCCTGCCTTGCTCTTTGCCCAACCTACAGCAGCTGCCATCACTCCCAATGCCACAACAGGAGCACAACGGTCCACTGCTTGTTTCCTGCACCATGGATGAGGGTGCTCAGAGGCCACCTCTCTCCCCAGCCAGGAAATAACAGTGATGAGAATGTCCCAAGGGGGAGATGCCCCATGCCAAAGCAATGCAACACAACTAAGAGCTGTTGAGTGCTTCCAGCCAGTGGGCCAGGGCAAAGCCATGCTGCTCTCCAGATGGCAGATGAGCTCTGTGCTGTGTCCTTCCTCAGGAGGCGAGATGCAGACAGCATCAGAGGCCCACATCACAGCATTCCCTTTCCATATCTGGCAGGGATGCCTTATGACAGTGCCTGAAGGAAGAGTCCTCCAGACGTCAGGCTCAAGAACATCATCCTGCCTGGCTGCAGCATCTGAGCACAGGGAACACTTAGAATTAAGCATTTTGTAAGTGCTCTAGAGAGGCTATGCAGGCCCCATCTCCCCTTGGGGCTGCGGAGAAGCAGACACCTCGGAGAAGCCCAGGTGCAGCCTACAGGGAGACTTCAGGCAAAGCGAAAGGAGGGCAAGAGAAGTGAGCAGAGTCACAGTGGTGCAGACACTGGCTGCAGAAGCAGCAGAGGCAGAGCAGACTGATGGGAAGGCTGGGAAGATGACCAACACTAGGTAACACAGGAGGATGTACCCAGGCCTGTTTGCAAGGGAAACTGCAAACCTTGCACCCACCATGGTCTCAGGACAAGACGGGTCCATCACGCTGTGGTGGGCCAAGGCTCTCTGAGACACCATATCCACAGCAGCAAGACCTCAATTTGGCACCCACTGGAGCAGCCCTGCCTAGAGAGGGTCAAAGGCTTTGGGAAAACAACATCTGGATTGCTTAGAGACATGGTGAGTCTGCCCCACCATCTTGGGCACAGTCCCATCCCTTTCTGCACTGTCACTGGTGTACCAAAGATCCTCAGCCCAATCTCCTGAGCAGAGGCAAGTTGCCAAACCTGTGTCTCTTCCCTAAGCAACAGCCAGACCGGCTGATTCCAGAGCATCCTCCATGCTCTCTATGTCCACAACAGGTTCAGCCCTGGCTGGCTGGGAAACCCCCTTGGGTGAGGCTGCATGAATTCACCTGGTCCCACCCCACTGGTGTCACCCTGAGCATCACCCAGACAAGGTTATTGATGGAGGGTCAGATGAGAACAGAAACATGGTGAACACCCAAGTGTATGAAGAACGTGGTGGCAGGTGCTGGCAGGGTGGTGGGGTGTTACAGCTTTACATGTGAGTTTGGCATGTGCTACACCACAGCAGCAACTGGCCTGTTCCCCCTTACCATCCTCTGCTGTCTGCAAGCCATGCAGCCACTCCTCGGCCTCTAGCTCCTCAGAGCTGCCAGTGCTGAGCTCGTAACTTTTGGCAAAGACCTTACCCTCTGGCCCAGGGTCCATAAAGCTGAGGTGTGTTCGGCACGACGTTGTCAGGAACTCCGACAACTTACCCGTCTGGATCCTGGGCGAGAGGAGGGGAGGTCAAACAGAGAGGAAGGGGGGAGCAGTGCCTTTGGCTTTGCCTTCTGGATACAGGACAGGCCCTTTGACAGGGAGAGATGCACTTGCCCAGAAGCCTACTATGCCCCCACGCCTGCTGTAGCTACCTATAATTCCTCCAGCCACAGGCAGGCATGAAAGGGCTGCCCAAAAGGTACTAGAGGGATCCTGCAGCCATGTCTTAGTGGCATAAAGAGATGTGAACTTTCACATCTCCTCTGTGTGTTCCCCCCTGCACACGGCTGGGAATGTAGACCAGGGGTGCACTTACAGGCTAGCACACACCAGTGTATTCTCCACAGCTTGTTCCCAACAGCTGATGCTCAGGCCCAGCAGGTACCCTCATAAACAGGCTCTTGGGGGCCACCAGCCCCCTCCAAGAAGCAGCACTCACCTTGCACCACCGAAATACCCGTCCTGCAGCTTCCGCAGCATCACCAGCACTGTGGGGTGCACACTTTTGCCGGATTCATCTGTTGGGGACAGAGTCAGAGGCAGTCAGGCTCTCCCACTGCTAACCCAGTGCAGCTCCTTCGAGCAGCAAGCTCTTCACAGGATGCTCCTGGCTCTTTACAGGGTGCTTCTGGCTCCTCCAGCCCCACTGTTACTGACACAACTGCCCACCCACTTCCTCATGCATGGGCTCCTTCCCAGGGCTGCTCTAGCCAAACGCCTTGCAAGGTTGCAGGGTCTATACCAAGCATGGTGTGGGAGACGAGGAAGGTGATGGTCGGCCGCCCAGTCATCCTCCAGCGGCTGCAGAGGTACGAGAGGTCTGTCCTCAGCATCTCCACAATCATCCGGTTGTCAAGAGCCAGGTAGAACTGCTGCTGGTCTATGAACTGTGCGGATGGGAGGGGACATGAGCAGCACCACCCACATCTTCCCACAGGCACTCAGCCAAGCCAGCCACACAGTGCACCGGTGATCCACTGTACCAGCAGCGTGTCCTACCTCACCTGGTAAGCATCAGTAGGGCCTAGAAAGGCACCCTCAGCTCCCAGGGCAGCTGCTGGCCCCTAACAACTACAGCGAGGTAACACCACAGCTCAGCAGCAGTGTCACACAAGCCCCACACAGCCACCGGTCTGTGCTGTGCCCATCCCAAGCAAAGACGCACTTCCCACAGTGCCAGGCTTGCAGCCCTGCACATCCCTGCACCATGCTGGACACAGGAGACAGAGGGATCCCTGTCCTGCCATCAGCCTCTTCCCAGTGCTCTTGTCAGGGTAAGCAGAGATTTCCACCCAACACTGATCACTGGAAGGCTGAAACCATCTCCTCCCAGCATGCACATAGCCAGGACCACCAACTACTGCTCCACAGCACAGAGCTGGGGCTGCTCCAGGCTGTTCAGAGGGTGTTGGGCAGCCCCTGAGCACTCAGCCAGCGGGGAACCCTCCTGCCTAGTTCCACATCTCCTGGCAGCGGGGAACGGCACCCACCTGTGGGGTGAATGTAAAGATGTTCTTCCTGATGTTGTAGAGCTTGGAGGTCCCAAGGACACCCATGTGCCGATAGGGCCGTCCTGTCAGGCACATCTTCTTGTTGCGGCCTAGGGGTCCAGGAGGAGGAGTTTTTAGTGAAAGCCTTCTCATGAAAGGGATACAGCAAGCAGAGGCAGGCTTCTGTGCTCTCAGCAAGCAGGAAACAGCTGGTTTGTGCTTGGGATACCCCAGGACCTTGTGTTGTGCTGGCATGGCTCAAAAGCACAGTGATGCTCTACGCCCCACAGCCCTGCCCGGTGGATAGAGACACCAGGCCCTCCCCAGGAACACTTGCTGGAACAGGAACAGCCTGTCCTGGCTTCCACAATGTGCCACACCTCTGGGTTTTGGGGTATGCTGGAAGCTGGGGCAAGAGCAGGGGTTCCCCCCTGCACATGGCTGGTTCCCCAAAGCCCAGAGCTCTGGAAACATTCCCATTGCTCCTGGAATTACTCCCAGAGCCCAGGGTGATGCAGCAGCAGCATCACCCCTAACTCACGTCAGCCCTGGCAGCTGCTGAGCTGTTCCCCTGCTCCCTTTGCCCATGTTACACTTGGCATTTTGGTGGCTTAAATTAGCCCGTGCGTGCAGGCTGTGGTGGGTCAGGTTCCTCCTCTGGCCCAGGCCACGTCTCCAGCTCCACACAAGCCCTGTGCCCAAAGGGCTGCTGCACCAGGGAATGGCCCTGCCAACCCTCCAACAGCGGCCACCTCGCCTCAGCTACAGGCTCCCAGCAAGCCAGGAACTGCCAGGGGACCTCCTCTGGGGTCTGGCTTGCTTCCCCCATTGACATCTGGGACACATGAACAAAAGCTGGCTCCTGTCCACACCAAGTCCATCCTATAACCCCTGCCTGTCCGGGGGTGACTGTGCAACTGCAATGCCAAGGGTTTATCCATTTTAGAATTACCCTGCATAGCACTGTCTGACACCCCAGTTCCCCTCGGGCCCAAGTTCCTCTTTACCAGGCCAAGGAAAGGGTAGCAGAGCCACCATTAGCTAGGCATTGATGAGCAGCAGTGCCAGGGTATTGGACAGACCCTTCTGCACCCCTTTTTCTGCAGGAGCAGGGAGCCCAGCTTACCCAGCCGGGCGTAGATGTGGCTAAGGATGCGAGCAGGCTGCACTCGGATGGGGTAGACATCTGCCACAGTCTCCACGTCAATGTCCTCCTTCCTCAGGGCAGCCTTGATCCCCTCTGTCTCTGCCAGGATGCACACTACAGAGGGAGGAGGACAGGTTCAGTGTGGCAGGGACACCAGAGTGAGGAGTGCTGCTCTGCACCTCTGGGGACATGCATGTGCTCTGTCACAGAAAGGCGGCTGTTTGGGGTCTCTTTGGGAACCACTTCCCACTGCAGAGGTCTGCCTTGCTTTACCTGACACTCTCCCCACCCAAGCCTTCTGTCCTCAGTGGCTTTCCAACCTTTTGAACCTGTCTGCAGAGGAGGCTGTAGCCAGTGGTGTTCCCCTGGGGCAATGCAGGGTGGAGCAGAAGGACTTAACCCCATCTTACACCCACCTTGCCAGGGCTGAGACCTGCCCCACTGGCAGCCACCCAGCCAGCAGAGCCAGCCCCATGAGCTCCATGCAGGCAGAGTCCCCAGGCCTGCTAGGCACAAGAGTTTGAAACCAGGCCCTTTCTCTCACCTTGGACCACCACATCAGGCTTGGGGACAGTGGCAAACCGGCGGTTGAGGGGATCTATTTCACCAGGAGCTAGAAACCCCTGAGGAAGAGGTATGAGGAGATCAGCATTTCATGCGCAGGGTAAAGGGGGTGATGCTTACAGACAACGCACCTTTTAGAGGTCCTGCAGGGTGGAAGTGACAGGTTCCCCATGGTAGGTGGCACAGGGTGGCAATATTTGCCCTTTCAGAGCTCAGAGCCTTGCCCCGCAGCCCCCCCTCGCATTAGGGATGACCATACCTCAGCCATCAAGCAGCCCAGGATGTAGAGGGACTGCCCCCACATGAGTGGCAGCTTGCCCATGGGTATCCTGTCCACAGTGTGAGGGTTTCTGTACTCCTCGTCCACCTGGAAGGCAAGCCAGGAGGTCAGGGAGGGATCCCCATGCACAGGATGCTGTGAATCATCATCATTGCATTTCAAAGTCCAGCAGTTCCAGGCTTAAAATAAGAACCTGTGAAAGCATTTGCCACAGAGGGCCCAAAACCTCCCAGCTATGTTCCTCGCATCTTCTCACGATTGCCCTAGGCACCCGTGCCAGACACCACATCAGCTGCTCAGTATTTTGGTTCCCAAGATGTTGAGATATCCCTCTGGAATGGCTGACATTCCCCAGGAGCACTGGGGCAATGCTCCAGATGCTACAGCATCGGGGCACCAGGAGGCCATCACTCTCAGCCCAGGCTCACACATCCTCAGCACCTCCTCAGCCCAGGTCTGTGTGTCCTGAGCTCTCAGAGGACTCCAACTCCAGGCTGCACCCTGTCAGCACAGCAACTTGTGTACAGGGGAAAGAAATGCTTTTTTTTGGGGTGGGGGGGTAGAACAGCAGGTTGGGTTTTGGTTGGTCGGTTGGTTTTCTCACGGGGTTTCCATGTGCGTGGAAGCCACCATGTGTGAGTTAACGAACTGTTAAAATATGATCGTAATTACCTGATGCTGAGATATTCCCATTCCCACTGTAGCTCAGGCCCACTCACCTTATCTGGTGGGACACTGTACAGCTCCGGCACCAGGCGTACCCCATTCTTCCCCTTGATGAGAACCCCCTCGAGGGCTTCCCGGTACTCCTGCACCTGAGGAGAGAGGAAAGGGAGTCTGCCCTGGGCATGGCTCCCTGCACGCCTCCTTTGCCAGGGCCTTCTTTCCAGCAGCATGGCAGGTCCTGCCTCCTTTACCTGCTCCATGTTTCCACTGAAAATCCCATCGATGATCAGGTACGCCCAGAAGAGGGGCCACTCACACTCAATGTTTTCAAACAGCTTCAGCTCTGCAGGCTCGTAGTAGCCGCGGTTGGGGTCCTGCAGGGAGGGTGACAGCGGTGAGGGTGGTGGGTGGCAGGATCCCTTCAAACAGGGATCCTACTCCCCCTGAGGCCCCAGCCTCAAAATGCCCTCCCAGTGCTCTTCTGCAGGTGATGGCTGAGAGAGCCAAAAAGCAGCTTCACCTCCAAGCTGTGTTCTTGCCATCAGGCATTCTCTCCCAGATCCCTGCACTAATGCCACCGGGACTCACCCTGCCTGGGCAAAGGGAACCTACCCTGGTCCCCAGGAGAGCACCTCAGAGCCCTGTACAACAGCACATTCCCCTTGCTGCCCTGGGGACACTTGCATCCCCTTCACCTTGCCTGCTGCCCCCTGGCCCCTCAGCCCCTGCCTCTTCCAGCATCATCAGGGCTTGGGCTAGAGAGCAGGAGCCCAACCAGGGGCCCTTCTGCCAGCGCGTAGGACTGCAAGCCTGGCACAAGGGAAGGGGTCAGGATGGAGGTACCTGCCTGTGACAAATCCTCCCACCCCAGATGTGTGTGCTGTAGTGTTCCAGGGGACCTATGACCATCGACCTTCCCTGCTGCCTGCTTTAACTCTTCTGCAAAGAAGGGAAACGGTGGTGGCCTTAGCTGACTGTCGGGCAGAGAGCACACGGGGAGTGTGTGTATTCTATAGTGCCTGCACAATGGCCACAAGCTCCCAAACTCCAGTTTGACTCCAGGCAGCTGCAGTGCCTCTGCAGGCAGCACTGCCTTTCCTGCCCCTCACAGCTCCCCAAAAGCAATTCATGGCTTTGCACTCTGGCAAAGTTTGAGCGGTGGAAAAGTCAGACTGGAGATGCTGCTGCTATTCCCTGGCTCTGGAGAGATGCAGCCACACATGCTGCCTATTATGGTCAGGTCTGAAGAAGCACAGCAGAGGAAAAGCATTTAGAGACACATGCCCAGAGGAACCCCAGCACATAATGGGCCCAATGGGTGATGATTTAAGACCTCTAAGTACCGTTTCTTGGTTCTGTGGTTATAAAATCAGGACATTGCTTATAAAATTGTCCTGGTTTCCCACCCCAGAGCAGCAGAAGAAAGGCTCCACTTGCTTTGCTGCGAGCCAAGTGTGGTAGTACACAAGCTGCTTTCTGTCCCAGGAGAGGCAGAAGCACGGCTGTGACCTCCAGTGCTGCTGCAGAGCCAGGTGCCAAGATGCACACTGTGCCTGTGCAGTGCCAGTGACTGTACAGTGTTGAGGGAGGAACACTGCAGTCACCTCCACAGGCCTCCGGCCTTCACTCAGGACTTGTGCAGCCTGGAAAGAAGTGGGGAAAGAGCCCACCTTGGCAGGGCTCCCCCATGGGGCATAGTCCCACCTTGCCCAAGCCTAAGAGGTACATACTGCCAGGTCCCAAGATGCAGAGCCAGCCTCTGCCCATCTGCCATGGGCACTGACAGGATGTACCACCTCTGCAGTGGGCTCTGGCATTTTGGGAATGCCTTGCCCAGACCCATGACACTGCCTGGGGCTGCTCAGGGCTCTCATCTTCCCCGTGCTCCTCACCATAGCCTGCACATTGCACCGGGGGCGCTGCAAACGCAGCTCACACTCCTGATGCTTGGCACTGCTGTTGGGGGTGGGGCGAGGGGGCAGGGCTGAGCACACTCACCTCTTTGGGGGTCCTGTATCCATCCCGCAGGAAGCGGCAGCAGCCGTAGCGCCCCTGGGAAAGAGGGAGAGTAGTGCTTAGCAGGAGGAGGAACAGCGTGAGACACCTCGTGCCTTCAGTGCAGAAGCAGGGGTGGTCCTCCTCCAGCAAAATACCATCTCACTTCTCACCTAGAGCTTAGGCACTATGACCACAGCCTAGGGCCACAGCACACAGGACTCACTTGGCACACCCTGGCCACAGGTCATGGAGACTGGGAGAAGACACAACCCAGCACCTCACCCCTGAGCATGTTTTTGGGGAGAAAAGGACTACAGCAGTTGGGACTGCAACTGACCCTGGGGAGGACAAGACAAGGGCAGAGACACTCACCTGCAGTTTCATGATGATCTCTTGCTTAGTGATCTCCACCAGCTCACTGTCCTCCACGGCAAACGCTGGGTAGGAGATGACAGAGAGCACACTGGCATCAACTTCCTTGGATGTGGAGGCCCTGGGCAGCATCGAGTGGAGGATGGACTGGTTGGAGGGGAAAGTAGGGGTGCTTAGGTTCCCAGGCCAGGCATCATCTGCACCGCAACCCCAGCAGATCACAGCTCATCTTGCGATGGCGTAAAGCCCATGCAGGTCTCACCTGGCAATGCTGGACCTCATCCGACAGCACCCTTATCACAGACTGTGGGCCTCCCTTTGCTCCAAAGAGATCCAACTCATCCAGTGCCTCCAGGGCAGCCTGCAAGCAGGATGAGACCCAAAGCAGCAAGTCCTGCATCACGCTGCTCACCTGAAAGCACTCTCAGCCTGTGCCAGCCCCTGTGTGTGCCACACTTCCGAAATGTAAACAAACACAAACCCTGCTGGGGCTGCAGAGCACCCCGTAAGAACATGACTGTATCTCACAGGCCCTGGGCATTTCTGCCACACACCCCAATTAACTTCTCACTCCTGGTTCAGGCACAGCTTGGGCAAGAGGAGCAGTTTTATCCCAGCACACAAAGTGAAAAGCCTTCCTCCTGAGGAACTATCACTGCTTGGGGAGTTGAGCTTCAGAAGTTAAACATGCCCAGTCCTCACTACAGAAAAGCAGCATGGGGTCACCAGTGCTCTCTGGCACCAGCACCTCTCCCTCCAGCTCACCTTGGCCATGCCGACAGAGCTAGCATTCAGCTCGGTGATACCCTGGTTTGTCTTGTCTCCACGCTCCCATATCCCAAAGTCCTGTGCAGAGGCAGTGGCACATTGGAGTGGGCAATAGCTCACAGCATGCTCAAAAAGACAGCTCAAAAAGGCACCAGCCCACCACCTGCACCCTCCTTCCCCAGCACGGGCTACCCACCGCAGTTTTGTAGGCTGCTTCAATGTAGAACACGAGGTTCTGGATAAAGTTGACTTCATCCAGGCTGTGGATGATGTGGAGGCCTGAAGCAGGGGGAGCAATTCACATTAGTTGCCCCAAGCCCACAGGCAAGCCTAGGAAGGGGATGTGGTGACCCAAGCTGGCCCCTGTGCTCCTCACAGCACGCCTGCCTCAGAAGAGTCACATCCCAGCTGGCCCTCATCCTTACTCCCACCCTGCTATGGAAGCTTTGAGGCTTCAGGCAAACAGGGCTCTTAGACAGACAGACACCAAGGGGCCTAAATCCACACTGGGTGCTGCAAGTACAAGAAAAGAAGGAAGTCACGGAGGCCACTGCAGCAGCTTGGCACCCAAGAAGTTGCACCCAAACCAAGAACATGGAAAAGTCTGGGAGATAAGTATGCTCAAAGCTGCAATGGTATCCCCCAATAGCATCACCTGAGGCTGTCATCTGCGCCAGCATGAGCAGGTAGAGAGAGGTGGCATCCATCTGTAGGTGACCCCACTCATGGTCCCCCACCACAGTGGCACAGGTATGGGTGTTGTACTTGGCATGCAGGCAGTCCTTGGTGCTCTGGCTGTACTTGAACGCCTCCACCTTGTCCACCTTGCAAAGGGCAAGGAGATGCAGGGATTCGTGAAACCCTGTCTCCAGAGAGGTCTACCAGCCCTGGAGACAAGGGCTGACCATGCATCAGCCCAGCACGCCTGGCAGAGCAGAAATCCTACAGCCCCCAGACTGAGCCCCTCCACACACCATGGGCATGTGCCAACCTAGTGCAGGGTTGCAACCATGGAAGGCCTGCAGACATGGCTGCACTGAGTGCAGTGAAAAGGGCCACAAATGCTCCCAAGGAGAACGGCTGCAGAGTCCCAGCACCAGCTAGGCCACAAAAGAAGGGAGCAGGTGGCAAAGGCTCTGCTGGCCACCAGCCCACAGCACTGGGACTTCCATCCCACCAGGGACAGATGCCAACTCAGACTTTTATTTCGAGAGTTGTTGGAAGGAAGCCTCCCCTCCGCTCACCAGTGAAGGCTGGGGAGAGATGGCACAGTTGGGACTGACAGTCTTTGTAGCAGAGCTGGGCTTTGAGGGGACCACTTGACACTTGGAGGCACTCCCCAGCCCCCTACCTGTCTCATCATGCACTGGAGCAGCCCCCGCATCAGTTTCACCACGCTCTGCAGGAACAAGGAAAGCAGCCTTGTAAATCCCCACGTGGCCGGCAGAAGCCCTGACTCAGGATCAGCTGGCTGCTGACCTTTGTGGAGCTCTGGAGTCTGTAACTGGAGCCCCTGCTCACATTTCCAGGGCCCCTTCGCCTTAGGCAACAGCACAGGGAAGCATGATTTCTTTGCCTGCCAGCAAAGCCAAGCTATGGTACAGGGGAACAGAGAGCATGGCTGCAGGATGCAGCTTGCTAGCCTCTGGGAGAAGGACTGCACCCCGAGATCACCCCAGAGCCAGAGAGCTGGACCCTCTAGCTGGGCTCCACTGTGCTCTGATAAGAGGCTCTGAGGACCTTTTCTACTGTGTGTCTTCCCCTGCGCCTAGGGCCAGCCCTGTCCCCATCCTCACTGCATAGCCTCCCATGGCCCTTTGGTCCCAGAGCCTGGCTGTGCCAAAAGCAACCAGCCGGCAGGTGACAGCTGGGTCCGGGTACCACCAGTCAGACTGGGCGGCCGCCACAAGCCCTCCCGCCCGCCGGCTCCCTTCTACCTGCTCCAGCTCGTAGGCCTTGGCCTTGTCCTCGTCGCGGTCCGCATTCTTGCGGTAGGCCAGGCCCAGCCCCCAGACGGCCAGGATGCTGTAGACGTTATCCCGCACCCAGGCATCCCTGTGGTCGGCGCCGGCGGGGAGCAGGCCCGTCACCGCGTCCTGCAGAGGGAGCAACACCGAGGGGCCGCGGCCCGTTTCCCAGTTAACCACGGCCGATGCGGCCAGCGGGCTCGGGCAGCAGCGCCTCAGGGCCGTGAGCCGGCGGGGGCCCGCGGGGGGACAGGGTCCGCCTGCCCCAACTCCCTGCCCGGACACGGTCCCGCACCTGGTGCCGGAGGATGGTCTGCTGCACCAGGCGCGCGTACCCGTCCAGCCGCACGCCCGAATTGCTCCGGCTGCGCATGGCGCCGGCTTCGGCGGCAACACCGGCCGCGACGGACAGCGGCACTGAGGGGCCGGCCCGCGCTGCTCCGGGTCCTGGCAGCGCCCCGCCTCCTGGCACCGCCTGCTCGTTGCCGCCCCAGCACTGCCTTGAGCACCGCGGCACCGTAGGAGCGGCCTCCCCGTCTGCGCCGGTCCGCGCTCTCGGTCCGCGCTGCTCAGCGCTTCAGGCCGGCGGCGGCGGTCCGGGCCCGCCGGACGCTCACTACGGAGCGGTCAGGACCCAGCTCCGGGGGTCCCCGGCGGCCAGGCGGTGGGAGCGGAGGGAGGCGGGCGGACACCGGGAGTGTGCGGACCCAGGGACACGCGGGCCAGGGCGGGTGCAGGGAGGGACAGAGCGGAGTATGGCCAGAGACATGGATGTGTGCATCAGTGTGGAGAGGCACACAGCGGCATGGACATGTACACCTGCACATACACCTACCGGCGGAAACACGTGCATCCATGCGCACACGTGTGTACACACCTGTGCATGTGTACTGACTCGTGCACTTCCATGAGTACACAGCACATACACACGTGGCACATACAGGCCTCCACACATATACACATACAGAGACAGGAATACATCCACATGCACACATATGTACATTCACATGTGTACACACATATACATACCCACGTATACACACACATGAATAGACATACGTATACATGTGTAGACATACATACACACAAGCACACACACATTCCCATGCACATACATAATAATATGCATGCACATGCACAGACATAGGCACATAGGTACACACCTACATGTATAGGCACAAGCAGATGTGTGCCTATGCACAAATACACACACAGGCACATTGGCAACGCAGAGGTGCACTGGGCTCCTGGGGGTTCCCAGCATCCCTCTCCCCATCAGGGCAGGTGGGGGGCAAGCGAGGGCTGTAGTGGACTCAGCACCCACTGGGCAAGAGGCAGGAGCCCCTGTGCCACCCCATGCCACCCTCGGGCATAGGGTAGCCCCTGTGTAACCTGTTCATCTTTGCACAGGCAGGGCAGGAAGCTGCTGGACACAGGCAGGGAGCAGCGGGTTTATTACCTGCATGGAGCATCTGGAGTGTCTGAGCCACAGCAGTGCCCCAGGGGCTCTGTGGCACAGTCCTTCCCCAGGGCTGCCAGGGTACATGTGTCTGCTGAGGAGCCCTGTCCTGGCAATAAATGCACTGTGCACTCTGGTCTCCGGTGGCCCCAGTGCAGGGTGGAAACTCCTGGGGCTGCTGGTGGCTGTCAGCACTTGCACTGTGGTGGGGCACAGCGCCCGGCCCTGTGGGGCAGAGTGGCCATGAGCACTGTGCCAGAGTCCCTGGGGAGAGGCATCTCTCGGCTGGGAACAAAACTGGCTGCTGCTGAGGCTTGGCCATGGGGCTGCACAGGCTGGGGCACTGGGATGGGGACACAGTGGGCCTGGGGTGGCTGTAAGGTCCCTGGTCTGAGGAGAGCAGAGAGTGGGGTCATGTCCCAGGGTGGAGAACTCCCGAAGCTGAGGAGGCTGAAGGGATTGGGGTACTTGTGAGGCCCCAGGGATGGGGACACTGGGGTACATGGGCAGGTGCCAGGGCTGGACACAATGTAGAGACAGATACGTGTGGTCCCAGGAGTGCAGGTGAGGCTGGGCAGGGGTAATGCAGGGGACAAGCAGGGGTCCCTGCTCACCTGCAGGCCCTGGTAACACTTGAGGCTGTGGTGGCAGTGGGCACCCAGGGGTCTGCTGCCCACCGTCCTCCAGATGGGTGTCATGCGGGGCAGCCGGGGGGGCACTTGCCCCTTGTCCCCACCCAGGACTCCTGCAGCACCCAGGGGCCAAGGCTGCCATGGTGCTGTTAGCTCTAGCAGTCAGTGCTGCTGCTGGGCACTGCTCCTCCAGGTGACAGCCCTGCACAACTATTTGAATGGCCACAGGTGGCAGGATGGCCCCATGTCACCCTTCCATGACCCAGAGGCGCCCCAGGGCACCAAGCCGGGAGCCCTGCACCCTCTGCACGGCTCTGCCCTGACAGCCCTGGTGCTGGTACTGGCACGATGCCGCGGTCAGCCAAGGACAGTGGCTCTTGCAGGTCCTCCATCCCTTTGGCAGCACAAGCCCCACTATCAGTGTGGAGGAAATCACACTGCTGGTGCAGCCCCTCAGCACCTTCGGGTGCCCAAAGGTGTCCAGCCCAATGGGCACGAGAGCCCACCAGCACAGTGCATGCAAGGACACAGGGCTGGGACAAAACCCAGTGCTCATCTGCTTCTGGTCACCCAGCAGGTTTGAGCGATGCTCACAGCAGGCCCGGTTACAGGTCTGAGCCACGGGCAGCACCAGGCGCTGGCATCTAGTGATGTCCAGGGCTGGGAGGAGTATGCCCAGCTCCTGTGCCTTTCCTCATGGCTTGCCTGGATGAACCCACCGCACACATTTAATGACTGACAAGGGAAAATCTTCCCTCTGGGGTCAGGTCCAGGAGCATCCAACAAAGCAGAAGTGGTTTCCCTCCGCAGGCCTCCTGGCAGGATGTGTGCCCAGAGGCAGGAGACGATCACAGGGCTCTGAAGCTTCTCAGTCTGTCAAGATGGGAAAGAAACTCTGGAGCTGGCGGGTAGGGCAGGAGGCTGACCATCACCCTTCCCCACAGCAAAGACCCACAGGTTGAAGAAGTGCTGAAACATCCCCACAGAGCTTGGGACAGAAATAACAGATGGTGCTAGAGGCCAAGAGCCACAAGACAAGGATGCTGAGCCAGTAGTGCCATCAAGCACTGGGGACAAGGATTACTGCTGCTACCCATGCCTCACTGCTCAAAGAAGGGGAGCTTTGCAAACATGGGGTGTTGTGCCCTGGAACAGGCAGGTTTGCCTGCAGACACCTTCCCCAAATAACCCTGGCAGCCAAACGCCTTGGCCATGGTGTCAGACAGCCCAGAGGGATGCAGCACTTTGGTCCCCCAGGACCTGCCCCATATAGGGGTACAAGAGGATCTTTTGTGCCCAGCCACACCACTGCAGCTGCCTGCAGCCAGATCTGGTCCTCCCTGACCCAGGGCAGGCCTATGGTCCAGAGCAACCCCTTCTGCTTGAACCAGCTGGGCTTTAACTCTTGCACACAACAGGGATAAGCACCCACCCTCTGCAGCACAAGCACAAGGGTGGCTGCACAGCAACACAGTCTGCACCAGCTAGCCAGGGGGGGAACCCGCTGCACCCCAGAGACAGAGCAAGAGCAGGCCAAGATGGTCTTTAGCAAAATCCATCAGTTTATTTCTTTACACAGTCAGCAATAAATAGAGGAAAGCCAGGTGGCTGGAGTGCTGGAAGTGCGACCAACCCCTCCAGGAACAGGCACGAGCTGGGCGGCCAAGCCCCATGAAACAAGAGTGCAAGAAGGCAGAGAGACACCGCAACTGGGGGCACAACCCCTGGGATAGCGTGAGACTTGAGCCCTGCTAGAGGGCAAGCTAAAGAGGTGAAGGACAGGATCAGGGTGGCAGAGGAAGCAGCAGGCAGAGCCTGCACAGGCAGCTGCCCGACCCCAGCACTGGGAACAGAGCTCTCACAGAGCACAGCCACTGGGCAGGAGATGGGTCCCCCTCCCCACCAAGCCCAATTCCCAGCCCAGTGAGATGCAGCTGCAGCTGGGACTAGACAGGATTGGGTGCACATGAGGTGGGAAGGAATCCCACAGGCAAGACTGCATCAGATACTGATAACACCAGCTTGGTGCCAAGCACAGGAACATCTGGGCTGCTCACCCTCCCTGCCCTGGGTCCACCAGAAGATCCCCAGCCACGTCTTAGGAGCTTCATGCTCCAGTTCAGGGACACAGCTCTCCCCCGGGAGCATCAAGCCAAGCCCTCCCGCCCCCCAGAAGCGGGCAGCAGCCTTGGGGCTGCAGGAAGGACAGATGCCACAGGGCAACCACCCTATCACAGGTGCCTGCCTTTAAAACACTACAATTCACATAAAACTGCCATGGTAAAACCTTCCTGCAGAAGAGTTGCCACGCAGGGAAGGGAGACAAATCACCCCAGGCAGAGCAAGACAATCCCTGGAGTCCAGTGTGGCAGGGTCAGGCAGAGCCTGGGGCAATGTGCCCGGGCAGCATTACCGGCAGGTGCAGGACTCTGCTATCATGTTCTCATACTCCTTGTAGAGGATGCTGCCATCACGCTCGATCATGAGAACGCTGATGGGGCTGTAGCGGTAGGGGACGCAGGAAGGCCAAGGCACATTGGCATCCACCAGCTGATGGACAAAGCTTTGCACCACAGCATGGTTGGGCGCGTGGTAGTCGTGGCGGAGCAGGCGGGGACAGGCACCCTTGCAGTAGCGCGGGTTGTAGCGATGGGGAGCAATGATCCAGTGGTCCCAGCCCAGCTGGGCGAAGCTGACGGGGAAGGGGCGCAGAGAGCAGTCACTCTTCTCCCCTTCCTGCTCCTGCAAGTAGCCTGGCAGGTCGTGGGCCAGTATCCCCGTGTCACGCCGGTGCCGATGGGGCTCTGTCGCCAGAGATGCCAGTCCAGCCTGGGTGTCGTTGAGGTAAAGGAGGAGGAAGGGGTGGCTGGGGACTACGGGGGCATCGTGGCCACTGGCCCGGCCGGCACGTACACAGACGTGCCGCAGTGCCAGGCTCCCTGCGCTGCCGTTCCCTGGCACCAGGTACGGGGTGACATCCGCTTCGGCCCAGCCGCGGCGGGGGCGGGCGACAGGGCTGAGCAGCGCCCCGGGTCCGTTGCTAGTGTCTGAGAGCTCCAGGGCACAGAGGAGGCGACCACGGGCCAGCGGCAGGCTCGGCAGGTACACTACGATGGCTCGGAGGAGGTGCTCGGCCTCAGGCTGGTCCCCCAGGCGGTAGGTGAGGGGCTGTACGTACCAGCGACCTGGGGGGAAGCAGCAGTCAGCGGCCCCGCTCCCGTGGGGCACAGCAGGCACTGGCCCGGCACAGCCCCCCCCCAGGCAGAAGGGCTGCACCCAGCAGGGAGCTGCTGCCGCGGGGCTGTACGGAGACCTCAGCAGCCAGCAGCTGTGTGCCACAGCCCCCCTGCCGGGTGAAGGGCAGAGAGCGCCTCGGGCAAGTCCCACCCTTTGCACCGACACCGCTGCCCAGCAGGGGAAGGGGAGAAGCATGCGGCGCTGGCAGTGCCTTGCCCATCTCACCCCTAGGACCCCCTGCCAAGGGGGACCCCACAGTGGATGTGCCAGCCCTGCCTGGAGCACTGTGAACAGGGGGAAGGAGGCAGGCAGCGATACCCCAGGGCTCAAACCCACTTCACCACCTCTGCTAAGCTCCCACCCTGCCCTTGGTGCCTGCCTGCCCCTTACCTGCCCAGGGCTGGCCCCCATGGGGACTGGTCCGGACCAGGCGGATGGTGTTGGTACCCAAGCTGCGGCGGGGTCGTCCCTCGCTGTCAGCAGCGCGCCGGTACAGGCTCAGCATGTAGTGCAGGGGTTGCCCACCCGCTAGCCCTGCTTGCCAGCCCCGGCTGCCCGGTGCCCGCGCTTGCAGGGCCTGCAGGAGGGGCAGAGCAGGGACGGCAGGCGGGGCGCTGGGGGACAGGGGGGACCAGCTTGCAGCCCGGGAAAGGGGCACAGCGAGAAGGAGGAGGAGGCTGGTGAAGTGATGGAGCAAAGCCATGATAGGTGTAGGGGGAGGTGGGTGAGCAGGACAAGGTGAGGCTGGTCAGCAACAGGATTAGGGGGAGCCTGCAGTTACGCTTCTCCCATGTAGGGAGGCAGAGCTGGTTGCTGGCACCAGAAAAAGGACCCCAGGGTGCTACCAGCTGCTTCTGTTGTTCAGAAACAGAAGGGGGAGGGGGAGACGGGGGACAACACAAGGATGCAAAAACGGGTGCAAATTCCAGACTAAAACCCCGACCAGGGCAAAACCAACCCGGCAAGCGCCTGGCCTTGGGGCGGTAAAGGTGCTGGGGCAGGGAGTGGGGTGGGGAAGACCAGTTTGCTCAGCCCACCTGCTTCTGGCCAGCCTCCTCCTGCAGGGTGAGAGCTCCTGCCCCAGGGGTCCATTTTAAAGGCACGGTCCCAATCAAGGTTTAAAGGGCCAGGAGCATCCAAATCCCCAGGGGAGTGGGGCTGGAGTCTGGTGGGACGATCTGCTAAGGTGAGAGCCCCCTGACCCATGCCGACTCTGGCAGCGGGCTCAGCACCTTTGTGCCCGTTGCTGCAAGCTGGGAGACACTGCCCAGAGCAGGCACAGAGCCTCGGTACCTGTGCCTAGGCAGGCCCCATGGCACAGCCAGGCTGCCCAGTGCCTCACTTTCCCCAGTTGAGAGATGGGCATCAAGCCCACAGCACACATAGGTGGGCAGAGTTACCAGCAGCGATGAGTGCAGCCAGTGGTACCCACACTGTGGGCATCACCGCGCAGCTGTGCTGGGCTTGTCTGTCCCAGCTCTTGCTGGTACAGTATTTGAAGCATTACCCATACGGGAGACGTGTCCACCCCAGCTCTGGTGCTGCAGTGGCCTGGTGGTGCTTGCCTGAGGCAGGCTCTGGGGTCACAACGTGGTGCCCCCTGCAGAGCGGCGGGCATGGTGCCCTGCTCCTTAGGACACTGCGGCTCTACTGCTAGGATGGAGGGAGCCGGGCAGGGTGGACACATTGTTTGGGAACCACTGGTGCAGGCAAAGGGACATGGGGGGAGTGGGAAAAGGGATGTTGGTGTTTTCCCCCCTTTCTGGTACCAGGCAGGCACAGGCAAGGGCTGGCATGACTGTGGGGTGCTGGGATGGGGAGAGGGCAGAAGTGCTTAATGGGGTGTGAGGCCACGTGAGAAGCCAGGGCACAGTGCCTGCAAAGCCTCACGCTTGGCTGGGCAGCACTGGTTACTCATCAGGGAAAGGGCAGGGGGGCAGCGGAGCCTGAGGATGGGAAAATCCAGGCATGGCAGGAAGCGGCCATGAGTGAGGGGCATGGCAAGGGGGAGCGGAAAGGCTAAGTGGGAGGCATGGGCAGTGCAGGAGGGTCAGTCCAGACAGTGCAAGGCGGGCCATATATCCTTGCTGACTGGGCTCCAGTACCACAAACAGCCTGGGGACTGCCCTGACCCCCTGCCCTGGGACCCTGTGGCACAAGGACGGGACACATGAACTGGGCTACCTGCAGCTGGGCTGGCCAGGGTGCAGTCAGGGTTCAAGGCTGGCACTGGTGGACTAGGGCTGACAAGAAAAACTCGAGGGACCCTTCCCATGCTGGAGCCAGGCAGCCTGAGAGGAGGTGGCCAGCCTGGCACCACAAGCCCACCCCCCTGGGCGCCCAGCCAGCCCCCAGGCAGCCCGGGCCACGGGCGCTGCTGGCAGCACAGAGCTTTCCGGGCCGGCTGCTCTGTCTGGGAAGGAGATGAGTAAGAGCCGTGGCCCCAGGCGGGAAGGGGAGGAGCGGGACGCCTGGGCTCCCCGGGGAACTGCTGCTGATTCACTCCCACAGCCCCAGATGCCGCTTGCCGCCTCCTTCCCCTGCCTCAGTTTCCCCTCCTGGACCAGGGCCTGGTGGTGGAAAGGCAGAGGTGCAGCATGGCCACACTGTCACACACAGCCCCCGGAACCTGGGGGGTGCAGCATGGCCACACTGTCACACACAGCCCCCGGAGCCTGGGGGGTGCAGCATGGCCACACTGTCACACACAGCCCCCGGAGCCTGGGGGGTGCAGCATGGCCACACTGTCACACACAGCCCCCGGAGCCTGGGGGGTGCAGCATGGCCACACTGTCACACACAGCCCCCGGAGCCTGGGGGGTGGTGGTGTGGGGTGGGTGGGTGTGGTTGGTGTGGGGTGGGGGGTGGTGTGGGTGGGGTGGTGGTGTCAGCCCGGAGCCTGGGGGGTGCAGCATGGCCACACTGTCACACACAGCCCCCGGAGCCTGGGGGGTGCAGCATGGCCACACTGTCACACACAGCCCCCGGAGCCTGGAGGGGCAGACAGGAGCTGGCAGCGTGAGCTTGCCTGCAGCAGCAGGGCTCTGGGTGCCAACAAGGGTGCCAGTGCCAGCAGGGAGCAGCCAGGTGCTGTATCACCCGACCACCACCCGAGCAGGCACCCCTCATCCCTAAACGTTTGGCCACACCACACCACCATGCTTGGCTGAGCTGTGCCAAGGCAAGCCATGCTGTGCCCAACTGAGTTGTGCTGAGCTGGCCCCAACGGTGCTGGTCCCTGCTGGCACCATATTGTGCTGCTCCAGACCAGCTCATGCTGTGCTGAACCGTGCCAGGCCAAGCTAATCCAGGCCAGACCATGCTGTGGTGACCTGAAATGTGCCAGCCCTGCTTGTCCGTGTCAACCCAAGCTGAACTGCACTGAGTGAAGCCTGAGCAGGCCAAGTAGAGCCAAAGCAGGCCAGGACACTGGTTGTGCCATGCTCTACCGAACTGAGCTATGCCAGCCTATGCCATGCTGAGCCGAGCCATGACAGAATGTGCCAGCTGATCTGAGCTGAGCTGCACTGAACCATGCCAGGCTGATCCATGCTGGGCCAGCCAACCCATGCTGTCCCTTTTGCCATCCCATGCTAAGATGAGCCAAATTGTGCCAGGCTGTGCCGTGCCACGTTGCACTGCACTGAACCGTGCCATGCTCGGCTGCGCTGAACTGAGTCAAAACCTGATGGCCAGGCTGTGCCAAGCTGAGCCAAGCAGCTCAGTACAGGTGCCCGAACAGAGCTGTTCTGTGCCAAGCCAAGCTGAGCAGCACCGTGCTGTGTTGTGCCAGTGTGTGCTGAAGCCATGCCATGAGTTGAGCTGTGCTGTGCTGAGCTGTGCCGTGGCTGGGCTGAACTGAGCTGCGTTGAGCCGCGCCGAGGCCAGCCAAATAGAGCTGTACCTAGCGGTGCTGTACCGTGCTTCACCGAGCCGTGCCGTCCCCCCGCGCCCCATTGGCGGCAGCGGGGCAGCCCCGGTGCCGGGCCGGCTCCGCCCCGCCCCGCAGCTCGGCTCCGCGCCGCTCATCCCGGGCGGGCGGGGGTGTTATTTCCTCTGCCGTGCGGTGCCGGGCCGGGATGGGGCAGTAGGGGCCATGGAGCGGGCCGAGGGGCGGCCCGGCGCCCCCCAGTACGTGCATGTGCAGCTGCAGGGGGGCGCGCCCTGGGGCTTCACGCTGCGCGGCGGGCTGGAGCACGGCGAGCCCCTCATCGTGTCCAAGGTACGCGGGGGCTCAGCGGCATTCCCCGGCCAGCGGCCTCTGACCCGTGGCGGGGCGCGGGGGCGAGGGGAGAGACGATACCGGGTGCGAGGCAGCGCTGGGGCACGGGGAGCCCCGGCCGGGGGTGTCGCGTGTCCCGTGTCTGCGGGGCCGGGCCGTGGTGATCACCCACACCCACGTCCCACCCGCAAGCCGTGGGAGAGAGCGGGAGCGGGGCCGCGGGGGTCGAGGGGGCGGAGGGACAGCCCAGGCCCGGCGGCAGGAAGAAATTCCTCCGGCACATCCGTTGGGCTGACGGCGGCTCCCGCGGCCCCCCCCGTCCCGCTCCCGTCCCGCAGAGTTCAGCCGGGGCGGGGCGGGGCGAGCCCCCCCGCTTGTGCCCGTCCCTTTTGGGCACCCGCGAAACGCTTGGGCAGGGCCGTGCCAGGACGAGGGGTGCTGGCATCGGGGTGCGGCGCCGAGCGGGCGGCGCAGGGCCCGGCCGTCCGGGTCCCTTCTGCAGTCAGGAGCGCGGAGAGCGAGGGTGGGGCCCCACGGCCGCGACGTCCTGGCCACGGAGGGGGTCAGTGACTGCCGTGGCCTCGCCGGGACATCGCCCTCCCTGCAGACCCGCTAGGAGCCCGGCAGCACCCGGTACCCCACCAAGCCCCTGCAACCGAGTGATTTAGCTGCCCGCCCGCCGGTGCCACCGTCCAGCCGGGGCCAGGGTGCTGGCGGGGCCGGGCTGTTCCGCGGCCCCGGGGCTGCCTGCCCGCCTGCCCCGAGCCGGGCTGGCTGCCCCCTGGGGCTCTCCACACCCTGCGCCGGGACGCGAGCAGCGTGGTCTGGCTGGGGAAGCTGGAAAAGTGGCTCCGGTCCCTGCCCTGCGCCCGGGGTGGCACTGCCGGTGGGCGGGAGCTGGGGCCCTGCGGGGGCCCGGCGGGGGAGGGCCGCCGCCGCCCCCCGACCGGCTGCCGCGTCTCGGGGCAGTGGGTCCCGTTGGGTGTCCTGGCTGCTGGAGGAGGGAATGGGACGGGGATGCGCCCACAGCCGCTGAGAGCTGGCCCGGGGGGGGGGGGGGGTGCCGCCCCCCGCGCTCCCCGGCCGGACCGCCGCGCCGCGTGTGCTCTGCAGACAAAGGGGGCTTGTTTCAGCGCTCTGTGCTTCCAGGGGAGGATCCCCCGGGGAGCCCGCTCTGCCGCCGAGCCCCGTGCGAGGAGGGGGCAGCCCCCGCCAGCGGCGCGGGGAGCCGGGGCCTCGCGCCGGAAGGGGGAAGGGGCTCCCGGTGTTCCCCGGGACCGTTCGGGCTCTGAGCCCGCGTCCCGCAGGATCCCTTCCTGTGGCAGATTCCCACGGCAGCGCTGGTGTCGGCTGCGGGCCCTACGCGGGGCGCTCAGCAACACCCCCCCCCCCCAGCACAGGCTTCCCTAGCCAGGCACACTGGGAGCATGGATACAGGTCTGAGGGGGAGGCAGGATGGGTGCAGTGCAAAAGCTGCCGTGGCTGTGACTCCTTGTAAAACAAGTCCCTTCAGGGGCAGGCAGATAGTCCTGAGCCAGCTGGTGCCCACCATTAGGGCCCAGAGTGAACACGGGGGGGTTGGTGACAGGGAAGTGCTCAGGTCTGGCCCGGCTGCCTGTGCTGAGTTCACTGGTGGCAAAGGCAGAACAAGGGTCTGTTTCTGTCAGATTAAGCTCCTGGTGAGCGATGCCAGGGCTGAACTGTGTTTGTCCTGGCACATGCAGTGATCCAGACACGGGTGCAGCCCGGGCAGTGTCCTGCACTTGGGGGGACACCCTTCACAGCTGACTCAGCCCCGTGGCTGGGGCAGGAGGGATGGGGTTGGCATGTGAGCGGGCAGGGGACAGGGACTGCGATGAAGGTGCAGCCTGCTCTGCCCCCTGCTCTGCCAGTTGGTGGGCAGCAGCATGGCAGGAGTTAAACCCAGGTGCTCCAGCAAGTTCATGATGGGACCAGGAGCCCTTGCAGGCATCTGGGGCCTGTCCTAGGAAGGCAGCCCCAAGGCTGACTTCTGGGTGGAAGAGCAGCCTGCACAGCAGGCACGTTGGGCTCTGCCCAGCCTGGGCATGGCATTGCAGTCCCCAGGTGCCTGAAAACATGGGAGAACTGTGGGGTACTGGGCACAGCCTTGCCACGTAGAGCCATGGGGCAGTGCCAGGATGAGCCCCTTCCTGGTTCCCCTGGTGCCCTGTTGCCCACGGACAGCAGGATACCCCCTGAGCCCTGCCCTGTGCAAGGGCTGGGACAGAGTGCCTGAGGGCACATGCATGATGGGGGCCTGCTGGGGAGCTGTGGGTGCCCCCAGGCATTGAGGCCTGGCTGACTCCCAGGCTGGGCTGCAGAGATGGTGCTGCAGGCACTGTCAGCAGAGCTTGTTTCTCTCCTGTTTCTTGGGATGGCAGGGCAGGGTGAGGAGCCTGTGGGCAGGGTGGGCGCAGGAGTCTGCACGTGCCTGCATGTGGCCAGGCCAGCTCCTCTCATCACGCTGCGGGGGGCTGTAGCATCTGTCCAGGTCAAGCTCCACATCCATGCTAGGCCCCTGGGGGGCAAAGGGCACCTTAGGTACCCTCTGCCACTGCCATCATGCAGCCTAGCAGCTGGGATTCCTTGCCAGCCTTCTGGTTTGAGGGGCTGGGCATGGCAATGCCCGGCCATCGGGAGTGGCAGCGTGAGCAGCAATCAGTGCCAGCACTTGGTACTCTGCCTGACCTGGGGGGCACTGCTCATCCCAGGGCTGCCTGCACTGCACCTACCTGCTGGGGCAGAGGGGATGTGCTGGGGGTCCTCCGTGCTGGCAGCACCATGGCCCTGTGTCTCCCAAGCTGTGGCAATACAGGGTACTTGGCTGTGGGTGCTAGGATGGAGTAAGTGCATGCCAGAGCCGGGCACAGTTGGTGCTTCCCCTGTCGCTGGCTCCCTTGGATGTATGCGGTGTGCTGGCATCCTTTGGGCATTGAATTAATTGCGGGTGCTGGGGCAGGGCTGACACAGGACTGGGAGCAGCAGCGGGGGGCTGGCATCCACATCGTACAAAGGGCCCTTGTGCTGCCCGTGCCTGCGGGGGAATCTGCTGGTACGGGACATTTTTCTTCTCCCCCTTTTCCAGTGCCTTTTCCTTGCTCAGAAACTCATGTGACTGGGGCAGGGGGGGGAGCCCAGTGCTGCAGATCCCTCTGCAGTGCCTGGGGCACAGGCACCCCCTCTCTGAAGCCCCTTTCTCACCTGGCACCCAGCAGCAGCAACAGCAGCGTGCTCCCCAGCTTGTTCTGGGGGTTCTGCCCTCCCTGACTCCCCTCTCTGTTGCCCAGGTAGAGGAAGGGGGCAAGGCTGCCCTGTCCCACAGGCTGCAGCCGGGTGATGAACTGGTGAACATCAGCGGGACGCCGCTCTACGGGTCTCGCCAGGAGGCTCTGATCCTCATCAAGGGCTCTTACCGCACCCTGAAGATGATCGTCCGCAGGTTGGCGGCGCTGCGGGTGGGGGGGACGGGAGGGCGGCAAAGCTGGGGGGGGCATCCCCTGTCTGGGGAACCGATGGGAGCCCGGCGGCGCCCTGCGCTGAGCTGGGGCGTGGGGCAGCCCCATCGTGGCTGCAAGCACCCCGTGGTGGGGTTGGGGTTGGGGTTCCCCAGGCCCGGGTGCTGCCCGCAGAGCAGAGGCAATGCAGTAGGCTTGCCAGCCGCTGCCTGGGCGGTATCCTCGAGCTTGGCCGCTCCTCTCCCTTCCTGCCTGCCGCCTGCCTGCTGTCTGCCTGGGAAAGGAAGGGGAGGCAGGGCCAAGGCCCTGTAGGGGGGGGGGGCCCCCCCCTCGCTCCCCCTGCAACCCACATCCACTCCCTGGCTGCATCCCGACCAGGCTCCAGATCCAGCAGCACCCAGGGGCTGGGGCAGTAGCGGGGCTCAGCATCATCCATGGTGAGTCTGGGGGCTCTAGGAAGGAGGGACCCTTGTGCTGACCCCACAGCTCGTCACTGCCACCCTCTCCGCACATCCGGCAGATGCTGGAACAGCACCGGGTGCTTGGGAGGGTACAGGCGGTGGTATCTGCCTGCACATCTGAGCAGTGGCAGCGGACATTGCTGTCTGCAGGTACTGGGGTACTGGAGACCCCCATGA
Organism: Neopsephotus bourkii; assembly: GCF_033783945.1. Lineage (NCBI taxonomy): Eukaryota > Metazoa > Chordata > Aves > Psittaciformes > Psittacidae > Neopsephotus > Neopsephotus bourkii. Next base: position 164,415 of record NW_026901945.1, read on the forward strand.
CTGCCTGGCACAGGGACTGGGAGGGGCCTGGCACAGGATCCCTTCCCGGGGACGGGATGTGGCTGGCGCTTGCTGCAGATGCTGAGGGACAGAGGAATGAGGAGGGAAGGTCAGGCTCGCAGTGGGGTTGCAGATGTGGCCTCAGGGGCCCATGGATATGTCGGGGACCCTCACTCTGCAAGGGCATTGCCCGTGGGCTGCACTGGGGCCACGTCCTCAGTGCCCCATTGGTGCTGGCAGCGGGGATGCTGCAGTCAGGGGAGCCCCAGCAGCCATAGGGAAGCCGCGGGATCCCCCTGCCCAATGCTGGGGGCTTACAGGGCTGGACCCTCCTCACCGCCATCTCCCCTTGAGCAGGCGCTGGCCTGGGGGGACAGGAAGCCCCGTAGGAAGTGACTTCAGCCCCGGTTCCTCGGCCCGGCTTCCTCCCCATTCTTGTCCTCTCCTGCTGTTGCTCTTGGCAGGAGGAGCGTGCCCGTCCTCCGGCCCCACTCCTGGCACGTGGCCAAGCTCACCGAGAGCCGCCCCAATGCCCCTGCCATGCACTGCCCTGCAGATGCCTTCAGCCTCTCCTGGCCCTCGGGCTGTGATGTCAGGTGAGGCTCCGAAGCCACCCATGGGGTTCCCACGCAAGGGAGGGGGTGGACAGGGCACTGCTTGGGCTGTGGTGGGGGTGTGGGACGTGAGCTCGCTTGCTCATTCCACACCACTGTCAGGCATCCGTCCCCTGCGTCCTGCCACGGCGCTGCCCTTTCCCTGCATGTTTACTCCTCCGTTCCCGGCAGGAAGGGGCGGTGGCTCTGCTGGGGCTGGCCAGGAGCTGAGTCCTGGTGCCCCACACCCCTGCCAGAGTAGACAGGTCCCAAGTGGCCAGAGCCATGTATGCCATGTCCCTATGCCCACTTCCCCTGCCCGAGCCAAGGCAGCCCTAGCACTGCCCCGAGCCCGGAGTGGAGGGCAAGTTGAGGCTGTGCTGGCCTGTGCCCCCCCATCCTGAGGGAAGAGGGGATGTGGTGGTGGGATGTTGTCTCCCCGGGATCTCATACCCATCAGAGGGGCTAGTGGGGTGCTGGGAGGGGGGCAGCAGGCACCCCTAACTCCGGCATGGGGCCGGGCAGCAGTGAGCTGTCCCTGCAGTGGAACCCGCTGTCCCGGCACTGCAGCACCGACCGGAGCAGCTCCATCGGGAGCATGGACAGCCTGGACCAGCCTGGCCAGGCCTACTATGAAGGGGACCCCTCACCCGTTGACCAGGGCATGTACCACAGCAAGAGGGACTCGGCCTACAGCTCCTTTTCCGCCAGCTCCATCGCATCGGACTGTGCCCTCTCGCTCCGCCCCGAGGAGGCCACCTCTGTTGACTGCAGCCTCCAAGCCCCCTGCAAGGCCCCCGACGGGCGCTACCTGACCACGGGCTCTGAGCCGCCCAGCAGCCGGCACCCAGAGGCCTTGCGGGTGCCTGTACCCCCTCAGCCCCCCGTGAGGAGGGACAGCCTGCGGGCAGCCCCGGCTGCTGGAGGTGACCGGCGCCGTGCTGCGGTGGCAGCAGACATGCTGCACGTCAAAGGCCGGTGGATCTCCGACACCTTCCTCTGCCAGCGGGATGGGGAGGCAGAGGCGGCAGGCAGTAGGACACCGGTGCCGTACCCCACGAAAGACCGTCTCTCTGCTGACCAGTATTACATGCTGAGCTCCCACCCAGACCGGTGTGCAACTGAGCTGCTTGTGGGGGAGAGTGTGGAGCCTGGGGATCGGCTGTACCCGGATGGCAGCACGCACCGAGTGCCAGATATTGTGGCAGCAGGTGACAACCCTCTGCTTTCCCCGCTCAAAGGCCACATCCTGCACCGGCACAGTGCTCCCGAGCAGCTCCTGGCCTCCCAGCTCCACTCCCTTCAGGTGGGCACTGGCAGCGGGCGAGCCTCACCGGCCTCTGATGGGCACCGCTGGACCCTCTCCCCGCTGCACCCCGAGGGCAGCCGGCCAGGAGCTACCCAGGACCCACAGTTCTGCCCAGAGTCCTGCTGCCGCCTCCCTGCGTGCCGCTGCTGCCCGGAGCTGCAGCGAGCCTGCGGGCAGGACGGGCCGGGAGCCAGCCCCGTGCGCAGCACGGAGGGGCCGGGGGAAGAGGAGAGCCGGGCTGGGGGCCGGCGGGCCGGGGGCCTTCCCCGCCGCTCCTCTCAGCTGCGCCGCCGCAGCGACCGCTTCGCCACCAGCCTGCGCAACGAGATCCAGCGGCGCAAGGCCCAGCTGCAGAAGGGTCGCGGTGCCGGCGCCCCCCCGCCCGGTGAGGAGCCGGTGGAGGAGGCGGAGGAGCCCCCCGAGGGCAGCGTGCCGGCGGAGGGACCCCGCGCCCCGCCGGAGCGACTCAGCCCCGCGCCGAGCGAGGGCGGCAGCAGCCCGGGCCGCTCGGGGGACCGGGGCATCTCCAGCCCTGACCCGCTCCCGGTCCCCAAAGGGCTCTCGTCTCCCGAGCGGCCGGTGCCGACTGGCCGGGGCCTCTGGCGCTGGTCCCCAGAGCGAAAGCTGCCGCTGAGGCGTTCGCCAAGCGCCGGCGAGCTGGAGGGCTACGGGCAGGGCCCGGCAGCCCCCGGCTCCCCGGCACGGGGCGGGGATGAGGCTGTCCTCCTGCCCTTCGCCGACCGCCGCCGGTTCTTCGAGGAGAGCAGCCGGCCGGCGCCGCCCCGGCACGGCAAATCTGCGGCGGGTGAGCCCGGTGCCTTCCAGCCCGCGGGGCTCGAGCGCAGCGACCCTCGCCGCCTCCCCGTGGACCAGCCCTACAGCGCTCCCTCGCCCGGCCGCCCTGGCTCTGCCTCTGCCGGCCCCTACGCCGAGTGCTGCCGGGAGCAGCCTCCCTGCTACAAGGCGCTGGGGAGGCCGGGGGAGCTGGAGTACGTGCGAGGCTTCTCCTACCCCTACGGGGTCCCGCTGCACCCTGAGCCCTGCCGCTACTGCGGCGGGGACCCGTGTCCCCGGCCGCTGCCCCGTGGCCACGCCTGCCGCTGCCACCCGCAGCCCTGGGCACGCTGCCCCGACTGCTGCTGCCCGGCGCTGCGCCCCGGACGGGAGGAGAGTGATGCCTGGCCCCCCCGGAGAGCCTTTGCCCCGGTGAGTGAGACCCTGGGGCTGTGCCACGAGCAGGGCTGGCACCACCCTGCACCTCTGCAGCATGACCCTGGGTTGGGATGGGGGCTGCTGCGCCCCCGGGGTCCCTGCAGACCCCCTGTGTGCCTGCCGTGCCTGGGTGGGGATGGACCAGGTGGTGCTGGGGAGGGGGATGCTGACCTCACTTTCAAGCTCCCTCTACTCCTGTGTGTCAGAGGACTCTTCATCAGGGACTGCAGGGATAGGACAAGGGGTGATGGGTTCAAACTGAAACCGGGGAAGTTCAGGTTAGACAAAAGGCAGAAGTTCTTGATTGTGAGCGTGGGGAAGCACTGGTTCTGATTGCCCAAAGAGGTGGTGAATGCTTCATCCCTGGCAGTGTTCAAGCCCAGGTCAGAAGTACCTTGAAAGATGTGGTCTAGGGTGAGGTGTCCCTGCCCGTGGCAAGGGGCTGGAACTGGATGATCTTGAGGTCTTTTGTGACTCAAACTGCTCTATGGTTCTGTTTCTCCCACACAGGAATTTCCTCTGGATGAGTGGGAGCCACCAGCAATCACCAGGAAAGCCAGTCAGTCCATCAGGTGAGCACACGCTGCGTGCTGCTCTGACGGGATGTGCATGCCACTTGGTGACGATCTCTGCCAGTGAGGTGTGGGAGCTGCTGGGGTTTTGGTCAGTGCTGTACAAGGTCCTTCCCTGAACACCCCAGCCATAGCTGTGCTGTACCCTGCAGAGCTGGGACACGTGCTGCCTTGGGCAAGCAGGTCCAGGGGCTGTGAGGAGGTGCCTGAGGCAGGGAAAGGGGTCCGTGCTCAGGGGTCTGGAGGTGTTTCTGGGGGGGCTATGCCCAGCATGGGGTCATGGGAGAGCCTGGGCTTTTCCTGCCAGCTGGTGGCTGGTAGCCGAGGCAGGGCATGTGCTTCGGGGGGGGGGTGGGGGGGTGGTGTGACTGACTTGGGAGATCGGTGCCCCATTCTCTCCCCAGTGAGCTCTCCCACTACCAACTGGGCTTCCCAAGGCTTGGCCCCTTCCACCCCTGCTTCGAGAGCAGCACTGAGCCAGAGTGGCTGCCCTGCTACCGGGCCACTTCTACACATGATCTGTCGTGGGATGGTGACCGCCTGACCCGATCCCCTGAGAGCCCTCCAGAGCCCCTGCACCGCCCGCTGCGAGGCAGAGCCTTCTCCGAGAGCCACCTCAACCTGGAGCCTGCCAGCCCCCGCAGCCGCAGCCAGAGGGACCTGCTCCAGGCCAAGCTGGACCCTGCTGCCATGCCCAAAAAGAAGGGTCCCCCGCCTCCCCGTCCACCACCCCCCAACTGGGAGAAGTACAGGCAGCGCCGGACATCCCAGCGCCTGCCGGATGGTTCTGGGCACAGCTCTGCCTTCACCGCTGCCCCAGTGCTGCCCCGCAGCATCACTGAGGCTGCACGAGAGCGTTCGCAGAGCCTCACCGGGGAGCAGGGGGGCCGATCCCGGGCTCTCGCTGCCCGTCCCCCTGCCCTGCCAGGTGCCTGGCCCCGGCCTGAGCCTCCCGGATCGCTCCAGAGAATTCCTGGGCCTGATGCTGAGATTTGCAGGCAAGTGGCACCGTGGCGCAGCAGTGGGAGCGGGGCTGCAGGTTCAGCCTGGGCACGGGGGGTGCTTCTGGGGCCATGGGGCCGTTTGAACCCTGTGTCAAACCATCCTAATCCACCCCTTGGGCCAGGTTGTGGGATTTTCTTGGGGTACGGGGTGTTCCTGACCTCTTTTCCTGGAGTGGGAGCAGTCCTGCCTGTCCCCTTGGCCCATGGGTGGGCAGGGGAGCTGATGTGGGTGCTCCCGTGTGGGATGTTGGCAGGGCGGCAGGGGCCGGGGAGGAGCGGCTGAAGGCAAAGCACCCCTGGGAGATGGAGGAGCAGCCCCAGAGGCTCGGCCGGAATCAGGAGCTGGACTGGGTCAGCCCCCGCAGGGTGGGTGAGCGCTCCCTGCCCCTGCATGGTGACTCCAGCCCTACCGCCCCCAAGGCTCCTAAGTCCAGCCCTGGAGTGGCAGAGGGGGTGGGCTGCCAGGGGAACCAGCCCCAGCCCCGCCGTGTGGACTCGGAGGAGTTGCTGTGGGATGTGGCAGGCAGGGACCGCTCTCTGGCTGGCATCCTGGCCCCCTCGGCCCCTCCTGGCACAGCCACCAAGGTGGTGGGTGATGTGCTGGTGACGGGGCAGCGGCAGGCCTGGCAGGAGTGTTTCCAGCAGGACTGGCACATGGAGACCCTGGCGCAGGACAGGTAGGGATGGCGCGGCATTGTGCTGAGGATGGGCTGCACCCCACCGTCCCCAGCGCTGAGCCCCTGTCCCCACAGGCAGGGCTTCGAGCCCATCTCACCACCCCCTGTGAGCGCCGCCAGCTCCGCCTGCTACCCAGCGTATTACAGTGCAGGAGGGGGTAAAGCCGAGCCACTTGGCAAGGTGAAGGAGCTGCCAGAGGTGGTGGAGGGGAGCTCTGAGGAGGAGGAGGAGGCAGACCATGAGCTGGTGGAAAAGAAGGTAAAGCGGGTGCTGCTGGGAACGATGTCCTCAGGGTTTTCCACTGCTGTTGCCAGATACTTGCAGGGACCGGGGCATCATTGGTTGCTTGTTGGAGCCGTGGGCATTGCTGGATGCTTGTGGGTATTTGGGCCATTGCTGCATGCTCACAGGGGCTGGGATGTTGATGGGTGTTTGCGAGGACCTGTGGTGGCGTTGGGTGCTTGTGGGGCCTGGGAGTGTCAGGAGATGCTCATGGGAACCAGGGGCATCACCAGATGCTTGCGGTCTGTGGGGCCCAGTGTGGATGGCACCCTTGCACCCATGTGCCAGTCCCCCAGTCTCAACGGGGGTGTCCTCCATCACCCCTGACTCCTTCCTTCCCTCCCTCCGGCAGCTGCAGCTGATTGAGAGCCTGAGTCGCAAGCTGGCGGTGCTGCAGGAGGCGCAACGGGGGCTGCAGGAGGACATCAGCGCCAATGGGGCACTGGGCGAGGACGTGGCTGCGCGCTTGCAGGCCCTCTGCACCCCGGGGGAGTTTGACAAGTACCGCCTCTTTGTGGGTGACCTGGACAAGGTGGTCAACCTCCTGCTGTCCCTCTCCGGGCGCCTGGCCCGGGTGGAGAGTGCCCTGGGCAGCCTGGGGCCGCATGCCTCTGCTGAGGACAAGGTGGGCACAGGGCAGGGGGGTGACTGTGGGGCACGAGGCCAAGGGACCCCACCAACAGTACCTGTTTGCCCACAGGTGGCCTTGCGGGAGAAGCAGCAGCTGCTGGTGGCACAGCTGGAGGATGCCAAGGAGCTGAAGGAGCACGTGGGGCGGCGGGAGGAGGTGGTGGGTGCCATGGTGGCACGGTACTTGCCCGCCGAGCACCTCCAGGACTACCAGCACTTTGTCAAGATGAAGTCGGCCCTCATTGCTGAGCAGCGGGAGCTGGAGGAGAAGATCAAGCTGGGTCAGGAGCAGCTCCGGTGCTTGCGTGAGAGCCTCAAGCAGGGCCCCAAGGACTGCTAGCCCCCTGTCCAGCCTCCCCCCCAGGCACTGGTCCCAGCTTGCTGCCAAAGTGGATCTGGCCTTGCAGGGGCTCTCCCTGCACCCGTCCATCTGTCCAGCCCCTGTCTGTTATTTATTTATCCAGTTTACAAAGCAGGGGAGCTGGTGCCAGCTCAGGCACTGGCGGGGGGGGGTGTGTGCCACTGAGCTGCTCTGGGTTCTGTGGCCACCCAGCAACCTGTGTCCCAGCAGGACCAAATGGACAGATCCTTCTGCTCCCCCGTCTACCGTGTGTTCACAGGGCTCCCTCCACCTTGTCCTGGACACCAGTGCTTGTCCCGTGGCTGATGCTGCACCACGTGCCTTAAACATCCCCACAGGGTGCCCCGAGCATAGCCATGCAGTGCCTGGAAGGGTTAAACCATCCTCACTCTTCCTCCATCATGTCTGTTTGTCCAGCTCTGTCCATCTGTCCGGTGGGAGCTGGAGGAATTTTGGCCCCCCCAGCATCCTTCTTCCTCTCCATTGTGTCCAAAACAATGGCCTTGGCCAGCAGGTCCTTAACCCGATCCCCACCGGCCTGAGGCACTGCAGGTGGCCAAGGCTGGTGCTGGTGGGTGTGGTGCACACCTCACCCCGGGGACACCGTGGTGGGTGCCCCTGGAATGGTGTCCTGCCAGGGGATGGGATGCCAGGTGCTGCAGGTATCCGCTGCGACCAGTGCTGTGGGCGCAGTGACTACCCGGCATCACCCAGCCCTTGCCTCCAGCCTCTGCCCTGCACCAGCAGGAATTAATAGAGGAAAAAACACACTGATGACGAAGGGGGGGGCCTGTCCCCCTGCTCTGGGCTGCAGCAAGTGCAGGGAGCGCTTGGACCTCACCCTGAGTCACCCCCTGTCCTGTGCTGCAGCAAGTGCAGGGAGCGCTTGGACCTCACCCTGAGTCACCCCCTGCCCTGCTACTGCCTGAATGTCCCCATGGGATTGGAAGATGCCTTGATGCTAATTTTGCACAGGGGTTTCATGCAACCAGCAGCAGCTTGGGGTGGGGGAGGGGGAAGGAAGCATTTAGGAGATGCAGGGTGGCCCTCAACCCCTTTCGGGGTGGCCACAACTGGGCAGCCCAGCCCCAGGGTGCAGGCAGTGCCCGTGTGTGTCTGCTCTGTGCTGCAGCAGCCCTCCACATCACCCCCACCCGTCGAACACTGCGCTCTGCACGTAGGTGGGGGGTCCCCATCGCAGCGCCCCTCACCCCTTTGCCTGCCCAGGGATAATGCTAGGACCAAAGCACACGCTCTGGGGCTGTGCTGCCCTCGGGGGGCGCGGGGGCTCTCCGCAGGTCACTGCACCGGGGTGGTACCGCTGTCGGGTCCCTGCCGCCTTCCGTCGTGCCTCGGAGTAAAGGCGCAGCCGCAGCTGCACAAGTGCCGCGTGTCCCGCCTGGTTTGTGGCTGTGTCTCCAGTCAGTGGCACCCCAGCTGCCGGTGCCGCCGGGCAGGGTGAGCCGAGCCCCATCGAGCACTGGGGACCCGGACATCCCCGTGGCACCGCAGGTGCCGGGGCAGGCGGGTCCTGTGCACCCGGTGGGTGCTAGCAGGGTGTCGGGGTACGGCTCAGTGCTGGGGCCCCCAGCGGCACGGAGAGGGCTCACGGCGCTCGAGTGAGAGCCCTCCCAGCGCTGGAGCTTCGGAGGTGGCCCGAGGAGGGGCGGAGGGGGCTGGGGGAGGGACAGGGGCCAGCGGTGCAGGGTCAGAGCTGGCCGCTGGGTGGCAGCAGCGCGCGAGCGCGCCGGCACACACGTGGGAGCGCAGGTGCGTGTGGGCGCGCGCGGGCGCGCGGGCGTCGGAGTGCGCGGGAACAGGTGTTGGCGCGGGAGCCCGCGCCCGGGGTGACCGCACGTGCATGTGCCCAGGCAGGCCAGGGCCTTCGGGGAGCGTCTGGTCCCAACCCCACCTCCCACTGGAGCAGCTTGCTCCAAGCCCGTGTCCAACCTGGCCTTGAGCACTGCCAGGGATGGGGCAGCCACAGCTTCTCTGGGCACCCTGTGCCAGCGCCTCAGCACCCTCACAGGGAAGAGCTTCTGCCTAAGAGCTCAGCTCAGTCTCCCCTCCGGCAGGTTCAAGCCATTCCCCATGGCCTGTCCCTACAGGCCCTTGTCCCAAGCCCCTCTCCAGGTTTCCCTGCAGCCCCTTTAGGCACTGGAGCTGCTCTAAGGTCTCCCCTTCAGGAGCCTTCTCTTCTCCAGGCTGCCCCAGCCCAGCTCTCTCAGCCTGGCTCCAGAGCAGAGCTGCTCCAGCCCTCGCAGCATCTCCGTGACCTCCTCGGGACTCGCTCCAACAGCCCCACGCCCCTCTTGTGCTGTTGCCCCAGAGCTGGATCAGGACTGCAGGGGGAGTCTCCCCAGAGAGCAGCAGAGGGGCAGGATCTCCTCCCTGAGCTGCTGTTCATGCTCTGGGGATGCAGCCCAGGACATGAAGAGGATTCTGGGCTCGTATATGTTGTGTACAAGTGCGTGGAGGTGCCGGTCTGTGTGCTCATTCATGCCTGTGCATGCCTGTGCATGTGTGATCATATGCACGTATAATTGCATGGAGGTAGTACTCCTTGACTGGGGTGTGCGTGCCTGTGCATGTGTGGGCATGTGCACATATGTGTGCATGGCAGCAGTGTGTGCACTCACTCATGCCTGTACACATGCAAGTGTGTGTCTGCGTGCATGTCGGCACATGTATGTGCACAGCAGCACATTTCCTCACCCATGCCTGAGCTGTGCGTGCCAATGCATGCATGAGTGTGTACACATGTATGTGCATGGCCACAGCGTGCGTGCCACCCATGTGCTTGCCCTTGCCAGTGCGGGTGCATGTGCTTTCCCACAGCGGGGGTGTGCATGCTGGTGTCAGTGTGCCATATTCACACATGTGGGCACAGCAGCCGTGTGTGTGCTCACCCGTGCCCATGCTTGTGTGGGTGCTCACAGTGATCACGCATGTGTCTGCCCGTGCCCGTGTGAGCGCGGGCTCACGCCTGGCCGTTCACACGTGTGTGCATGGGCTCACCCCGGCCCGGGCCGCGCAGTCCCGACTGTGCGCGGGCGTGTGCACACGCATGTGCGCGCGGCAGTGCCTATGCTCTGCCATCCCCGTGCCCGCGTGGGCGCTGCACACGTATGTGCGCGCGGCGGTGCGGGTGCCCGCCCGCGTTCTCGGGGCCGTGCGTGGGCCGCCCGCGCCGCCGCGCGCACCGGAGCAGGCCGGGGCTTGTGGCGCAGGGGCAGGGCCGGGGCCGCCCGCAGAGGCGCATCCCGCGGGGCCAGGGGGGCTGCGGGCGGGAGCCGGAGCAGCAGCGACCTTGCACGAGCGGCGGCGGCGCGGGGTGCGCAAGGTGTGTGCGCGGGAGGGGCGCGGGGTGCGCTCCGCCTCCCCCCTCCCGGGTGTGCTGCGGGATGCTCGGCGGAGACGCGGCACCGGGCAGCCCCGAGGTTGCGGGGGGGAGGGGGAAGGGGGGGCCGAGGCCCACATCGAGGCGGGTATGCCCGGGGTCGGGGGGGCGGCAGCGATGCGGTGCCCTCGCCTCCCACCCCCGGGAAGCTTGTTGCTGCGCGGGGACACGGCAACACGTTTGCCGGCAGCCGCGGGGCGGGGGCGGGGGGAGTGCGGAGCTGGGGCCGCATGGGGCCGGGCACGGCGCCGTGGGGTGTCCCCTGGCCAGCACGGCACTGGCCAGGCTCACTCGCCCAGGTAGGTGCCTCCAGCAGCCCGGCCGCAGCCCCCGTGGCGGGAGGGGTTACAGTGGGGTAATGGCTTCCCCTGCATGCGGGGAGCCCCGCGCCCCCACCCTCTATCCCACCACACCCGCAGCCACCTGCCTGGGACCGGTGACCCCCCGGCGTGGGGCCGGGAGATGCTCCCAGCCGGTCCCGGCTGCTGGAGTGAGTGGATGGCAGGAGGCAGATGCTGCTTCTCATGGCCCTCCCCACCCCGCCTCTCCCGATCTCCCCTGGCCGCTGAGGGCAGTGCAGCGGCCCGGGAAGGGCACCAGATGGGGTGCTGTTGCAGGCTGCGGCAAGGGTGGTGCACCCCAATGGCAGGGCATAGGGTGGCCACAGTCTCCCACGGTGGAGAAAGGAGCGGTGTTGGCATGCCGGGCAGGGTAAGGGAGACTTGGGACGCTGAAAAAAAGGCGACAAAGGAAAACTTTGCTGCAAGGAAGCCACCGAGTGGCGTTCCTATGCTAGGAGGTGCCTTCTACCATGATTTTGAGGATTGTACCTCCCATTTGGCCAAGCCATAGAGGGCGAGGTGCTGTGCACCCTCTTTCAGGGCTTTTCCTCCATATCCGTGTGTCCTTGTCCTCCCAGGGCTGTGTCAGGAGCCAGTGGAGCCAAGAGCCAAGCTGGGTGGGAGGATGGCTGAGAAGCTGGTGCCTGGGGACCTGTTCCTGAGGAAGACCCGGGAATCGGTGTCATCCCTGGACTCGGACAAGCTGGCGCCCATCTCACCCGAAGCAGGCGGCGAGGAGTCGTCTGACAGCGAGGGCGAGCAGGAGGACAGTTCCCACAAGCTCATCCGGAAGGTGTCCACCTCGGGGCAGATGAGGAGCAAGGTCAGGGGCAAGGGGCTGGCTGGCACAGGGGTCCCTGCTGAGATCGGGGATGCCTGTGTGTGTGTGTGTGTGTGTGTGTGTGTGTGTGTGTGTTTTGCCTGCCCTGGGGTGTAAACCATTTCCAGGCACTTGCTGCTTGCAGCCCACCCCCATCCAGTGCCCAGGGCAGTGCCGGGAGGGGTCTGGCTCCCTGTACCCAGGGAAGGGCAAATGGGAAAGGTGCAAACCCCATGGTTGCAGGGTCAGCATTGGTCCCCTGGGGCTGTGGAGCACAGATTTTGCATCACTGTTTGGGGACAGGGTCTCCCATACCTGGACTGCCCCCCCCCGCCCCCCCCCAAAAGTTGCTTCCATCCCATGTTTACATTCTCTGGTTTCCCCCCACCTGCCGTGGGGAAAGGACTTTCTCAGGAAGGTTCTGGCCCATGGATGCCTGGGGGCGAGGCTTCAGGCTGTCACGATGCTCCTGGGGTGGTACACCCCGCTGCACGCACCACGTGTGCAGGGCCTGGTGGGTGGCAGAATGGAGCCGGCATCTTCCCCAGTGCCCCAGATTAATTCGGCTGTGCCAGCTCCCCTGTGGGCCCCAACCACGCAGCCTCCCCTAGATCTGGTCCCCTGTGGTGGTTTGCTGGGTGGATGGGGACACCTCCGAGGTCAGACATAGCACACTTTTGCCTCCTGGCTGTTGGCGTGAGGGCAGCTTGTGTTGTGTGTATGTAGGTTGCTCAGATGAACCTATTTTCATAGGCCCTCCAAAAATATGGGGTGCAGCGCCTGCTGGACAAATGGGAGTGGGTGGCTGTAGGTGTTCCCAGTGGGGACAGTGAAATGGATAGGCACCTACTGCCTGCAGTGCAGGGGGAGATAACCTGGGCTGAACGACCGGGCGGGAACCGTGCAGAGGAGGAGGTTTGAGGGGGGGCTTTTTGGGGAGGGGGAATGAAGGCACAGCATGGGAGGATGCTCTGGGCAAGCGGTCGCTTTGCATCGCCCCCCGGCGGGGAGGCTGCGGTGTGAGTCAAGGTGGTGCCTGCAGTACAGGGGGTCCCGCACTGCAAGAGCGGACTCTTGCCCTGGGAGCATGGCAGAGCCGCCACACCTGGCTGCGTCCCCAGCCACCCCCCGGTGGGGTTTTGGTGGCTGCACCGCCCCAGGGCTGGGGGGAGCCAGGAGCGCTCCTCGGGGGATGTGGCTGCAGAGCTGGGAGCAGCCTCGGGCTCTGGATGCTGCGGGCATGGAGGGGGCAGCAGGGCTGGAGGGCCGGGGGATGCGCTGTGTCTATGGCAGGCTGGGGCTGCTCAGAGCTGGGGCGAGCTCCCCCCGCCGGCTGGCCCAGGCCTGGCTGCTGTGCCCAGTCTGGGATACTGGCACCAGGGGGACAAAGGGCAATTGCCCAGGAGTGCGGAAGTCACAAGCTCCCAACCCGGCACCGTGGGGTTTTCCACTTGGCAGGGGACGTTTCCAGAGACCCACTGATGGGGGTCTCTTGATGAGTCCCTCCAGCTGCTCAAGGAACGTGCCTCAGTTTCCCCTTCTTTTGGAGCAGGCTGGCACCCCCTCTGTGAGCTCTGCCCTGGCTGCCAGGTGGGTGCCATGGACTGTGTCGTGTGAGGGACACAGCGGGAAGTGGGGCCGGTGGGCAGGGTCCTGGGAATGCTCGGGGCCGCGTGTGAGCTCTCAGCACACTCCTGGATGGGCAGCAGCAGCCACTGGAGTTTGCCACCCAGCATTTGCCATGCCAGAGGGATTTGCTGTGCTGCGGAGCACAGGGGATGCTGCAGGGAGCCATTGATGCCAGGAAACCCAAGAGAAAAGGGTGGATGGCCAGACTGTGCGGCAGCAGGACAGGGACACAAGCGTGTCCTGAGCCCCCAGCCCCTCTATGGCACTGGTAGGTCCAGCCCCACTGGCTGGCAGGGTGCAAGTGGAGGCAGGCTGAGCTGGTGGCTCCCTGCCCACTGCTGCCCAAATCCTGTCTGCTGCTGGCCATTAACCATGCTGGAGGTGATGCCGCCAGCATGCTGGGAAGGCCGGCAGTGTGATGGATGGGCAGGCAAGGAGGACTCATCTGGGTTAATGGCCATGGAGCTGGGAGAGAAAAGAGAGGAGTGAGAACTGGGCAGGGCTGAAAGCAAGCTCTGCATGTGCTGTCCCCCCCACCCTGATCTAAGTGTTTTCAGTGTCAGGGTTTTCCCTGCAGGTCGCTTTGCCTTGGTCCGGATGGGCAGGCTTGCCAGCCTGGCTCCTTGCTGGCTGGGCTCCTTCTTTCCCCATGGAGATGGGAATCTTGGGATGCAATTGCTGCTGCCACCTGGGTTGGGATGTCCTTGGCTCATGCTGTGCCATGTCACACATGCTGCCTGTCCCTCTGGCTGTGGCCACTGCTGCCGCTGGAGCAATGGGCAGCACGCGTGCTGTGGCAAGCACCGTTCTGAGCTGCTCCCATACCCCTGTGCACTCACACAGGGCTGGGAGTGGGGGGACACCATTGCTTGCACCCCAGAGACTGGGGCAGGTACCTAATTAGCACACAGTTAATGAGGGGGAGTCTAGTGCCAGGGCTGCAGCTGCTGAGAGATAACCAGCTACCGGCTGGGGGGAAAGAGCACAGAGTGGCAGGCTGGCCTATTTTTGACCAGTGGTGGTGGTTGGGGTGCTGCCATGAGAGGGGGGTGGGAAGGGTAGGGGTCCTCATCCCACTGCCCACCCGCACTGACTGCTGATGAGAGCAAGCAGCTTCCCCCATGCTGGGGTCCTGCCCAGCCCCATGGGGACAGGAGCGGGTGAGGATCATTTTGGTACCTGCTGAATCCCTCATTCCCCGTGGCCCCCTTCCCACAGCTGCCTGTTCGCCCATCCCCTTCTCAAGCCTCCCCATCAATCATGTCTCCCTGCTCCACACCCCCAGCTTGGCTTTCTCCAGGCTGCAATTTTCGGGCTCCACGGGGTGCTTTGTGCTGGCTCAGCGGAGGCGGGAGGCCATTGTGCTCAGTGACAATGATAGCTGCCAGGCGCAGGTGCCCCCACCGGCCTGAATGGCCCCAAGACGGATGGGGTCCTGCTGTCTCCCCCTCTTCCTCCTCCTCACCGCAGCTGGGGGCTGCCAGTTGCCTGCGCCAGGATTTGGGAGCATAGGGGCAGAACGGGGGCTGTGCCGTGGCCCAGCGCTGGTCCTCCTGGGGCTGGGCATGGAGGGCAGAGGCAATGGGAAGGAGGATGCAGTGCTCCGGGTGCAGCACATGGGTGGGGGGCACATCCTGCCCGCGTGGGCCAGGCGAGGCTCCCGATGCTTCCTCGGCACAGGCTGAGCGGAGGCAGGAGCAGCCCGGAGGCTCTGCTCGGCTCTGGCTGCGGGGAGCTGCCGTGAGCATCTGCTCTCAGGGTGCCTGCACCAGAGCCGGGGGCCTCAGGCACCAAGGGGTGCACAGGCGGCACGTGTTCCCCTGTTCCCGGTGCTGGGGTACATCGCAGCACGTGGTGGGGCTGGGGGGAGATGCTGGGGCAGATCAGTGGGGCGGTTGGTACCCTGAGGCACGAGTGCTCCTGGTCCCTGCTGCAGGCACTGCACACCCTGCATGCTCAGGGTGCTCCAGGGATGGGGCGAGCAGTGCCTGTGGGTGTCGGGGTGTTGGGGTCTGGTAGGGTGGGGGCCTGGTAAGGCCGTGCTGCAGAGCCCATCTGTGGGGAGGGCTGCCTGCCAAGGACCAGATCCTGGCCAAAAGACAAGGAAAGCAAAGCAGGGCCTTTGGGGCCAGGCCCGGAAGCCTTCCTGCAGTGGGAGGGTGGCACATGGGTCCTGGGCAGTGTATCCTCCTGGCTTGACACTGGTGAGGGACTGAAGCACCCCTCATATGGGGAGAGACTGGGAGAGCTGGGACTGGTCAGACTGGAAGGAGGCTGGGGCTGAGTGGTCTCCAGCGCTGTGGGTAGGTGTTTGGAGGGGAGGGTGCAGCAAGGAGGGAACAGGCTGTTTCCAGTGGTACCCAGTGATGAAACCAGGAAATTGCATGTGGACACAAGGGAACACTCTATGGTGAGATTGGTCAAATGCTGGCACACACTTCACAGAGAGGCTGTGGAGTCTCCATCCATAGAGACACTCAGAACCCATGAGCTGAGCATCTCTACAGTGCTGGGCAGCTCCTGGTGAGCACCCCCAGCTCCAGCACCAGAGCTCCCTGTTCCATGGCCAGCTGGCACCAGAGCCCATCTCCACCCCAGCCATGCCCTGCATTGATCCCTGGCTGGTGGCATGTGTCCTGCCAGGGACTGGTTGGGATTCTGGCTGGTCACTGGGTCACCCCACACAGTGGGACCATATGGCAGGGCACAGTGAGGTTTCCTGGGGCCGAGGCTCATGGGGAGGTTGCAGGGGGGGCCAGGCTTGATCTCCCTGATCCGAGCTTGCCAAGCCAGTGCCTGGGGTGCAGAGATAGCCCCAGCGCTGCCCGCCAGCTGCTTGTGAGGCTCCCCAGAAGCTCTGCCCTCTCCCGGCTCACACTTCCCATTGTGTGAGCACTGCCCTCGCCTGCTGGTGCTGGTCAGGGCGGCAGAGCTGAGGCAGGCGCAGGGTGCCCCCGGCAGGATGCTCGGTGACCAGTGTGGCTGTAGATAGGGAAGCACAAGCTCGTTTCTAAAAGGCAGTGGAAGGGTGTGACTGCTGGAGGATGAGGGGCAAGGGGGGGGTCGCCCTTCTTCTGGGGGCTCCTTCCTTCGCTCCTCTCCTCTCCTCCTGGTTAATCTTCCATGCCCTTGTGATGGCCTGCGCCGTGTCCTGTGGCACCGCAGAATGGCAAGTCAGGACTGGTACTGAAATTTACTTCCAAGGATCCCCCCCCAGCGCTGGGAAGGGGGATTTGGGGTCCCGCAATGGCAGCAGGTTACATCCTTGAGAAGTGCAGATGCTGTTGAGCCTGCAGAGCCATAGCACCCCCAGGCACTGAACCCCCGGAAGAGGTCTGCTGTATCTGCAAAGCCTGATAAGGTTTCCAACTGACTCCAGCACACAGGGTGCCCAGCAGACGCTTGTGACCCCACGACTCTGCCCTGCTGCCCTGGCCCTGGTGCAGGCTGAGGGATGAGCTTGTGCCTGGCGGGCTGCTGTGCTTGAAGCAGGGCAGCTGCCTGGGATGATGCTGATGTGATGCAGGTCAGTGCATTGGTGGGTGTTGGGTTCCCCTTCCTCCTCCCTGGGTGAGGCAGCGTGCAGCCATGTGGCCAAGCAGATCCCATCAGGAGTGGTGTAGGGCTGCAGTCCAGGTGGGGAGCCAGCGTGGTACCCACCAGCCATATGTGCCAGCATTCTGAGTAACAGTCTTCTGGCTCTGCTCCAGCAGCTCCTTTGCTGTCCAAGCTGATCCCAGTGGGAAAACCCTCTTGGCCCAGCTGTGGCCAGACCTGGATGCACTACAGGCTCTTCCCGGGAGCGGTGGCTGCAGAGCTGGGACAGTGGGGTTGGGGTTTGAAGCAGCATCCCAGGGCCGAGGGAAGAGCCAGTGCTTAGGGGTGCGCTGTGGCCTGGAAGGAGCCCTGCTGGGGTGCGGTGCCAAGCATGCAACCAGCAACCAGCCCATGATGTGTTGGCCCCTGGGGACCAGCCCAGGCCTGGGGGCACAGTGCTGGGAACCTGCTGCCCTCCTGGGGTGCTCTCAGCTGCATACCTGCTGAGGCCCCCGTGCCACTTGGTCTCCACCAGCTTTGGTAGAGCAGGAGGTGGCGTTTCCATCCCTGCCTCTGCCACCTCACTCTTAAGTCTCTGAGCCCCACTGTTACTGGCAGCCAGTGGTTACTGGTAACCAGGGCTCAGCCCCAGGCAGGGAGGGTTCCCGAGATGGGGCAGGGGAGGGCTGGGGCAGAGCCCCACTGTGAGAGCTGCCCTTGAGCTGGTGCCAGGCAGGTTGCCCATGGCTCTGGGCACCAGTGTGGTGCCTCTGGGATGGAGCCAGCGCTGGCTCTGCTGTGGCTCCCCGCAGTGCTGGCTGGGGCTCGCTGGCTGTGAAAGCTGTGTCTGGGGCGAGCAGAGGGGCCAGGGCTCGGTCTGGGGCATGGGGAACACGGGGCCGTGTGGTGCCCAGCGCAGAGCTCCCACCACAGTGCCTGGGGGCTCTCGTGTGCCTCAAAGCTCTCCAGGAGGAAGAGGCAGCCTCTGCCCTATGCTACGGGTGCAAAGGCTCCTGCTCCTAGGAGCTATAGGGTACCCGATAGCCACTTGCTATAGGGGATTGTGTTAGTGTGGTGACCCTGCGGGGCAGCCAGCACAGCAGGGCAATGCCACCCCGTCAAGTCCCACCCGTTGCTAACCAGAGCGCTGGCCTTTGCCTTCCCCTCCCTTTTCTTGGTTGAGGAAGGGCATCGCCAGGCTCGCTCAGTGCTGCCCCCGCAGCCGGCCGGCTCTGACGGTGGCCTTGGCACCCTCCCCGTCGCCAGTGCAAAAAGAAGGGATCCAGCAGAGCTGAGCCACTGGGGAGCTGCCCTTGGCACAGGACAGGCGCTGCCAGCCGAGACACGGGTGCAGTGAGACCCCCGGACCGCCCCTCAGGCAGCGTGAGTGCCCGCCAGGCTGCCCGGCTCGCTCTGGACAGGGGAGCTGCCTCCTGTTCCCCACACTGGTGCCGGTCCAGCCAGCACTGGGGGGAACAGAGCCTGGGTGGGCGGCCAGCCGTGAGTGTAAGGGGCTGTGCAGCGCGATGCTCTGCACGGTGGAGCAAGGGGGCTCGGGCTTTGCTGCCATGCCTGGGGCACCCCAGGCATGTGTTGGGAAGCACTCAAGGGTGGATGTGGGGAGTGGCGCCATCCAAGCTTCTCTGCACAGGTTTGCCACCCCATAGCAGGATGCTGGTGGTTAGTTAGTCTGCACTGGGGGAAACTGAGGCACATCCCCCCCATAGCCACACCACTGCGGGCGTCATAAAACTCCAACGGGTGTCCTGGTGGAGGTGGTGGGACTCTGCCTTTCGGGCTCTGCACTATCCTGGGGCTGCTGCAGTGCTGGCAGCCATACCCCTGTCCTGGGAATGGCTAGCACTGTGACTTCCTGGGCCTGGGAGAGGTTTTTGCTGTGCTGGCTGCCAGAAGGAATTGCAGTAGCAGCACTGCTGGGAGCATTTCAGCTCCGGCCCCTCACAGGAGGTGATGCTGTGTCCCCAGGCAGCGTTCCTGGCTCCATCCTGCCACCCGTGCGGCCTTGGCCCCAGCTAAAGCTGAGTTCCCATGCCCTGCTGCTCCTCATCATCATGGGCTCTCTAGTGCCTCTTCTTGCTGTCACATGCTGCCTGTCCTTTGCAGCAGCAAAAGCAATGACTGTAGCAAACCCAGAGCCTGTGCCTGTATCCACTGCATGGCAAACAGCAGCGGTAGAAGTGGTATTTGTGGCTGGACCCTGCCCTGTCTCCTCTCGACATGTGGCAGGGCATGCTGGGGTGCATGGGTTGTATGTGGATTTGGGGGTCACAGGTGGACCCCGTGCAAAGCTGTGTTCCCCTTGCTGGCTGTGTTGCAGCCTGTGCTCAGGGCCACTCTGGGCTCACCATCTCCATATGCTCTCACAGCCAAGGGGCTGGGAAGGCGATGCATTGGGTCGCTGGGGTGTGCTGGCACAGGGAACAGCAGGGCTGTTTGAACCTGTACCTGGGCACAGCAGTGCTGTACCAGCACTGGCAGGCAGCGTGGGCACCAGTCAAGCCCTGCACCAGTCCTGGGGGACAAAGTGTGATAAAGGATTAAAATGTCCCTCTCAGAAACTGGGGCTGCAGGCTGGAAGGGAGCTGAGGGCATCCTGGTGCATGCCCTGGGGGGTCTGCAGGGGAGCTGGGCACCTGGGGGAGTCAGGGCTTGAGAAGAACCCCAGGTGGGGTTTGGCTCTTTCGTGACCTTGAAGGCTCCTGCTACTCCTGATGCTTTGGCCATCACATTAGAGCTTTGGGTCAGTGGGTCAGTGCTGAGGCCAAGGTGTGCTTGCAGGCTGGTGGGTGCCTGGGGGCTGCCTCTCGCAGCACGCAGCCAGGCACAAGCGTGCAGAGGGCCAGGACCACTGTTCTCTCACGATGCCCTCTGTGCCCACTGCTGGTTTCCCTTTAACGCGCCTTGGCTCCAGCACAGCCGCTGTGGCTGATTGCGGAGGAGCAGCGAACGGAGCTGCCGGGGGCGTTCCGAGGCGATACAAAGACAAGGCGCTGCCAGAGCATCTCTGCCACCCGCTCGGCACCGGCACTCGCCGCACACTCATAGCTGAGCCTTGTGAACACCCCGAGGGGAGGGGAGGGGAGGGGAGACCCCGGCCCGTGCCGCAGATGGGGAAGGCAGAGGCCGATGGCCGGGCTGCTCGCAGGGGGTGCGCTGCCTGCCGGGGCTGCCCTCGGCCCTGCCTTGTCCCCTGCGGGGCCGGGCCGGGCTGGGCTGGGCTGGGCTGGGCCGGGCTGGCCGTACCCCGGCTGTCTGCTCCCTGCCCAGTGCTGGGGTAACAGCACCTCCAAGACAGGTGCTGTCCGGTCTGCTCGGGGGCAGTGGTGTCCCACGAGAGGCGGCAGTCCCAGCTGCAGCTCTGCACTTGGCTTCTGGGGAAGGTAGAGAATCCCCCAGATGCTGCTCTGGGGATGGGGAGGAAGCAACCAGCAGCGGTGGCGCTGTGCTGGTGGGGACCTCCAACTGGCAGCACTGCCGTGCCCAGCAGCATCCTCCCATCTCACAAGTGCTCAATGCCCAGGGTACAGCAAGCATCATTTACTCCGCTACATCCAGCAGAGTGTCTGGGAATGCTAGCGTCCTAGCATCCCCAGAATGTCCCATTGCTGCTCTGGGCCCTGCTTAGCTCCTGGGGACCCAGGGACTGGTGGCACTGGGTTGGGCGGGGGTGGCTTCGGGTGCTCACGATCCTGTGGTCTCTGCAGAAGAGTGTGAAGGAGGGGCTGTTGCTGAAGCAGACAAGCTCCTTCCAGCGGTGGAAGCGGCGGTACTTCAAACTGCGGGGCAGGACGCTCTATTACGCAAAGGATGCCAAGGTGGGCTGGGGACATGCTTCCAGCTTGCTCAGCCAGGGGCTCTGAGGCTGCGAGCCCCGGGAGGAGCCCAAGTCCTGCCTGGTGGACTGGGGCACCGGTCTCTCCCCTGCAGTCGCTGATATTTGATGAAGTGGACCTCTCCGATGCCAGCGTGGCTGAGACCAGCACCAAGAACATCAACAACAGCTTCACGGTGAGGCAGGCACAGGGCTGCTGCTTGGAGCCTGGCAGAGCCATGGGGCACCCCACAGCATAGCCCTGTGCTCCTGGAGGTGGCTCTGGAGGCGGCATGCTGGGGTTTGCTGGGGGTGGCTGGCTGCATGGTGGCTTTGCACGGGGACATGGGGACAGTGGCTGCTGCAGGTGATCACCCCATTCCGGAAGCTTATCCTGTGTGCGGAGAACCGGAAGGAGATGGAGGACTGGATCAGCGCCTTGAAGTCTGTCCAGAAGTGGGAGATCCATGAGGTGACGTTGGCAAGGGGCTGCACTGGTGCTGGTCTGCAAGCGGGTACCTGTCAGGAGCCTTTGGCTGCTGAACGGGAGCTGCTGTCCTCGGTGCAGCTGCGGGGAGTACAGGAGCGGGGAGGGAAGGAGGGAGTGCTGGGGGTGCCATGGGACTGAGGGGCAGGGCCGTGCCCCACACAGGCCACACAGTTCAACATGGAGCACTTCTCGGGCATGCACAACTGGTACGCCTGCTCCCATGCCCGCCCCACCTTCTGCAATGTGTGCCGTGAAGCGCTGCCAGGGGTCACCTCCCATGGCCTCTCCTGTGAAGGTCAGTGCTGGGGTTGGGCTGGGGGCCCCCTCAGAGGCTGGCCTGGAGCAGGAGGGATATGGGGTGATACCCACTGGCCGCCATCACTGGCATCCCTTGGGGACCATCCCTGCTCCCCCCCACTCAGTCTGCAAGTTCAAGGCACACAAGCGCTGCGCTGTCAGAGCCACCAACAACTGCAAGTGGACAACCTTGGCCTCCATCGGCACTGACATCATCGAGGATGAGGATGGGGTGAGCTGGGGAGCCTCCGCAGGGGACTCCAGCAGAGCTGGCCTTGTTGTGCCCCCACATCGGGGTCTGGGGGACCCTGTCACCAAGCTGTCCCCTGCACTCTGTGGCCTCTGGGCTTGGCTGGTGGGGACACGGCCCAGGGACACCCCCTCCACCTCCCAGCATCCTAAAGGATAAATCGCTTTCCATGTCTGCCACCCGCAGACATTTGCTGAGGACGGCCCGGCCCTGGTCCATGCATTGGCAGCTGCAGGGCAGGGATGAGCAGGAATGGGGGGGACCTGGAGCTGCCTGGCCCTGCTGTGGGGACTGTCTCCTGGGTGCTGCTGTCCCTCGGGCATAGCGGTAGCCGGTGCTGTGCTGCCGGTGACCCCTCTTTTCTGCAGGTGGCCATGCCCCACCAGTGGCTGGAGGGGAACCTGCCTGTCAGTGCGCGCTGTGCTGTCTGCGACAGGACCTGCGGCAGCGTCCGGCGGCTGCAGGACTGGCGGTGTCTCTGGTGCAAGGCCATTGTAAGGATGTGTCCATCCCAGTGCCCACCCTGCCCCTCCTGGGTGCATCACTGGGAAACAGGCTGGGGGCTTTGGTGCCACATCCCGTAGCTCTGCTGATGCACTTGTCTCTGCGTCCCCAGGTTCACAGTGCCTGCAAGGAGCTCTTTGGCAAGAGGTGCCCTCTGGGCCAGTACAAAGTGTCCATAATCCCACCGACCGCCTTGAACAGCATCGATTCAGACGGTGAGTCATGGAGAGGATAGGGCTGGGCTGTGGGTGGAGGGGGACAGCTTGTTTGGGACAGGACTGTGAGCTCTCTGAGCCTCTCTACAGGCTTTGATCTGTGGCACTAAGCCTGCTTTCCTGTGGGGCACCAGGAACATCACCATCAGTAGGCTCCAGAGTCAGTGTCCATCCCAGCCGCACCTCTGGTTTAAGGGTTGCTTGTTGCCCAGGTTGACTCTCACAGTGGCCCTGACCGTGGTCAGTGGCACCAGCCCTGGGGCACTGATGTGGGGTGCCCCACTTTGCACCCCAGTGGTTCAGCACCTCACAGGGCAGGGTGAAGTCCTTGCTTCGGTCATTTCTTCGTGTCTGAACCTCGTTGAGTTATTGGTAGTGCAAAGCACAGCCTCTTCCCCCCCCCCGCCATGGCTGGTGCAGGGTGCTGGGGAGAAGCAATGTGCAGCCCTGGGGTTGCCCCCTGCTGTTCCCACAGCCTCTCTAGAAGGCCCCAGTAGCCTCTGGCAAGTGAAATCTGTTCTGCTCCGGATATTTCCTTCCTCATTCTTTAATAGTTTTCACTGCTCTCCTCAGCTGGTGGCTCATCTGCTGCTCCTTACTCATCGGGTGCTGGCAGGGGAGCCATCACGCGGCTTCTCCTCCGGCTCCCAGGGCTGCTCGTAGCTCATTGCAGAAGCATCTCTGCCTGGTGCCTCTCCTGAGGCTGGTGTGGCTGCCATGAGCCCAGCTTTGCTGCAGAGCCATGCCATCACGGTGTCCCTCACCATGCAGTGGTGTCCCTCAGCACGGGTGCTGCTGGTGCAGGCTCCTCTGGGCAGCCACGCTCTGACTCAGCAGCCCCCAGTGTTTCCCTTTGCCAATGGCCCCATTCAGCTGGGCTGGGAGCAGAGATGGGGCCATGCCAGGCCGCGCTGGACCAGCCGGTGCTGAGCTGAGGGATGCTGCTCCCAGGCGGTGGAGCCAGCGGGGCTCCCAGTCAAGGGGCTCCCAGTGGGGCTGGTGCTGCTGGCAGTGAGGGCTGATGCAGGATCCCTGTCAGAGGACTACCCGGTGTGCCAAGGGCACAAGCCAGCGGGCACTTGCCCTTGCCCCGGTATGGCCAGGATGGGCTGGAGCAGAGCATGGCTGCGAGCCAGTGCTGAGCCTCCTCTGCATCAAACACATTTTGTTCCCCATCTCATTTCTTTAAAAGCATGATTCTGGCTGCCAAGCTTCCTGAGGCTTCTGAGTCACCCCCACCCCACCGGAGCCTGGCAGAGCTGGGGGTGTCAGCAGCCCCCCAGGCTCTGGTTGGTCCCCTGTGGTCATGCCAGCTGCTAGTGCCACCTCTGGGCGCACCACTCCTGGTGGGAGCATGTCCTGCTCCCGTCTGGGTTTGCTGGGTTGGTCGCAGACAGGCTGTTGGCACAATGTGGAACTGGCTCTCCTGTGCACCCACTGCCACTGCCCTTTATGGAGCGGCAGCCCAGGGATGTGAGTCAGCTTGGTGACACATTTGTGCCTGAAGGGATGGTGATGGAGCAGGAACCTGGTTTGGATCTGCCCCAGCCCTAGCCTTGCCCATCCGTAGCTCCATCCCTGTTCCCATTCACAGTTCCACCTCTGAATCTTCCACACCTTGTCATCCCCTGGGCAGCCCCAGTCGCTGTCTCTCCTGCCTGACCCCAGCACCCTGCAGGGGGGTGCAGCACAGTCAGGGCTGTCCATGTGGCCTCTGCTCTCTGGAGGCAGCTCCGTTAGCCAGGGCTGGGGCTCATGCACTCTCAGGCTCGCTGCAGGTTTCTGGAAGGCCACATGCCCCTCGAGCTGCTCCAGCCCACTCCTGGCCTTCGTCAACTCCAAGAGTGGGGACAACCAGGGTGTCAAGTTCCTGCGCAAATTCAAGCAGTTCCTCAACCCAGCCCAAGTGTTCGACCTCATGAATGGGGGCCCCCACCTGGGGTAGGTGCTGGGCTGGGTGGCGTGGGGTGGCCGGTGGGGTGCTGCAGGCACCCGGCTCCGCTGCAGCCCTGTCTCTTCTCCCTGCACCAGGCTGCGCCTCTTCCAGAAGTTCTCCACCTTCCGGATCCTGGTGTGCGGGGGCGATGGCAGCGTGGGCTGGGTGCTCTCCGAGATCGATGCCCTGGGCCTCCACAAGCAGGTGAGTGGGAGTGCCATGAGCCAGCCCCAGCCCCGGGGCACTGGGAGCGATGGGCACAGCTGTGGCAGGAGCAGCTCTGAACGCTCCATCCCGTCCCTGTCCGCAGTGCCAGCTGGGCGTCCTGCCCCTGGGCACCGGCAACGACCTGGCGCGGGTGCTGGGCTGGGGCAGCCTGTGCGATGATGACACCCAGCTGCTGCAGATCCTCGAGAAGCTGGAGAGAGCCACCACCAAGATGCTGGACCGGTGAGCGTGGCACGGGGCACGTGCTGCTCTGCGCCTGCCCAGCGCTGGCACCTCGCGTGTCCCCCTGTGTGGCGCTGGGAGGTGGCGGGCAGCAGCGGTCTCTGCTCGGCAGGTGGAGTGTGCTGACCTATGAGGTGCCCAAGCAGTGCTCCCTGGCACTGAAGGAGGAGAATGGGGACTCCAACATCCAGGTGGGCACCAGGAGCAGGCAGGGTGGGATTGCACCGGGAGGGCTGAGGCCGGGGGTCCCTGGGGACCAGGGCTGAGGGGGCTGGCTCCATGTGGTGGTGACGTGAGTCTGGCGGGTGTCAGCCTGGCAACTGTGGTGCCTGGGAGGGCAGCAGGGTGAGGCAGAGCTGGCCTGAAACCGGCAGGTTGTTCTGGACTCATCCCTGTGCTCCACCTCACCCCTTGCCTCAGTTTCTCTTCTGCTGTGGCTGAGCATCCCTTGTGCCTGGCAGTGCGGGCATGGCAGAGCAGGGCTGTTCGTCCCTGCTCCAGGGCTGGCTGGGCAAGGCTCTGCCCTGGAGCAGGACACCAGGCTGGGTGGCATGGTTCCAACTGTCCTCTCCTGTCCCACCCCAGGCTCAGATCTCCCACTACGCTGACTCTGTTGCCTCCCACCTGGCCAAGATCCTGGAGTCAGACAAGCACTCGGTGGTGATCTCCTCTGCAAAGTAAGGAGGGGGCTGGCGATTGGGGTGCTGGAGACCCCCACTGTGTCCCCCGCAGTGCTGAGCCCCACCACTGGTAGCACCGGTGCCAGGCAGATCATGCTGGCACTGCCAGCCTAGTGCAGGGGGGCATTACCCTGGGGCAGCCCCCCTGGCTGTGCTTGGCTGGGGCATGCCCCTTCCCACCTTCCAGCTGCTTCCCCTGGCAGGTTCCTCTGTGGCACCATCAATGACTTCGTGGCCGAGGTTGGGCGCGCTTACAAGAGGGCAACAGAGAACAAGCAGGAGGCAGAGCTGATGGCGCGGAAGGTGGGTGCAGGGGAGGCGGCCGAAGGACAGGGTGATGCTGGGGGGCACAGCCCATGCACTGGAAGGGCTGGTGGGGTCTGCTCTGGTGGCCGGTGCCCTTGCTGTGCATGCAGCAGGGTGTGCTGTGCCTGGGGTACCCAGTCAGGCATGCAGCGCCTGGGCGAAGATGGGGTGCCAGCACTCAGGGTGCCCAGGAAGCACCCACCCTGCTGGGGAGATGTGGCTTGTGCCCGGGTGCTGAGCTGGCGCATCCTGCAGTGCGCCATGCTGAACGAGAAGCTGGACTCACTGGTGCGGGAGCTCAGCGAGGAGGCTCAGGCTGTCGTGGTCCCTGAGGGGATTGCACAGGCCACTGCTGACACCAAGGACCAGGAGAAGGGTGGCGGCTTCAACCCCAGCCCCGTGCCCCGCATCTTCAAATCCAAGGAGCAGCTGATGCTGCGGGCAAACAGCCTGAAGAAAGCCCTGCGGCAGATCATCGAGCAGGCGGAGAAAGGTGAGGGGCAGCCAGTGGCTTGCATGGGGCTGCAGAGCCCCCCCAGGCTAGTGCCAGACCCCTGCCTTGGTTTCCCCTCTGAACACTTGAGGTGGCAGCAGTGCTGTGCAGTCCAAGGGCATCAGCCCTTCTGCAGTGCTTGGCCTGGCCGATGGAAGTCCTCGGCATGGGGCAGAGCGCCCAAGGCTGACCCGGGGAGGGTGCATGGGGAGGGCACACAGGGCTGCCCAAACTCACTGTCATGCCCCTTTTCACATCCAGCTGTGGATGAGCAGAACAAGCAGACGCAGGCCTACCAGGGCAGCTTGGGCCCCAGCAAGAACAGTTCAGAGGAGCTCAACAAGGAGGAAGAGAGGCTGAGTAAGATGCCAATGGGACACGTGTTTTTTGGGGGTGGAATGGGGGTGCGCTGTGGGATGGGCTCAGAGCAAGAGCCAGTTCAGCATCTGCCTGCTCTCTGCTTGGCCAGGCTCCCGGCAGGAGACGGTGACCTCTGCATCCTCCTCTGTCATCCTGGACCGGCCGGACAACTTCGGCAGCTTGCAGTTCCCTGAAGACCCCAGTGTCCTGTGAGTCTGGGGCCATGTCCCACTGGGGACCCTTACCCACCCTTGCTCCCCATTGCTGGGAGGGAGCACAGCTGGGACCATGCTGCCCCTTGCCTGTGGCCACTGGGGCATCCTCTGCATCCTGGTGCCCAGGCTTCCCTTCCTGGTGCAGGATCTCTTGCTGCCAGCACGGTGGCCAGCACTGTGCCCACGCTGGGAGCTCTGAGCTGTGGGTGCTGGCTTCAGTCAGGCTTCCCGGTGCCAGCCCCTCCCGGAGCTCCCACCGCAGCTCCAGCGGGTTCATACCGTGTCCCCTGGTGCCAGCCCCGCAGATGGCTGTGGTGTGCAGCTGCCACCCAACCCGCTTACCCCATCTGCTGCTTTCAGCCACTTCTCAGAGAAATGCGTCATGAATAACTACTTTGGCATCGGCCTGGATGCCAAGATCTCCCTGGAGTTCAACAACAAACGGGATGAGCACCCCAAGAAGTGCAGGTTGGCTGGACCAGCCCTGGAAAAATATATGCCTCTGGTTCTTGGGTGCCTGCAGCAGGAGGGGCTATGAGGGTGCCAGGAGCCATGGGACTGATGTTGCCTGGCTGGGGCCCCCTTCCTGCAGCAGGTTTCCCACCTGCACCCAGCAGAAGGGAGCTCACAGCCCCTCGCACTGCCCTGCTTCACCCTGCAGTAGCCGCACCAAGAACATGATGTGGTACGGGGTGCTGGGCACGAAAGAGCTCCTGCAGCGCACCTACAAGAACCTGGAGCAGCGGGTGCAGCTGGAGGTATGGGTCTGGGGCACAGGGAGTGGGGGGGGGGCAGCGGCCCCCCAAGCTCAGCCCTCTCTTGCAGTGCGACGGGGTGCCCATCTCGCTGCCGAGCCTGCAGGGCATCGCGGTGCTCAACATCCCCAGCTACGCAGGGGGCATCAACTTCTGGGGAGGCACCAAGGAGGACAACGTGAGTGCCAGGGCCGTGGAGCTGGGAGAGGGCTGTGATGTCCTTCCTGTAGCCTGGGGAATCTCAGAGCCCTCAGGCAGGAGCCTAGGGTGTCCCTGCCTCAGGCACACACACAGGGGGAAATGTGGGTCCCAAGACGAGCCCAGTCTGGGAGTCTCACTTGTACTGGTCCTCTGCAGAACTTTGGGGCTCCATCCTTTGATGACAGGAAGCTGGAGGTGGTGGCCGTCTTTGGCAGCATCCAGATGGCCGTGTCACGGGTCATCAACCTCCAGCACCATCGCATTGCACAGGTAGGGGCAAGGGTCCCTGCAGGACCCGCGTGGTGCAAGACACGTTTGGGGCACCAGCTGAGCTCCTGGCTGGCACTGGCACTGCACTGGGAGGCTGCGCAGCAGTTGAAGCCAGTGGGGCAGTGCTGGCTGCGCTGCCAACCCCAGGCTCTCTGCCCCGCAGTGCCGTGTGGTGAAGATCACCATCCGGGGGGATGAGGGTGTCCCTGTGCAGGTGGATGGAGAAGCATGGATCCAGCCACCCGGCATCATCAAGATCCAGCACAAGAACCGAGCGCAGATGCTGACGCGGGATCGGGTGGGTGCAGCTCGGCGTTGCGCTGGGGCACAGGGGTGCAGCAGGCTGAGTGAGGGGCCATCTCCACCCCTCGCAGGCATTCGAGAGCACTCTCAAGTCCTGGGAGGACAAACAGAAGGGCGAGAGTTACCGTGCGGCTGCGCGGCCGCGGCTCAGCTCCCAGCAGTCCATGGAGTACCTGACGGAGGAGGAGAGCAGCCTCTTGCAGCAGGTCTCGCGGGTGGCCGAGACCCTCATTGCCAGGTCTGGCCGTGGGACAGGTGACGTGGTGGCCATGGGGCAGGGCAGATCTGCTGCGGCGCGGCCACCCAGAGCTCCAGGGGTCTGTGTCCCCGTGCCCGGGGAGCCCCAGCAGCTCCAGCCCCTGTCTCCCACAGGATCCATGAGGCAGCCAAGGCTCACAGAGCTGTGGAGCAGGAGCTGGCGCACGCTGTCAACATCAGCTCCCTGGCACTGAGCGAGGCCCTCTCCAACAGAACCGCAGGCACTTCGGAGGTGAGCTGGGGCTGGGGGTGCGGGACAACCTCTGCCCAGCCCGCCCGGGTCCTGCCGCTCATGGGGCACCCCTCCCGGCCCCCAGTTTCTCAGCAGGAGCGTGGCTGTGGAGGTGGTGCTGAGCATCAAGGAGCTGTACACCGAGACCAGGGCGTTCCTGGAGGCGAAGGCGGTGAGTGGGGGTCCGCGAGCGCCCTGAGCCCCCCGGGCAGGAGCCTGCGCCCTGGCACGGCAGCAGAGCTGGGCACAGCCCCTGTTCCCACAGCTGGACTCGCCGCAGGAGGAGGAGGCGCTGCACGGGCCCCTGGGTGTGCTGGGCCAGGAGCTGCAGCGGCTGCTGGACATCCACTGGCTGGGGCCCATCGCCCACCCCGCTGAGGAGGTTGGGGTGCACAGGGGCCGGGAGAGGGGTGGCCCGGGGGGGGCAGTGCCCTGCTCAGCCTGGCCTCTTGCAGGAGGGTGCCGGCAGCACCAACAAGGGCAGCTTCAAGCTTCGCCTCAACATCCCCAAGCCCAGGAAGGACAAGGCACAGAAGCAGAAGACCAACAGCGTGCTCCCAGGTAAAGCACGTGCAGCACATGCTGGTAGGGACCCCTAGATGCCATCGCCTTCCTGTCCTGGGCATGCTGTGGAGATACCCTCTGGGAGGGGGACAGGGCATGTCCTGGCTGGCTGGGGATGTCCTTTGTCACCAACAGCCCCATAGGCCTTAGTTTTTCTGCTCTCGGACATACGGAGCCCCCTGGCCCTGTTACTCCACCACCAGCGCAAGGGGCAGAAGGGGCTGCGGAACAGCTCAGCCCTTTGGGTAAGTCTGTGCCCCAGGGCTGGGAGGCTTGTCGAGGGGGACGTGCTGAGATGCTCTGCAGGTAAGCTAAGGAGAGGAGGAACCTGCTGTGGCTGCAGCCCTGCCAGGGATGGAGGAGGGATGCTGGCTGCAGCCTGCCCCACCGCTGCCCTCAGTGCATGCCCTGCTGGACCCTGCTGCCTCACCGGCACCCACCCACCTCTGTGGTTTTCCTCCCTGCTAGCAGACAAGTGGGGCTCCGAGGAGGTGGCAGCTTGGCTGGAAGCGCTCGGCTTAGGGGAGTACAGAGACATTTTTGTTCGGCATGACATCCAGGGCTCTGAGTTGATCCTGCTGGAGAGGAGAGACCTGAAGGTACAGCCCTTCTCGCGCACTGCTTGCTTGGCTGGCATGCAGGGGGTGGGAGGAGGGAAGCAGGCTCGCCCTGGACATCCAGGCTCTGAACACCCATACCAGGATCAACAGCACCATGGCTGCTGCTGCACGCAGGCATGGGGACCTGCCTGTAAGAGAACAGAAGGCTCCTAGCAAGGACTGTGCTGGGGCAGGGAGCATGGGGAGAGCTGGGCATTGCAACCTCACCCTCCACACTGCAGCTTGCCCGCGGCAAGGGCTGGTCCCCTATGAGCACATCAGCAGCCCTCTCTCCTCCCTGCAGGACCTGGGCATCACCAAAGTGGGCCACATGAAGAGAATCCTCCAGGCCATTAAGGAGCTCAGCAACCCGCCCTAGGCCATGCTGAGTGCTGTCCCCAGGGAGCAGGGGTCGGGCAGGGGGAATGCAAGGTCCCTGCTGTGCCCTGTGTGTTTGGAGCAGCCCTGCTTGCCTTGCTTTGCCTGTTCGTCCCCCAGAGTCCCTGAAGCCGCTGCTTCTCCACAAGCCTGTGGGACTGGAACCACTGGAACCGAGGTCTAACCCCCCATCCAGGCCCTGGCAGCACCACTAGAGGAGCTGGGGCTGCCATGTGTGTGCCTGTGCTGGGGCCAAAGCAGAGATTCCCCTTCCCCATGTGGGTATTGAAGCTGTGTAAATATCTCGAGAAGAGACACTCATTGCTGCTGCTCATGTAGTGTCATTACTGAGGGGTAGGCAGGGGGTGGGGGGGACCCTTCCCTCCTTCACCCCTCAGCTTCCTGCTCCCCATCATGCAACAAGCCCCTTGCCCTGCCCCAACGCAGCAAGGGGAACTGCAGCGTACTCCCCGTCAGCCCTGCTCCTGTCCCAACACCAACACGAGCCAGCCCATAAGACAAACACATTATTTTATTCACAACTACATGAACTTTCTTTTTTAATCCCACTCCCTCCCCTTTAGTTAAAATTCTTCTTTATGTACATGGTGTTCCTTCGCAAGAGAGCACCCAACTATTTACAGGCTATGTACAGAGACAGGGCTAGCAGCTCTTCAGTATCTCCTCCAGCTTCAGCATATCCATGGGGGTGACCTTGGCAACCTCAAAGAAGACCCTGGAAGGAAGCATGTTGGCTCAGACCTCAGCTACAGCTCCACGCATCAGAGCCCCGAGGTCCCTATGGCACACAAGGGCACGGGGTTGTGGTGGTGCCACCGTGCACAGGGAGGGCAGAGCCCCGTGACTCGCACCTGTGTGAGTACTTGGTGCGCACGGCCTTCAGCTTGTCCCGAGGCTGGTATGTGAGCAGGAAATTCAGCCTCTTGACCAGAGAGTGCAGGTCCTGGCAGCGGTACCCACTGTAGTACTCCAGTGTGGGGGTCTGCAAAGTGACAACAGGGCTGGGCACTCTCAGCCATCATCCTCCCTCTCCAGCCCCCCCAACCTGAGCATGGTCCTGGAGCATCACCCGTGCTCCATCCACTCCCGCACCCCACGGTGCCTCCCCGGGCACCTTGGCAGAGCATGGGGCTGAGTGGGCACTTACCCAGCCGCCGAGATTCTTCATGGTGAGCGCCAGCAGCAGGCAGCTGGCAGCCAGCTTGGAGGGGCTCTCACGGGCATAGTCGTACTCCTGCAGGGTCATCTCGCAGAGGAAGCGGGCCAGCGTCAGCGTCTCCATGGTGGCATGGGCACACTGTGGCCAGGCAGGCATGCAGGGAAAGGCTCAGCCTCTACAGCAATGAGGTTTCCTCCCCCTTCTCACCCTTTCCAGGATCTAGTGTTGCCTCTGGGGTACAGGACACAGATTCCACACCCCACCAGCATCCTCACACCTGGCCCAACCCTTCCTTGTTGCGAGCCCTGGGCCTCAGGGATGCATGTCACCCCCTGGGAAGCCAGCACATGGGGTGTCTGGAGGCACTGTGCAACCAGCCCACCCTCCTGCTGCACCCACCTTGGCAAAGCGCCGCAGGAAGCGGTAGGGGATGGGGATGTTGATGTCGAAGTTGAGGGCGGTGAGGATGCTCATCTCCATGGCAATGAGCTCTTCCCGCTTGTAGGCATCATCACAGATGTAGAGAAAGTCATCCACGCATGGTGGGCACCGCTCCTGTGGGGCACAACCACTCAGCACCCTGACAGGGCTCAAACTGGCACTACCCAGGAAATCCTATCAACCAGTCTGCAGGCCCTGTAAGGGCTCATGCCCTGCCAGACCCCAAAAGGACTGTTACAAGACCCAGTGGGGCTTGTGTGTCACCTGCACTGCCCCAGCCTGTGGCAGTGACTCGGGCTCTTGCTTGCCTGAGGGGAGCTTGGGTGTCTTGGTAGTGTCTCCAGAGCAGAGAAGCCAGGTCTCCAGTGACACCAGGAGACAGGATCCAGCCCATGAGGACTGCATTCACAGCCCTTTGGCACAGGAAGGGTCAACACAAGGACAGGCATGCCCCCCCAAGCTGCTCCCAGGGCAGCAGCCTGGCACCACAGGGACCTGGCCTCCTTCAGTGACCTGTGGGGATGAGGGAGGCCCAGCACCCACTCCACCCCAGCACAGCACATGAGGAGTCACCTCAAATTTGCAGGCAATGAGGATGGCAGTGGATCCAATGAGCTGCAGCTTGTCTCTCATGCTCACCACCTCTACCAGGTAGTGGTCCACCAGCTTCACAGCCAGATAGAGCGTCTCGTGGTTCAGCTCAAAGTTCTCCTGCAGAGATGGGGGCAGGAGGGAGGTGTCAGGCAGAAGGCACCCACACCCCCCCCCCAGTTCCATGGCAGGGGCCAGAGGCTCACCCCCAGCCTGGGGAAGGGCAAGGTCAGCTCTGAACTGGGGACACCCAAGGGAGCCTCTGCCACCACACTGTGATCCCCCCCATCCCCCCCAACCCAGGTTGGGACAGACCTGCAGAAGGCCATGCCCTCTCCTCATGGCCTGGTTACATACCTGCACCTCCACCATCCAGTCCACCAGGATGGCACGCATCTCCCCGCTGATGTCTGGCTGCTTCTCCATGTAGTCAGGGAGTATAAACTTCTCCTGCCAAGGTACTGGCTGTCAGGGACTCACCAGGCACCAGCACCAGCACTCCTGTCCCATGCAGGCCCCCACCAGAGCCTCGGGGCAGCAGGCAGCCCTGCTCATGCCAGGGCACTCCCCAGACAGGCATCACCCACCTCTCTTCCCCTCATGTACTCAAAGATGTCTTTGGCGTACTCGGCGTTGGCATAGGGGTCCCCCAGCTGCTCCTTGTCAATGTCCTCCACAACAGGCACCTGGTGGGACAGAGCCAGCGCTCAGGGGATAACCCCAAGCCCTGTGTGTGCTGGTTACTCCTTCGGGACAAGGCTGCAGTACCCCTGGCCCCCATTTCCCATCTGCCCCCTTCACTGCAGCCCCACCCTACCCTTTTCCATAGAAGGTCTTTTGAAGACAGAAGGTTTGGGGGGTTACCCCAAACCCTCCCCAGCTTCACATCACACTGCCCAAGTGCCCTGGCATCACCAGTGGTAGCCTTAGACCAGCACCATCAGGATGGGATGGGACTGGGGCCATGCTGCAGCCCAGGGTCCATACCCTCTCCTTGGAGGGATCCAGTACCTGAACAGGCACCAGCTCCACTGGCACAGAATCCTCCTTGGGTTCTGCAGGAGCCTCTACCAGGGGGCTTTTCTTCATTGACCTGGACAGGACAAGAACATGAATCATTGCTGGGAGGAGGCCAGATCTCCTGCCTGACTCTCCAGAGCCCCTTGCTGCCTGAGGAACGGTCTAAACCACCCCTAGAATGTCCCCATATTGACTCTTAGAATCATTTAGGTTGGAAAAGACTTTCAATGTCATCCAGTCCAACTGCAAACCTAATGTTGCCAAGTCCACAGCTAAACCATGCCCCCGAGTGCCACATCCATGTGACTTCCAAACACCGCCAGGGATGGTCAAGCAACTGCTTCCCTGGGCAGCCCATTCCAGTGTTTGACAAGCCTTTTGGTAAGGAAACTTTTCCTAGTATCCAACCTAAACCTCTGGCATAACCTGGAGCTGTTTTACCTGTTGTCTGCCCTCCCCATCTGGTTCACAGTCTCCCCTGCCCAAAGGAAGTCACCACCACAGCTTGTTCTTCCCCATGGGAGAGATCCCCTGGTCCCAGTCCCCTCTCCTCTGGTTACTCACTTTTTCAGGTTGATCTCGTTGTTCTCGGCCACCCCCAGACCAGCATGGGTTTTCTGCACCTTGTTCGGTACTGCTTTCACAGCCTCCTTCTTCCCTGCCACCACCTGGTTCTTGTGAGACTGTTTGGGTGAGAATAGGGGCATACAGAGGGCTGCCTTGCAGGGAGACCTCTCCTCCCACAGACAGGACATGGGACACCCCCCAGTCTGTGCTGGAGTTGGTACCCAGCCCCGCTCCCTCGGGGGGCTCAAAGGGGGTACCAAAGCAGAAGCACTTACATTGGTGATGTCCCCAAATGCTGACCTCTTCTTGGGTCTACCCTGGGGTGAGGATGGAGACCTCTTGGCCTGAGAGCTCTCCTCCTGCAATAGAAGCTGTTTGAAATGACAGCCTGCTGCCCCAAAGGAGACTCCCACATCCCTCTCATGGCTCAGGACTCACCTTGTCAGGGTTGGCATTCTCTGCAGCAGGACCCATCTTGCCTGCTCGGGGCTGCTTGGTGGTCACCATCTTGGCATTGCGTGTCAATGGCATCCTCTCCCTCAGCCTCTACAAACAAGCTGGGAGTGGAGCAGGACTTAATGCAGGCGGCTGCCCAGAGACACCCTCACAAGCCACAGCACTTGTCCCTTCTTGGGGTAGTGCAGCAGGGACAAGCACCGACACCCTCCCAAGCATGGCAGAAGGTGTTCTGGGGGTGCAGGGAAGGGCTGGTATGCTCTTCCCAGGGGAAAACAGGACACGATGGACATGTTGCCCCATGACCCCTGCCAACAGCACCCTGCTGCTAGCGGGGCTGATGTGTGAGAGACAGTGCACAGCTCCCTGCATCTCAGAGAGGGATACAAGAGCTCCCACTGCTTTACCCCCCACCCCAAACACAGGGTGGGTACGTGAGCTTAGGATAACCTCCACACTCCAGAGGAGCAGAAGCCCCCAGGACAAGGGTGCCCAGCGCTGCCCTCCCTCAGGGAGCTGGGAAACGGGCCTGCAGGGGGATACCGAGTCCATAGAGAGCAGCGGTCCAGCACCCTCGAAGGAGGAAGGGACTCAGCATCCACCCCTAAGAGCAGGTCGCACTGCCCTGCAGCCCAGGATCCCACACAGAGCCGGAGGTCCCCTCTCCTGCAGCTCCCGAGGGACTGCGGGTCCCAGAAGCCACCCTCCCCGGCAGCCGCACCGCACTCACTCCCCCCGCAGCCGCACCGCACTCACTCCCCCCGCAGCCGCACCGCACTCACTCCCCCCGCAGCCGCACCGCACTCACTCCCCCCGCAGCCGCACCGCACTCACTCCCCCCGCAGCCGCACCGCACTCACTCCCCCCGCAGCCCCAACGCACTCACTCCCCCCGCAGCCCCAACGCACTCACTCCCCCCGCAGCCCCAACGCACTCACTCCCCCCGCAGCCGCACCGCACTCACTCCCCCCGCAGCCCCAACGCACTCACTCCGCCCGCAGCCCCAACGCACTCACTCCCCCCGCAGCCCCAACGCACGCACGCACCCGCAGCCCCAACGCACGCACGCACCCGCAGCCCCAACGCACGCACGCACCCGCAGCCCCAACGCACGCACGCACCCGCAGCCCCAACGCACGCACGCACCCGCCCGCAGCCCCAACGCACGCACCCGCCCGCAGCCCCAACGCACGCACGCACCCGCAGCCCCAACGCACGCACGCACCCGCAGCCCCAACGCACGCACGCACCCGCAGCCCCAACGCACGCACGCACCCGCAGCCCCAACGCACGCACGCACCCGCAGCCCCAACGCACGCACGCACCCGCAGCCCCAACGCACGCACGCACCCGCAGCCCCAACGCACGCACGCACCCGCAGCCCCAACGCACGCACGCACCCGCAGCCCCAACGCACGCACGCACCCGCAGCCCCAACGCACGCACGCACCCGCAGCCCCAACGCACGCACACCCGCAGCCCCAACGCACGCACGCACCCGCAGCCCCAACGCACGCACGCACCCGCAGCCCCAACCACCCCGCAGCCCCAACGCACGCACGCACCCGCAGCCCCAACGCACGCACGCACCCGCAGCCCCAACGCACGCACGCACCCGCAGCCCCAACGCACGCACGCACCCGCAGCCCCAACGCACTCGCTCACCCGCAGCCCCAACGCACTCGCTCACCCGCAGCCCCAACGCACTCGCCACCCGCAGCCCCAACGCACGCGCCACCCGCAGCCCCAACGCACTCACCCGCAGCCCCAACGCACTCACCCGCAGCCCCAACGCACTCACCCGAGCCCCAACGCACTCACCCGCAGCCCCAACGCACTCACCCGCAGCCCCAACGCACTCACCCGCAGCCCCAACGCACTCACCCGCAGCCCCAACGCACTCACCCGCAGCCCCAACGCACTCACCCGCAGCCCCAACGCACTCACCCGCAGCCCCAACGCACTCACCCGCAACCGCACTCACTCCCCTCGCAGCCCCACCGCACTCACTCAGCCCCACCACACTCACTCACCCGCAACCGCACTCACTCCCCCCGCAGCCCCACCGCACTCACTCAGCCCCACCGCACTCACTCACCCCGCAACCGCACTCGCCCGCAGCCCCCTGCCCCCCGCCCTCACTCCCCTCACTGCCCTCACTCCCCTCACTCCCCTCACTCCCCCGCAGCCCCCCGCAGCCCTCCGCACTCACCCGCAGCCCAGCTCCACGCCGCAGCCGGCCCCGGCTCTTTTGAAAGTAGCAGTTCAACTGCGGCCGGCCAACAGTGGCCGAGCGTCCTCCAATCAGAGAGCGGGGCGCGGCCACGCAGCCGCCAATCGGCGAGCAGGTAAGGATGCGGTTGCTAAGGGGCAGGACGGCAGCATTTAAAATTCACCCCAGCCAACCAATGGAAGCGCGAGCCGGCAGCGGGGCGGGCCGGCCGGCCTCGAGGCGGGCGGTGATTGGTGGGACGCGTTGCCGTTTAAATGGCCGCGGCGCCGCTGGGGAGGTGTCATGGTGGCGCTCGGGCTGAGGTGAGGCTGCGCTCGTGGTGGTGCGGCCGCCGTTCCACGGGCCCGGCGCGCCCCGGCGAACCGAGGAGCGTCCCTAGGAGCGTCCCTGGCTCTGGGGGAGCGCCCTCCGCAGGCACCTGGGCCCAGCGCTTCTGCAGCGGGCTCGAGCCCTGCCCGCAGCCGGGCCGGCCCTGCGGCGCGGGGGGGGGGGGGGGAAACGGGGTACCCTGGGCTGGCCGAGAGCCGGTGAGCCGGTATTGTGAGTGTGTGGTTCGGTTCGCTTAAAGAACACGGTCAAAGGCATCGACAGAGCCGTTTCAACGCGATGGCGCGGTTTGTTGGGTGCAAGGTTCGCAGTTACTGCACTGCAGGGTCACTTGAACACCGACTCAAACCTCCCGAGGCACAAACCAGAGCTGCCTCACTACGAGGTTAAACAGCGCACCCGTCGCTTGTCACAGACCTGCTGCTGGTGAAAGCAGGAGGAGCTGTGCGGGTGTCCCGGGCAGATCCATCACCCGCAGCCAGGCAGGGCTGGCAGCAGCAGTCACCAGTTCATTCCCGCTGGGTGAGCTCTGAGGGCTGCAGCACGCTGCTGCGGATGCAGCATGGAACGGGACATAAGGGGGTGCTATTTAATATGTTGGCCAGGGAGAGAGCTCCTTGCCCCCCAAACCCTTGGCAGGTTCCCAGCAAAACCTTCCAGACCACTAAATGTAACCCAAATCCTTTGGGATAATCCCACACCCACACACTGCTGTTGCTGGTGGACCTTGCTAGGGAAACATCCCAGTGCCAGAATTCAAAGGGACTCAAACTTGCTGCCCAGGGGCTATGCAGGTGGGATCAGTCCTTTCTCCCTGCAGACAGGGGCCATATACAGGCAGCTCTGCCACATCTCTAGCAGAAAGACCTGGGGCTGCTGATGGCCAGGAGCAGCAGAATGGTTTTTGGGTGCTCAAAGGGCTTGGGGGGGGGGGGGGGGGTTAACCTGGTTTAGTTGTCTTGCATTCAGCAGTAGCAGTCATTTTTCTCCTTCTTGGTAGCTGGTGCAGTGCTGTGTTTTGACTTTCAGCTGGGAACAGAGCTGATAACAATGATGTTTTGGTTTGGCCAAGGACTTTGTGAGCCTCCTGCTCTGCCAGGGAGGAGGGAAGCTGGGAGGAAGCAGGGACAAGACACCTGACCCAAACTGACCAAAGAGGTATTCCATACCACAGCACGTCATGCCCTGGATGTAACTGGGAGTTACCCAGAAGGGCTGGGACTGCAGGGTTGGAGGAGGTATCGGTCGGTGTTTGGTCGGGCTGGGGGGGCGAGTCACCTGGTGCTGAGGTGTTGTATTCTCTTCCCTTGTTATTTCCTTTATCATTACTATTATTGGTGGTAGCAGTAGTGATTTGTGTTATACCTGAGTTACTAAACTGTTCTTATCTCAACCCGTGGGAGTTGCATTCTTTTCGATTCTCCTCTCTGTCCCTCCAGGAGCAGGGGGAGCTCAGAAAGGGGGGGAGTGAGAGAGCGACTGTGTGACTTATGGCTGACTTCGTTTAAACCATGACAAGTCCACAGATTTCCGGTGCCATCAGTCCCCAGAAAGGGTCAGGGCTGCTGCAGCTCCAGCCCATCCCATTTCCCCCTCATCCACTTGTCCTCTCAAGCCCCAGCTTCAGTGGTGTAGCCGCTGCTCTCCTGGCCTGGGAGCTCCCTGAAGTTTGCTCACTGCTGGTCTGGAATCCTTGTGGGATCCAGGTGTCTGCCTCTCCTTGCGCATGTTGGAGCAGTATGTCCTCCAGCCAAAAATATGCATCAGGTTCATACTTGCCAGGCAGAGCTGAGACACATCCCACTGCTGATGGAAACACAGCGCATCGGCCTGTGGGATAAGATCTTCAGCCAGAAAACCTCCATCTAGGTTTGCCTGCGGCTCTGCAGGGGCTTGGGCAAGCTGCCTCCTTTGGGGCAGGTCCATGTCTGCCCATCCTGTCCAGGCTTGGCACGGGAAGCTGGATTTTCCAGTCCCCACAATGCTGCAGGTCCTCAGGAGGCTCCCACTTGTGGGAGCTGCAGCTCGCACCGCACGTGCCACAGGGGTACTGGAGGAAAGGTGGGGGAGCAAGAGCTGGACCCTGCAAGGCAAACCCTCCAAGCACAGGCGCAAGTCTGTGGTCTCCGTCTTGCCCATCATCTCAGGATGCTGGAGGCCAGTTTGAGGCCAGAGCCACCCAGGCTCCCCTTGGGCTCTGGCATCACTCAGCAAACCCCCACATCAGGCAGGATACAGGTCCTTGCCCCCCCCCCCCCCACTGGAGCAGGAGTGTGAGGCTGCTGCATAGCCACGGTGCTCAGCTCTGCACCAGGAGAGCATCCACTGCTGAGCACAGTGCGGCTCCAGTGCCCCCCAGCTCCCAGAGACCACCAGCACCAGCTGGATTAAGGGGTGCACTGATGTCTCCCCCAGCCCTCTCTTGCTGTGCCCAGCCCAAGCCCTTCATGTGCACTGATGGACGGGGAAACAGGCCCTGCAGTGCACCAGCTCAAGACCACTGGTGCCTGGAGTGACCCTACTGGGTGGCATCTGGGTCGCTGCTTCCATGCATCCCCTTCCTGCAGCACCACAGAGCCTGTGCTGCCTGTTGGAGCTGGAGCAGCCCCCAGGCCCAGCCTGGCTCTCTGCACTGTGGGACTGAAAAGCCCCTACGCACAGCATCTAGGGATGCTTACAGAGAGGCTCAGGCTCAGGAGGAGGAGTGAGGACAGGGAATCATCATTCATGGGATCCACATGAACCGTTTTTCCCCCCTTTCCCTTCCTCAGGCTAAACCCTTTTCCTTTCCCATGCTAAAACAGGCCCAACTTGTTGCTCCTTATGGCCCAGCACCAGAAACACAGGCAGGAGGCAATGAGCTCTTCTGCATAGGGAAGGCTGAGCTTTGCCACTTCCTTTTCTCTCCATATACACCACCAATGGCAGGGGTCAGGGAGGGACATTGCTGTACAAGCCTTTGTGTTTATTTACTGGAATAAGCACCAGCGAGTTACCCCCAGGGCTCCCTTGCCAGTGGAGGAAGCACAAAGGAAAGCCTGGAGCAATGCATGGGGCAGAGCACCAGCCCTGTGCTGAGCTCCCTGGGGGGACCAGGGCCGCAAGGCCCGTGGCATGGGAGGGCTGTGCTGGGTGATGTTTTCCCACCAGCTCTGCCTGCGCCCTCCCTGCATCCCCGCTGTCAGCATGCAGCCCAAGCACTGCAGGGTGTTGGCAGCACCAGGGGTGGAAGCAGCAACATCCAAGAAGGAACAGGAGTAAACAGCCTGGGAAGGCTCAAAGCAGGTTAGTGCCATGCTTGCAGCAAAGCAGCCAGCGGTCCCCAGGGCCAACCTGCAGCCCTTCAGCACACCAGGGACTACCTCTTACCACCCCTGGGTTAGAGTTTTCCATGCTGTTGGAGCAGTGAATTGATGGCCACACCGGGGCCACTGTGGCCCTGCTGCCACTCGGGATGTCCACTCACCCTGAGGAGCACAAACTCCATCTCTCCCATGTTTGATCCCACTCAGCCTCCACCTCCCCCCACATTGCTCTCCCTTCATTTTCCTCCAGTTCTCATTTGGTGGCCGATTTGATCTTGTGGATGGCATATGGGCTCGACTCCTTGGGCATCCAGATCTCCTCCCCGCCTCGGCCCTGGTGCTCCACCGCTCCTTCCATGGCTGCCGTCAGCTCAGGGCTGAAGATGCTGTCGGTGGCATGGTAGGTGCGGGTGAGGCGGCGGAAGGAGGAGTCCGAAGAGCTGTCGTCGGGAAGGTCTTCATCCTGCTCATCCTGAAGCTTGGTCCTGCCCAGCTCTGAGCTGCTGCCCAGCTCTGGGTCCCTGAGAGCCTCCCCCACCTCCTGGAGGAAGGTGGTTTTGGGGCTGACAATGCACAGCAGGAGCATGAGGCCTCCAGAGACCCCACAAAGAAAGTAAAGACCAACTTTCTCCGGGACGCCTGGGGGGTGAAGAGCAAAGAGAGACACCAGGGTACAAACTGCCTCTGAGCCTGCAGGTACCAGTGCCTGGGAGCCCCCCACTGCTGGGCATATGTGCAGAAGAGGAAAGGAGCAGGGTTGCCCTCAGCACCCAGGGCTGACTGCCCCAGTGAGAATGGGAGCCTCACTCAACATCAGCACCCACCAGTGTCCCAAAATGCCCCTTTTTCCATAGGAAGCCCCCATTGGGATGCAGGGTAGGGAGAACAGGCAGAGGAATTGTCTTGCCAGGGACTTAAATGAGCTATTTCCCCTGGCAAGGGAAAATCTGTCTGCAGAGCAGTGTTCTCCATCAGTGCCCCCAGAGACAGGGCAGGAAGGAAGGAGACCCAGCTGATGCCAGTCAGAGAAGGAAGGTCTGCGGGCAGGACCGCAGCAGCACTGCAACCACGGGTGCTGCAGGACCCCGGCGCTCATTCCTCTTCTGAGCTCCTGTCCTTGTGCCCCAGACCAGCATGAGTGCTCAAGCCAGGGCTGAGTGGGGGCCACCATGGGACCTGAGCCACCCTCCCAAGCCTGTTCCGCTCCCCCAGGTGCTGCGTGAGAACTGGGGAGTGCACGTACCCCAGAGGTGGGCAAAAGCTGCCAGAGTGCTAGTAAAAATCATCCGGTCTTCCCGGAGCCTGGAGAACCTGGGCCCTTTGTACCAGCCACCTGCAGTGGACAAGGGGACGTGAGCTGAGGCACAGGATGCTCCCCAGTGCCCTGCTGCCGGCTGCCTGCCCCCATCACCATGCCACTCTCCTTCCTTGCTGCACAAGTGCTTCTCTGCCTGCAGGATGCTCCTGCTGGGTCCCCCTCTTCTCAGCTCCCAGTGACCACATCCCTCCAGCTGCTCAGATGTGGGCACTGACTGATGGGTGGCGTTAGCCATGGGACTGTGATGCTGGGGTAGAGCTGTGGGATGTGTGCCAGTGGTGGGCACCATGGGCACAGACAGGCCAAGAAAGGCCTGGTTCACCCAGGCATAGACACATGGCTTTTGACATAGCCTCCCCCTCACGATACCGTGCATGTAGTCCGAGAGCAGGAAGGGGTCCGAGGTGTCAGGGCCCACCTCCTCCAGCAGCTGCTTGGGCACTGCAAGGAGAGCACACACGGAGCATCACCACCCAGCAGCCCCACACCCTGCCTGTGTGGCACGGGGTTGCAAGACAGGGGCTCCCCAGTGACCCCGGCCCCGCGGTGGCTCTCACCGCAGGTGTAGGACACTCGGAGCTGTTTCTTTGTGCCAGGGAGGCATGGATCCCTGAAAGTGGCCTGGTCAGCAGCCACTGTGCAGTTCCCCCTGCGGTGGCACTTCCTGGAGACCCTCCGCAGGGCATCCGGAGCCAAGCACTCTGCAGAGAGATGGGGCATGGACCCATAGGCAGACCTGCCTGTGGGGCAGCCCCATGCCATACTTGTGCCATGCTCTCTGCCCGCTTCTGTCCCTGTTTCTGTGGCTTGACCCATTCTGGCATACCTATATGGGGTCCCGCAGCGTTCAGGGCATCGCACTCCGGTTTGCCCCGCAGGAATCGCCCATAATTGGCAGAATAAATGGCCAGCACGGATTTTGGCCGGCACTGCAGCCTCAGCTTGTCATTTTCACACACAGTTTTGACCCGATGGTTCCCTGGGGAGTGACACCACGGAGTGCCCCATCACATCCCAAGCCGCAGTGCTGCAGGAGGGCCGCAAGGTGCAGGAGCATCTCAGCTCTCCTCTCTGCCCTTCCCAAGCAGCTGAGGATGGGGAGAGGCCCCGACAGCATCGCCCAGATCCAGCTCCACCTTACCTGGCCGGCACTTGTAGGAAACGATGAGGTACTTGTGTGTGTCTGGGCACGGGTCTGGCCCAAAGACTTGGCTGTGCACCGAGAACTGGCACCACTGCTGGTCCTGACACTCAGCCAGCAGCTTCTGGAGGGCAAAGTGGAACACACAAGGAGGTGGGTGAGGAGTCCAGAGTTGCGCTCACCGCCTCGGTGCCACCACCAGGCTCAGACACCTCCTCTCGCAGAGGTGCCCCATGGCTGCTCCATCCTAAGCCGCACCCCCCCTGCGCCTCATGTTGGCTCCTGAACCAGCCCCCTGCACCCACACAGAGCTTTCTGCCAGCACAGTCGGTGTGCGCCGTCACACAGCCCTGTGCAACACCCCTGCACCCAGATGCGG
The DNA here is from genome assembly GCF_033783945.1 of Neopsephotus bourkii. Lineage (NCBI taxonomy): Eukaryota > Metazoa > Chordata > Aves > Psittaciformes > Psittacidae > Neopsephotus > Neopsephotus bourkii. The sequence continues at coordinate 207,329 of NW_026901945.1, forward strand.
CTCTGTGTAAAGCACACGTGCAGCCAACAGGCACTGGGTGCCCACCCCATGGCTCTGGGCTCGGGCAGCCCGCAGGGCCGTTATCCCAGCCCCCAGCATCCCCCTGGGAAGAGGATTGCCCTGCAGCTGGGATCCCACCACCCGCGGCGAGGGCGCCCCTGTCTGTCTCTCTGCTGGGTCACATCCCCCATCCTGTGCTTGACACATAAGCTTGGGAGACCGTGCAGCGTGATTTGTGGGGCCAGCATGGTCCAGCTCGGCCCTTGCAGAGCTCCTGGGACACGCAGGATGCCAGGAGGGGATCAGCAGCTGGAGCAGGACAGGGCAGCAAAGCCTCATGAGCTCCTAGAGCAGGGAACCGGCCCCTCAGCTCTTGTTCCTCTTCTCAAACTCCGCGTTCCCCTTCCCCACAGGCACCTGCATGCATCTGCAGTTTTGCAGGTCCCACCTCTAGCAAGGAGCTGGAACCCCAATAGAAAAGCAGCACATGACACGATGTCCCCATCGAGGGACCCCTGCTGCCCTCTCCCTGTGTCCTGCCTGTCTTTCCTTCCTGTGCCAGCTCCTGCCACCCACAGGCTCTCCTTTGGGCCTCCTTCATGAACCTGCTTCCAGGGGGCTGCCAGAAGGACAAGTGATTCTCCTGGGCTCTGTGCTGACCCCTCTTGGGCCTGTCCCGCACCCCAAGCCTGCCCCGCAACTGCCAGGACCCAGCCCAGCCGCCAGGGCTGCATCCTGCTGCATCCTGCTGCATCCTGCTGCATCCTGCTGCATCCTGCTGCATCCTGCGGGACTACTCGAGCATCACAGCTGAGGACAGAGCAGCGCCTCCTGCCTGCCCAGCGACCCACTGCAGAAGGCCTTACCCACCCTCACCTCCCCAAACCCCCCCAGGAAAGGATCCCACGGGTGAATCACGATGCCGATGGTAGCAGCCTCCCTTGCGGTACAGCTGCCCAGCCAAAGCAGGCAGCCCAGTGACCCAGGGAAGGAGCTGGATGGGTCCCGGTCCCCGAGCCCCTGCCCTTACCAGGTGGGCTGTGGTGGACACGCATTCAGTGCTCTCCTGGGAGTCATTGCCCGGGCTGGGGCAGAGGTTGGGGCTGGGCACGCGACGCCCGTAGAAGGCTCCGAGGATGCTGATGGTGGTCCTGTGAGGGCAGACGATGAGGAGCTGCTCCCCATCACACGTGTGCGTGGTGTGGTTCCTCAGTACTTTGCGCAGGTACCCTGGGTGGGGAGAGAGCACAGTGGCATTGGCCAGGGGGATGCTGGAGCACAGCGGTGATGGTGCTGAGCTTCTGGCAGCTGGTGGCAGTGGGGACACCCTGGGCTGGGCACTTACAGGGCAAACAGGAGCAGGGTGGACTCACAGCAAATCTCAGATCCAGCACTGCAGCCAAGGAGCTGGGAAGCAGCGTGGAGCAGCTGAGCTGGCTAGCAAAGGGAAGTGAAAGCTGGGGCCTGAATGACAGGTCAGGAGAAAAGAGAATAGAAGAATCCCATGAAGGTTTAGTCAAAGGTTTAGAGAAAATCAGGTTAGATGTGGAGACATAGGGAAGACTGTGCCAGGGTGAGCCAGGGATGATCACCCAGAGATGATTGCCAGAGCGGGGAGAGGAGGATGACCAGTTGAGCAATGTGGACATCCATAAATCCATGGGTCCGGATGGGATGCACCCGCGGGTGCTGAGGGAACTGGCTGAGGTCATTGCTAGACCGCTCTCCATCATCTTTACCAAGTCTTGGGAAACGGGAGAGGTGCCTGAGGACTGGAGGAAAGCAAATGTCACTCCTGTCTTCAAAAAGGGCAAGAAGGAGGACCCGGGTAACTATAGACCGGTTAGCCTCACCTCCATTCCTGGGAAAGTGATGGAACACCTTATCCTTGGTGCCATCTTAAGGCATATCAAGGATAAGAGGGTTATGAGGGGCAGTCAACATGGCTTCACCAAGGGGAAGTCGTGCTTGACCAATCTCATAGCCTTTTATGAGGAAATAACACGGTGGATGGATGATGGTAGAGCGGTGGATGTGGTCTACCTTGACTTCAGCAAAGCGTTTGACACAGTCTCCCACAGCATCCTTGCGGCTAAATTGAGGAAGTGTGGTCTGGATGATCGGGTAGTGAGGTGGACTGTGAACTGGCTGAAGGAGAGAAGCCAGAGAGTTGTAGTCTATGGGGCGGAGTCTAGTTGGAGGCCTGTATCTAGTGGAGTGCCTCAAGGGTCGGTACTGGGACCAGTATTATTTAATATATTCATCAACGATTTAGATGAGGGAATTGAGTGTACTATCAGCAAGTTTGCTGATGACACTAAGCTGGGAGGGGTGGCCGACACGCCAGAAGGCTGTGCTGCCATCCAGAGGGACCTGGACAGGCTGGAGAGTTGGGCGGGGAATAACTTGATGAAATATAACAAGGGAAAGTGTAGAGTCCTGCATCTGGGCAGGAACAACCCCAGGTTCCAGTATAGGCTGGGGAACGACCTGTTAGAGAGCAGTGTAGGGGAGAGGGACCTGGGGGTCCTGGTGGACGACAGGGTGACCATGAGCCGACACTGTGCCCTTGTGGCCAAGAAGGCCAATGGCATCCTGGGGTGTATTAGAAGGGGGGTGGTTAGTAGGTCGAGAGAGGTCCTCCTTCCCCTCTACTCTGCCCTGGTGAGACCTCATCTGGAATATTGTGTCCAGTTCTGGGCCCCTCAGTTTAAGAAGGACAGGGACCTGCTGGAGAGAGTCCAGCGCAGGGCAACTAAGATGATTAAGGGAGTGGAGCATCTCCCTTATGAGGAAAGACTGAGGGAGCTGGGTCTCTATAGTTTGGAGAAGAGGAGATTGAGGGGTGACCTTATTAGTGTATATAAATATATAAAGGGGGAGTGTCACGAGGATGGAGCCAGGCTCTTCTCAGTGGCAAACAATGAAAGGACAAGGGGTAATGGGTACAAACTGGAACACAAGAGGTTCCACTTAAACCTGAGAAGAAACTTCTTCTCAGTGAGGGTGACAGAACACTGGAACAGGCTGCCCAGGGAGGTTGTGGAGTCTCCTTCTCTGGAGACATTCAAAACCCGCCTGGACACGTTCCTGTGTAACCTTATCTAGGTGTTCCTGCTCCGGCAGGGGGATTGGACTGGATGATCTCTTGAGGTCCCTTCCAATCTCTAACATACTGTGATACTGTGATGCTTTCTGTGACAAGATGTCAAGCCATGGGCTGGAGCAAGGAAGGGTCCAGCGGCCTCTCCAAGCTCCCGCAGTTGTCTGCATTGATGTGAATGGGTGTAAGCCACCAACTGCTGACCCCGGATCTCTGCCAGAGAAGCCCAGTGCATTGATGCAAGCCTTTCCAATGGGAACTGGCCCCTTCTCTCCCTGAATTCTCCCTTCTAATCCTGCCTAGGTTGTGTCACAGACCCCAGTCCTCAACTGTGGAGTCCTTGGAGGGACTCGCATCCCAGCCCTGTGCCAGGGTCCAGGGCAGGACACGCACCCCAACCCTATCCTGCACTGTGTCAAACTCCCCCAGAGCAACACAAGGAGGTGGGAGCTCCAGCATCCTGCCCCATGCTTCTCCTGCTGTCCCTCTACAAACCAGTGCCAGCCCCAGCTGCACAAAGGGCCCCTTTCACCTCCCTTGCTGCCATGAACCCTCTGTCCCCCGCTGCTGGCATCCCGCCCCAGAGGCAGCCAGGGATGCAGCTGGGAGCTGCTGGGAGTTAATCGGGGTTAATCTTTCTCCTTGCAAGTGTGGGATGAGCAAGGGGAAGGGCCGCAGCCCTGGGCAGGTGAGCCCTTGCCTGCTCCTCTGAGTGCTGGAGGAGAGGAGAGAGGAGAGGCAGAGGGTGGATGGAAGTAGACAAGCTCTCTTAGCCATATCAGAGCCCCAGTGAGATGCAAACGTGCTCCATGGAGGGCACATCAGAGCTGGATCAGCCCCTTGGGGTGCAGTGCCCACATGGAGGGGGCAGGACAAACCCTGTCCTGCACCTCTCCCCTGGTCAGTCCACATCACGGGGTGCTGTGGGCCTCGAGGCACAGGGGTCTCTCTCTGCCCAGGACCCTGCCATCCCCGTCTCCTTCCCCTGCACCCATGGAAGCAGCAGGTCCACTCTCGCTGCAGCAGGCAGGCTCTTGCACAGGCTCTGGAGCCACTTGGCTTCAGGCTGGCACCATCTCCAGGTCCACCTTCCTGTCACTGAGGCAGCTGGTGCCCGGGGAGTTGGGGTATGGTGGGCTGAGGGACACGGGTGATGAACAGGGGGAGAAATGGGTTTCCCCAAGTGCAGCCTGCCCTGCAGCAGCCTCCTCCGCTGCTCCATCCCAACCCTCTGGGGCAGCGAGCACTTGTGAAGATGTTTTTATCTGGGTGAAGCCATGGTGAGGAGGCTGCAGGCAGAATGTGAGTGATTTCAGCACGGCTGACTCAGTCCCTGCCGGTGCGGCTGTGCCGTCAGCTCTGCCCAGATGAAATCACATCCTCCTCCTCCTCCTCCTCCTCCCCAGTGCCCATGCTGCCGCTCACCCGTTCCATGCTGGATTCTTGGGGGTTAAGTGCTCCTGGGCTGGTTCGTGCCTGCACCCTCCTCACTATTCCAAGTGCTGTGGCACAAGAGATCCCAAACTTCCACCTTGGCCACCAGTGCTGCCCTTGGGAGAGGGTCTGGCTGTGCCCTGTGGCAGTGCACCTTGCAGCCTCCTCCTCATGGGTGGCTCTGGATGGGGATCACAGCCACCAGTTCCAGCCAGGAACTGGGCAGAGCTTCAGCCCATCTTTGCCCTCTATTTTTCAGTGCAGCAAAGGCTTGCAGGGAAGTCCTGGGTACTCCAGGAGTCTTCAGCTTCACACACCACCCAAGACCATGAGCATCACCTCCGTGCATGGGGGGCTCAGGAGAGCTGGGGACTGCCTTAAGATTTGGTGTTTTGTATTTCTGCCTCCACACTGTCCAATGGAGCGCAGCAGCAGCAGTGCAGGGAGCAGCCCCCTCACTCACACCAGGGCTGTAGGGTACACACAGTGGTTTTAGACCCAGCCCTGCCTGTGGTGAGGATGCGAAACCCCAATTTCTTTTTGGCAAACTCCCTCTGGCCTTCACCACTGGTGCCTCACTTGTCCTGACCCCACCAACCTGCTATTGCCTCACCCCCCCTTGCACCGTCCCCAGCATCCCTCACAACCCTGCCCGTGCCCCGACTCACCAGAGAGCTCCGGGCTGGCCTCCAGCCCCGCAGCCAGGCAGAGGAGGACCAGGGCTGCTGCTGGCCCCACCGGCCGGGCCATGGCACAAGCGCTGCTGGCTGTGGTGCGGTCACGGTGGCGGCTGGCTCCAGACCCGCAGCACGGGGACAATGGCTCGCTTCTGTGCCCTGCTGTCTCTGAGCCTGCTCTGTGTGTGCTGCCAGTGCAAGGGGCTGCTCTGGTCAGCTGGGGCACGCTCAGCACAGGGACCCCCCCGCGGGGAGGGACGCGTTCCCAGAGGCACAAGTGGTTCTGTGCCTTGGCACCACTGTCGCTGGCAGCCAGCAGCCCCTTTCCCGCACGCCTTTGTTCAACACAGGGGCTTCCAAAGTGCCTCGTGCTTTTGCACTGGCATGGTGAGGCAGGAGTCCGGATGTGTGTGTGCTGTAATCTCCATTTTGGCCTTCTGAGGAGGAAGGGAAGGGCTGCCGGAGTGCCTCCTTTGCGGAAAGGGCAAACACCCTCCCTGCAAAACCCACTGCGGGCAGGGCTTCTTGCTGCTGCCCTTCTGCCCCTGCAGCCCCGGATATGGGGCACTTCGACCTCCCAGAAGAGGGCACCGTGCAGTGCCCCGCAGCACGGCAGCTCCGTTAAACCCCTGCCCGCTGCCTCACTGGTGGCTCGGGAGGATGCGCCCGGCTGAGGTCAGCCTCAGGCAGCAGCCGGCAGTGCCAGGAGCCGGCGCGCTCCTGCGGGCTCAGCGCTCCTCTGGCTGGGGCAGCAGCGGGGACCAGCACACATCATCCATAGCGGGGTGCAGGCAGGAGGATGGGCCCTGGGGGTGCTGCCGTGGCCGCACTTGGCTCTCCCAGTGCCGTTAATTCACCCCTCTCCCTCACTGGGCAGTTTCCTGACCCATCAGGGGCAGTGTCCAGTCCTCCAAATGCTTTGGCGGGGCAGAGAGAAAAATGCCTCCCAGTTCCTCCCTCCCCGCCCAGCCCATGGTGTAAGCACCGCTCTGGGCTGCACAGCAGGACCAAGGAGAAACATCTCCCTTGGGAGCCTGCACAATCCTCCCCCAGCACGATTGCTTCGGGTGGACTCTTTCTTATCGGGGCTTGTTGAGTTTTAGGAAAGCCTGAGCTTACCCAACAGGGGGGGGCGGGGGAGGGGCTGAACTGGAATCTCCATTTGTGTAAAGCTCGGTACCAGTCACAGGGTCCCAGGGAGTGAGATGGGACTTGCCCAAGAGAGGAGTTAAGCCCGTGGGTGCTGGGAAGCCGCCTCCCGCGGGCCCGCCGCCAGGATGATCTGACACGGAACACTGCCCTCCCATCCCGGGGAGGAAAGCAAGTGGTCCTCCTTCCTGTGACACAGCCCCGATTCCAGGAACAGGGGGGGCCCTGGCGGGGCTCAGCCCTAGATACCTCCCATCGCCCCGCCACGCACCGCCCCGGCTGGGCTGGGGCCAGCAGCGCTCTGGGGCTCCCGCTGCGCCCTGCTGGGCTGCTCTGCTCCGCAGCACAGCTGAGGCCTGTGCCTGGCTCCTTCCAACCAGGGGTGCTCGGAGGAGCCCCCCATGGCGGTGCTGGGGAGCTGTGCTCTTGCTCCTCGGGAGGCAGTGGGAAGGTGACAGCTTGGTTCACCCCAGAGAGAGAAGTGGCAAGAACTGGGCTCTGGGGTCTGGGCGCCAGGGTGGGAGAATGGCAAAGGGGCAAGAGCAGAGCATGAGGAGTGACGGGAGGGATGCTTCCCCTGTAGAACCCCCATTCCCAGCTGGCAGCGAGGCAATGGCAGCGGTGCTGGGGCTGCCAGCCCAGGGCTCCGAGACACAGGAGCAGCGCCTGGGCGGGTGCGATAGACTGGAAGGGGACCCGTGAAAGCATCCAGATAGACCCGTGCTGAGTCACAGCTGGGAGGCCTCACAGCTTCCCCCTCCCCGGCGGCAGGTCCCGGCAGGCGCACACCCCATTGCTCCTCCCCGCTTCAAAAGGAAGGAAAGGGCAAGCCCTGGCCCTCCGCGAGCGGGTGTGAGCGCAGCCAAGGTGCTCAAGCCCTCAACCCTCTGAAAGCCCTTTGTGCTGGTGCTCCACAGAGGACGGACCCACTCAGCGCAGCAGTGAGCGATCCCTCCCCGCGCCGCTGGGATGGAGAGTCGGCAGCACAGCGCCACCGAAGAGCCTGAGATCGAGCTGTTCGTGAAGGTGGGTCCGGGCGGGGGCGGTTGCTCTTCGGCAGTTCCCTGCAAGCTCATCCTCAGCAGGCTCCAGCTGGGTGCGGGTGCTGGGAGCCTGGGAGCATCCTCACGTCTCAGGAGGCTGGAGACGGGAAGCAAGTTTGGGATCACTGGCCACGAAGGCAGCTGAGCAGGTGCCCCAGGGAGGGCACCAGTGCAGGCACCAGCGGGTGTCACACCAGCATCCTGCAGGATGCCCCTGTCTCTTACCCTGGGAGCAGCACTGCTGGCAGCTGGTGTGAGGGGGGAGCGGGCACACATGCACCTCTCATACCCAGATAAGAGGAACCCCCACCAGGGAGCAGCGAGTGGGAGGGCTGAGCAGCCGCCTCGGCTTCCGCAGGCCAGGGTTGTGAAATGGAGCACCCGGCCCTGGGAGCCAGCAGGTGCCACGGTGGGAGGGATGGGACGGCCTCACAGAGCAGGTCCGGGGGTTACTCGCTGGAAATAGGGATATTCCCTGTCCAGCAACTTTCTGAACACCTCCCCAGGAACATTTTAACACTCGAGTTCGAAATACCCACAGTGGTGTGCAGGAAAAGAGGAGCCAGCACTGGTGCTGGTACCCACATGCATCACCAGCGATGCCAGCGGGGCTGCAGGATATACTGTTAAGTGGCAGTGGCCAAGGGGAGCGAAGCCCCCCTGTGCCACCACACTGAGGTTTCAAGGGCAGTTTCCTTGTCTTGGTGGGCTCCACTCCTCTCCCGGGCAGCTCGGTTACTGGAAGCACTGCAGAGGCTGGGCACCCAGCAGCACTGGGCACTGTGGTGCTCTGCTTGGGTAGCACTTGGCAATACATGTTGGAAAGGATCACCTGAGCCTCTGTGGGAGTGATGGCCCCATCCCTTTGCCAGGACTGTGGCCATGGCCATGCTTGCCAGGCACTGAGCTCAGCTGAGCCAGATCCAGACAAGTGTATTTTCTTGGTGGAAGTAATGGGGGTCTTGAATTCCCGTCTTGTTCCCAGGGGTGGCCAGGGAGATGTGGAGAACGACACGAGGTGACTGCGATGGCGGCAGCACGCTCCAGGGGCTTTCTGAGGGAAGGGAAACTGAAAACAAAGCAGCAGCATCCTCAGGACTTCCCCTGTGCCTTAATTTAGTGCAAAAACCCCCTTCTGGCTTGTCTGCTAGCAGACAAAGTGATGCTGTGCCTCCTCCTCCTCCCATTCAGCACCCAGTTTTACCAAAGTCACCTGCCTATGCCATCACGCCTTGCACCTCACAGGGCCGGGGTCTGTCCTGAGACAGCCATAAATCATGGGGGGAGGCGGTCCTCCTACAGCCACCTACCTGCACCCTGCCCCTGCCTGGCTTTCACTCTGGCAGATGCTGTGGTTAACTTGGTGAGAACAGGAGGGGGTGAAGCAGGTCCTGCATCACCTTCGGGTTGGGGCAGGAGGTCCCCAGAGGGCTGGCGATTTTTTGCCCTGCCGTGGTCCCCATGAGAGCATCATCCTGTGGCTGTGAGGCTCTCCCTACCCCTCAGCCCCACAAGGCGTTTAGCTGCCCCATGGCTGCTCCCTGGGCTTTAGGGTGGCTGCAGGAACTGTGGGCAGGTCCCAGTGGGTGCTGAGCACCCTGCAGTGCCTCAGGCACACAGAACTGCTCCCTCCTCCCCCTGTGTTTCATGCTGTTTCACTGAGGGGGAAACCACAGGAACTGCCAAGTAACTTTGGGGTTTGACGCAGCTTCGTGAGGCCCCAGAGAGCTGGCGCTGGAAACCTGCCCCTCCTTGGAGGTGCTGCACCAGCCGGGCTGGCTTTATCCATCATCCAGAGGGGGAAAGAGTGGGGAAGGTCAGCCCGGAGGCTGCCGGCTCTGCACCCTGCTCCTGGGGGTGGAAGCAGGGGCAGAGGCTCTGCAGAGGCAGAAGCGAAGGGTGATGACTTCGCTGGCACCGCGGGGGGAAGCTGCTGGGGAGGACAATGTGTGGCTGCGAGTGCCCCCAGCCCCTCTCCCTCACTGCCCTGGTCCCAGCGCTCTCCCCAAACCAAAGGAGCCTGTTGGTTATAAGCTGACCCAGGACACTCCTGAGCGGCAGCTTCCCAGGAGCATTTAATAGCCAACAAAAAGCCTCCTGTGTTCATTCAGCTTCACTTCTGGGTATATCCAAGAATCTGTTTCTTAGTCCCCATTTTCTTTCTCAGGAGCATCATTTCAGGACAGCTGAGCATAGGAAACACTGGTTAAGAAGTATTTTCATTCCCCTGGAAGGACTAAAGGTGTTGGCATGGTGGAAAAGCAGACACCAGACGCCAGTACATCGGGGGGTTGGTTTGATCAGGTTAGCATCTCCTGTAGGGTGAGTTTGGGGCTGGTGCCTCTCTCCTGGAGCAGCCAAGTACTCCACAGCCCACAGGTTTCTGCAAGGCACTGAAGTGAAGCCCAGCAGAGCCAGGCGCAGGTCTCCACACCTTTGCTGATGAAGCATCCCCGGCCAGCGTGTCTTTGGGGTCCCAGTGAGGTGCAAGCTCTGGAGCCACCCCCAGCTGCCCCCCCTGGATGTCACCGCTGCTGCTTGACTCCTGCACCCCAAATCCTCCCAGCTCCAATCCCCCTCCTGCTCAGCCCCTGCGCTCCAGCTCCCCGCTGGCCTCGAGGCTCGTTGCAGAGCTGGGGTCGTGCCTCCCGCCGGCTGCCGTGGGAGCAGCATCCCCGTGAAGGAGCTGGCGTGGCCGCACTGCCCCTCCTGCCCCAGCAGGACGCCGGGCGCGCATCGTGCAGGGTTTGCTGCATGCGCAGCTGCGGAGCCGCTGCCTGCGCTTAACGGAGCCGGGTTTCCTGTGAGCCATGTCACCAACTTCCCTCTCTCAGCAGCGGCTGTGCCCATTTTCATGCACTGGCTGGGGGGGGAGGGAGGACGGGACATGCCATGCCCCATTCATCTTGGCAAAACTCCTCACGAGGTGTCTCGATCCCTTTCACAAAGGGTATTTTCAGCTGCTGTGTAGCAAGGGAATGGGCTTTGCTCCACCTGCTGCTGCTTTCCATCAGGATTGCCGAATGGGCATCGTGCGGGTGAGATGCTGATGAGGGAGCCCTGCTGGGACACAGGCAGGTTGTCCAAGCTCCTTGCTCCCCCACTGGTGTTTGACCCCATCCTGCTCACAGAACAGCCCCTCAAGCACTGAGATGCTGCAGCTGTGTCCATGCAGAGGGGTTGAAAGGGACTATCTGCACATGACCGCAGCTTTAGGAGCTAACACACAGCTCTGTTCCCCACTGATGCTGCTTGAGGTGCCACCACTGGGCAACCCTGCCACCCCTCGCCCTTTCGCCCCGAGGCCCAGGAGGCTGCTTGGGTGGTTCTTGGCCATTATCAACCCGGGGGAAATCACGCCTGGATTTGTTAAAGGCACACAGAACTGGAGGCAGGCGCTAGCAGCACATGAAAACAAACTGTTCTTTTCCTGGCAAATATGAGCACATTTCCCTTCTCACTGCCCTCTCCAGCCTGGCCTCCGGGCCAAGCGGATCCTCCCTTCCTCCCCATCCACCGGCAGCCACTCTCCACCTCCTTCCCCTGCCTCCTCCTCCTGCTGGCTTTATCTCACGTTTCTGGGAAGGGTCTGACCCCAGGCATCCTGAGGATGCTCTCCTATCTTCCCAGCAGCAGCAGGGTCACGGCTCAGAGGGATCCTACAGCGGAGCAAGCCCCGGTGCTGGGCCAGGTTCCTACAGCATGGGTGCGGGGGTGCCAGTCCGGTCCTCCATGTACCTTCCTCCTGAGGCTGGCTTCGGAGGTTCTCCACCTCCAGGCATCCCACTGGCACTAAACCCCCAGTTCTCTGCTTCCCCTGCAGGCTGGTCTGGATGGAGAGAACATCGGGAACTGCCCCTTCTGCCAGCGCCTCTTCATGGTGCTGTGGCTGAAAGGGGTCAAGTTCAACGTCACCACAGTGGACATGACCAGGTGAGCAGCTCCACAGCCCAGTCCTGGGCCAGCAGTGGGGCAAGACACCCCTGCTCAGCTCCATTCCTCCTATCCCACAGGCAGCATGCCAGAAGGATGGGGTGACAGCGCCCACCATGGGGTGCTGCTGGGGGGGCCAGCACAGAGCTTCAGCCACGTGCCAACCTGTGCGTGGAACAGGAACCCCTGTGGTCCGGGTGTGGGTACAAGCATGAGGGTACAGGGCAGACCAAGAGGCTGGGAAGCACTGCTCAGCCCCCCAAACCCAGCTGCGCGTGAAAGTGGGGATGCTGCCGGTGCTTGCCCCCATCCACAGCCTGACCTCAACCCGGCCCATTCAGTGTGGGAAGGCCACAGGCACTGAACCCACTCGTTTCCCCCGCTCCAGGAAACCTGAGGAGTTGAAGGACTTAGCACCGGGCACCAACCCACCCTTCTTGCTGTTCAACAAGGAGCTGAAAACAGACTTCATCAAGATTGAGGAGTTCCTGGAGCAGACCCTGGGCCCACCCACGTAATCTCAAGCTCCCTCTTTTCCCTCTGGGGCCGCCAGGCACGCTGCAGCATTGTGCAGTGCTGGGCAGACTGGGAAACCAAGGAAGAGCACTGGGAGGTGCCCAGGGCAGTGCGGGACGGGGCTGGCTCCCACCCGGCACCTGGCTCCGCAGGGACACGGATGGCAGTGCCAGCGGGCTGCATCCCCTGGGGAAGACAGTGGGTTAGGCTGCGAGGGGAGGGGGCTGGGATGGGCTGGAGTGGAAAACAATGGAAGGAAAGACTCGGGTCCCTTGGCACACAGAGCATAACTCACCTGGGAACCTTCATCCTTGCCCGTACTGACACAGGTGTCTCTTTGAAGGTATCCGCGCCTCACCCCCAAGTACAAGGAGTCCTTCGATGTGGGGAGTGACATCTTTGCCAAGTTCTCAGCGTACGTCAAGAACCCACGCAAGGAAGCGAATATCAGTAAGAAACACCATGATCTGCCTTGCTGGGTGGGGAGCTGCTTTTGTCTGCATCTGGGTGAGGTTAACCTGGAGGTGAAGGATCCCACTGCCTTCCCCACCAGAGCTTTCCTGCTGAGCAGAGGTGTGGGCAGGAAGGGTGAAGGCAGCCCCAAGCTCCATGGGGTTAATGGTCCCATGTGCAGGCGCCGGGGAGAGGAGTATGGGTTGATGCTAGTGGGGTCTCCTGGGAGCAGAGGCTCTGGCCAGGGTGCAGTGGTGTGCAGCACTGGTGTGGCTCTGTGGGCACACCCGGGGCACTGGCTCACGGTGCCTGTCCCCCTGTGTACCCAGGCTTTGAGAAGGCCCTGCTGCGGGAGTTCCAGCGCCTGGACGTTTACCTGAACACGCCTCTCCCTGACGAGATCGACCAGGACAGTGTGGAGGATGTCACCGTCTCCAAGAGGAGGTTTCTGGATGGAGACCATCTGACGCTGGCTGACTGCAACCTCCTGCCCAAACTGCACATCATCAAGGTAACGGCACAGTGCTGGGGCTGCAGCGGGGACACGCACCCCAAGGGGAGGTCACAAGGAGGGGGGATGCAAACAGGAGCTGGGTCTCCTGTATTTGTCCCAAAGATGAATCCTCCCCAGGCCCGTGAAGTCTCAGCCTCCTCCTCTCCTCCCCTCCCCTCTCCTCTCCAGACTGCAGCCAAAAAGTACCGCGACTTTGAGATCCCGGCAGACATGACGGGCGTGTGGCGGTACCTCACCAACGCCTACGCCTGCGACGAGTTCAGCCACACGTGTCCTGCGGATGAGGAGATCGAGCACACCTATGCCAGCGTGGCCAGGAAGATGACCTAACCCGCAGGGGACACCCCCCCCCCCAGACCGGAGGGGCTCACAGCACTGCTGCCCCCTGCCCTTCCGAATAGTGCCTTGCTTCACACCGCTCCTCCTTCCGCTCCTCGGGCAAGGACCCATCCCTGCGTGGTCCCACTGCAGCCGCATCCCTGCTCCCCGAAACTGGCCTCGTGGCCTGTGCCTGTGTGTCATGGGCAACGGGGAGCGCTCGCCTGCCTCAGCAGCACTGTGCGGAACAGCAGCTGAGAGATCCCCCCTCCATGGCTCGGCCAGCTCTGCCTCCCCAGCCGCTGCTGCAGCTGCTTTGCCAGCCCTGCGCAGTCCCAGCCGTGCCATAGGCTCAGGAAGAGGTGTCCCAGGGTCCCAGCACACCTCCTGGGCTGGAGCTGTTGGAGTCACCCTTCTGCACAGCACCCCACAGCCTGCGTTTGGGCAAGCCCGTTTTTCCACCACAGCATCCAGACTCCATGTGAAGAACCGAAAGGCTCCATCCCCAGTAGTTTGTTGCAGTGACACATTGTTCTCACTGCTCAGGTGTAGTAACATGCATCCTACTGCCCATTAGGACATGAAGGCAGGTGGGTGGCTCTTGGTGTGAGAGTGCCAGGACCTGTTGTGGAAGGGAAGGGGGGTGCAGAGGCATGTAAAGGCCTGAGGATGGAGGGCTGAGGATCAGGGCATCCCTTCCCTGTGTACCAGAACCCAGAGCCATGTGCTGCTTGCTGCAAGGTCCCATGTGGCTCCTGCAAGCTAAGAAACCTCTCCCTGTCTTGCAAGATGCTGCAGGAGATACAGCCGCGTGCACCTCAGTCCTCACCAGCACGTCAGGTGCCTGACTGGCTGATGGAGGCATCCATCTGGTTTCCACATCCTGCTAGCAGACAGCCCAAGAGGCAAAAGCTGCTGTACAGAGCGCTGTGTCTGTCGGAGACATGGGGGCAGGTTTGATGCTCCCTGGCTCAGCACTGTGCCCCCCTGTCCGCTGATGGATGCATAGAGGAATCAAAGCCACTGCACAGCCATCACTCTCCATCCTGTACCTTCAGCTCCCCAAGGGCTCCTGCCGGTGTCTGTGGGCTCAGCCAGACCCCCTCCCTCCCCTGGCCAGCCCGTGGGCAGAACAATACTGTACAGTGAGCACGGGGGGTCCTGCGGGGCCACAGCAGAACCCCTTGGCCCTCACTGCCACTTCCCTCTTTGCACTAAAAGGTGTGTCCTTGCAAGCCTGCCTCTCATAGCACTGGGTTTGGGGACTGGTTTTGTTATTAATGGCATTAGGTTTGTTTGGGTTTTGTAATCTAAGAACAGCAATAAACTTTATTTTAATACGCCTCGCTTGTGTAGTGTCGGCGCGAGGGTCGCAGTCACCAGGCACGGAGGATGCTGGGCAGGGAAACCCTGTCCCATGGGAACAATGTCCCCTCGGGGGGCACATGCATGGACACGGGCCCTCACCCTGCACGTGGCGCTGGGGGGATTCAGGGAATGAGGAACTACAGGATGCTGCTCTGGCTTGAGGGGTTTATTCAGCTCCTGCTGGCAGCTGGCACATACCTGCTAGGCCACAGCGGCAGCTCTGCCTTGCCAGGAGTGCTGGAGGGCTGCTCTATGGGAGAAGCACTGTCCTGCACCCCGCATCCTCACGGCACTCTTCCCCTGCCCCACAGCACCCCTCCTGTGCTGCAGACCCTCCCCGCTCTCCCAACACGGGATCAGAGCCCCTTCCCAGCTCAGTGCAATCAGTCCAGCAGGGTCGGGGTGGATGGAAGATGCTGGGATCGCGGTGGCAGGATGCGAGTGACAGAGCTGCTCCTGGACCCCTCACTTGGTGACACAGTATTTCCAGAAGCAAGCTGGGAGGGAAGGAAAAGAAACCCGTGCAAGGGGATGCGGCAGCACTTGGCTACCGCTGGAAAGTTTAAAGGAAGGGAGATGTCCATCTCTTCTCCCATCTCTTCAACTGGCTTTGCAGTCAGTTCTAGGAGCACAGCCTGGGAGCTGAATGCCTCAGTTCACAGGCACCCTCTACCCAAGTCACGAGCATCTCCACGTCAAGCCCGGCCCCTGCTTGCCCCGGCCCCTTTGCAGGTTGTCCTGGTTTCAGCTTAAACCACGACACAGGTCAGTGCAGGTGGCCTGGGGCCCAGGACCTGCTTGGTGCTGGGCACTCACCTCTCTTGTTGGGCTGTGGAGGGGCCTGGTCTGTCTGGGCAAACCCCTGGCTCTGGAGATTGCCCATGGCCACCATCTTCCAGAGGAGTGCACCAAGGTCTTCACCCTGCTGTGGCACAGCAGCCCCATCACCCGTGTGCTGTGCCCATGTGGCAACAGCAGCCCTGAAGCCCTGTTCCCCCAGTGCTGCACCAGTGAGGGAAGCAGCGTCAGTCCCCAGTGGTGGCCAGCAGTGATGGGGTCTGCTGGGACCTGGTGGGGAGCTGGCCCAAGGGAGTCCCCTGAGCAGCCGTGTTCCCCTGGGCTGCCCCCAGGCCATAGGGGCACCTCCACTCACCAAGGGTCCAGGGACATCCTCCTGGAGAGCGCTTTTCTCTCCTGAAAACAATGAAAACCAATGCTGTGAGCACAGGGGGCTGTGGATGTACGGGGGGGGGGGGGGGGGGGGCAGGGGCCAGGGGAGAAAGGACATGGCACCACTGCCTGCTCCTCTCCATCTCCCCTGGGGCATGCAGCCTTCAGCACTCCTTCCCCCTGGATTCAACCCCTCACCTATCCAAGACCATCCTGGTGCTCCCACACCAGCCCCATCCATGGGTCCAGCTCCCTGTGAGCTCTGCCACTCACCGTTGCCATGAGCTGCTCTCTGGTCGTGGCTCACTGCTTCCCACGGTGCAGGCAGAGCCTGGTCCAGGCTCTTGGATGGCCGGAGTCCTGCTGCAGGCTTGCTCTCAGCCATGAAGCCACCTGCGCCGTCAGCCAGGCTAAAATCTGTTGTCTTGAGGGCTGGGTTCAAGGGGGACAAAGTGGCTCATTGGAGGTGGGTTTGTTCCCCGCGCAGTGGGATGCAGAGATGCAGAGCCTGAGCATCGACTGCTAGTCCCAGGAATTGCACGCAGGTTTTCTGAGAGGGACTAGGGCACATCCCCTCACCTGGCTATGAGTCCAGCCTGGGCTAAGAGCCAGAGCGCTGCCTATGGCACTGTGAGCATCACCTCAGCAGAGGTGATGGATCCCTTCCCTCGCCTTGCAGTGATGCTCCTCCTAATGCAGCCCGGGACACTGCTGGCTGCCTTTCCTTCAAGGGCACATTGCTGTCTTGTCACCTTGGCATTGATCAGAAAGCCCTGGCCTGTGCTGGAGCCTGGGGATGTTCCTCCCCGGGGACAAGACTCAGCATTTCTCCCTGCTGAACAGCACAGGGTCCCTCTCAGCCCATGTCTCCAGCCTATCCAAGCTCCTTGGGATGGCAGCATGACCCTGTGGTGTTATCAGCCACTTGTCCCAGCTCTGTGCCAACTGCTGAGGGTGCACCCTATCCCATTGTCCATCATTAACATCTGAATGAAGATGTTAAACACAGCAGTTCCTCTTACCAACCCTTGGGATGCACCACTGGTGACTGGCCTCCAGCTGGACTTTGTGTCACAGATCACAGCCAGCTTTCAATTCCACCTGTCTAAGCCCAGCTTTGTCACCTCGCCTGTGAGGGTGATGTGGGAGACAGCGCCACCGGCCAAGGCACACAGCACCCACTGCCTGGCACTGCCTCCAGCATGGCTGCAGCAGGCGGTGGAGAGGGTCCTCACCAGCCCCCAGCATCCCCCTTGCCACTGAAGTCCCTTCTGAGGGCAGCTCCAAGCACCCCTGAGTGGCCTCGCTCAGCTGGAGAGGGCTGAGCCCAGATCCCCGTGTCCCAGGCAGCACTTTGGGGGGGCACAAGCAGGAATCTCCCCTTGAGTGAGTGTGTCCCCTGGCAGGCTGCACTGCACTGCACTGATCTCCCCTGGGTGAGTGTGTCCCCTGGCAGGCTGTCTGCACTGCACTGCACTGCACTGCACTGCTCTCCCCTGGGTGAGTGTGTCCCCTGGCAGGCTGTCTGCACTGCACTGCACTGCACTGCACTGCTCTCCCCTGGGTGAGTGTGTCCCCTGGCAGGCTGTCTGCACTGCACTGCACTGCACTGCACTGCTCTCCCCTGGGTGAGTGTGTCCCCTGGCAGGCTGTCTGCACTGCACTGCACTGCACTGCACTGCTCTCCCCTGGGTGAGTGTGTCCCCTGGCAGGCTGTCTGCACTGCACTGCACTGCACTGCACTGCTCTCCCCTGGGTGAGTGTGTCCCCTGGCAGGCTGTCTGCACTGCACTGCACTGCACTGCTCTCCCCTGGGTGAGTGTGTCCCCTGGCAGGCTGTCTGTACTGCACTGCACTGCACTGCACTGCTCTCCCCTGGGTGTGTCCCCTGGCAGGCTGTCTGCACTGCACTGCACTGCACTGCACTGCTCTCCCCTGGGTGAGTGTGTCCCCTGGCAGGCTGTCTGCACTGCACTGCACTGCACTGCACTGCTCTCCCCTGGGTGAGTGTGTCCCCTGGCAGGCTGTCTGTACTGCACTGCACTGCACTGCACTGCTCTCCCCTGGGTGAGTGTGTCCCCTGGCAGGCTGTCTGCACTGCACTGCACTGCACTGCACTGCTCTCCCCTGGGTGAGTGTGTCCCCTGGCAGGCTGTCTGCACTGCACTGCACTGCACTGCACTGCTCTCCCCTGGGTGAGTGTGTCCCCTGGCAGGCTGTCTGCACTGCACTGCACTGCACTGCACTGCTCTCCCCTGGGTGAGTGTGTCCCCCGGCAGGCTGTCTGCACTGCACTGCACTGCACTGCACTGCTCTCCCCTGGGTGAGTGTGTCCCCTGGCAGGCTGTCTGCACTGCACTGCACTGCTCTGCTCTGGAGAGGCGTAATTTCAGGTCACCACAAAACCAGGCATTAGGCACATGGCTACAAGCCTGGCATAAGTCCCTTGCTGTCTGAGTGTATTTAACTGGAAACCAGCTGGTGTGTTGGGGCTTTCCAGCATCTTACTCTTCGACCCATCCCTCCTCCAGTGCCCGTCCGTGCACAGCCAGCGGGAAGCTCCCTCAAGCTCCAGAGGCTGAGCAATCCCAAGGGCTTGGCCTTGAATTCCCTTTGCCTCAGGCATGTGGGCAAGCGCTGGAAGTCCCCGAGTCAGCCAAGAGCAGCCCCTGGGCAGGCAGCAGCGCCCCTGCAAGGCCACTTGCAGAAGTGGATCACGGGGCTCAGGTCCCGCTGTGCTTTGGGACTCCAGCTCTGCCCAAGCTGCAGCGAAGCCGCAGCACACGCTGCAGTCAGGCAGTGCCATGGTACCAGGTCCCACGGCTGCTGGGTGGGCTAGCACCAGCCTTGTGACGTGAGGAAAGCTCACCCAGTCCACCCAGTGTGCTCTGCTTGCTCGGCACATGATCTTCAGCTCCCTCATCTCCTGCAGGGTGTCAGAAGAACACATGGCCGAAAGGATGCTTTTTATGCCCCAGGCTGGCTGATCCCCAGGGAGAAGCTGTCTGTCACCCCAGGGTACCTGGACACATCACCCAAACTCTGCCGTCCGCACATCACAACAGCCAAAGCAACCCCTTGGGTACAGGCTGGTCTTCTGTCCAACCTGGTCACACTAGTATGGGTTTAACCCTGCTGGCCATACACTGCTCCTAAGAGCACTGGCGAAATGCCTCCCCAGGTCAGGAGGTCTTTCTGCCCTAGGGAAGGGGAAGCTGCACTGCTGTGCACGTCCACAGAAGCCAAGCCTCCATGAAACACTGGATAAGAGCCAGTGTTGAGTGCAAGCACAGGGACAAACCCCACCCGGCTTTCAGGTGCTCTTACCTTGGGCTCCGTCGCTCTCAGGGTAGGCAGGGTAAGCACTGGTGCAGCACGCCCCCAGCAGTAGTGCCAAAGTGACAACCACCCTCTGGGGAGGCATCTCCTCTCCTTCTCCAAGCCTAGGAAAGGTCACAGCTTCCTGGGAGCCTGCAAGGGAGGGAGTCAAGGTGGTTCTCTTTTATGTCCTCCACCTCTCTGCGATCGATCCGCTCTCATCAGGTGGGTTGCCTTTGCTGCTGGGCTGGCCATCCATCCTGAATGACAGGCAATGACTGTCCTTGCTCTCCATCCTGACGGCGCGGGATGACTGGCCCTGCTCTCCCCCCGCTTCGGTCTCTGCCACTCTAGAAGGAGGATGTTTGATAAATGCTTGACTGTGTTTTCACAAGCTCCACTGCTTACCGTGGCTGTGCTGTGCCAGGGAGGGGACAAAGTGCCATGCAAGGCTCAACTATGGACAGGTTGGGTCTGGAGGAGGATCAGAAGAGAACACAGGGCCGATATCTGGACAAAACATGCGGATCCCCACTCCCGTTTTGCATGATCTTCCTCCCCATGAGTTACCGTGTTTCCTGCTCCTTTCACATCTCATGGCAACACAAGGGCAGTGGCAAAGGCTTTGTCCACCTGAGCATCCTCAGGGGGTGCCCCAGCCCCTAGTGACGAGACCCAGCAAGAGACAAGCCTCACCCTCTGCAGCCAGCAGCTGTGGAGCAGCTCAGAGAGGGTGGTGGAGTCTGGGTAGTTTGGGCTTAAACACTCATTTTCATTTCTGCAAGAGCAAAGGGGGTCAGGGATGGAGGCCCTGCAGCTGGCGTCCCACAGCAACGGCCATGGGGCGAGGCCATGGAAAATGGCTTTCCTGAGAGAGTAACACATCCTCTCTAAACATGTGGGTACAGAGCAGATTCCACATGCTCCACATGTCACCAGGGACCTGGCCCAGCTCTCTCCTGTCCAGGTTTCTCCAGTTCCCACCTGAGACCCCATCTTATTCACCACTTTCAACTGACTTTATTGTCAGTAAACTGGAATAGATTCTAATGGAATCTCTGCCTAGAAGGCTTAATTCAGAGAAAGCTGGTGGAAACTGCTCTCTTTGGTGGCCTCAGCCAGGAAACCATTGCTATGACAGCAGCTTGCACCCTTGCTCATAAAGTGCCATGCTTCCTGAGACCAGTAAGGAGGAATCTGGCAGACACAAGAGGATTTTAGGCTCTCAGGAGCTGAAAACCAACCTGGCAGAGCAGTTTGTTTGGTGCTCTTTCCTATCCACACCAAGGCTGGGACTTGGCCAGGCTGAGCAGTACCTGCTTCAGAGGTGCCATAAGGAAAGTCCCTTTGAGGTCTCAGTAGGAGATTCGTGTTCCTCCATCTCTTGTGTCCTCTCCTTGTGTGGGGTGGAACATCATGGAGTCTTTCCTGTGGAACGCTGGAGAGGACGCTTGGGAACCTTAGCACCTGTCTGTTAAACACGAGGCTGACCACGGCCCTGCTGACCACAGAACAGGGACATGGCAGCATCCGCATGCCCAGGCACCGGCTCTCATTTCTCATGGAGTGGTTGAAGGTGCATTGACAGGAGATCATTACTTCTGTCTGCAAACCCCTGCCTGTCGAGCACAGATCAGACCAGGAGATGGATGAGGTGAAGTGGTCATCCATCCTAACTGAGTGGACTGCTCAGCTGGGACCTTTCTCCTAACAGAAATCCATACCTAGCCTATTTTCTAGCTGCTTCCATCCCCTGGATGCCAGTTTCATGCCACGTAATGAAAACTCATGGAGACAGGGTCATTGCTTCTGCTCTCAGGACACAGGCAAGAGGCACGGCCTGGAGAGGGGCAACACAGGGAGAAAGCCTGGGTACCCTGCCAAACTGAGTGCCAGAGCACTGGAACAGGTTGCCCAGGGGGGTTGTGGAGTCTCCCACATTGGAGATATTCAAGGCCCGCCTGGACAAGTTCCTGTGTGATGTACCCTAGGTTACCCTGCTCTTGCAGGGGGGTTGGACCAGATGATCTCTTGAGGTCCCTTCCAACCCTTGGGATTCTGTGATTCACACGTGCATCACAAGAGATGATGTGCCTGCAGCCCAGAGGGCAGCTCTGCTTGTGCTGTGCATCACCTGGTGCATGAGCTGTCTGTGGGGGCAGAGAGCTGCAGAGCAGTGTGCCCCCAGCAGCATGGGGGGACTGGGATGGCTCCGAGCTGTGCCGCCAGCCCATTCCTTGTCCACAGGCCAAAGACCCCCTGACCTATGCATCAGGAGGATGAGGAGCACAAGGCCCGGCCGTATCTCAAGGAACCTGCCTGGGAAGAGCTGGGGCAGGCTGCCGGCCTCCTCCATCCAACATTCTTCCTGTGGAGCAAGGGCAGCTGGTGACAAGCTGATGACACACAGCTCCTTCAGCAGAGAGCGCATGGATGCAGGCGCATGCAGGAACCAGGCATGGGCTTTCCCAGACCAGCACGTGCAGCGGAGGCAGTTTTGCAGCCTCCCAGCCTCAGAGCTTGGCCTGAGACACCGCTCTCTGCCTCTCATAGCTTTCAAAGGCAAATAGGGTTCTTCCTTGTCCTGGCAGCCTGCAAAATAGTAGACCTCAATTTCCCCACATCGCTTCAGGAGCTGCCAAGTCCCTTGGGTTTGTTGGGTGCCGTTTCCCCTGCGGCAGCTGCAAAAGTCCCATTAGCCCCAACACAGCAATTTTCCACTCTCCGATAGTTGTATAGGCTGGCAGCTGTCTGAGAATTAGTAATAAGAAATACCCCCTTGCATAGCCCTAACCCGACTGTGCCTAACGCAGAGCTGTTCACAGCTGCATTCGTCTCATCACTTTGATATGGGACCGGCAGCAGCGGAGCGCAGAGCAGGCGGGAGCAGCCGATTGATCGCGGTGAGTCAGAGCTCTCACAAACCTCCGCAGCCAGCGCTCGGCATCGCTCTGCGGCCGCTGGCCTCAGGCAACACCGGGAGCAGCCCCGACCCCCGGAGGGAGAGCGGGAGCCGGATGCGTGGGGGGCCCAGCCAGGAGTCCTGCTGCACTGGTTTGCCTGGGACCTGCCCCTGGGCCCGGCTCCAACCCCTGCAGTGAGCATCACATCTCCTTGCTGTGGCGCAGCAGAGCCGCTCACACCTCTGACATGAAGCAAAAACCCCCTCTGACATCCACTCGGAAACTTCGGCTGCTGAAATGTCACCTTGAAATGTCATGTTTGCCTTTTCCACCCTGCGTGCACATCTCTGTTTCATACAGAACGGGAACATCTCAGCTTCTTCAGCCACCCACCATGCTAGGGTGAGTCCCTGCTGCCAGTGAGAAACTCGCCTGAATCACCCGTGGGGATCCAAGCGCTGCAGCTCAGAACAGAACTGGTTGCTTTTACCTTGAAGGCCCTGGCAGGATGCTACAAAAGCACTGGCTGTGCCCCGGCCTGAACCTGGCATCCAGCAGCTGCCCTGCCACAAGCAGTGATCGGTGCTGGAGCTGGAGCCCCCGTTTTCAGCCCATTACAGAGAGAGAGTGAAACAAACTAGAGAAACCCAGAGCCTTGTTTCAGCTGAGCCTGTGAGGAACTCGGCTGGCAGCAAAGAGCTTGTGGTGATAGCACTCATGCTCCTTCCAGCAGCTCCTGGGACAACCTCCTTCCTCTTGTCAAAATGCAGCCCAACCTATTTAATGCACCACATCTCCTCACATGTCTGTGGGTCAACCCACCTGGCTGGACACCCACTGCCCCCCAGCGCCATTCTATCCCTCCCCTCCTCAGATAGACAGGGAAGAGTGAATACAACGAAAGGCTCCTGGGCTGGGATAAGCACCATGCTGCCTGGCACTTGGAAGAGGGTTTCCCTTGCCACAGGCACAGCTCCAAACTCACCCTGAGACAACTGCAGGACAGGGCTTCTCAGAAGAAACCTGTCCCAGTGCTGGCGGGCGGGATCAGAAACCAGCCCAGCAGTTTATAGCTGGAGATCCAGCTTTTTCCCACACAGCAGCCGCATACAGACCAGCTGCAGGTGCAGGTTTCTCCCAGGGAAACCCCAAAGTACTCTTGGTGCCTCTCCCAGATGCTCCTCAGGCAGGGCAATGGTGGTTCTCTAACACACAAAGAACAAGGAGAGGAGCCAGTTTTCCATAGCAAATTAGTGTTATTTAAAAGCCAGCTCCGGTGCATCAGGATTTTCAGACAAGAAAATAAAAGACCTACTCTTTCAGCAGAGGTTTCTATGTAAATACATAAATCTGCACTAGTATATATACTGGACACACACATACACACATGTAGATGGATAAATGGATGAAAGTCTCGAGCTTCAGCTCTGGGCTGTATTCCTCACGCTTTGGTTCAGGAGCACCAACACCCCATAGGGCAGCTCTGAAGATCCCGATGGCACCGGCTCATGGCAGCCCGGGAGCTGCCGCAGCTCTGGGCTCGCACCATCGAGGCTGTGGCAGCTGCTGGAGCCACCTGGAGCTCTACGGGTGCCGTGACTGAGGACAGAGCTGCTGTGGCTCCCAGGTTGCCGGGGGACGCGGCTCGTAGCCACAGACAGCGGCGGGCGGCAGGCGGCGGCTGGCCCCCTGCTCCGGGGCACCCTCCTGCCCGCTGCCGTCACCCGCCTGCGGGGCAGCCCCACGGACACGCAGGGGCTGGTGGGGGGTGGCGAGCTGCCCCCCATCCTCCTCCTCCTCCTCGTCCTCGGTGGCCGGCAGCTTCACGGAGCTGAGCGGTACCCAGCGGTCTGCCAGGCCAAGCCTCTCCCGCTCATCCTCCTGGCTGGGGCTCCTGCCTGGTGTGGGCAGGGGAAGGCAGCTGCCTGCTACAGGGGCTTGGAACTGGCATTTAGAATAGAGCTGGAGGTGCAGGGAGAGCCAGGTCTTGGATGTCTGGTATTCCCTGTCACCTGTGTAGCCGTCTGCCACCAGTCCCACTGGCTGCTCCAGCACATCATCACCACTACGCTTTCCATCCTCCTCCAGCGGCAGTGAGACCTGGCAGCCCAAGACCTGCTCCAGCGCAGGACGCAAGGCACAGGACGGGTCCCTTCCCTCCCAGCAGTCCGGCCCAAACCCGTTGGCACAGTAGCCACCCGTGTTCTGGGAAAGGCTTTCCGTGAGGAGCTGCTGGGCTGCGGGTGTCTGCTCGGCTGCAGGCGGCCCATGGGAGCGGTGAATGGGCAGCAGGAGCGGGGCGACAGAGTCCTGCTGGAGCTCGAGGGTGGGAGCCCGAATGGTCACACTCAGCTCCCTGTTCAGGAGACCCTGCTGGGAAACAGAGTCAGCCTCAGCCTGCAGGGACTGTGCTGGGCCACAGCTCCTGTCACACCGCTGCTCCCAGGCTATGCCCCAGCTGCCAGAGGCCATGGGAGGCTTCTCACCTGCCTGGGGACACGAGCAATCCCTGCACAGAAGCCAGGGAGAACAGGTTGGGCAGCGGTTTTGGTGGTGCAGGAGGCAGAGGGAAGGAGGTGCTGAGCCCCCCAGAAGTGCAGGGGACCCTGCCTCAGCCACAGCACACGGGGGGCAGAGGGAGGAAGCGCTCTTCACTCACAAGTGTTTTCGGGAGGTGGGTCTCCAAGGGACTGGGGAAGAGAAGCCGCAGGAGGAAGTAGAGGCCGGACACAGTCAGCAGCAGGAAGATGCCACTCAGGACAACAAGGAGGACCCAGTGAAAGCCTGTGAGGAGGTCACAACAGGCTGAGGGGTGGAAAGACCCCTTCCTGCATCCCACCCAGCAAGCATCCCCCTAGCCTGCCCTATGCTCGCATCTCCACAAAGCTCCTGTGGCAGGCTGTTGGAGAAGATGAGGGGCAAGCCCAAGGGGGACAATAAGAGAACAACTCTTTTCCCTGCCCATGGCAGGGGGGTTGGAGCTAAATGGTTTTAAGGTCCTTTCCAACCTTAACTATTCTGATTCTATGATCCTATCTCCCATACAAAGGTCCCCACAGGGCCACCATCCCAGCTGGAGTGGCTGTGGGGGTGACCCACAGCTCCATACATGCCCATGCCACAAGCGGGACCCAAGATGAGCTGGGGAGAGGTCCCACCTCCAGTGTCCGTGGCAGTCACCACGCACTGCTCGGCCTCCCGGCTCCGCTCCCGGGACATGTCTGAGGCCAGCGTGCGGACGCAGTACCGTGTGCTGGGCTTCAGGTCTCTGAACGTGCATGGAGCCTCCTTCCCGCTCCGTCTACAGGGCACCTGCAAGCAGAAGGGGTGTGGGGCTGAGCCAGCTGGAGGTGGGGTCTGGGCACTGCTCCCCTTGGCACCCCACTTGCCCATCCCCAGTACGTACCTGCTGGACCAGCATGTCCCCTTCGTACAGGCGCAGCCAATACCACAGCTTCAGCAGCACTCGGTCAACCGGCTTCGGGGAGCCGGTTTTCCTTCGATAGGGAGTGAGCGGCATGATGATACTGACACTGAGGATGTCACCCTGGAGCAGGCAGGACAACCTGGGGGGTCCCACAATGGCTGTAGGGAGGGGAAGAGGAAACTTAAACCCCCCAAAACAAAAGGCAGCATCTTGTTTCCCTAGAAATGATGGTTTTCTGTTTGACATCCCTCTCCCAGCACACAGAAACCTCCTCAGACCTGGCCTGATGGCACTTTGTGCTGTGACTGAAACCAGCTCCAGAAACAGCCACCACCACATCTTTGTGATGCTCAGCGTGTCTCTGGTCACACCAGCACAGGCCATGGCTGAGCTGCTTCTTGCTGCTGAGTGCCTCATCTTGAGCCACCAGATGATGGCTGGAGACTCACTGTGGAGTACAGCAAGAGCTCCCCCAGCAAAGTGCAGCTGTTTCCACGGCAGCTGGGTGCAGGAGGGATGGAGAAGCAGCCACCCTACATCCCATGTCAGCTGCTAACACATTCTGTTCACTGTGAGAACACCTGGGGGAAGGTCTGCAAGTTTTCCTTCCTCCAAAAGACAGGCAGGTTTTTTTGGCCAGGACAGCCAGCCTGTGGCTGAGAAGAGGCATGGGCCAGCACCTCACACACAGCCACGGCAGACAGAGCTGGAACACCCAGCACCTCCCAGAGCCATGGCAGAGACAAACAGGGGATGCTTCTAAAAGGCAAAGCCTGGAGGGGATCCTCCTTCCTACCCCATCTTGCTGCATCCTGCACAGACCCAAACTCTCACAGTGCCTTGGTGGCCTGGAGCCTCCCATCCATGGTCATCACCTCACTGTGCCTCGTCCTCTGCCCCCTTGTCCTTCACCCAGCCCTTCTCCAGCAGTGCTGCTCCCATCCCCTTGCCTGGTTAGGGCTCTTGGCACTTTTCCCACCAGTATCCTCATTTGATTTCCCACCGTGTCCCACCAGCCCTCTCCAAGGCCCTCTTTCCCCATCGGTCCCTTGGGAAGAGCAGGAGCCCAGCTGAGTGAAGGAGCTCCTTACTGGTCCTTACTGTCTCTGTAGAGCTGCAGCTCGCGGGAGTAGGCCCACTCAGAACGCTCGCCTCCAGCTACTGCTCTCACCCGCGCCCAGTAGATGTCATGGATCTTGTCAAAATACAGCTCACACACCCAGGAGGGGCCGGTGCTGTTCCCCCAGCAGGCACCTGCATCGATCCACTGGGAGGTTCTGCCCATGGAGAGAATGCAGGGATGTCTCCTTCCCAGCAGCTTGTTAGCCAAAAAGGAAGGCTGCCCATCCCATCGGAGGGGGAAGCGTGGCAGAGCACCGACACCGGCGAGCAGCATCCTGGGCTGCATTAGGAACAGGCTTATCAACATGGTGCAGTGAAGAAGATGGAAAGTTCTCAGTGGTGCCCAATGAAAGGATAAGAGGCAGCAGGCTCAGGAATTCTGCTAAACAGGAATTCTGTTTAGGCATATGGGAAAAACAAACACACCAACCTAAACCCCAGTGCAGCTCCTTTTGGGTTTCACTGGGGGGGTGACCAGGAAAGGGAACAGGTTGCCCTGGGCAGGCTGTGGAGGCTTCATCCTTGAAGGTGGTCAAAGCCCAAAGGACCGGACCTGGGCTGACCCTGCCCTAGCTGTGCCCAGAGCTCGCTGCCGGCTCTGCTGTGGGCTCACTGGGGGGTGTTTACTGCCAGATGCTGACCCCTGCCTCTAGGACGAGCCCCTCACCTACCTCCTCCTCCACTGCACCTGGAAGGCGGCCTGGAGCGCAGCAGCCCCGGGGTCCGGCTCCCACTGCAGCCGCACGTGGAAGTTCTGTGCCTCCAGCCTCACATCCCGCGGCGGCAGCAGAGCTCCTGGGGAGGGGAGCAGGGCTCAGGCAGCGCCGCTCACTCCCACTCCTCGGCCGGTCACTGCCTGCCCGCGCCGCACACAGGCACCGGGGGCCTTCCCCCCCCAGCACCCGGCTTCTGTCCTGCACAGGCACACACCGGCTCCGTGGGCCTGGGTGGTGCCGGCTGCCAGCGTGATGCTCAGCTCTCACACGTGTGAATCCTGCACACCCCGCAGCATCCTGCCTGCACACCCTGCAGCGTCCCGCACACCCTGCAGCATCCTGCCTGCACACCCTGCAGCGTCCCGCACACCCTCCAGCGTCCCGCACACCCTGCAGTGTCCTGTGCACCCCGCAGTGTCCTGCACACCCCGCAGCGTCCCGCACACCCTCCAGCGTCCTGCCTGCACACACACCAGCGTCCCGCACACCCTGCAGCATCCTGCCTGCACACCCTGCAGCGTCCCGCACACCCCGCAGCGTCCTGCACACCCTGCAGCGTCCTGCACACCCTGCAGCGTCCCGCACACCCTCCAGCGTCCTGCACACCCCGCAGCGTCCCGCACACCCCGCAGCATCCTGCACACCCCGCAGCGTCCTGCACACCTTCTAGCGTCCTGCACACCCTGCAGCGTCCCGCACACCCCGCAGCGTCCCGCACACCCCGCAGCGTCCTGCACACCTTCTAGCGTCCTGCACACCCCGCAGCGTCCCGCACACCCCGCAGCATCCCGCACACCCTGCAGCATCCTGCCTGCACACCCTGCAGCGTCCTGCGCACCCCGCAGCGTCCCGCACACCCTCCAGCGTCCCGCACACCCTCCAGCGTCCCGCACACCCTCCAGCGTCCCGCACACCCTGCAGCATCCTGCCTGCACACCCTGCAGCGTCCCGCACACCCTCCAGCGTCCCGCACATCCTGCAGTGTCCTGTGCACCCCGTAGCGTCCTGCACACCCTGCAGCGTCCCGCACACCCCGCAGCGTCCCGCACACCCTGCAGTGTCCCGCACACCTTCCAGCGTCCTGTGCACCCCGCAGTGTCCTGCACACCCCGCAGCGTCCCACACACCCTGCAGCGTCCCGCACACCCCGCAGCATCCTGCACACCTTCCAGCGTCCTGCACACCCCGCAGCGTCCTGCACACCCTGCAGCGTCCCGCGTACCCCGCAGCATCCTGCACACCCTGCAGCGTCCTGTACACCCCGCAGCGTCCTGCCTGCAGTGGAAGGCTCTGACACCCCAACTGGTGACCCTGGGGTTTTCTTTCCCATTACACCTTGAAGACCACTCAGTCCTCTCCTTCCTGCACGTGCCTTCTGTAGGCCTGAGAGTTGTCCCCATGCTTCTCTCCCCCTGCAGCCAAGGCCACCCCAGACCCCTGTGGCAGCTCCAGACCCCAACCTACCCCCAAGCAGGGTACAAGCAGCCAGGGACAGGAGCAGTCTCAGCGCACAGCTCATCCTGCGGCACGCTGCCCATCTCCCCAGCTCTAGGGTGCTAGGCTGGGTGCCAAGGGGAGAGGACTGGCGAGCTGGAGCACTTCTGCCATCTGCAAACACGCCAGGCAGCCGGAACCTGGGAGCAGAGGAGATGTTTTGTTTCCTGAAGCAGCGGCTGCAGGCACAACGTGAATCAAGTGCCATGGCAGAGTGGCAGGGGACACCCTGGGATGGGGGAAGCAGCAGCAGGGCAGGTGACCCAAGGGCTGCGGTGGGAAGCGGCCTGCAGGGACAGTGGGTAGGTGGCACGCACTGCCACAGCACCCTGCATGTGCCGCAGGACACTGCTGCACCCAGTTGGTGCCCCTTGGTGTTCAGTCTGCCCCTAAAGGCAACAAGAAGCCCCCAGCGCAGACCTAAGTTCACGTGAAGCACAGTGCAGGCTGGTCCCCACTGGGCACTGGGAACATGGCCCCGGGGTGTTCCTGTGGTACCCTCCCATCCTGCTTCCTCGCCCTTCTCTCAAAACCCGGCCACTCCTTACCTGGGCCTTGCCTCACCTCTCGGCTACCAAGGGATGGTTTTCCCTGCTCTGGTCATTGACAGAGGGAGAGACACGTGCAAAGGCTCTGAGACCACCAATGCCATCCCCTGGCTGTGGGACACACCTCCTGGTGAAGGCACGCAGCCTAGGGCCACCTTCAGAGGCAGCCAGGTGGGAGCACCCCCCTGGCCGGACTGAACATCCATGGGACTGGCTCACTCTCACTTGCTGCCTCTTGCTTTTCCTCTGTTACGCTCTCTGCATTAACCTGATGACCACATCTGCCTTGGTGGGTGTGCATAAAATGCTCCATGTTTTCTGTTCCTTGTGAACAGTTAGAGCTGGAAACAAGGGAATGGGCGAGTGGGAATGGGCAACTGCAAACTGCTGTCTTCAAGCCCCTAGGAGAAGCCTCGGCAACGCCAGAGCCAAAGCATGGGCAGCAGGCTGATGGCTTCCCCTGCCCCAGTGCTGGGGCACAAGCCGTCCTAACGGTGCAGCGGGCTCCCAGCGGAGGGCACAGGAGGGACAAGGGGCTCCCAGGACAGTTCCTGGGACTCGTGGAGGTGCAGAGCAGCAGCAAGTCTGCTCCCAAGGGAAATGCAGGGACCTGGCTGCCCCTGCCATAGGAAAGGCAGCACTTTCACAGGAGCGAGGGTGGCTGCAGGATGGCCCCTGCTGACCCCAGCGCACTTGTCCCCATCCTCTTTGGCCAGGGGGAAGGACGCAGCACCCTCCCCGCGCCTCGGTTTCTGTACAGCTACGGCTTTAGCTGCCACCCTGCCGGCTGAAAGGGCGGAGGTTAATCCCCTCTGCTCAGCGCATCGCTTCCTTCGCCTGCATCCCCATGGCCAGCCCGAAGCAGCAGGGACCCCCCTTACCTGGCGTCACGGAGCTGCTCATCTGGCCCCTGGGTAAGAGGAACCTGAGAGCGAACACGGTGACGCCGCCGGTGCCCACCGCGCTGCCGAACGCCCGCCCTCAGCTCACAGCTCCGCACCGGGCACCCCCGGCCCGGCTCCCGGAGCGTTCGCTTGGAGCATCACCGGGGTCCGCTCCTCCCGGCCCGGGCTGGGGGGCTGCAGCCGTCCCACAGGACCCGGGGGTTCGTGCCCTTTCCTGGATCAGGGTTTTCCTTCCTTCCTTCCTTGTAGGTGTCTCTGGCTGCAGGCTCCCGGCGGGCGGGGCTCGGCCAGCTCAGCAGTGCCCTCTGCGAGCGCATGGTGAGACACAGCCCGTGCCCAGCACCCACCTGTGCCCAGCGCCTGCATCCCCTATGGCAGGGACCAGCAGACAGCAGCACAGGGACCTGGCCAGGGCAGACACAACCCAGGACCCCCACACAAAGCCAACACCGGGAACAGGTTTTAATCCTTGCCAACTCGCACTGGAGGCTGGGCACACAGATCTGGCACCCCACACCCTGCTCTGCCCTGCAGACCCCAAGGAACCCACACACAGCTCAACATCCCCCTGCGAGTCCCAAGGCTTTGGCAGCCCATGGGGAAGAGAAAGCAGCAGGGACCCTGCTTCGCAAGAGCACAACAGTGCGGCCCCTCTGGGACTAACAGAGCCAGCGACAGCAGCACAGCCGGAGCTCGCCAGCACCCTCAGCTCTGCTGTAGGCAGCACACACAGGTTCAGGCATTTCAAACCGAGAGCTCAGCAGTGGCCAAGTGCCACCCCTCGGGCAGACACCAGGCCCCCCGCTGCTGCTCCTGTCCTGCACGCAGTGCTGGCAGCATCAATACATCCCGTGGCGCAAGCGGAGTCAGGGCCAGTGCCCAGGGGCCAGCAGCCCCGCAGCAGGACAAGAGCCATGGGGAACAAGGACACACAGCAGCAAACAGGACAGGCTCTTTAATACCACCCTCACTGAAAACCCCTTTCACACGCTGGCTGCCCACTTCCCTGCCTGTGCCTGGGGCAGAGGCCAGGCAGCTCAGGAGGGCAGGGTACTCCCATCAGGCTCGGTGATCCCCTGGGACACAAGGGGGAAGGTGACACAGGCAGTAGCTGCTTGAGGCCTTTCAACACAGAGAGGAGCATTTCAAGAGCTCTTCCAGTGCTGCCAAAAGCCACAAGAGCAAAAGCTCCTTCCCCCTTTCCCACCAGCTACACCCTGGGCAGAGCCTGGCACTATCCACACCACAAAGCGCTGTCATGAGGTGTGTGAATGGCTGCCACAGCACCCCAGGCCCTCTCCCTTTCTGCTGTGAGGGTGGGGGAACCCTGTGACAGCCCAGGGAGGCTGCAGGGGCCAGAAGCCTGCAGTGCGTGGGTGCAGTCCCAGGCCTGCAGGCAGGGTAAGGCCAAGGAGGCCGGGTGCCCCCAGGGAACCCCAAGGGGTGGCGCTGGGTACTTGCCCCTGAGCAGCACCTCATCTCCCCAGCCTTCACCTCAGCATCCTCAGTGCAGGAGGTGGAACAGGGACGGGCACTTCCAGGCCCAGGAACACCGTGTCAGCCTCCAGCACCAGCGCCCCAAGGGGCCGTGGGGAGGAAAGGTTTCTCCTCTGGCAGCTGCAGGGAGGGACTGGGGGCACTGCCAGCCACTGCCAGAGGGTGCGGAGCCAGGAACAGGCACCAGTGCCCACCATCATCAAACTGGGCACCACTGTCTCTGCCCCTGCCTCCCGCAGCGCCAGGTGCCCAGGCTACACCTTCCCAGGTAAAACCCATCCTCCAAAGGCTTCCTCCAGGTACCGGGCTACTGCCAGCGTCAAGTGGTCGTTGTAGGGGCCTGCCACCAGCTGGATGCCCAGCGGCAGCCCCTCGCTGCTCAGGCCCAGTGGGCACTGCGTCACTGGCAAGCCCAGCACATTGAAGATGGCTGGAAGAGAAAAGATGACATCAGAGCAAGCACAACCGGGGTCAGTCTCTCCCTGGCTTCTCCCACCCCAGCTGCTGTCATCCATCACTGGGCTCCTGGGAGCGGGGCCTTGCCAGAGCACTGCACATCACTGGTGTTAATGCAGCATGTTTGCAAACTGTACCTACAGGTGATGACACACTGATGTGTCCCTTGCTGTGGCATGCCAAGATCTGCTTTGGGTCAGGCCTGCCCCAGGCACTGTCCTTCCATCACTCCAAAGCCAGATGGCATTGCAACACCACTGCATCAAGCTCGGTGGCAGGAAAGCCACACAGAGAGCCCCAAGCTGCACCCCCAAGAG
Organism: Neopsephotus bourkii; assembly: GCF_033783945.1. NCBI lineage: Eukaryota > Metazoa > Chordata > Aves > Psittaciformes > Psittacidae > Neopsephotus > Neopsephotus bourkii. Next base: position 239,710 of record NW_026901945.1, read on the forward strand.
GTGCAGCAGCTCTCATGTGGCTGCTAAACTCAGCAGCTCTAATAATGTGAGTCCCTCCTTCTGGGCAGACACACCAACCAGACCTGCCCCACTGCAATGCCACAGAACTGTAAAGCATGAATATAAACCTTGCTGCATGTTCTGGTGCAGCGAAACACCTCTCTGTGCTGCAGCACCCACTGGCAGGGATGGAAACACTCTGGGTAAAACAGCAGAGCATGCTGCTGTGCTGCAGCAGGGAGGATGTGTGCTGCAGCCCTGCCTGCACCCAGCAGAGGGGTCGGAGCTGCTCACCCGTGTAGGCGAAGTTGAAGGGCATGCATATGGGGGAGTTGTGCCTGGGAGCTATGGTGGGGTGTGAGGGGTAGAGAAGCACCCCGTCTGCCCCCAGCAGCGCCTCCATCTCCTCCTGCAGGCTCTTCCCCATGCTCACCAGCTTGGCATTCCCACCAGGGTTGAGTTTCATCACCTTCTCCGTCAGCCCCAGGGCTGGAGAGCAAGGCCATAGGCAGAACAGAGACAGAGCACCGTGGGTAAGCAGGCTATGAAGCACACTGTGTGGCCACTCGCAGCACCCCCCAGCCCTCAGTAGAGCCCCCCTCCCCTAGTTCCCCCCTTGGCAGCTCCAGAGCGGATTGCCCCTGCTCTGCAGGCAGCAGCTCTCCAGCTTTGCCTCAGTGCTCACAAGGCAGCAGCACAACCCCCATCAGGGTTCCCTGGTACACACTGCTATGAAACGAGCCCCGTGCAGACCCCTGGCTGGCTCCCTCTAGGCTGCAGCGGCCCTGGCAGGGCTCACAACAGGAGCCAGCCCTGCCTGCAGCTCTGCTCTCCTCACTGCTTCTCTCGGGATATTCAATCTCATTTGCCATCACAACCATCAGCCTGAAGCTGCTCCATATGAACCCCAGAGTCCCCTCCCGGGGTGCTGCAAGGGCTCTGCTTCCATTCAACAACTTAGAATCATAGAATAGTTAGGGTTGGAAAGGACCTTAAGATCACCAAGTTCCAAGCTCCCTGCCACGGGCAGGGACACCTCGCTCTAAACCATATCACCCAAGGCCTCGTCCAACCTGGCCTTGAACACTGCCAGGGATGGAGCATTCACAACCTCCCTGGGCACCCATTCCAGTGCCTCACCACCCTAACAGGAAAGAATTTCCTCCTTATATCCAACCTAAACTTCCCCTGTTTAAGTTTTAACCCATTACCCCTTGGCCTACCACTACAGTCCCTAATGAAGAGTCCATCCCCAGCGTCCCTATAGGCCCCCTTCACTTGCCTGGCCCAGCACTGTCCCCAGTCTCCCCAAGGCTCACCAATAGCTGGCAGAGTGTGGGAAGACATCCCCACGAGCCACTTCACCAGCTCCCACAGCGGCCACACCGGCTTCCCATGGTCCCCCAGCAGGTCCGTGAAGAGCTGAGCCTCCTGCAACACAACACACCACAACACACCACCCCACACCACCACACCGTAAGCAGCCCGAGCAGTGTGCTGCACCAAGAACAGACTGGCAGGAGATAGCAAAACCTCCTGTCCCATTATCCTGATGTGAGCTGCTCCCATTGCACACTGGAGCTGCCCATTGGGAGCGTTACATAGCTCCAGCACCCATACAGAGCAGATGCAGCAGGAGCATCTCTCCATGCCAGAGACAGCAGGAAGGGGACCTCATTCTGTAAAGCCCCCAAAGCAGCCCCTTTCAGTGCCCCTCCGCTGCCACGAGGCAAGGGTTGATGCTCCAGGTAATTGTCTCCTGGAGGCATTCGCTGCTGTTACACATGGCTGTGGGGCCAGAAAAGAGGAGGCAGAGAGGGGGCAAGGAGCACCCTCCTCACCAAGGTGGGCTTGGCTGGCACTTCATCTCCGCCTGTGTGGCAGGAACAAACAAGGTACAACACCCCTGAGAGTTTATGCTACAAAACCCTTCTGCATGTACAGAGTGTGGGGTGGCAGCTGCCATTCACCCCCAGGCCTGCTTCTGGAAAGCTGCTTATTCACTGCCTTGGTCCCTGCCTCCTGAGGGGCATTAACCCCAGCAGAAACGTCAGGAGACACAGCCCAGAAGCAAGAGCCAGGCAGGACGGTACCTGCTCAGGTAGCACCTTGCATGGAAAAAGTTAGTGTGCCCAATGGCCTCTCCCTCCCGAAGTCACACTGCTCCTCTGCAGGGAGCCACACATGGGAAAGCAAAGGGGAAGGGGTGGTGTGGCTGGAAGGAGGCTGAAGGAGGATGCAGGGACAAACAGAGCAGCGAGAGCCCTGGGGCTGGGAAGCCTCAAGCTCTCCCCAGCCAGTCCCAACCAGCCAGCTCTTCGCTGGTGCCTTCAAGCTGTGCCTCTTGACACACCTGCCCATCGCTGTCCTTGGATGACATCATGGCTGACCAGATCTGGAAAGAATACTTCATCTTGTGGATGGCCACGTGCTGGACCCGGACCCCCAGCTCCCTCTCGAGGTGCTCCACCACCTAAGGGGAGAGGAGGAAAGGTTTGCTCCTGCAAGGATGTGATGTGCTGTGGTCAGCCCATGGGAACTAGGGACAGCAGGGAGCCCAGGGGCAGCTTCTCCCTGCTGCCACACAGGGGATCCCACAGCTCCTTCCCAATCCCTCTGCCCTGAGAAGTGGGGCCTGCTCTGTCTGGTAACAGTGTTGGGGCTCACCAAGCGCCCTCCCTGACACCCCCAGCGATGCTTCAGCAGGAGCAGCATCCAGATGGCAGCCCTGGGAAAGCCATGGACACACAGGCATTCCTTCGTCAGACGACATGCCACAGCAGGAGACAGCCTCCGCTCCCTCCTACCTTCTTTTGGGCCTGCAAGATCTCCTTGTCCACAGGCGACACGAAAACGGACCCACTGTCATGATCCATGCAGAGGAACCTTATTTTTTCCAGTGACACCTTTTCGTTCAGCCTCAGCCTAAATGAGGGAAGGGAAGAGAATGGCACTCTACTCACAAACGTGGCCCTGGCTCCCTCCCACCTGCCAGGGCTGCTCATGCAGCAGTTAACATGTCCTTATGGCACCCGATCTGGCCTCAGGCCACCTGGCTCTACCTATCAGGACAGCCCCTGAAGGCACTCGGGCAGCTGCTTTGTGTCACACAGGCATAGCTCACCTGCTGCTCACTACCCCATCAGCCCCAGCTACTCCTGCGTATTTGCTGCTGTTCGGAGAATCCTCCCCTCCAAGAATCATAGAATAGTTAGGGTTGGAAAGGACCTTCAGATCACCAAGTTCCAAGCCCCCTGCCATGGGCAGGGACACCTCGCTCTAAACCATATCACCCAAGGCTCTGTCCAGCCTGGCCTTGAACACTGCCAGGGATGGAGCATTCACAACCTCCCTGGGCAACCCATTCCAGTGCCTCACCACCCTAACAGGAAAGAATTTCCTCCTTATATCCAATCTAAACTTCCCCTGTTTAAGTTTTAACCCATTACCCCCTGTCCTACCACTGCAGTCCCTAATGAAGAGTCCCTCCCCAGCATCCCTATAGGCCCCCTTCAGATACTGGAAAGCTGCTGTGAGGTCTCCATGCAGCCTTCTCTTCTCCAGGCTGAACAGCCCCAACTTTCTCAGCCAATCTTCATACGGGAGGTGCTCCAGCCCCTGATCATTCTCGTGCCCCTCCTCTGGACTTGTTCCAACAGATCCATGTCCTTTTTATGTTGAGGACACCAGAACTGTACACAGTACTCCAAGTGAGGTCTCACAAGAGCAGAATAAAGGGGCAGGATCACCTCCTTCGACCTGCTGGTCACACTGCTTTTGATGCAGCCCAGGATACGGTTGCACCCTGGGACTACAGTTGCTGGCCACGGCCAAGGCTGGGACTGCACCACAAGGGACATGAGAAACAAAAGTGGTAATAGAGGAAGCAGCCCCGTACAGGCTGCAGCAAGATGCAGGACCTGCTTGCTCTGCCCCATCTCCACTCTGCTCCCTCCTGGTGCATGCATGTAAACAACTGCTTGGCTGCATGGACTATAAGGAGAACAGAGCCATGGTGTGGGATGGACAACGCACCATTAAAAAACAGGAAAGGAACACGTAAGAGCCCAAAGAAAGGCCAGTCCCAGGAGGAAAGGACTGTGCTGGGCAGCACTGGCCAGGGCTGCCTGTCCCAGAGCATGCGGTGGTGGAAAGGGCAGCCCCAGGTCCTGCTGGAGCCAGGGGAGACGTAACCAATGAGCAACCTAGGTGTCACAGACCTCTCCTTACCCCTGCACTGACCCCCTGTGCTGGCCAGAATGCAGCTAAGACCAATTGAGCAGCTTGAAGCAGAAGGAGCAACTTACTTGTCGATGCTAGGGCCAGCCATGACCCTCAGCATGAGTTCCAGGTCCTCCGCATAGCGGCACATGGGCCCCGTGCACAGGAAGCTGGTCCGAACCCCCTGAGCGTTGGGGAACTGGCCATCGTTGGGCACCACCCCTGCAGCAGGGAGGGATATGCTAGGATGCTCCCAGCAAGGAGCACAGGGCAGGGGAAGGTGGAGAAGCACTCAGCAGCAGATCCTGGCCTTGGGAAAGCATCCCATGCTGAGGATGCAATCCCAGAGGTGAAACACCTCCCGTGTGCCTGGCGTCCCGCCACCAGACAGCTTCCCACTGCCCAAGGCAGGCTGCTCCATGCAAGAACCTGCCTGCTCCCAACAGCAACCCCACCAGGGCAAGCACAGGTGTGCTCAGAACAGGTTCCTCCGCACCCTCCATTCTGCCTCCTGGCATTTCTGCTGCGGAGGAAAGCAGAGGAGATCCCTGTGCCCGCTCTACCTGTTGTGGGCTTGTGGCCAAAGATTCCATTGAAGAAAGCAGGCATTCGGATGCTCCCACCGATGTCGGAGCCCACGCCTGTGACAGAGCAGGCGGCTGCCAGGACACAGCCCTCCCCGCCTACATGGGAGAAAGCACAGCAGAAAACACGGGCTTACAGAGCAAAGCAGGAGCATCTCGTGGTGCCTGCTTCCCTTTGCCCACAGATAGGGTGGGAGCTGCATTGGCTTTAGCCATGTCTGGAGGACAGCTGGGCAACACGTGCCAAAGTGGTTTTCCTGCCAGAGTGCAGCACCAGCGTTGCTATTTGCATGTAGAATAAGGTAGAGTGAGGCCAAGCAATGCTGGGAGTAACGGCTATGAGGTGCAAAGCAGCAACACCTCCAAATGGCCCATTGTACTGCCCAGGAAAGAGGCCCACGAGCTGTGCAGGAGCCTGACAGCAGGCCAGAGTGACCTGCAGAGCACTCAGGAGCTCTTCTCCTGCATTTTACTATGCCAAGAGCCCATGCTGAGGTGCTGGAACTCACCGGAGCTGCCACCCACGATGCGCTGCAGGTCGTAGGGGTTGTTGGTCCGGCCGTAGACCCTGTTGCTGGACTCGTACCACATGCAGAGCTCACTGCAGTTGGTGACGCCCAGCGGGATGGCACCAGCCTGCTTCAGCCGCGACACCACCGTGGCATCCGAGGTGGCGACCACGTTCCGGCGGTTGACCAAGCCAGAGGTGTTGGGCATCCCTGTGGTGCCGGGGTCAGCAGGCGGAGGGAGGCATCAGGGCCAGGAGGCTGCAAGAAGCAGGTACCCAGCGAGGGCACCCGCAGCATTTGGGGGCTAAATGCGAGTGCAGGTAAAGGGGGTGAGGATATGGAAAGGGAGCAGGGAAAGGGATGCTGGTTCCCTCCAGGCACCCTGGGGAGTATGTGCCCTAGAAGCAAAGCCAAACCCACCGTGCAGAGAAAAGGCCTCCTTGACGGTGATGGGCACCCCCAACAAGGGGAACTTCTCCTGCAGGCAGTCATCCCCAGGGCCCTCCGAAAGCAGCTGATCGACCTGCCGGGCCTCCTGCAGGGCCTCCTCAAACCTGGAAAGGAGCAGCCAGTGGGGATGCGCCAGCCTCGAGGGACAGGCAAGCAGCAGGCGCCTTGGCAGGCACCGGGGAACCGGAGAGGAACCGGAAGAGGATCCGGAAGCAAGAGAGGCCGGCAGGGCCTGTGGGAAGGCTGCAGTGGCGACCCGCTCGCCCCCCCGCCCCCGTGCTTACCGGTCCTTAACGACGGCGTTGATAAGGGGGTTGACTTCCCTGATCCTCTCCACGTACGCCTCGACCACCTCCACGCACGTCACCTACAGCAGCGAACGGAGCGCGCACCGCGGTCAGACGCGGGGGGGGGGGGGGGGCGCTCCGAGGGTCCGGGAGCAGCAGAACGGGCACCGGCCCCGCTCCCCCCCCCGCACCTGGCGCGCGCGGAGCCGCTCCGCGAGGCGCCGCGCGGGCAGCAGCAGCAGCGGGTGGCGCGGTGGCGGGACGGCGCGCGGCGGCGCGGGGCGGGCGGGGCCGGGCTCCACGAGCGCGAGCAGGGCCAGGCACGCGCGCGACAGCAGCCGCAGCAGCAGCGCCAGGAGCCGCTCCGAGCGCGACAGCGCCATGGCCGCCCGCGGACACGCCCCCTCCCCGCGGACACGCCCCCCGCCGCCGCCGCGGAAGTGACGACATCACGTCGCGCCGCACGCGTCTCCGTGGCAACCGCGCCCCCGCGCCGCCCCAGCGCGGTACCGACCCGCCGGACCCCGCCTCCCCACCGCAAAGCGCCACCCGCTCTTGCCGTCCTTTCGCTTGTCAAACACCGAGCTCCACGCCCGAGCTTTCCCCGAGTGAACGCGGCCGGTAACGTGAGTTTCAAACAAGCACCGCGGTTTTCCCGTCGCTTGATCACGGTCCCTGGCGGCCCAGGGATGATCCCAACGCCCCCCGGGATGGAGTTCAGGAGCCGTTGCTTCTGAGGAAACAAGTCACGGCTTCCAGAGCAGCGCCCGAGGTGCCCTGCGGCGGCCCTCGCCTTCCAGAGCTGGCAATGAAGTGCTCAGTGAGACCCGAGGAGAAGAGGGGATCGGCTGCTTGTGAAAGCCCTTTGCGATGACTTCAAAGGCAGCTGGCAGCATTCGCAGGAGCGTGCTCCCCCCGGGGTGCTGCGGTGGCCTCTGCCCCATACAGCCTCGGCTGGAAGTAGAATGGAAGTCGCCTTGATAACAGCGCTCATTTTACAGACTCGTATCCGAGAGGCCTGGTGCCGGCAGGGAGAGCAAAGCAGCACAGGGGATGCTGCTCTCCCTGCCTGCCCTTCCCTACCCTAGGAAAACAGAGGAGGCTGCTCCGAGGGTCAGTGACCGAGCTCCTCTGCTCCTCAGGCGGGCCCTGCCAGCTGTGAGAGGTGGGGGAGCCCCGTACCCCACAAGGACAAGGGAAACGAGTGCAAAGGTGGGTTCAAAGCTGCTTTTTCCATTTCCCTGGTACTGCTGGAATACTTGTGGCCTTACTGGATCCTTATGTGGCCTTTGCCTTCCCCCCACCCCCAACACCGAGTGCCCCCAGGTTACAACACAGGGACAGGTTGGAAAGGTTTGTGTGTGCCCTCACCCTCCCCGGCGCCTGCACATCTGAGGCTTGGCAGAGCCCCGGGTCACCTGCTCAGAAGAAACTGTAAGCCAGGGCTTGCTAAAATGCAGCTTGTGAAATGTGGCAGCGTCGGCAGTCGCCAGACCTGGCAGTAGGGGTGATGAGGCTTCCTCCGGGCTTAGGAGTGCCCTGGGTGTCAGCTGTCTCACAGGTTTCTTGCAGAGCCAGAAGGGTGGAACGTGTCCTCTGGGAGAAGGCAGGGAGGGAACATCCCTCCTAAATGTAATCCCAATGCCACTTCTGCTGTTTCTGTCCCCAGTCTCTCAGTGGGTTTGCTGTTTCACCCCCTCAAGTCCCGGTGCTTGGCTTCCTCAGCTGCTCAGGAGGTTCAGCAGGGATCTTCCCCCAGCAGCCCCACTTTGGCCTCTTGTTTACTGTGCAAAGTTTCTCCCTTAATCTTTGTCTTCAGCTTGCAAGAACAGAGCTTTGAAACTCAGGCCAGATCAGCTGCCACTGATTCGGAGAAAACTCCAGGAGCAAACTTGCCAACAAAGTTTTCAAGCTGACAAGCAGGTATTCTTTATTGCGGCGCCGGGAGACACGGGGGATAGCTCCTCCTAACGTGTGTCCCCAATTGCCACTCAAGCCATCCTTTTATAGTCCCTGGGCATACATGCATATTCATGAGGCTACGTATGGATTACATCACTTTCCAGAGAGTTCCCCGCATGCGTACAGAATTGTGGTGGTGGTCTCTGAGGGTCCTTTACTTCTTCCAACAATCTTCATCACTTCTGGCAGCCTCTGAAGCACCGCAGTAGATGCTCATCCCAGTTTAATTGGTTCGTTAGCACCAGAGACATAATAATCCTCCCATCCTCCTACTTATCCGTTAGTTTAACTGCAGCCCATCCTGGACACCTGCAGTTCCCAGATACTCCTTATCCCTGTGTCCTGTTCTTCCTGACTGTTTTTCTTGAAACTGTGTCAACTATAAGGATTGATCTTGTGAGAATTCTCAGTACATTCTCTAGCTGTACTCTATTTTTTTTCTCTATGTATCATGCACATCAATAATTTTCCATTGCTACTGTTACAAAGCCATCAAACTTAACATCACTTAAAACTAATTCTAAAGGTTTCTATATTCCATTTTGTGATTTTGTGCCCCTTTGTCACACCACGTACTTGGCAGGAGTTCCCTGTGTCCCCGCTCATCCCGCTGTAACCGGTGCTGCCCAGGCATCAGCTCTTGCTGTTTCTCATTAGGTTGAGCTGGTGAGCTTTCTGGCATCTGAACCAGAGCAGTCACCAGAATCCATGGTAGCCCAGTGGAGCTTCATTTCCATGCAAAATGGAAAAAATGGGATAGAAGGTGCTCTGGAAATGAAGCATTAAGATCTGGAAGCCAGAGGTCAAAAAGACTGAGTCTGCTTTTCAATTACCCGAGCCAACCAACCAAGCAAACACCACACACACACTGAGCAACCAGCTCATTCCAATCTGATTAGAAATTGAGCAGCCAAGAGCAAGGAGGTTGGGAATATGCAACACAACTCCCACATCCAAACCGTCCCACCACCTCCTCCTGAGGTGCACCACCTGCTAGAAGGAAAACAATGATTCAGGGCCTTGCATTCCGTGAGTTATGCTTGTTATTATCCCCAGTTGTTGCACTGTTACCAAAGGCTTAAAACCTCATGAGAGATTGGCAGGAAAGCACCAGGAGCTATGCCATCAGTAACCACTGCTGGGGCGGGAGCCACCACACAGGCTCAAGGGCTGGGGGGAAGCAGTGAGTGATGCTGATCAACAGTACTGTGTTCTGGTGCCCCCCACTGAGCCATCAAAGCTTTTTCCCAGAGCGGAAAAAACACTTCTGTGAAAGTAAGGAAAATGAAGCACAATTCTTCCCTTTGCAAAATGAATCACTTAGAATTTATCCTTAAAACAAAGCTTCAGAAAAAACGAGTTTTGTGTAGAACAGCACCGGGGGGGGGAAAAGCAAAGGGACGTTTAAAGGGTTCTGATTTAAACAGAACTCAGGTGCTTTAATTCCCAGCTGATCGCAGGAAACGCCAGCATTTCCAGGTGGTTCATTGGAGCCTGCTTTTAACCAGCTCCACCGCTGAGGGATGCTGTGCTCCCGTCATTTGCTTTATGCTGAGCTTGGCCGGGTTACGCCGCTGTTGGGTACCTCCCTGTTTACCCCAGGGCGGGGGAGAAGGTCTCGGCCATTGCCGTACCCTGCTCTGCAGAAGCACTCGCAGGCCCTGGATTGCACACGGGAAGGTCCCAGGAGCCCCCCGGACTACACAGGATGGCCCTGGGCTGCTCCTTGGGCACAGAGAGGGGCACTTGGAGACCCCTGGGGCACCCGCCTGTTTCTGCAGCCCTCAGCGGAAGCCAACGCTTGCCCAAGGGCCAGGATAGCCCCGGTGTTTGTGAGGCTCCGGAGCGGAGCTGGGTGCTTTGGGGCTGAGCTCCAGGGCCGTGCCGTGCCGTTCCGTGCCGTGCCGCGGGAGGTCGCTCCGCCACCGCCGGTCGGCGTTCGCGGCCCCTGCCCCGCAGCGCCGCAGCTGCTCCCGCTGCACGGAGCCAGAGTACACAGTGTTCACCCCGCGGTTGAGCAGTGTTTGTGCATGCCTCGGCTCAGCCGGCCTGCCTGCCCCGCACCAAGCCTGCCGGGGCTTGTGCCATGCTCGCTTTAGGAGCCCAATGGCCTTCCCTGGATGTTCCCACTCCAGGAACCCTTGGGCTCCGTCCCCCCTGCTCCCCACGAGGAGCTTTGGCTGCTGCCCTACAGCCCCTTGGTGCCGAGGGGAGCTGCTGGCCCCTTTGACGGGCTGGGGGGGTCCACACTTTGCTTCTTTACCCTGGGGAGGTGACACCCACCCCATGACCCTGCTACACCCCTTTCCCACTTGAGCAGGGCTTTGGGTGCACCTCGAGATTTCTGGAGAAGCTAAGAATCTGCTGGGCTCCAGGGTGCCTCCAGCAGTGTAGAACACCGTTCCTAACAGCGTGCCTCCTCAACACCCTCCTGCTGAGCACCTGCTGATCCCGACCATGTACACCACCATGGGTAGGGTGGGCCGTCTCCAGAGCAAGCCAGGGCAGTGGCAGGGATAACGCTGGTTTCCAGGCTGGCCTGATGGCAGCTCTGTGTCCCTGGGATGTGCCTGCTTCCTTCCCTGCCCGAGGGGCTGTTTGTGCTGGTTCTGCACATCATCAGTTATGTGGGGACAGGCTGGCTCTGCCGCCCCGTGTCATCTCTCGAGCAGCCCATGCAGTCACCAGTCTATGCCTGCACAGCAGCCTCACCCAGATGTGCCCTTGGCACGTTCCTGCTGCAGCTCCTGCTGATGCCTCCATCGGGGAGGGGGGGCAGGCGCTGCGGGGCTGTTTCCCAAGCTCCGGTTGCTCCAGGAGCGCGCTGGCCCGGCCCGGCCCGGCCCTTGCGAAACGTGTTGACAAACAGCCCGGGGCATGCCCAGCGCCGCAGCCGCCAAGTGCCGGGCACAGGGAGCGCCCGCGCCCGCGCCCGCGGGGATTTTCCATTGCTCTGGCAGTGGATCCCCCTGCCGGGGCACTGCCGCTTGTCCCACCGGCCCCTGCTGGCCCTAGGGACCTGCCCTACAAGGGCAGCCTTGCACAAGGCAAGGCAAGGGGTGGTTGGGTTACCTCGGGCATCCTACAGGGCTGGTTGGGGTGCCACTACCTCCAAGGTGACCCAACCACCCACATCTCAACATCGGGCCGTGCCTGTGTCCTCGGGTTGAGCTATTACATAAGCTCGCTCTCTCTCGCCCGCCCTCCCTCTCTTCCTTCCTCTCTTCCCTCTCTTCCTTTCTCTTGCTTTGTTTCTGTTTCTTTTCTCTTTCCTCTCGTTCGTCTTCTCTTTTGCCACCTCCTGGACATGCTCCTGCTGCCACCCTGGTGCCCCTGTGCCCCTGCCTTGGGCAGTTGGCTGGTAGCAGCAGGACTGCAGACACTGTGACCCCCTGCCTGTGGGCAGGCCTGCACAAAGCCCATGTGCATGAAAGGGACCCATGCCCAGGGCAGACACCATCACCCCATGTCCATCAGGGTGGATAGGGTGTGCAGGGAGCAGACGTGCTGTGCTCGTGTGTCATCTATATATAGCTGCACTTGCCAGGCACTGGGCCTGTGCTGACCGAAGGACACAGTCAGATCATGGTTTTAATGCAGTGTAATTGCTATTAATACCGAGCTGGTTTTATGTGGGAAGGAGTCAAGCTTTGGGCACACTGCTACCGTGTTGTGCCCACAGGCACCCTGTGGCTCATGTGCAGGGACGTGGCGAATCCCTGCAGCAGAGACAGCACGGGGCAGACCCTGCCTCCATTGGAGGTGGCAGGAGGAGCCCTTTGTGCTCCCTTTCTCCCCGACCTGGCTCAGGACCATCAGCTCCCCTGTAGTCAGAGCCACCCTGGGGCTGCTCCCTGCTGCCGTACCCAGAGCAGTGGCAGTATCTTTGCTGTGGCCTCAGAGAGGAGGTTGCGGAGGAGGAAGGAAGTTTTCCATTGTTTCTGTGCACAGAGGACTGGTGGTGCCCCAAACACAGATTTTCCCACCAGGTAGAAACAATTCCCAGTTCACAGGTTTCCCCCCAGGGCTTCCGTGTGCTCAAGTGCCATCACTTAGAACAGCCTTGGCAGGCACCCGCTGTTGCCTGCTCTGTGTCTCACCCACAAGGTGAATACAAGTGATTAACTGGGGTTTTGCTGCAGGGTCAGGTGGGTGCTGTGGTTACAGGATGTCACAGCCTGGGGTGCCTCACACCGTTCTGCACCCGGCTGTTTCCCCCACACCGCTGTGATGGAGCAGCACCACCGCTTACCCTGACACCGGTCCGGACCAGGCCCCACCATCCCTTCCCAAGTACCTGCAGTGCTGAATCAGGGCACGGTGGGATTCAGACCCAAGCAGCAGTGTGGAGGTGGGCTGCACCCTCAGAGGGTGCTGCTGTGAGCACTCATGGGGAGGGGGCATGTGCCCCCTGATGCTGTGCAGGGAACCTGGTCTTTGGATGGGGCTGGGGGCGAGAGGAAAGGGGAATGCGTGGTTTGCTGCTGGCAGCAGATGGCTGGGACCAGGGGAAAGGCTGTGTTCTGCTCCTGGCATCATGCAGGCAGATGCAAGGGCAGGCAGGGGGTGCTTGGTGCCTTCACATTCTCCACTGGGGAGAGACAGAGCTTGGGCAAAAGGCATCAGAAGAGGCAGCAAGCCTCGTCCTGCCGCTCGATCCTTGGACATGCTGTTCTCTTGGAGCAATGATAAGGGCAATCAATAACAAATCCAGGGACACCTGGCTTGCAGCCAGTGGCCTTCGGGAGCAGGGTCACTGGCACAGGCGCTCCCTGCAGCACCGTGGTGGCGGATGCAGTGTGGGGAGTGCTATGGGCTGTGGCACCAGCACCCCATGGTGAGCCCCCCACCCCGGCTGGCACCCCCACATGCACCGCCGCAGCGGCTCACACACCCTTAGGATGGGGACGGGGCTCTGCAGGTGTGGAGGGATGCATGTGCCCACCACTCGCCATGGCTGGAGCCTCTGGAGCAAGCCCCCCACTTACCCAATGATTTGCATCTACAAACGCCTGTGTAAACCCCTCACCGGGATCACAGCTGAGCTCGGCACGATCCCGATAAGGCAAAGAAAACAAACCCAGAATTCCCAGCCCAGCTGGCCGGGACTGTTTGGGTCTGTGACGCGGGTTTGCAGTGCCCTTGCGAGCAGCTCCAGTGCTGCGTAACAGCCTAGAACGTTCCACCTGGCCCAGGGCCAATGTAGGCGTCTGTCCTGCAGCAGCTTCTGGCTCTTTCTGGGCTTCTTGGAGCTGCAAGTGAAGCTCAGAGCGCTGCAGTTCCACAGGGGGAAGAGGGCTGTGGGGACACAAGCTGTACCACCACCACCTCCTACCCCAGCCCCATGGGGTGGCACACGTATTCTAGGGGTTGCAATCAGAGGACCCCAACCTCAGGCCAGACTCACACTGCCTGATGGAGATTTAGGCTGTTTCTGTCTTTGCTGCCCATATGGTGCTTCCTTCTCCCAAGCACAGCCATGGCAAGGGGTTCAGGGTGTGCTGTTATGTGCCATATCCCCCTGTTTGGGGACAGGGCAGTGTCACCCCCACTGGTATCAGGGAGGCTCTGCCATGGCACTGGTGCACCACAGCAGTAGTGGGTACTGTGTCACTCACACTCTCACATGTAGGATCCCACAGGGGCTGGTCCTTGTCCCAAGCTTGAATGTGGTCCTGGGTGACCCCAGCTCTGCTGCCCCATTTGGCATTTCCTGAGCTGCCACAGCCACATCTGACCTGCTCATGGCATCCTGAGCCCTGCACATCTCCATCAGCTTCCCTTGATCAGATGTGCCTCTTTCTGCCTCCCTATCCCCATCTTGCCCCAGGCTGCAGCAGGACCTGGCCCTGGGGAGGAGGATCTCCCCTGGCTGGGCTCTGGAGAGGTGAAGGCTGTTGCTGGCACGGTTGGGAAGACATGGGCATCACAGCTCCCTCGGGGCACGGCAGGTATTTGGGTACCATGGCTGGCTGTGAGGAGCTGAGCTGGCTCTTGGGTGTAGCATGGGGTGCTGCAAGGGATGTGCTTTCCCCACCCGGTTTGGGGAGCCCTTCTCCCTCCTGGCAGCTCTTGCCCTGCACATCTCCCCTCTTCCTCTGGGCACACAGAGTGAGGCACCTGCTCTGTGGCAGACCCGCTGAGAAATACCTAAAAATAGCCCAGAAGTACTGGAGGGGGAAAACCAGCTCTTGATCCCACAGCGAACAGCAGAACCCGCTGCTGCCCAGCACAAAGGAGAGAGGGATGGGGAGTTAAAAACACCATGTGCTTGCAGGGAGCCATCCCGGGCCACTGCGCTCCCAGCCTGGCCAATGCATTCCCAGCACAGGCCAGCACGTTCCCAGCTCTCCTGCCGGTAGCCATCACCGTGGGCTCGTGGGAACCATGCTCCTGCAGTGTGTCTGATCCTGCACCCCACGGAGCTCCCATCCGGGGCAGCGCCAAGCCCTGTCCTGGTGTCAGCGGGATGCACCATTGCTGCGAGGCCAGGGACAGCGGCCTGTGCCCCGGGGAGCCGTTCCCTTGCAGGGAGCAGCAGGATGCAGCTAGTCCTGATGCACCAGGAGCACCCGGCACTGCTGAGCACCAGCCTGGATGCTGGCTTGGGGCAGCTGCCGGCATGGGGAGAGGGGATGTGGCTGGGGAAGCCATTAGGGTGAGGAGCCCGTCTGTACATGTCCCCTTCCCAGCCAGTCCCAGCTCCACACGGTTCGCAGGCTCCTTGTGCAGCAGTAACGGGAACAGCCCATCCACTGCTGCAGCACCTGAGCCCAGCCTGCAGGATTCAGTGGTCCCTTGCGAGGTTTTGGCATATGAATGGGCAACTTTTCATAGCAGCTGGGGAACTGGCCCCTGCCAGCTTCTGGGTACCTGTGGCTTTGACTTGGAAGGCGCTGGAGGCAACCAGAAAGCAGAGTTCTAGAAAAGCTCCTTCCCAGGCTCCCATCATGTGGATCCAGCACATCCCAATGCTCCTGCATCACACAAAGGCCAGTCCCCAGCTTGGGAGCAGCCTGCTTAAGGTGGCCAAAAGCTTTGCTGGGTCCTCCCCCCCATGGAGAGCGGTGGACCCAAGTGCTACTGATGTCTGGAGTCTCTCTCCTGCTTGACCTCAGATGTACCTGCACTGGAGGAAGCTCATGCTGCCCATCTGCCACAATGGAGGCTTATCTTGCCCCACTGCTCTGCTCCTCCAGGGAGCCATGCAGCCTGCGTGGCACTGGATAGCTCCCCCAGCTCTGCTGCTTGTCCCCAGCACAACGGCAGCTGCATTCCTCAACGGGGCTGCTGTTTCTAGTGTCCCGCCTATGGGAAGCAATTCCCGGGCCCGCAGGCAGGACTCGGGCAGCTCTGCTTTCCCACACAGGGCGGCACAGCAGAGCTGCAGCCCTCGTCTGTCCCCAGAGCTGAAGCCTGAACCTGCCCTCGCCACAGGCAGCTTGAACACAAGCCCTGAGACCACATGAAAGCACTTGAGCCTGCAGCTTTCTTGCTGCCTCTGATGTTGGCTGTGCCGCAGTGTGCTCGGTGCGGAGCTGTTGAGGTTGTGCAGCTCCCCAGGACACCCTGTCCCAGGTGAATGCAAACCACAGCGGCTGCCACAGAGCCTGCCCTCCCCTTTAAACCCTGCTGCGATGTGGACCCTGCCATTCCCTCCATTGCCTGAGCCAGTCATGAGGCTTCCTTGGGCAGCCCCTGCCTGGGCCACTGTCCACAGCCCTGCCCCATGCGTGTGACCGCAGCCTGAGTCACGATGTGGTGCCCAGTCACACTGCAGTGATGGGGCACGATGTCCCAGCCCCCCATGGCTCTCAGCCACCAGGCACAGTGTGTGCGACCAAGGCAGGAGGAGCTGTGGGTCGTGGTCAGCCTTGCTTGTGTCCCCAGTGGGGCAAGCCCCAGCCTGAGCAAGTCCGCAGCATCCTCATCTCTGTGTCCACTTGGCTTCTGCTCCATCCCTGCTTGTCTTCCCTCTGCTGCAGCTTTTCTGGTCTTCCTCTCCCTCCAGAGCATCCATATCACTGCTTTCCTTCCCCTGCCACTTCTTTCGTTCCCCACCTCTCCACCCCACCTCCCGACTGGGCCTGCAGCATACCCTGCTCCTCATCTGCTGCTCTGTCCCAGCCTGGAACTGTTTCATCCCCAGCAATCCGGCACTGGGGAGGGGTCTTGGCAGACTCCATGATGGGGCGAACCCTGTGCCAGCTGTTCAGCCTCAACTTTGTCCCTGTAGTTGTTTGGAAGCTCCTGGTTGGTGCTGGGAACTGGGACCCTGCATCACCAGTTGAAGTGCTCCAACAGCTGAAGGGAGATGTGGTGCAGCCCAGCAAGGGATGCTGGTACCCAGCAGTGGAAAATGCCTTTTGCTTTGATCCTGTAGGGGTGTACCCTTTAGTGGGGTGGGCTTTATGCCTCCTGAGGGGATGATGGAGCTGTGGATCCCTGCCCCAGTTCAGACCCAGATGCCCATCCATCATGGCCCTGTAGCTCTGCTTCATTCACTTCACTTGGGTGCAGAGGAGCAGAGCAGCCTTGGGCTGGGGGGGTTTGTGTGTCTCATCGTTGCTTGTTTTTGCCTCGTGGCACAGAGCTCTGTGTGCCTCCTGTCTGCACCTCCTGGCACCTGGGAAGCTGAGGCACAGCACTGTGTGTACCAGGGAGTGACGCCCTCTGAGGGTGTGTGTGGAGCCTCCTGGTCCCCGAGTGGGTGGCACCAGAGCACTGCAGCCCCATCCCCTCCTTGCCTGGGGAAATGAGGCTGCTCAGAAGTAACTCTGACCCACTTCCCAGTGCTGCCTGTTGGCAGAGCCGGGCCGGCACGTTCCCTGGCACACGGCTCACCACGGCCTCGATGGCCTCGTACTCTGCCTCTGTTCACAGTGGCTACGTGTCGGGCAGATAAGGGCTGTGCAGGGGGAGGACATGCCGCGGGTGGCACAGCACCGCTGAACCCTTGATCTTTCCCCAGCATGGGCGGTGATGGCTGGGACCAGGGTGGCTGGAGCAGGTGCTGAGTGCAGGGTGGATGAGTGCAGGGTGTAGCCCAGTGGCAGCCCTGCCACCCTGCCCATAGCGTGCCCAGGGCCAGGAGCATGTCCAGGAGGTGGCAGCAGCCCCTCACCGTGGTGCCAGGCCTAGGGTGCAGGACTGAGACCCCTGCAGAGAGGCATTCTCACTGCTCTCGTGCCTTCTCTGGCAGCAAGGAGGGCACCAGGGCGGGAAGGCAGAGCTCAGCGCAGGGGTTTGGCCAGTGCATCGCAGGTGAGGGCCAGGGCCATGGCAGTGCTGCAGGGTGCTGCTGCGAGCAGGCACAGCTGGGCTGTGGTTCAAGCATTTCGCCGTCAGCCCCTGCGAGGCATTGTGGTTTGAGCAGTGGCGTGTGCACGTCGGAAAGAACAAACTGTTCGGCCGCCAGCTCCTCCAGCTTCTGCTTTCGAAGTTATCCAACAGCCCAAACAAACAGAGGCAGCGCTGGCTCAGCTGCAGCGCAAGGCAGGCACCAGCCGGTCACCATCCTGCCACAGAGCTGGGCCATCGGGGGGCAGCCCAGGGGCTGCACTGTCCCATCCAGCACCGCTACACGCTGCCTGGCCCGGAGCAGCTGCCTAGGCTTCCCTCCCCTTCGATGGGGGTGACCGGTCCCTGCAGCAGAACAACCTCCATGGCTCAAGGGCTGACAAATGGCACGGGATTGGGGTGCTGACAGCACATCCTGGGGTGTGAAGACAGGGGGGGAAAGACTGGCACAGAGATGCTGCAGCCAACCTGAGTGAAGGAGGGGAGCACTGGTGCACCACCCCTGAGTGCTTCAGTGCACCCCAGGGCTCTGGGGATGGGTGCAGGACGCTGGAGTCCCCCCATACATCAGCTGTGCACAGGGACAGGGATGAGTCTTGTGTCCCTAGACAAGGTGCAGGACCAAGACGCCGCCAGCTTCAGGGTTGCAGGAGGTGACCACAAACAGTGCAGAAAAGGGGAAGCCATGCACAGAGCTGGGCAGCAGCAGAGAGCCCGGAGCAGGGTCCCATGGGTGGCCCCTTCCAGAAAGGGGAAG
The DNA here is from genome assembly GCF_033783945.1 of Neopsephotus bourkii. Classification (NCBI taxonomy): domain Eukaryota; kingdom Metazoa; phylum Chordata; class Aves; order Psittaciformes; family Psittacidae; genus Neopsephotus; species Neopsephotus bourkii. The sequence continues at coordinate 257,780 of NW_026901945.1, forward strand.
CTGCGGGCTGCAGCCAGCCCTGAACAGCAAGGCTGTGCGCTGTGCCTTGTCGCACAGGCTGAATTCACACGCAGGGCGCAGTGGGTGGGGGAACAGGGAAGGGGTGGGAGCCCTGTTGTGCATCACAAGCCCTGTTGCGTAGCATGAGCCCTGGGCCTTCCTTCCTGTGCCCGCGGCCCGGGGTATATAAAGAGCTGCGCTATAATTACCCGGGGCGGGCGAGCAGCGCTCGCGGGTGCCCAGGGCAGGGAGGTGCCAGCTCCCGGTGCTGCCACCTGCACCAGGGGAGGCTGCGGCTGTGGGTGCGGTGACAGGGGCTGTGCAGTGGGGACAGGGGCTGTGCAGTGGGGACAGGGGCTGTGCAGAGGGGACAGGGGCTGTGCAGAGGGGACAGGGGCTGTGCAGAGGGGACAGGGGCTGTGCAGAGGGGGACAGGGGCTGTGCAGGGGGTGAGGGGACAGGGGCTGTGCAGAGGAGACAGGGGCTGTGCAGAGGGGACAGGGGCTGTGCAGAGGGAACAGGGGCTGCAGGGGGACAGGGGCTGTGACAGGGGCTGTGCAGAGGGGACAGGGGCTGTGCAGGGGACAGGGGCTGTGACAGGGGCTGTGGGGACAGGGGCTGTGCAGAGGGGACAGGGGCTGTGCAGAGGAACAGGGGCTGTGCTGTTGAGGGGTGACAGGGGCTGTGCAGAGGGAGACAGGGGCTGTGCAGAGGGGACAGGGGCTGTGCAGGGGACAGGGGCTGTGCAGAGGGGACAGGGGCTGTGCAGCAGGGAGACAGGGGCTGTGCAGGGGGACAGGGGCTGTGCAGGGGGGACAGGGGCTGTGCAGAGGGGACAGGGGCTGTGCAGAGGGGACAGGGGCTGTGCAGAGGGGACAGGGGCTGTGCAGGGGGGACAGGGGCTGTGCAGAGGGGACAGGGGCTGTGCAGAGGGAACAGGGGCTGTGCAGGGGGGACAGGGGCTGTGCAGAGGGGACAGGGGCTGTGCAGAGGGGACAGGGGCTGTGCAGAGGGGACAGGGGCTGTGCAGAGGGGACAGGGGCTGTGTGCAGGGGTGTGAGGGGACAGGGGCTGTGCTGAAGAGGGGACAGGGGCTGTGACAGGGGGGACAGGGGCTGTGCAGGGGGACAGGGGCTGTGACAGGGGCTGTGGGGACAGGGGCTGTGCAGGGGCTGTGCAGGGGGGACAGGGGCTGTGCAGGGGGGACAGGGGCTGTGCAGAGGGGACAGGGGCTGTGACAGGGGCTGTGCAGAGGGGACAGGGGCTGTGCAGAGGGGACAGGGGCTGTGCAGAGGGGACAGGGGCTGTGCAGAGGGGACAGGGGCTGTGCAGAGGGGACAGGGCTGTGCAGGGGGACAGGGGCTGTGCAGAGGAGAGGGGCTGTGACAGGGGCTGGAGGGGGACAGGGGCTGTGCAGGGGACAGGGGGTGTGCAGGGGAGGGGCTGTGCAGAGGGGACAGGGGCTGTGCAGAGGGGACAGGGGCTGTGCAGGGGGGACAGCAGGGGGGACAGGGGCTGTGCAGAGGGACAGGGGCTGTGCAGGGGGGACAGGGGCTGTGCAGAGGGGACAGGGGCTGTGCAGGGGGACAGGGGCTGTGCAGAGGGACAGGGGCTGTGCAGAGGGGACAGGGGCTGTGCAGAGGGGACAGGGGCTGTGCAGAGGGGACAGGGGCTGTGCAGGGGGGACAGGGGCTGTGCAGAGGAGACAGGGGCTGTGCAGAGGGGACAGGGGCTGTGCAGAGGGGACAGGGGCTGTGCAGAGGGGACAGGGGCTGTGCAGAGGGGACAGGGGCTGTGCAGAGGGGACAGGGGCTGTGCAGGGGGGACAGGGGCTGTGCAGGGGGGACAGGGGCTGTGCAGGGGACAGGGGCTGTGCAGACAGGGGCTGTGCAGAGGGGACAGGGGCTGTGCAGAGGGGACAGGGGCTGTGCAGAGGGGACAGGGGCTGTGCAGAGGGGACAGGGGCTGTGGGGGGACAGGGGCTGTGCAGAGGGGACAGGGGCTGTGACAGGGGCTGTGCAGGGGACAGGGGCTGTGCAGAGGGGACAGGGGCTGTGCAGGGGACAGGGGCTGTGCAGAGGGGACAGGGGCTGTGCAAGGGGACAGGGGCTGTGCAGAGGGGACAGGGGCTGTGCAGAGGAGACAGGGGCTGTGCAGCAGAGGGGACAGGGGCTGTGCAGAGGGGCTGTGGAGGGGACAGGGGCTGTGCAGAGGGGAAGCAGGGGCTGTGCAGGCAGGGGACGGGGCTGTGCAGAGGGGACAGGGGCTGTGCAGGGGGGACAGGGGTGCTGCAGAGGGAACAGGGGCTGTGCAGAGGGGACAGGGGCTGTGCAGAGGGGACAGGGGCTGTGCAGAGGGAACAGGGGCTGTGCAGAGGGGACAGGGGCTGTGCAGAGGGGACAGGGGCTGTGCAGAGGGAACAGGGGCTGGGGGGGACAGGGGCTGGCAGGGGCTGTGCAGAGGGGACAGGGGCTGTGCAGAGAGGACAGGGGCTGTGCAGGGGACAGGGGCTGTGCAGGGGACAGGGGCTGAGCAGGGGACAGGGGCTGTGCAGAGGGGACAGGGGCTGTGCAGAGGGGACAGGGGCTGTGCAGAGGGGACAGGGGCTGTGCAGAGGGGACAGGGGCTGTGCAGAGGGGACAGGGGCTGTGCAGGGGGGACAGGGGCTGTGCAGAGGAGACAGGGGCTGTGGCTGCGGTGACAGGGGCTGTGCAGAGGGGACAGGGGCTGTGCAGAGGGGACAGGGGCTGTGCAGAGGAGACAGGGGCTGTGCAGAGGGGACAGGGGCTGTGCAGAGGGGACAGGGGCTGTGCAGGGGACAGGGGCTGTGCAGGGGGACAGGGGCTGTGACAGGGGCTGTGCAGGGGGGACAGGGGCTGTGCAGAGGGGACAGGGGCTGTGCAGAGGGGACAGGGGCTGTGCAGAGGGGACAGGGGCTGTGCAGAGGGGACAGGGGCTGTGCAGGGGGGACAGGGGCTGTGCAGAGGGGACAGGGGCTGTGCAGAGGGGACAGGGGCTGTGCAGAGGGGACAGGGGCTGTGCAGAGGGGACAGGGGCTGTGCAGAGGGGACAGGGGCTGTGCAGAGGGGACAGGGGCTGTGCAGAGGGGACAGGGGCTGTGCAGAGGGGACAGGGGCTGTGCAGAGGGGACAGGGGCTGTGCAGAGGGGACAGGGGCTGTGCAGAGGGGGGACAGGGGCTGTGCAGAGGGGACAGGGGCTGTGCAGGGGGGACAGGGGCTGTACAGAGGGGACACGGAGGCTGTGTGAAAGGAAGAGGCTCTGTGCAGGAGCTGGGCACTCCTGCATGGCTCTCCTCAGGGCCGGGGGGCCTGTGGGTTCCACCAGGCAGGTCCAGGGCTGGTCCCCACCACTGTGTCTGCCGTGCACCACTAGAGAGAGGCTGGTGCAGGGAGAACCCTCTGCAGCCTTTTCTGTTTGCTTTGCGACCGTTTCGATCTGTGTTGTAAATCCTGCTCCTTTTCCCAGGGAAGGAAGCCCCTTGCTCCCTGCTCCTGATGCTTCTGGGAGGTGCCTGCTGGGAAAACAGGACAAGCACCAAGGGTCCCATGCCCCTTCCCAGTGAGGAGAGGAGTGTTCTCCTCCAGACTTTGATCTTTACGAGATCTGAGCCAGAGGCACTCCAGGCTGCATTCTGATGGCACCAATGTCCATGAAGGTGCCTGGAAGATGCTTCCCTTGACTGCACTAGCATGTGTTCACCGAGGGTGGGAGGTGAGGAGGATAAGCAGGTAAGGGGCAAGGCAAGGCTGAGAATTGCTGGGTTGCATTGCAGAAGTGCTCATATAGGCAGAGAGGCAAGAACAGAATGAGTTTGGAGATGGTCTCCTGGGGAAAGCAGAGATGTGTGTCTGGTATAGATGGTGGCTGTGTCCCTCTGGGGTACACTGGGCTTTCTGCTCCCACATGATATGGGTCACATCAGGCTAGGCCAGGCTGAGATAGCTCTAGGTTGGGCTGGGATTTGTGCAGCTAATGGCAGCAGTGAGCTGGGAATAAGGTGCTGAGACACTGCAGCACAAATACACCCAGGTCATTGCAGCAGGCTCCGCCAAGGGCTGGCTGTAAGATGTGGAAAGTGCCTGGGGTTAGTTTGTCCATCTTAGAATGCCCCCCTCCTCCAGTGAGCAGTGTTTGCTTTCACCACCCTGCCTGGTCTCCAACATAGACAAACACTGGGAACTTTCCACATCCAAACCAGCAAACCAAGAGACACAAGAGAAAACATGATCAGATTTAAGGGAAGGAGGAATCTTTCGCTTCCTATCCAGAAATAGCTGCTTTTGAAAGCTGGACTGGCCACAGAACAGTCCTGGTAGCCTGCCTGGGCACGTGGTCTCTGATGGCCGGGCTGCAGACGCAGGGAGGTGTTCTGGGGTATTTCAGGGTGCTTTGGAGCAGACCCTCACCAATGAAGAGCTCAGTGGTGGTGAGCGCAGGGCTGAGGCTGTGGGTAAGGTGTCAGTGCTGCCTGCCACAGCAGCGCTGTGATGTGCTTCATGCTGTAGCCTGGGGTGGTTTGGGCTGGCTCTGGCCACCCTTGAGCTGATCCTCTGGCCTCTGGCTGTGGGTTCCTGTTCCCTGGTCCTTGCTTGAGCCACCCACACCTCAGGAGTGTTTTCAGCCTGAGCCCCATGCTGTGGCATGGGAGGGACCTGGTGCCTTCCAGGAGCTCAGGGGGGTTGGCAGCACCCCCCTGTCCCCACCACTTCCCCCCCTGCTGAGCACCGCTGAGAGCAGCCTTCAGCCAGGGGCAGCAGAGCGGGTCCCGAGTGCTTTATCAGAGACATCAGGCGCCGGTGGCTCAGGTGGTTCAGAGAGACCCCTGCCCCTTGTAAGAGATGGGGACACAGGCTCTGGTGTGGGTGGATGCAGGCGCAGGCACAGTCACTGCAGACCATCCACAGCAGGGGCAGAGCAAGTGGGACTGCTGGAGCCCCAGAGGCAGCACCGGCTCCTGCTGAGCCTGCAGCCCCGTCTCACCTGCGCTGCCCCTCCTCTGCTCCGGGGAAGGGCAAAGCCAGGATTAGCTGTTCCCAGCACATTCCAGGTACTTACCTCGTGGGACTCCTGCTCCGGAGACCTTTGCTGATGAAAGACAGCCCTGAAACAGGCGTTTGGCTGACGAAAGACACAGTGGAAGTTGCCAGCGGAGCAAGCTCCCTGTGCACTTGCATCAGGCTCCCGGGTTTCAGCGTGGTGAGAGGCACGGCCAGACCCCATGCCCTGCAGAGCTCCTGTTTGTCCCACAGACCTGCCCTCAGGAGATGAGGGAGCTGCCACCATGGTCTGGTTCTGCTGGGGAGACTGTGCTGTATCTGCACGCACGGGTACCTTGGGGACAGGTTTGCTTGGGTCCACTTCCCCACATGCAGGCTGCCCTGGGATGCAGGACCTGCGGCTGGAGGGCGGGAGTGAGCAAGAGGGGAAGGGGAGGATGCTGGAATCAGCACAGGACCTGATGTGGCTCGGAGGGGCACCGCGCTGCAGCACCAGCACCAGTTCAGCTGCACACCTCCCTGCCCACACAGGCCTCTGCTCCACGGGCACAAGCAGAGGGTGAAACTCTCCCACCGCAGTGGTGCCATCCTGAGATGCCCCCTGTAGGCGCCCAGGCTCCGCTCCACAAACTGGCTCACAGCCTGCAGGGGTAAAATTGCTTTAGTTTTGGAGCACACCATGCCCATAGGGTGCTCTTCTCAAGCAGCTCTGGTGAGTGCCGAGTGTTCCCTGTCAACAAGCCCTGCAGTGATAAAACATCCCTGGAACTGCAGCAGTTTGCCGAGCAGCCAGCAGCGCATCAGGCAGCACATCAGGCAGGTTCTTCCCATCCCTGCATCCCTGCATCCTGGTGTCCCTGCAACCCTGCTGTGCCCCGCAGCCTGCTTCCAGAACAATGTGCTGACCTCAGCCATCCATCACTCTGCTTGTCAGGTGATGGGGAAAATGGGGAAATAGGGAAAACCACGGACACTGGGCAAATTGTTTTCCAGTGTCTCCATCCAGCTTGGACCATGCAAGGAGGCTGCAGGGACCATGTCTCCTCCTCAAGAGCCTCCCCATGCTGGTGCAGCAGCATCTGCCCATCTCACCCATAACCTCAGCCTAGTACAGAGGGGCTGGGTGCAGGTGAGCTGCCCCCAGACCCAGTTTGCCTGGGGCACATCACATACCCAGGCCTTCCCCAGGCTCACAGGTTGTTTTCTCCCAGCACGGATACCTCTGGGCTTGCTCATGGGCTCTGTTTTCTTCTTTGGGCAGAGAGTTGTGCCAGCAAAGCAAACCTTCCTCCTTATCCCTCCCCTTTCTGACTGGTTCAGTATGGATCTCATTTCACCACATCCCAGAGCAGGGCTGGGTTCACTGCTTGCATAAAGCTGAAAACAAGGGGTGAGGCACTGGCTGTTGGCAGAAGAGTGTGTCCACCCTGCAGTGCCCATGGAGCATAGATCAGTGCGCAGGCCTGGCTGTGCAGGGTGCCCGAGACCTTCCCAGGCTCTTCCTCAGGGAATGGAAGACTGGGGAACTCTCCCGTGGGTGCAGCAGGGGTCCAGACAGGGCAGGGAAACCACAGCTGGGCTCGGCACTTTGCCTGCAGTGCAGGCTGAGCCCTGGGCTGTGGCTGTGGGCACCAACAGCGTGGATGCATCTCCTACCCCCTTCCCTTGGATGCTGGCTGCTTCTCCTGCGGCAGCCCCTTGCTTGGGGATCGCTGGTGCCATGAGATCTCACAGCCTTCCTGCAGGGGATCACTGGGGTGAGGGCCAGCTACAGGCTCGGGTAAAGGGTGGCACTGGGGTGACAGTGGGGCTCCTGCAGCACCCCATTTCCCACCACAAGCCCTGGGTCTCCCCTCTGCCCACCTGGCTCTGCAGTGCCTCTCATGCCTCTTCTCTGTACACTGCAGTTGTGCAGGATGATGAACGAGGTGCCACGGAGGGACCTGCACGGGGACCTCTCCAGTCCATGTGGAGCCTGGGTCCAGCAGAGCTGATTCCAGCCCAGCTCAGAGCGCTCCAGACTGGGGCTGGGCTCTTCCAGAAGCTGCAGCACTGGCTCCTTCCCAGCTGCTCTGGCAGCACCAGTGGGCAAAACTGGTCCTGCCTGGCCATGGCTGCACCCTGATGCTCACCCTCCCATTGGAAGGAGCTGGCCAAGACTCATGGTGGTGATGAGGACACTCTGTTAGCTCCATCTCTGCCCCTGGAGATGGCCAGGGCTGCACATGGGACCTGGCAGCCTCCTGCCTTCTCATGTGCTGGTCCATCCACACAGACCTTGCCTGGCGTAGCTCTGGGGTGACCTGGTTCCAGTGAAGCCCAGTTCCATGGCCCAGGCCGTGCCTGGGGACAGTGGTGTCTGCAGAGCTGGGGATGCTCTATGGCTCACAAAGACCTTGCTGTTTGTGGAGGACTCGCACCACTATTGTCCCCCGTCCTAGATTTAGCGCCGGCTGCACACACTGCTCGTCTTTCCAGGTCAGTGAAGAGGCCTTTGTGTGCCAACAGAAGTAGTTCTATCCCCACACAGGGTCTTTCCCTCACTCCTCAGATCACGCCGTTTGTTTTCACTGGTTTGGACCAGAGCATGAAGCATCTCCTCACGTGCACACGTCCTCCCGCCAGCACTGCCAGGCAGGGACAGATGTCTCTGGGTCATGGCAGTGCTGGGGCAGCACACGCTGGCTTTGGGCCTCGGGGTGTGGGCTGGGAAGTGATGCTCCGGTGTCCCCCCAGCACAGCAGCACAGCAGGAAGGGCAGGATGAGCTTTGCATCCTCCACTTGCACTTCCTGGCAGAGCCACCTGGCTGCACCTCAGTGGCTGGGATTATCCCCGTGTCTCAGTGGGATGTGTGGAACAGCAAGGGAGCAGGACCAGGTGCAATCGGAGTTGATGGCAGGGGAGGGTAGGGGGATAAGGCAGTGACAGAAGGGCAGGCTTGGGAGGAGGCCAAGGGACAGGTTTCTGCTGGCAGCAGGCAGAGGGCTGGGAACAAGGAAATCAGCCTGGTTTGCTCTCACTGGATTCAGGGACAAGGAACCCTGGTGCATTGTCCTTCCAGGGAGCAGATCCCTGGGGGCTGGAGCTGGGGACTCAAACGTGGGTCCGCACATGCTGCCTCTACCCAGATCCCAGGGGATCCACACCTCCATGGGAGCGTGCGTGTCCATGTGTGTGCCTGCATGCCCATGAACATAGCTGGATCCCGCAGGATCCATGCGGGAGGTGTTCATGCAGGCATGCTCCCCGTCCACAGCTCAGAGCAGTGCCGGTCGCTGCAGCAACACGGTGCTCTTCTGTTGTGCCTTCCTCCTCAAAGCCCAGCATTTAATCACCTCAAACCCCAGGAACATCACTGCTTTCTCTCCAGAGCTCAGCTCATGCCCTGTGTGGGATGCGAGGAGCTGCGGGCACACGGTCCCCTCTCTGTGCACTCCCGTTGCTGTGGCGATGCGACAGGATGTGTCGCTGCTTTGGCAGTTCCTATGTGATGGAGGGCACTGGTGGGTTGCACCAAGGAGGAGAAAAGACCCTTTCCCGACATCAGCCACATGCACAGCCTTCAGTGGAGAGAAATCCTCTCTGCTGCACCCAGGCCTGGCTCATCCCCTACTCTGGGATGTTCCCACAGCCCCAGGCTGCAGCAGCACCTCTTGCTCCATCACCCCAGGTCACCCCAGGGGAACAAACACGCTCATCCCCATGGAACACTCTCTGGGGCACCCGGCCACTGCAGCACCCATTTTCCCTTCCCTCCTGCCTGTTTCCTAAGGTTTCTCCCTTATTTCAGCAGGCAAAAGCAACCACCTTCATTGCAGCTCCCCTCCCTCCACAGATCCCAGCTGTTCTTCCTCTTGTTTTCAGCCAGCTACTCTCCTGGAGCTAAAAATAACAAGGAATTTACAGCCCTCGACCTTGAACTCGGCCAAGCGCCGCTCTCCTGCTTTGTGCTGCATCAGCAAAATGCTCCATGGCTTGTATTGGGTTTGCCTCCCATCTCTGCACGTCCTTTCCCCTGGGGGCACCGCATCAGCTACAAGTGATGGTGTGAGCTGGTTAAGCAAGGGGTGAGCAGTGCCTATGGGCAGTGTGTGTTCCCAGAGCCCAAGTCCCCACACATCATGGGATTCGGTCCTTTCAAGGCACTCATTTTCACCATCTCTCCAGCCACATTTCCACTGTGGAGGTGTTTAGCGTGTATGTGGAAGCGTTTCCAAGTGTTCCCCACCATACTTGGGAAAGCAGGAAGCGCGCTTGGTCTGTGTCATTGTCTTTAAAAGGGAAGCTGAAATTGCTGCGTAATCATGGGACTCCTGTAGCCAAAGGCCTCAAGAAGGACACCCCACCCTGACCAGCTCCATCGGGTTTGCAGAGCTCACTGCTATTTCAGTGACATTACGAGCCTCTGTGTTCATCTGCTGTCAAACAGGACTCTGGAGCCTGCTTCCCATGCCAGACAAGGGTCACATCCTCACGGATCCCTTGAGACTGCTTCGGTCTGTGCTGAATGAGGGCAATGTCCAACCCTTCCTCGCTTCACCTCACCCAGCCTTAATGCCTCGCTCTAGCTCCTGCAGACCTTGCTCCCGATGTTGACTGTGCCCAAACACTGCATGCAGCCCCACAATGCATAGCAAGCACCCAGGTCCTGCTGGATGGAGCACTGGCTCTGATGTCCCTTCCTTGTGGGTGCTGCAAGTGGCTGCCCCGTTGTTCCCCATTTGGCTGCTACATCCCTGCTGGTGTCAGCCATCACCATGGCCTCAGGTGCCTTCAGGTCCCCTGTAGCTGACCCTGCTCCCACCTGGTTTTACCCAGCAGCAACCAGCATCCCAAGGGGTGGCCGCAGAAGCTGTGCCTGCCTTTTTCAACCACAGCTGCTCCCCGTGCCTGCTGCCCTCGCTCCTGCTTGGCCCCGAGGAACCGGGAAAGGGGAGCTGGAGTGCTCCGGTTGTGAACCCAGTGAGCCAGAGAGCGCTGGGATCTGGCACTCGAAGGCCAAGCAGCATCCCAGCCCCCTGCTGCGGGCAGGGTCCAGTTAAGAGCGCTGCTGCTAGTGCTCAAGGGATGATGTTTGGGCGCTTGCTGCCTGTGTTTTCCTCCCGGAGCAGAGGCTCTGCACACAGGGAGCAGGAGCTATTCACTGTGTTCAATAGATGCATGGGCTGTTTCTCAAGCGAAGGCTGAGTGTGTGTTGTGCCAGCTCTGCTGCCAGCGGGGAGCCTGCCAGGCCTCAGCCCGCCCATGGAAACAGCTTTAGTGGGCAATAAACTGGGGATCAAGAGCAGCAGCAGTGGCACCGGAGCAGCCCCATGCCTGAGGCCATGCCTGTGCTGCCCTGTGTGCTGGCTGTTGCTGGAACCGGTTGTGGAGCCCCAGCTAGAGCAGGAGGTGGCTGGGGCCCACCCGGGGCTGTGGTTGGGGATCCTGAGCCGGGAACTGGTTTGCTGGGGGAAAGGAGCTGTTCCTCCTCAATCCCATGTCTTGCAGCATCTGGGTTGGCAGCGGGGAGCCAGCAGCGTGCTCAGAGGGAGCTGGGGCACTCCCTGCAGAGGAGATGTCCTGTTGGATGGGGACATTCAGGCCACACGCTCCATGAAGGATGCATTGTCAGGAATTGTCAGGATTTGCCATAGAAGCTGGAGGGTGATCCATGGGATCACACCAGTCCCTGGGCACCAGCAGGGAGAGTGGGAAGTACCCACAAGGCGCAGTGCCTATTCCTGGGACAGGGAATTCCCTTGGGTCCAGCTGGGTCCACCACACCTCTGGGGCCACCAAGGCCGGGCTGGGGTTACCTTCCGCTGAGGACAAGCCTGGGAGCTGTTCTGCTAAAGTGGCATACAATGGTTCCTGGTATGTTCCTACATGGGATTCATCTTCAAGCTACAAAAGAGGTTGCAACCTTCCAAGAAATGTGTCTGTGGGAAGCTGCCCAGTGGGAAGGACAGACCCAGCACATCCTGCAAGGAGGGGAGCTTGAAAAACAGCTCGGAACAAAAAATGACTCTATATATATATAAACATGCTGGTAGCAGCGCCAGCTCCAGCCTGGGCTCCTCCTCTGCTCTTGTTTTGGATCTTTGATTGGGAAACTCGCTGCTATTTACAGCCCTCCCCTGTCCCTGCAGCGGTTACTGCTGCTGATGCCTTCCAGATGCTCCTCGCAAGCCTGCAGCCCGGCCTGGCTCAGCTCAGCCCTGAGCTCCAGCATCGCTGGTGCCACCAAGCCTGAGGGATGAGCTCCAGCATCACTGGTGCCACCAGCCCTGAGGGATGAGCTCCAGCATCACTGGTGCCACCAAGCCTGAGGGATGAGCTCCAGCATCACTGGTGCCACCAAGCCTGAGGGATGAGCTCCAGCATCACTGGTGCCACCAGCCTGAGGGATGAGCTCCAGCATCACTGGTGCCACCAAGCCTGAGGGATGAGCTCCAGCATCACTGGTGCCACCAGCCCTGAGGGATGAGCTCCAGCATCACCGGTGCCACCAGCCTGAGGGATGAGCTCCAGCATCACTGGTGCCACCAGCCTGAGGGATGAGCTCCAGCATCACTGGTGCCACCAAGCCTGAGGGATGAGCTCCAGCATCACTGGTGCCACCAGCCTGAGGGATGAGCTCCAGCATCACTGGTGCCACCAGCCTGAGGGATGAGCTCCAGCATCACTGGTGCCACCAGCCTGAGGGATGAGCTCCAGCATCGCTGGTGCCACCAAGCCTGAGGGATGAGCTCCAGCATCACTGGTGCCACCAAGCCTGAGGGATGAGCTCCAGCATCACTGGTGCCACCACCCCTGAGGGATGGCTCCAGCATCACTGGTGCCACCAGCCTGAGGGATGAGCTCCAGCCCTGGTGCCACCAAGCCTGAGGGATGAGCTCCAGCATCACTGGTGCCACCAAGCCTGAGGGATGAGCTCCAGCATCACTGGTGCCACCACCCCTGAGGGATGAGCTCCAGCATCACTGGTGCCACCAGCCTGAGGGATGAGCTCCAGCATCACTGGTGCCACCAAGCCTGAGGGATGAGCTCCAGCATCACTGGTGCCACCAAGCCTGAGGGATGAGCTCCAGCATCACTGGTGCCACCAAGCCTGAGGGATGAGCTCCAGCATCACTGGTGCCACCAGCCCTGAGGGATGAGCTCCAGCATCACTGGTGCCACCAAGCCTGAGGGATGAGCTCCAGCATCACTGGTGCCACCAAGCCTGAGGGATGAGCTCCAGCATTGCTGGCCCCAGCAGCTCTGCTCCACAGGGCAAGTGTGAAGGGACGGGTATTCAGAGCAGATGGGACTGAGCAGCACCCTCAAAGGATGGAGCAGCAGCTACCCTGCATCCCTGTGTCACAGCCTCCATCCCTGTATCCTCATCTGCCCTGGAGCTGCTTTCTGGACAATGAAAGCAGCTGCAGTTTGTTTGAGTTTGTCTCCCCTTGCCCCTAAGGGACAGGTATCTGGCCCATGTGCAGCAGACTGGATCTACTACCAGAGTGCAGCAGCATCTCAGGTTGAGCTGCACCCACAGAGCCCAAGGTCCTGGTTGCCTGTGTGCCCCCTGATTGCCCTCAGGATGGCAAGAGCCCACTTGGCTTGGTCTCCAAACTGCCTGCACTGAGCTCTTCTTCCCATGGGCAGCCCTGATGCCTCCTGAAGCAGCTTGGCATGGATACTGCCTTCCATAAACTTGGAGCCTCGCAAAATCACCCCCCTGCCTGACCCTGCACAGGCGGGCTTTGTGCTGGAGATGCTTCCCATCCACATTTCTGTCTCTGAGGCACCTGTGGGGCAGACTGGGGCTGGGTGGAGAGGGCTCTATCCTGTCCCAGCTGCTTTGAACCCCTCCAGAGAGCTGGACATGAGGAGTTGAAGCATGGACACAGTCTTGGACCTCATTGATGGTGCAGTCACCCCAAAGGGGCTTCCACCATGGCTATGGCATCGATCAGCCATGGGCAGTTGTGCACCTGAGCTCACTTCCCCCATTTCCCTGCTCTGCACCAGTCCAGGTCTGCCTGCAAACCCGGGGGGCTGGCAGTGTGGGGCTGGCAGGACATGGGGCTGGCAGCATCACTATGCGTGGGGCTGGGGGCACAAGCACAGGGCAGCACTTGGAGCTGAGGATGCAATGGGAGGGGTGATGGAGCAGATCATTCCACAGCCACATTCATGTGTGGACCTAAGTAGCCCATAGCTGCGCTGCCCAAAAGGACCCTAGCATTGCTGTGGGGCTTGGCTGCTCCTGTGCAGGCAGTGCAGGTCCGTGGGAGGTCCCTGCTCCGCATCACGCCCCGTTGACGTCTCTCCCCACCTCGAAAGACTGAATGAGCTGTGGGGTTCCCATGGAAAATATGAGTCTGGGCTTCCCTGTGCAGTGACTTTGTGGTGACTCAGTGGCTGGTAACCAGGGCAGCAGCACACAAACAGCAGAGCAGCAGCAGTGGCCGCAAGGGGATCCTGGCCAGGCCAGAAGGGGGTTCATGGACCTGGTGGCCCCTTTGCTGGTGATGCTTCCCATCCACACTGGGGCTTTCTGAGCACCCAGCCCTGGGCTCCGCTCAGCAGTGGGGTGTGGGTCCAGAGCCTGTTTGAGATACCCCAAGGGGAAGGCATCCTGTGGCACAGGGGAGTGAGCCAGAGGCTTCTAGGAGCTGCCGCTGCCACCGTGTCCCAACATGGACCGAGCGGAGCTCTCCTGGGACGGTTCCTGGCATTCCCAGGCAAGATGCTGCAGCCTGGGCGAGGTTTCTGTGCAGTGCCTTCGGCTGGGTGCTTTCAGTGAGTGGGAGCAGTGGAGCAGCTGTGGCCTGTGCTCCTTTCCCTGCCTTCTCAGGAAAACTGCTCCTGAAAAGACCCAGGCCACAGCCCCCAGCCCTGCCCCCCCTCCCCGAGTCCTCTGTGCCCAAACCATTGGCTTCTCAAATGCCTTTAGCAAGTTCTCATGCTGGGAACTGCGCGAGAGGGGTCCTGCTTGAGTTCCCATCCCTGACACATGCAGGGTGATCCGCGGTATCTGCCAGGGCAGCGCTGGAGGGATGGGGACGCCCCATCTCCAAACCTGGGCATGCTGAGCGTGCCCTGCACGACACCCTGCTCCTGATGGGTGCTTCAGGAAAGCAGGAGCTGCCCAGGCACGGGAGAGGGTGATGGAGGGAGTCACGTCCTCATCCCGGCTGGTGCTGGTGCCGGTGCCGGAGGTGCTGAGTCACGCAGGAGCGGCTGGAGCCGCGGTCACCAGCAGACGTGGGGCTGCTGACGCTGGCTCACCCCATTCCGTGGGAGGAAGCAGAAGGCACCGAGCTGTCACCACAGCAACAGATGTTGTCCTGCACGGCCCTGGGAAAACATGTTCCTACGGGATGCGCTTTGTTGTGCTGATCCCTGCACTGTCCCCTCTCCCCCTGCGGCACTCCCACACCTTCCCCAGGCACCAAATACGCTGAGTGGGCAGTGAAAGGTTATTCTGGGACTCCTTGACCTATTTTGGGCAGTGGCTGTGAGACACTGTGGGCAGGCAAGAAGGTTTGTGCTCTCAAGGAAGGGTGGATGGGGATGGCCATGGCAGAGCAGGGTGGAGGGAAGCCCAGGAATGTCCACAGGAATGACTGGAAGGAAATCCCGGGAGCAACCCAGTGCTTGGGGTGGTTCTGCGGACCCTTCCCCTGCAAAAGCCTGAGTGTCGAAGGGGGATGTGGCTGAACACAGTGACGGTGCCTGCCCAGAGAGTAGGGGCAGTTGTGCTGTAGGCACCATGGCAGCGTAACCCCCAGCCTCACCCTGCCTCAGTTTCCCCACTCATCCCATCCCCATCCGTGCACTGTGTGGGGAGGAGGGCGCAGGCTGGGGGCACTAAGGCAGAGCAGGGGCAGAGGTGGCTCAGGGGAGTTGTTCTCTCTCTGTGGTGGCCCCGGTGGCACATCCAACCTCAGAGCCCTGGGCTGGGACAGCTCAGCAGCAGCAGCAGCAGGAGCGTGCTTCCATGGTGCCCTGTCGTGTCAGTGCAGATGCTCAGCACGCAGCTTCCCGCAGCCCTGCGAGCATCCTCCCGGCTGCAGCACCTGATTCCAGCACCTGGGACTCCTGCATTGCTCCTGCCACACTGCCCAGCACTGCTGGGCCTCACTGAACCTGCGCTGCAGCCCATCACTGCAGCTGCCCAGCGCTGGGGCTGCTTCGGCTCAGACGCTGTTTGCTGCTGCTCGGATGCTTCCGTCCGAGTGCTGCCCCAAGCGCTGCTTTGCTCAGCCCCTTCCCTCCTCTGCTCCGCTCTTCCTGCCCTCAGGGACGGCGCCGTTTTCACTTTGGGAGCACCTGGCTGGGCACAGCTTCCAGCAGAGCTCTGCTCAGGGCAGGCTCCTGCTGCGGGGGAAGGGATAAGCAGAGGCAGAGGAGACTGCTTCAGTCTCCCTCCTCATTTTCCTTGTCAGGCCAGATGTTGCGTGGCTGAGAACCAAGTCATCTAAAGAACAGTTTGTCTTTACCGCAGGAAGTCAACACTTGAGAGCAAACAAACTGCTAGGATGGAGACTGTAGTGCAAGAATGCAGAGCAAGAACCATCTCTCTGGGGTCTGCAGGCAGCAGACGCAGTGCATAGGCTGTGAGCAGAGCCCTGGGATGGTGCAACTGAAGGCTGGGGAAACCCAGCGCCCGTGCCCACAACAACCTTCCCCTCTGTGCTTTTGCTTCCCTTCCCACTCTGTTTCAGGCTTCTTGGTGTCTGGTGTCTGGATGCAGACAGCCACCTGGAAGAGCCCAGAGACATCCATGTCCCTCCCTCCCTCCTGGAAGGCAGGGTGCCAGGGGCTGCTGGCATTGCCACATGCTGGGGGCAGGAGGAGAGCAGTGATCTGCTGCTCAGCCCTGGGGATTTTCACACTGTGTTTGCTGAGCTGCCAACCCAGGCAGGCCGAGAAGTGGCTCCGTTTCCAAGAAACCCCAATGGCCTGAGGTCCATGGGCACGCATGTGATGGGATGGTGTCAGCTGAGAGCGCTGGTGGCAGGATGGGTACACAGCCATGGCACAGCAACGGGCAAGGGACTGCCGAGCATCATGGGGAAGTGTGGAAAGGAGCAGCTGCTGGTCTGGCTGTGGGGGGGTGAAGCAACCTGAGGTGACCTGTTTGTGGAAGCACACCTGGATCTGCTGCTGCCTCCATGTGAGCCTGGGCATGTCCCTTCCCAGGGCTCTGCCATGCTCGGCACCGGTCCAGGAAGCTGCAGCTCTGGAAGGAGAAGCTGTGCCTGGCTGGTCGCGGCAGG
Source organism: Neopsephotus bourkii (assembly GCF_033783945.1). Taxonomy (NCBI): domain Eukaryota; kingdom Metazoa; phylum Chordata; class Aves; order Psittaciformes; family Psittacidae; genus Neopsephotus; species Neopsephotus bourkii. The sequence continues at coordinate 274,059 of NW_026901945.1, forward strand.
ACCACAGGAGTGGGCGCAGGACCATGGGAGAGGATGGCAGAACCATGGGAGGGGGTGACAGGATCAGCCACGCACTGGGGGCACTGCATGGCCTCGGCTGCCCCCCCGCTCCCGCTCCGGCTGTGTAAACAAGTCCCGGGAATGAGCATCTGAGTCATCGGCTGGCTCAGAAACACCCAAACATGGTAACGGGCCACAGAGCAGCTCCTCAGCAGAGCCCGGCTATAGGACCCGTTGTGGCAGCATCGCAGTGCCCATGTGGAGCCAGGGTCTGCAGTGGCCTGTGCCAGGGGATGCAGCAGCCGCTCCCAGGGCACATCCAGCTGGAGCCATGGCTCACCCAGGCAGAGCCATGCGCTGGCCTCAGGCAGCCCTGCAGCACGCTGCTGTCAGGTACCCTGGGCACAGAGCAGGACGGGTCCTGCCAACGCCGCAGCACACGCACAGCACCGGGCACACATCCCGCATCAACACCTGCAATGTGAGCAGCAGCTTCAAAACATGTCCCTTCTCCAGGGGGGGGAGTGGGGTACAACAGACACAACCAGGATTAGCTACAAGGCAAATGCCTGAAGAGACCAGCTTTGAACACAAGCTGAGCCCTGTTCTGCAAGGCTTCCTTCAGCAGCAGCACCGCACTGCTGGGGGTGGAAGCTTGTTGGGTGCCTCTGGGCATCTTGGTCTGGAGACCCAGACTTTAGAGGGTCAAAGCAAGGTAGGGGAGGGTCCAGAGTGGGGTCCAGCTGGCTATCTGCAGCTTCTGAAAATACAGGGCACGGCACATCTCGGCTTTCAGCCCAAAGGTCCTCCCCGCTAGGCCTCCTTGCTTCAGGCTACTCAAGCATCTTCTGTGGGAGCTTTTAGAGCTGAAAGTTGGGGGATTCCCAAAAGAAACAAAGTTAGCAGCAGCAGCACAATGCCTGTTCCCAGGTTTATGGCTTCAGTTAAAAATAATCAGTCCTGGTGCAAAAAATAAGCTTGAAACAGGAAGAAAATGTTCTGGGTTTGGTGTGTCTGGGAGCTGAGCCCTCCTGGAAGTGGTTTGGGCTGGAAAGTACCTGCAGCTTCTTCCTCAGCCCACCCGGGCACTGGCTTGGTACATGTGGGTACATGCATTTCCTGCTTCCAAACAATCTCTGCCCAAGACAACTGAATGGGATGAGGGGTTCGGGGTTCTTGGGTGCTTTTGAGGGCTGGCTCCTACCCCAGGGCACCTGCATGGATGCAGCCTGGGGATGGGCACGCTGGCAGCCAGACCAGCGGCTGGCTGGGCACCTGTGTGCTTCAGGGGCACTTCCTGCTCCTGCCCAAACCCTGCCAGCCCTGGAGGATCAAACCCGGCCCCAGCCAGTGCCTGGATTAATGAGGATTACAGCTTCCCCATGGTGCAGCCAAGCTGTACCCAGAGCCAGGCTCTGCTCTGCCCAGCACTCACCTACCAGCAAAGCTGCCGTGCTCTGCAGGCAGAGGGGACCTGGCAGAGGTGACTGGGGTGGACTGGTGCCTCTGGGATTCAGGACCAGGGAGGTCGGAATGCAGCTGGATAGAAACTGTCTAGCAGTGCTTGTCTTTCGACAGCACGCGCATTTGTGCTTTGGGATGCATCAGGAGAGCATTGGCACTGCTGGAGGCTGTTTTGGGGAAACAGAGAAGCAAACATACTGTTTTAACAGCTCTGCCAGGGCAGAGAGGTGACAGCCTCTGTGATTTGAGTATCAGTGGAGTGCCCAGCCCAAGGCTCTGGTGAAGGGTCCCTGTGCATGCTCACGTGTCCTCACACTCATGCTCCTTCCCCCATTAGTGTGACATGTCCACCCAGGGCAGGGGGGACGGCTCCTGGGAGAACCTGCGGCTGCAGCAATCCCCTTATCCTAATCCAGGCCCAGCTCAGAGCAGAGATTTGCAGTGTGGGCTCAGCAGGACCTCCCTCCCCTCTGGTGCTCAGCACAAGATGTAGGATCACTCACGGCCACATTACAAGAGTGGGGCAGAGCTGGAGCTGGCCAGAAATGCCACCAGGATGCCCCTGGGGCTCAGCCCTGCAGGGGACAGCAGTGCCCTGGCCCTGATCTCTGGACCTCTTCACTTCCCCTCCCCAGCAGCCCGAAGGAAACAGCAGGCTGGGATGTCAGGACAGGCAGGCGGCACGGAGGGAGCATTGACTCTTCAGCTTCCTGAAGGGAGCAAAGCCCTGGGCTGCTGACTGGAGGCCAGACTGTCGGGCTCAGCTCCCTGGCAGCACCAGGTCAGGCTGCAGAGGTGCTGGCTCTAAGCCGCTGTCCCTGTCCCTCAGCAGCCCGCAGCCCAGACCTGCTCACCACAAAACCCCTAACTTCAGGGTAACCCATCCATTAACAACAGCGTTTGCTGGAGCGGGAGGGTGGCTGGAACCTGTCCCTGAGGGGCATCCTCCCTGGCAGGGGCAGGGCTCAGGAAGGTGACACAGCCCTGGCTGTGCTCCAGTGACACCCTGCTCGGTGCAAGGCCAAGGGATCAGAGGGTGCTCTGGGGCTCTCAGTCCATCTCCAGCACTGCCTGTCCTGTTCATCCTGGACACTGAGGCACCGCAGCCACAAAGCAGAGCCCGCCCGCGCTGTGGGTGCCCTGGAGAGGGCAGGCAGACCGCAGGGCCAGCGCTCGCACTGGGGGTGTTGGTTCCCTTCCCATGGCGCTTCCTGCCCTTGGGGCAGCTGTTTCTAAGCGAAACAAGGGCGGTGCGGGTGCCAGCAGTGATGCAAGTGTAGCCAGCAGCAGCAGTGATTGTTACTGTTGTTGTTATTGTAATCACAGTAATAACAGTAATTACTCCTCTGCCGGAGCCCGGGGCAGGCAGGGGCTGGGTGTTCTGCTGCCTGCAGCCGGACTTGCAGCCCTTGGGGTGCGTGTGGGACCAGGGCTCAGGGGTATCGGCACCGGGGACTCCCACCCCTCCATCTGCCACCGGACCCGGATTCCCACCCGGATTCCCATCAGGGGCAGCCGAGCTGCTCACACCCTGCTGCTCCCTTTCAGCAGGGTCTTTCCTGCATTGCTGGAGCCTGAAGGCAGCCCAGAGCCTGCCCAGGGGCAATGAGGCTTTGGTCCCTCTGTGCATATGCCCGGAGGCACATATGTGTGTGTGTGTGTGTGTGTGTGTGTGTGTGTGTGTGTGTGTGTGTGTGTGCTGCTGCACACCAGTGTAGGACTGCGAGAGTCCCTGGGACCTTGGAGCATCCTCCCGTTGGACAGCACAGGTCCCTGCCACTGTTCCTCTGTCCTGGGCTCATGGGAGCCCAGCTCCGGTGCCCGGGATGAACACCTCAGCCCACCTGGCCACTGTCCCTTGTGCCTCCGGCCACCAGCAAAGGCCCTGCCTGCAAGTCTTGCTTTGCCACCCACTGCGCTCCCACTTGGATGCTCCCATCCGTATTCCCTGCTCCACACCCACCCCAAACCCTGAGCATGTCTTACACGCTGGGACTGATCCCCAGCAAGTGGAAGGGGTGTTTGGAGCCCGTTTCCCTGGCAGAGCCAGGGCTGGCAGGTCCTGGAGCCCCAGCCCCACGGGGCCCTGGTGCTGCTTCCCGGGCTTCTCAGCCGCTGCTCAGCCAAATCCTCTCTTTGTGCCTGGCCGGGGGTGGTGGGAGCTGAGGCGAGGAGGGCTTTGATGTGCGCCTCCGCTCGGCGCCACGGCTCCTGGGCACAGCAGGGCTGGCACCGGTGGGCCCCGGCCCGGGCGGCGGCTTCAGAGCCGCCTCCTGCTCACATCCCAGCACGGCGCTGCCTTGTTTTCGCCTGGCAAGGCCGGGGCAGCCCCCGGTGCTTGGCCCCCGCTGGGATATGTTCCCAATAAGGCTCCTGAGGAGCAGCGGGGCCAGGGGCCGCACCGCGCCGGGACTGGAGCCATGTGCTGTACAGGAGAGCAGGTACTGCCCCGGGATGGGGGGGACAGGGGAACCCTGGGGGCGGCCCAAGGGGCTGTACAACTACAAAGCCTCCGGCTCCTGCATCGCTGGAGCCGTCCAAGAAATCGGTTTAATTGGGAGCCTCCATGGGAGGAAGTGGGTCCCGGGTGGGAGCTGCGGCAGCCGACAAGCAGCCACGGTGGCTGGTGGTCCCTGGCCGCTGCCAAGTACAGCCCAAGGCATGGGAACTGGCCAGCAGCACTGGTGTGGGGCTGACACTGTGATGGAGCCAGCCTGGAGAGACCCCGCTGCTCTCATCCTGGGACAGGCTCTCTACAGAGGTCCCTCCATGCTCCAAGGAGCCCCTTCACAGCAGGACAGGACAGCACCACAGCTTGGACCTCTCCATGGCCCATGCTCACACTGCTCATGAGTTGCAGGGGTCTGACCCCCACACTTGGCTTAGCCCAGGCTGAGGGGGACATGAGTGAACAGGGGAGCTAGAAAGGGACCCTTGATGGGTGGGCTTTGCCTGCTGGAGTGCCATCCTCTGCACAATGCATTCACCCTAGCCCTGCAAATGGGCATCCCCAGCCCTGTGGTCACCCCAGCGAGGGAGGTTGGGCAGGCAGATCCCAGCCTGGACTCTGCCATTTCCCTCCTTGACACTCAAACTTCCCACAGTCCAAAGGTCTCCTGCTGGAGAATGAGTAACAGGGTGCCGCAAGCAGCAGCCACTGGCCCAGCACTGGCAGCTCCTGCCCCCCAAAGCCTCCCCTCCTGCCCACAGGAGCACCTTCCCTTGGCACCAGCCCAGGTGTGGCGGCCGCATCACCACACAGCCTGTGTCACCCCGATGCCCTGCCCCACGGAGTGCTTTGGGTTGCTGCAGGGAGGGCAAAGGCACCTGAGGGATCCAGTGCACCCAAGAGCATCCTTCCCGACCAGGCTTGAGCTTCCTCCTTAAACAGCGCTGAGTTTGCTGCTTAAAAACGGGACAACACTGCTGTGGCTCACCAGGATGCTCCATGAGCCCCGGTCATGCCTCTGTGACCTCTTTGACAGGAGGTTTAGCTGTGTTTGGCTTAAAGGTGGCCAAGGACTACCTCTGACCTTGCCAGTGCATCTTCTGCTGTAGGGATAAATGCTCAAAATGATTGAGGGGAGAGCACAGACATGTTCAAGTGGAAATTTCTCCAGGCGCAGAGGGGACAGGCTGGAAATGTGTTGGTTTGCACTGCTGTAAGTACAAACAGAGCCCAGCACATCCTCCAGGAGCCTGGTGGCTTCTTATAGGCCACATCTTGCCACCTCCTCTGAGCCTTGGGTGCCCCTGGTGCTTGCTGCAGTGAGCGGGACTGACATGGCCTCGTGCCTGGGCACCCCTTCTCCCAACACCAGTGAGATTCTGCAGGAAAAATGAAGCCCCAAAATCATGGCAGGGACCCTGTTGTCTCATCCCACAGCCCGGGAGGTCCCACAGATGTGGGAGATCTGCTTTGAAGGCAGCCCTCAGCCCTGGTGGGGTTACAGCAGGCAGCAGCACCAGGCAGAGCCTGGGCAGTGGCCAGTGCTTCACTGGCCATGTGCAGTCAGCGGGTGCAGGGGGGCTCACACACAACAACCACTGCAGCATCACCCATTGCAGCCCTGCTTTCTGCCCATGCCCCTGCCCCAGCAGCATCTCCTCACACTGACCCACGGCTGCGATGGGAACAGGGACGAGGGCTGGGCCGCTCTGGGGTGTCTCGTCTGTCCCCTGAAGCAGGTCACCCTGCAGCAGGTCACAAGGCAGTGGGGTGGCCTCACTTGCCACCAGCTGAGTCAGCAAAGGCTGTTGTGGGACCGGTGGGAGCTGGCACCCTGCCCAACCGGGGCTGTTTGTGTTTGTTCGGGCTGTTGTGTGTCCATTCCTGTGCTGGTGGCTCTTGGGCAACCTCCATCCCGGGTAATCATTGACAGGGCTGGGAAGGCTGGGGCACAGACAGGACAGACCTCCAGCCCCAGCCAGGAAACCTGGGTGCTGAGCTCAGGGGAATTTTCCATGGCACTGTCTGGAGATAAACTCAGCACAGAGCTGACCCCAGCATCACCCACAGCGAGGTCACCGGTCAGCCCCCTGCCCCGTCCCGCAGGCAGTACTGGGTGGCAGCGGGATGTGGAGGGACAGGATGGAGAGCTCAGCCTCCCCAGGATGCAGATGCACCCTCTGTTGTGCCCTTGGGCTGCTCCCAGGCGCAGCGCTGATGTTTTCCACTGTGGGCAGAGCGATGGGCAGTCCTGGGGCAAGGGGGACAGGCTGAGCCCCTCATCCTCCGGGGACCCGGTGCCTCCTTCGAGATGGAGACAACACCTCTTTGGCTTGTGCTTGCTGCAAGCCCCAGCAAAGCCTCCCAGAGCCTGGTGCCTGGGTTTCCCACACTGATTTTCCAGGGTATTATGCTGCTCCTAATGATCAATTAAAGCAAATTGGCCAGTCCCGCAGGCCCCTAAATCCTGGCTAATCCCTGGCACCTTCCCTAACTCCCACTGCTCATTCATTATGTGGCAGTCCCCTGGGTGGAAGTGTTTACTCCAAGCGTGGCTCTTCCTACACAAAAGCCGCCTGGGTCCCTGGGCTGTTTGTCTGGGTTTGAGAACTTGCTGTTTCTAATTGTTTTATTTGCTCCGGTGCTGTTTGCTCTGAATGAGTCTCCCTTTCTTGGCAGGAATGAGGAAGTTCACTTTCTTGGGAACATTTTACTGCTTAGCAGCCTCCTTATGGCCTCTCATAGATCCCATTAACCTTGCAAGGGAGCAATCACAACAGCTCTGGCATGGGCAGTCAGGAAGAGTCTCAGGTTTTCTGTGTGTCTGGTGCAGCTTTCCCCCTCCTGCGTGACCCAGCCGGTTTCCTCCTTCCTCAGCTCCTCTTGTAACAGATGCAGTCATTTGACATCACCTCCCGTTTAAAGCAACTCTCATGCCATCTCCTTCCCTCTCTTCTGCTCCTCTGTGTTCGGCTCCTTGAGGCTCCATCCTTCCTGTGAAGCTGAAACCCTTTTGTGCCTGTGCAGCAGCAGCTCCCACCACGGTCCCAGCGCTGGGAGGTGTCTATCCAGAGGGCTGTCCCAGCACACAAAACCACCTCGCTGTGGGGACAAGGCTGGGGCTCCCATGTGGTGATCCATAGCAGGCTGCAGGCAGATGGATCCTCTCTGGGCTCAGTGAAAGGACAGCGGTGCTGCAGCTCCCCAAGCACGACACCCCTCTGCCACATGCAGGGATCTTAAGGGACAGCTGGAAGAGAGCATTTGACCAAGCTGCTGCCCACAGGCCACCAACCGTGTAGGTGGCCAGTGATGCTGTGGTCCATGAGGATGCAGGAAGGACACCTGAGGGTGCAGAGGAGGACCCACCCCGTCAGGCCCCCCGAGGCAGGCAGGGAGAGGTGCGGTGCCCAGGGCTGGCAGTGCCGCTGCCTCAGCCCAGTCTCTGGTGCTCCCAGCACGCCGGGGCCGCTGCAGCCCCGCTGCCAGGCAGCTGTTGCTGTTGTTTCACTTCCTGACACCGGCAAACACCGGGCGCTGGGCAACCACAAACCACCGGGGAACGTGGGGTACCCCCCTCAGCACCCCTGCCCTAGGCCTCCGCACCGCCAGCAGCCCCGTCCCTATGGCACGCAGCCCCTGCCCTCAGCAGCGGGCTGGGCTCCTGCTCCAGCAGGTCTCCATCCCACCTCAGTGGGGCTGTGGGGATGACAGGGGTGCCAGTGCAGCGATGGTGAAGGGCACGGCTGCAGTGTGCCAGCACTGGGCCGGTTTGCCAGCAGCAATGCCAGAGCCTGGTCCTGGCACAGGTGTGCTCTGAAACAGCTCCCCTTCAGCCTCATTCTGGCTCCCCACAACCCCATCCCCAGCTGGGAACCATCTGTAGGAGCATGGGGGCTCCACCTGTCCCTGTCCTGGGGAAAGCAGCTTCCCAGGGGACCAGGAACACTGCAGAGGGGAAACTGAGGCATGGCAGGAAGGCAGGAGCTGCCGAGCTGCAGGGAAGGAGGTGGGGTGCACACAGAACCCCGGCTCTGAGCATCCCCCCGGCCCTCAGCCACCTCCTGGGCTCCTGTGCAGCCCTTGCCGACCCTTGCACAGACTCCAGGCAGGTCTTGCTCCTGCCATGCACAGATCCCCACTGCACGGAGCCACCACTTGCTCGCCGCTGGCAGCCAGGACTTGTGCTGCTCTCCATCAGAAACCTGTTCTGTAACACGGCTTTCTCTTCCCCAGGGGTCCCAGCCAGCCTGAAGTGGGCTAACCCCAGCCTGGCTAACCACGGTGCTGATCCGGATCCATGCGGGGAACGATCTGGGCTTCCTGGGCTGCATGGAAAATCCCAGCCACTGGTTCATCTGGAGGCTCCCGCGGGGCTGGGCTGGGCTGGGCTGGGACACAACGTTCAGGAGCAGCAGGAACACTTGCATAAGGCCGACTCCTTTGGCTGCAGCTGTCTTCCCACATGGGTTCTGGCAATGCGGAGCCCGGTGGGAGAGAGCAGGAGCGTGCAGGGCTGAGGGGAGTCACCCCACATACACCTGACCCCCGGGTGGATCTCCAAACCGGAAAGAGGGAAAGCGTTTTCATCCCAGCCCCCTTCCCCTTCCATCCCCATCTCATCGCCATCCCTCACTCATCCTCATCCTCCCCACACCCCCAGCCCATTCCCACCCCACAAGAGCCCTGGTCCAAGGGGAAGGTGTGGGTGCGCAATCATCCTCCTCCCAGCGCCCCATCTGCACAGCCGGGGCAGGTCGGGGGTGCCGGGTACGATGTGGAGCCGGGGGGCTGAGCCGGGCAGCCTCACGCCGGAGCCCGGCCCTGCGCGGCCGCTTCGGGCTCTTTCCAAACCAGCGCTTTCTTAGAAGCTTCCTGCTGTGGCCCTTGGCCCTCGGAGCGCAACCGGCACAGCGTTAACCCCGCAATGCCCACGGCCCCGCCGCACGGCCCCGCCAAGCAGGGCAGGGGGAGCTGGGGCTGCTCCGCCGGTGCTGCGTGCGCTCTGCCTCCTGATGGAGGCTGGTGGGGGACCTGGGGTGCCCTCAGCGCCCTCAAACCCAGGCCCTGGAGGCAGAGAGCCAGGGAGCTCGGAGCCAGGGCACAGATGGGCCCTAATCGCTTTGGGGGCTGCACAATGTACCCCATCCTCCAGGGGCTGGGGGACGTGGCATACAGACAGAATGGGAGGTCTGGGAAGGGTGTTTCCAAGCCTTTTCCATAACCAGAGGGTCTGGGAAGGATACAGGGTGCCTTTGTGCACTGTAGTGGTGTCAGAAGACCTCCTACAGCCCCAGAAGCAGCAGTAGCTGGGGAGCAGGCTCTGTGCATGCCAGGGATGGGGGGCAGCCCCTTTCCCATGGCTGCTGCACCCCATCTGTGCTGGGTGCTGGGCCCAGGGGTTCAAGTCCTGCCCCAGGAGCAGCTTCCAGCACAGCCCCGGGGCTGGGCTCAGCCCTGCAGCTTGGCAGTGGCTGTGCCCACAGCAGGGTGGCATTTCTGGTGCCATTGGCTGGCACAGTGTCACACCACGCCAGGGGCAGGCTGTGGAGGGAGGCTGAGTCAGAGCAAGCGGTTTGGGATGGTTGGGTCTGATGAGCAGGGTCTGCTGGGTGCCATCACCCCCTGCACAAGGCATGCAAGGACTGCGGGGCACCCCAGAGCCATTGGGAGGGAGCAGAGGATGAGACAACGCAGCAAACAGGGCTCCAGTCTCTCAAATGCAGCTGTGTTTGAGGTGCAGCAAGGCCAGATAGGGCACAGAGCCATCACTGCAGCCCAGACCTTCCCCAGTGCAGAAGGATGGGCAGAGAACAGACAACTCCCCAGGAGCTGGGAGCCCAGGAGCACCCCAAACATCCCCTGCAGTGAAATGGGCAGTGCAAACACAGCTGGCACCCCCCTGCCCTGGGGAGCAGCCCCTCCTGGAGGGGCTGTCCCACCCTGGGACTGGCAGCACTGGGGGTGCCCCTGCAGCTTGCTGCAGTGCCTGCATGTGCAAGGGACGTGCATGTACATGGTATGGGGGTCTCTGAACCTGCTTGTACACACAAGAGTGCAGCAGGGAAAGCAACCACACACAGTATTTGCACTCAAGCTGCCTGTGCGAGGCTGCAGCTGTGTCCCAGCACCGGGCAGGCAGGACAGGGAGGGGAGAGACACGGTAACGGTTTTGAGCCTCACAGCTTGTGTTTTGCTGTTTATGTGCTGTTTCCAGGGCTCCAACCACCCAGCGCTGCCCAGACTCACTCTGGGCGGGGGCTGAGCCACCCACATCAGGGCAGGGATCTGACATACGGTGAAGCAGCAGCAGCAACACGGGGCAGCAGCAGTGCAAAGCAGCACTGCCAGCAGAGCAAGGCACATCAGCTACCCCAGGCCTGGGGCACTTCCAGCCCCTTCACTGCACTGGGGACACCTCCAGCTGCCCCAGGAGTCACATCCAGAGTATGAAGCCTCAGAAGACACTGCAGCTTAAAGCATCCTGCCAGAGCAGGGCTCTGCTCACAGACCTCCTGGCACCCAGCAGCCTTAAGAGCTCACCCAGACACCATACCCACACACCACCCCAGAGATGGAAGGGGTCCCTTTTTCCCCCTCTTCTACCTGCCCCCTGGGGTTGACTCCAAGGCTGGCTGTACCTTAGGAGAGCACTGGGGCACCCCCAGCCCCTGTTCAGCTCTGCTCTATCAGCTGACACATCCTCTGACCCTCACACCATGTTCCATGAACAGATCAATGAAACAGCAGAACAAAAACACAGAGAATGTGCAGAGCTGGGTGTGCAAAGGGCTCTGTGCAGCCCGAGAGCAGCCTCCTCCCTGCTCACACCCCTGGTCACAGCCATGAACCCAAGGACAGTGACCTCTAGGCTCGGGGCTCCTTTCCCTACTGCATACCTAGCCCCTTGAAGGGACCTCCTGCTCACATCACCAAAAGCCCATCTTGGCTGAAGCAGAGCTGTCCAGAGGAGACTGATCCCCCAGCAGGTTTGCAGCAGTGTGCTCACCAGTCCCATCCCAGCAAGCCCCATGCCCCAGTGCCCCAAGCTATCCCGTTCCTGGCCACACACACACAGCTTAGGGCGCACATTTGTATAAAAAGTAAAGTTTATTGCCATTTCTACCTAGATTTACACAACTGTGTTACCACTTGTGACGTCAAGAGAGACGTCCCGTCGCTTCCCAGGGGGCTGGCCAGGGAAGGTGGGGAGCAGAGGCCAGCTCCCGGAGTGCAGCCCCTGTCGTGGCTCTGCTCCACAGTCCGCATCCTCGCAGGGCTGCCGCACGGCTCTAACACAGTGGATGCCAGGGAGGGTGAATCTATCCCCTCCTTTGTTCCACCTGCAGTGCTGGCCACCCCATTCCAGCTGCTCATGAATCCAGTCCTGCCTGGAACACCCCAGCTGCAGAGGTGGGCATGGCTGGCCCAGGGCACCCCACAGCCTTGTGGGCACCACTCATGCACGTGTTTATACAGAGATACAGCTACAAACGATGCCCGAACTAATAACCAAGCTTTTCTCCTTGTAATCCCCACACTGATGTGCGTACAGCCATGCACTACGCTGCAGCTGCCACCACTGGCACTGCTCAGGTCAGGTCGGGGTTCCAGCACGCTTCAGGGTGGCTGGTGGGACAAGCCTGCATTGCTCGCTGAACAAGGTCTTCCTCCAACATCGGGCTTTGCCAGACAGAAGCACCCCCTGCACGGTGCAGAGGCACGGACGCGGCGCACGCTCCTTCCATCCCTGCATTCCCATTCACCTGCCAGCAGCCGCCTGGCACTGCCGGGGTGTTGCGATGCCCAGGTTCCCATCAATGTGCCCTGGCACACGGCGGTGGTTGGGTCTCCCCACAGAGGAGCATCCCGGTGCGGGACGCGCTGCTGGCTCCAACGGCCGGCCAGGGTCACCCGGGGGGACACGGCTCCGTGCCGGGGTCTGGCAGTCCTTCGTGTGAGATGAAGGTGGAATCAATTTGGCAGGAGATTAAGTAGAAAGAGTTCTGTGGCTCTGCCCACCCCAAGGACAGAGCCACCTTACACCGCAGAGCCCCCTGAGTGCTGGGCTGGGGCAGCCGCTCCGGGGCTCTGATCCTCGGGGCACAGGACCTCGGTGGGGAGCCGGGACTGGAACTTCTCCAGCTGCTCGGGGCTCGCCAGGGTCTTCAGGAGGCTGTTCTCACGCTCCAGCTGGGAGTTCTTCTCCAGCAGTTCTTTAATTTGCTCTTTCAGGACCTCCACTTCCTCCCGCACTGCATACATCAGGTGATTTTTAACCAGATCCTGCAAATGGCCGTTGGAGGGAATGATCATCCACTGATCTCCTGAGCACTATGCCCTTGGGCTTTCGCACATTCTGCCACTAGCCAAGGGCCGCAAAGGCTTTTCCCAAAGGCTGTCCCCCCCCTCCGCATCCTCAGCACTCTGGTGTAACCCCCCGTGGCCAGCATCCACAGCATCCCTCAGGTCCCCTGTCTCCCAGGTCTCACTGCCTCAGGATGCACCCCTCGGGGGTCGGGCAGGCTGCAGTTCCCTATCACCAATGCGACCCGGCTCGGGTACCCTCACAGCCCTGAGGGTCCTGCCCAGGCCCCCCCGGCTCCCTGCGCACTGCGGCGTTACCGGAGCCAATAAGCGGAGCAGCCGCGAGGGCAGACAAAGGAGCTGCTCTGCCCAGCAAGCGGCTGGGGAGCCAAGACCCTCCTCTGGAGAGCGAATCCACCCGCAGAGCGGGGAACGCCTTCGGACAGAGCCCCCAGCACCCATCCCGGGAGTGAGGGTCCCCTCGGGCAAAAGTGCCCGGGGAAGGTGGGGAGGATGGGCACTGCAGCTCACCATTGCCTGCTCGATCTTGTTATCGATGGCCACCACGCTGGCTCCGGAGGCGCTGGAAGAGAGCAAAGAGGACAGTGTTAGCAGCAAAGAACCCCCTTCCCGGGACACCCCCACCCTGCCTACACCGCACCGGCGCTTCTCCCTCATTGGGGAATCAATGCATGTGGACACCTCCCCTCCCCATTCACCCCATCTCCGGCGGGAGGGATACCGATACGACGGCCGGTACCGTGGCTGCCCCTACCTGTTATCGAGCTTCACAGAGATCACGTCGCCCCCGAGCAGGGAGGAGAAAAAGGAGATGGAGAAGTTGTGGAGCTGATAGACAGCCACCTCCATGGGGGACTGGTACATGCCGGTGCTCATGGCTGCGGAAGGACCCCAAACGAAGTGCAGACAGCAGACGCACTGCGGCTCAGCCCCGCCGCTCCGCTTATATCCCCCGGGTCCGCCCCGTCGGGCGGTGCCAGAGCCAATGGGCCCGCCTAGCGCCCCACAGCGCCGCGTCCGGCGCCGCACCCTGTGCTCCATTACTACACCCTGTACCCCCGTACTGCACCCCGCACCCCGCTACCGCGCCTCTGTGCCTCCCCGTTGCACCCCAGCGCAGCACGGCAGCCTCTCACTGCAGAAATTACCCCCCCCTGCATAGTGTCCTCGCGTCCGTGCTCCCCTTGTTTGCTGCGACCAGAGTACTGGCGCCCCAAGGCACCAATCCCTGCACGCCTCATCTCCACCTTCCTGCGCTCCCCAAGTAACCGCGATAGGGGTTCACCCGTGGGGGGGTCTGCTTAGGGGACGGGAAGAGGAGGAAACACTTTGAATGTGGGGTGCGCGGGCCCGCAGATCCCACACCGCAGCGCAGGGGGGGTGGCAGAAGAGAGAGGGGCAGCCACGGGCTTGCAAAGCGAAAACGGGAGCGGGAAAACAATAGGGGCGCGCAAAAGAAACCAGTGAGCGAACCACAGCCCCACCGCGCAAATCGAACCGGGTACAAACCAAACAGGGTTCAAAACAAACCGGGTACAAAACAAATCGGGTACAAACCAAACCGGGCACAAAACAAACCGGGTACAAAACAAACCGGGTACAAACCAAACCGGGCACAAAACAAACCGGGTACAAACCAAACCGGGTTCAAAACAAACCGGGCACAAACCAAACCGGGCACAAAACAAATCGGGTTCAAAACAAACCGGGTACAAATCGAACCGGGTACAAAACAAACGGGGTTCAAAACAAACCGAAGTGCAAAACAACCCCGACCCCGCCCGCCCTTGCGTAACCCCCGCGGCAGGGGGGCGGACTCGCGGCCAGGGCCGGCAGCGCCGCCGAGCGGCCGCCGTGCGCGTTGCACACGCGTGTGCGCCACAAGCGGGTGCCCCCCCCCGCACCACGCCGGACCCGCGCCCGTGCCTGTGCACGCACGGAGGGGGCAGGCGTCCAAAAGCACCCCCGGCAGCAAAGGGGGAGCTGGGAGGCGCTGCCAACCATGGGCGATGCCCCCCCTGCCCCGCCGCCACCTCCGGGGCTTATCTCTGCCCTATGGACCTGGATCTGGAGCTGGACCTGCAGCCGGACCTGGACCCATCAGGACTTTGAACAGCACCTGGTGGGTCACCTGCTGCCCCCCTTCCCTGCGGGGCTGATGATGAACCAGACCCCCCAAGAGAGGCCACACCACAGTGCAGCATCCGCAGAAGCGCTAGTGCACATGTGCCCCAGAGGTGCTGCAGAGGACCCCAAATCCCCTGATCCAGGGGGTGCTGATGGGGCCAGCACTTGGCTGGTGGGTGCAGGACAGGGAGAGGCCTGAGGAGCCCCAGCGTGGGGGTGCTGCCAGTCCCTTTTCTCAGGGAAAGGGCTAAGGGGGGCTGAGCAGTATTTCAGCCTCAGAAAGGGAAACTGAGGCACAGCACAGCATGGCTGCTGCTTAGAGCACATCACTTCCAGCTCGCTCTCCAGCAGTCATACCCCAGCTTCCCACGGCAGGATGAAAACTGCAGTGCCTTGGGCGTTGAAGGCCACAGGCACCCCGGCTGGGACACTGCTCCCCATGAACCACAAGCTGGGCATGTGTGGGTGCCTCAAGACACACCGGTTTGATGTGGGGATGCGAGAAAGCATCTTCTCCTCTTTGGTGGGGACACTGCCCATGGGATGGCTGTTTCTCCGCAGGGAGAAGCGTGGGACTCACTCATCCCCCTGTCTGCAGGGGGTGATGCACATCCCGTGTGCCAGGACCAGCCTGGCCCATGCATGGCAGAGAGCGGGCTTTTGCCCCTAGCCCCGGGGCTGGTGCGTGTCCCCCCCTGCCCGCGGCCAGGCCACACTCACCAGTCCCTCCTCCTGAAGAGGCTCGGGGAATACGGCGGCTGGAAGGCCATGCCGGGCCCTGCGACGCGGCTCCGGCCCCTCTGCTCTCCGGCAGCGCTGCGGCAGTGCCGCTGGTGGCAGGGACGGACGGGTGCCGGCCACATCCCGCGGCCACGGGCACGGGGTAAACAGGGCTGCATGACCTCAGCCGTGCTCAATTGGCTCTTTCAGGGCCCGACGTGCCACCCCGAGCCGTGGGTCCGAGCGGAGAGCGGGGGCCGCCCCCTCCACGGGCACATAAAGCCGCTCTCTGTGCGCCAAAGCCGGGGTGGCAGGCGGTGGCCAGGATGACAGCCCCCGTGACATGGGTCATGGCTCTGTCCTCGCGGCTAGGATGAGCCCAGGCCACCCAGCCCGGGGGGGGTCGGTGGCTCAGTTGCCTGTTGGGGCTCAGGGATGATGCCCGTCTCACTGCACTGAGGGCAGGGGATAAAAGGGGACGCATTTTCTCTTCCACAGTTGGCACGTCACCGGTTGTGCCACCTTCTGTCTCTTGCAGAGGTGGCCAGACCCCAGTCTGCCCCTAGCTCTGGCAGCTGTGCCTCAGTTTCCCCACCAGCTGTACTATTGCATCCCCAGTCCTGCTCCAGCCCTTTTCCCAAAGGAAAACTCCTCTTAGTGCCAGTGCCCAGGGGCTCCAGGATGGACAGACTGGTGCCTGGCTGGTGGCTCTGGCCCCGTGGCTCTGGGTTCCCAGGCCCTGCCTGACACAGTGCTGCAGCACTGAGGGCTGGAGAGAAGCTGGTGATTTCCACGGCTGCTGGAGCGAGAGCTCTGTGCTCCAGGAGGAACCCGCTGCAGCAGTGCCAGCTCCAACACTTTTCCCAGGGATCTGGGACTACTGCAAAAACAAACAGGAGCAAGCGGCCGCCTCCCCACCGCTCTCCTGGGGTGTTTCCCAGCCCTGCACAGCCCTGGCCACGGCCATCGCTGCTGGGGCCGCGGGCTCCCTGCATTGAGGCTGGGAAGGATGCTGCCCTTCCACGTGAGACCCCGGCGGAGGGGCACTTTGTAGGGACGCACATTCAGGGGGCTCTGCGTTCCCTTCCCAGTACTTGATTACCAGGGAGTCCCCAGGCAGGAGCAGCAATGCTGGGCACAGGGGATCCCAGACCACCCCCTGCAACCCCTCGTCCTGGCACCCACTCTGGGTTCATGGCTCCTGCTGCAGACACTGCCGCTGGGTGCCCACGAGCACAGGCACATCTTGCAGCCAGCACACACACACGCACAGAGGCAGGTCCTGCATGCACATGCACATGCACGTGCACACCCTGTAAACACAGGCACACCCACACCATGCACATGTGTGTTCTCTAGCCCGTATGGGCATGCTCCCTACACACAGATGCACCCCCTGCCTGCACTCACACGCACTTGTGCATGCACGCACCCTACAACCCCCACTCCTGCATGCACACCGGTGCATCCTGCACATGCCCTGCAGATACCCCCCCCCATGTCAGACTGACAGCCAAGCACACCTGCGTGTGCACACATGGTCTCAGCGCTGCTCTGCAGGAGCACCTCAGCTCTGCCCTTGTGCACTCTGAGCCCATGGGGCAGCCCCACTGCAGCCCCAGGGTGGGAGCAGCAGCTCACAGCTCTCCGCTGCACCCTGCTCTCTTGCTCGGCATGCCCCAGGGATGCGCTTGGAGCCCTGTGGGCTGTCCAAACACCTCCCACAGCAGCGGAGTCCTGCAGGGGCTCCAGCTGGGTGCTTAGCGGTGGAGGAGCCCTTTCCCAGCCCCCTGTGGCCTCAGCAGCCGCCTGTGCTGGGCTGCTGGCCCCACTCCAGTGGGGATGCTGGTGGCCACTTCCTCTCCCACCGTCCCACTCCTGCTCCTCCAGGTCTGGCAGCAGCAGGGCAGAGTGAGCAATGCCCTCCCTCGCTCTTCCTGAAGCACAGGGGGCCATGGACTTGCTCTCTATGGCACCAGCAGACGTAGTGATGGGTGCCTTGGAGTGGGCTGAGCCGGAGGGGCCAGTGGTGAGAGCTCCATCCCTGGGGCAGCAGCACAGCAGCTCTTGCCTTGCATGTTCAGCTACGGGAGGTTCATCAGGCTCGTGCCTATGGTTATTTTGGGAACAATAAGAGCAGCCGTGACAGGGTGTAATTGTGACACCAATTGTTGCACTCTCTGGGGGAAAAACCCCGTGGCTGTCATTGAGCAGCTGGAGAGCTGCTGGCACTGGTGAACAACGAGTGTCACCCCAGCAATGGCCCTGCAGGATACCCCAAAGCTGTTGTACCAACACCTCAGCCACACACAGGCTGTGCCCCCGCCCGGGGGATCCAGCCCCAGTGGCTGGGTGATGTTTAGCAATAACCCCTCCCCTGCAACAGGACTTGGGGGGCAGAGCTGAGCCTGGCTGGAGCACAGGATGACAAGGGATGGGATCACCTCTCACCCCCTGGCACCCCACATCAGCCCTGTGCTGTGGGTCAGGGGCACATCCCCACAGCCCCAGGGATGAGGCGCTGAGTGCCATGAACTGAACCTGCACCAGGCACTGCGGAGCCACACACTAAAGGATGCCTTCGCTTCCTCCATGCTCGTAGCAGCTGGAACAGTGGCTGCAGGAGCCGTGCTGGCCCCTCAGCCTCTCCCCCTGCTCCTGGCCACTCGCTCTGCTCCGTGGCAGCGTTCCTGGCTTGCTGGCTCCCAAGGACTCAACTCAATGGGAGGAAGGCCCTTCAGAGGGTCCGAGGCGTGGGAAATGTTTATTGCCTGGCCCCAGAGATGCTGGAGAGCAGCACAGGGAAGGCGTGGAGCCAAAGCTGCCCAGGCTGCTCCACAGAGCCAGCTCTGCAGCTCCCAGGGTCACAGCAGAAGGGAGAGGAAAAGCCACTGCTTGCAAACACGCAGCTAAGAAAACTTTGCCTTCACAGCCTGAAGGCCTGCAGCTGTGGCTGTGCAGGCCAAGAGGATGGGATGCCAGTGCTAGGGCCAGCCAAGCCCTGCAGGACCTGCCCGAGGGGTGGCCGGGCACATGGGTGATGGCTGGGGCTTGGAGCCCACAGTGAGAAGGGCTGAGGTTTGTGGAGCTCCGGCACTCCCAGCCTTGCCCTGCAGCACTGTCCTGGTGCTGGGCAGAGGTGCCTGGGCTGCCCACAGGCAAGCAGGTAGCTGTGTCACCTTGGCAACCCCTGCCCAGCATCCCAAACTGTGCTCAGCCGGCAGCTGAGCAACCGGGAGCCCTGGGACACAGGGGCCTGGTTCATGCCCACCGGAGCCTTGGAGGGCTCATAAGTCCAACAAGCCAGGGCACATGCGGCTCCAGAGCAGAGGGAAAACCCTCTGGGTACATCTGTAAGTGCCCAGGCAGGCGCACAAGCAGAGCCAGTGCTGCCGGCCTCCCCAGAGCCAGTCCCGGGGGACAACAGAGCAACGGGGAGGGATGGAGGGGGCAGCCACGTTTGCGGCGCTGGGGAAGCCTGGGGAGGGTTTGCAGTGGCCGGGCTGACGGGGAGCCCGCATGATCCTGAGCACACCGGGCAGAGCAAGCTGCTGCGGGCAGCACGGCCGGGCAGGGAGTGCCGGGGGCTCCTCCGTCCTGCAGGGCGGGAGGAGGACGGAGCCCTGGCACGCTCCGTGTCCAGCTGCTGGGCTGCTTCCTCTGATAAAGGTGCTTGGCTGTACTCCCAGTTCTGGTTTTCTGGCGAGCGAGTGCACCCCCAGCCTGCTGGGAGCTGTAGCTTTGCTCTCTCCACAGCTCCCCTCTTCTTCCTCCTGTGCCCCCACCTCTCAGTGTGAGCTGCCCCCCAGCAGCAGCATGGGGAGGGGACGGCAGAGATGCTCTGACTCGGGTCACAGCCCTCCCCACGATGCTGTGTGTAGGAAGACACCAAGGCCTCAGCTTCCCTGGCGTGCTGGGCTGGGAGGGAAGAGGAAGAAGCTGACCTGGCTATTTCCAGCACTGGACCACGCAGCCCAACCTCCCGCCTCGCCTGCTGGTGACACCAGCCCCAGGCTGCTGCCTGCCCAGCTCAGCAAACCCGGGCACCCCAGTGCTGCCGGTGCAGGGTCCCCCAGCCACACCGTGTCACTACAGCACAGCCCAGCAAACCCCATGGCACAACCACTCGCACCGTGGCCGGCACAGTCAGGGGTTCGCGGCTGCGGGGACTTGAGGGTTGAGCCTTCAGCACAGCTCTCAGCACAAATCTGTCAGCAAAGCTGCCTCTCACACCCCGTGGGGTGGAGCCCCATAGATGAACCCCATGCTATCACCTCCCTCGGCTGGCCATGCCCTGCCCCGCAGGGCTCCTGACAGCCCAGGCTGTGAACTTCAGACCTGTCCTGTCCTCGTTTTGCCCTGCGCTGTATCATCTTGGGCAGTCCCAGCTGGATCATTCGCAGGTCTTGGCTTTCCCTGGTCCAGTTTCAGGGAACTGGGGTCAGAGTGGATGTGACTGTGATGCTGAAGGGACCCCCCCCCTCCCCCTGACAGCACGTCGGTGCCCCAGAACCTTGTAGCTTGGGGTGTGCAGGGGGCACAGCCCTGGCTCTGCCCCCCAAGCTGCTAGCTGGTGCAGCACCAGCTTCCCTGGAGATCCCCAGCCTGGCTGAGGAACCCCAAGGCATCTGCCGAGATAAATCCCAGCCCGCGCTGGAGACGGGCGTGTGTGTTCGGCAGCCTCGGCAGCAGCAGCTCCTGCCCTGCAGCTCGCCCATGGGAAGGGAACGCGGCTCCTTGTATAGCGCAAGGACAGAGACTGGGAGCTGCGAGAGGAGCTCATCGGGATCCGCGCAGCCTCTCCCAACCCAGACTAATCCACGCCCAAGGAAACCCCCAAATCCTTCACCGTCCCCTGTGGGCAGACACAAGGCGGGGGGGGTGAGGAGCGAGCCTGAAGCCGCTCCGTGCCGGGAGCAGCCGCCGGGAGGTCAGGCAGGGACAGCTCCTGGCAGCCGCGTTAACACCGCGCTGGCCTTTGCGAGGAATCCCGGGCACTTGGAGCCGGGACGCTGCGTTACCTCGCCGGCATCTCTGAACAATAACAACGCCAAAGACACCCAGCTGCTGGTGGGGATGTACCTGCGGTGCTGCCGTGCCTCGGGTACCTGCCCTTGGCTGCCCTTGGCTTGTGCCAACCCCTGCGGACAGCCTGAGCCTGTCCCCTGCCTCCGAAGCAGCCAGAGCTCTCCTGCTCCACACCACAGGGAATCACTGGGATGGTTTCACTCAAGGTCATGGGAATGTCCTGTCCTGCCCATCCAGGCAGAAGGGCTGGACCCCACCTGGGCCTGGGGCATCAGGGACAGCCCCAGGGCTTCTGCTCTGCCCCCAGAGTTGTTCTGCAGCAGAAGTCCCTCAAACATATTCATATATATACATATATATATAACTATGCAACTCCAAGAACACAGGATGACAAACTCCTGTCCCGAAGCCAGCAATGCGTGGCACCTGGATAAATATAACTCAGAGCTCATGGGTAAAGCATGGCTCTGGGACAGGTTGCAGACTTGAACACTTCTC
The DNA here is from genome assembly GCF_033783945.1 of Neopsephotus bourkii. NCBI lineage: Eukaryota > Metazoa > Chordata > Aves > Psittaciformes > Psittacidae > Neopsephotus > Neopsephotus bourkii. The sequence goes on from NW_026901945.1 coordinate 294,673, forward strand.
CAGCCCTTGCCCTACAGCAAACACCTCAGAGGACCCTTTGCCCTCTTCAAACGGGGTCTCAGTCACTTCTCAATGGCAGGATCTGCCCCTACACCCATACACACGCATCCCCTGGCTGTGCCAATGCATGCCCTGAACCCTCCATCCCACCCAGGTCTTCTGCCTGAACATGGAGTCGGGTTTAACCCACTCTGTGCTGGGAGGTGGCTGGGGCAAGGAGCACTCCAGGGGCACAGGGTGCCCTCAGAGGCACTGCCCACGGCATCCATGCCTGTGCTGTGTGCCCAGTGGGAGCTGAGATGCCACCTGGACTGTAAGAGGCTTTCCCACAGGCCAGCCCCAGCCCCAGCCCCAGCTCCCAGCTGAGCTCAGCAGCACTGGCCTCAGCACCATCAGGCCTGTGCCAGGGGACTGGAACATCATTATCTTTAAGATCCCGAGACCGTTCTGTGGTCCTGTGGTGCTGGACCCCTGCAGCCCACTCCAGCTCCAGCCTCTAACACACTGAAAGTTCAAAGCTTGAAATAAACCCTGGCCAGCATTCCCCGTCCCTGGCTGTCCTTGGGGAGCCTACCCCCGTCTGCTCGGAGCCGCACACATGTCCTGGCAGTGCCCAAGCACTCGCAGGAGCCCGAGGACAGGTTTCTGTGCAGCTGCTGTTGGCATCACCAGACTCCAGCTCAGCTCTGCCAGGCCCCCTGGGCCATAACCTTGTGTGTGGCCAGGGGCAAATGACTTCATCCTGTGGGGCTGGGGGGGCTGAGTGGGGCTCTCCTGCACACTGGGGCACACTGGGGAACCTCCTTGCTGGAGGGAGCCGGTCTCACAGGAGCAGGCAGGGTCAGGCACGGTGCCTGGTGCATGCCGCACGGTGCATGGTGCACGGTGCATGGTGCATGCCGCACAGTTCATGGTGCACAGTACCTGGCGCATGCCGCACGGTGCCTGGAGCATGCTGCACGGTGCCTGGTGCATGTCGCACGGTGCATGGTGTATGCAGCACAGTGCATGGTGCATGCCACACAGTGCACGGTGCATGGTGCACAGTGCCTGGTGCATGCCACACAGTGCACGGTGCATGGTGCACAGTGCCTGGTGCATGCCGCACGGTGCCTGGTGCATGCCGCACGGTGCCTGGTGCATGTCGCACGGTGCCTGGTGCATGCCGCACGGTGCCTGGTGCATGCCGCAGGGTGCATGGTGCATGTCGCGCGGTGCCTGGTGCATGGTTCCTGGTGCATGTCGCACAGTGCATGGTGCATGCCGCACGGTGCCTGGTGCATGGTTCCTGGTGCATGTCGCACAGTGCATGGTGCATGCCGCATGGCACCTGGTGCATGTCACACAGTGCCTGGTGCATGTCGCGCGGTGCCTGGTGCATGGTTCCTGGTGCATGCCGCAGGGTGCATGGTGCATACCGCACGGTGCACTGTGTGGTGCACACTGCTGCCAGCCCTGCTGAGCACAGGGTCCTGCAGCCCAGCCCAGTGCTGCTGGGCTTTTCCGGCAGCAGCCCTGCGAGGCCATCACTGCACAGGCTGCTGGGCCACAGGGAGGAGGCCTGGGCTGGCAGGATCCCTTGATGGAGACCATGGTGGGCACAGCAGAGCGGCTGTGGGAGGCTCTGGGCATGCCAAGGTCAGCCACTCCCTGGAGCACCGGGTACTGCTGCTGCTTGAGCCAACGCTCTGGCATCTCAGCGCTCTGCAGGGCTCAGCAAACCACGCAGGGACACGGGTCAGGCCTCGTGCAGCCGGGTCCCACAACAGCAGAGCAGGGCACAGGTGCCACGGTGCTGAGGGGACGGGAAAGCCTTGCTCCCAGCCCCCTCCAGCCCTGCGCTCTCTCCCCCGTCTCTCTCACGCTCACGCGTGCTCCTGCGGCCCCACTCCCGTCAATGCCTCCTTGTTGCTCCAGCCCACTCGGCAGGCAGGAATGTGCTCCTGGCCCCCACCCTGCGATGCCCTTTGCAGCCTGGCTCCAGCTCCTGCATCACTGCTGCAAAGTGACACCCCACCGACGGGAACAGATGGTGCCATGCCACAAATGCCACCCTGTCACCGCTGCCCGGGTGGCTCTTACCGCCAGCCTGACCTTGTGGTGGGACCTTGTGCTGCCCAGTTCCTCCTGCCCTGATTTATCCTTCCCCGGCCTCCCAGTACAGCACAGTGCTCCCCTGCCTGCCTGCGATGCCCTTCGCTTGCCCAGGACCCGGGGAAGGTGGCCCCCAGCATCTTTGATGGCTCAGACCATTGCCCACACTGGGGGAGCAGCAGGTCCTGCAGCACCTGAAGAGGGGCAGGGGTGTCCCCTTGGCGCCTGGAGGCATAGGCTGGCCAGGCTGCTGCTCTGTTTTACTGAGGAGGGGCTGGGCAGGAGAGCTGGCACGGATTGGACCATGTGGGCAAGCAGGTTGGTGCATATCTCCTGTCCCCACCCCAGAGCCAGGCGGGGCCCTGCCTGAATCACACACCAGCACGCACTGGGAGGATGCTGCTCCCCCCGCAGCACAGTTCCTGTACCCAATCCCACACCACTGGCTCCCCTCGGCCCCCTGGCCACCGGAAGGTGCCATGGGGCTGCTCTCCCCATCCCATGTTCAGGTGGGCTCATGGCTGGGTCGCAGATGAGCAACCTCAGGGTAATGCTGTGGCAGACCTGCCCCCAACACTGGTGTTCACAGGAGGAGATGCATTGCCCAGCCCAGCACGGTGGTAGCTGCCCTCCTCACACCTGGTGTTTCCACACAAGCTTGGCCCCTTTGCACTGCTGAGGTCACCCTGGAGAGCAGTTCACGATGCCCACCTGAGGGCAAAGAGGGGAGAAGCCCTTCCTGAACAGGGTCCCTCCCAGGCATACCCTGAGCAGAAGGGCTTCTTGAAGCAGCACCAGTCCTGTAGGAATTGCTCTGGAGCATCCTACCCTGTGCATCCCTCACAGCATCCCTGCCTCTAGCAAATAGCACGGAGAGCCACCTGGCCAGGGGAAAATAACAGAGCCAGGCTGGAAATGCTCAGTGTAGGTCATCCAGTATCCCAGCACAGGTCTGACCCTGCCCTACAGAGCTGAGGGCTGCGTGCAGCATGGGCTGAACTGTCTCCAGCAGCCTCAGAGCCAGGCTCGGACTCCACATGCAGCTGCTTGATCCCCCTGTGCCATGCGTGAGCGTGTGCATCCACACAACCTCCTCCTGTACCGGTGTCAGAGCACACCAGCTATAACAAAGGGCACAAATCTGCTTGGGTTCCCCAGTGCCAGCAGCAAGGGTGACCTTATCGGGCCTGTTATCGGGGTGTTCCTCTGGCACCCACAATCCTCTGTTTGCATGCTATCACATCTTGGGTGTCTTGGCTCGCTCCCCAGGGGGAGAAAGTTCAGGCTGGAGCAAAACAACAGCACATGGAGGTGTGGGCACCCCTGTCAGGGCTGTGCCACTGCAGTGAGGGCACCGGTCATGGCTGTCATAACAGGGAATGCCAAAGCATCTCAGAACACAGCACACACTGGGGTATGGAGGATGGGCTTGGGCATGGCAGTGAGGAGCACTGAGGGGAGAAACCCTGATCCCTGGCACCTCTGTGTGCTCCTGACCTCAGCCACCGGCCCAATGCTTGTCAGGAGCATCAGGGGTCCTGCTCCAGCAGGGGTGAGTTCCAAAGCAGCAACCCATGACCAGTGGCCCCATCACCACTGTGGCACTGTCACCACCTTCCCAGTGAGCAGCCTGGGCACTGGCTCCCACTCCAGCGCGTGATGGGGACAGAGTCTCACTTCCCCTCCCCACCCTGACACCAAACACCCGCAGCCTCCCGCAGCAATGGGAAACCTCGGGCTCCGCTTCCCTCCCCGCTGGGTGGGTTCAGGGCCTTGGCGAGTGTCCTGGCTCCTCCTTTCCCACCTGAGCCGCAGCTCGAGTTATGCAAGTGCAGGAGCAGCGTCTCTGAGGAGCCGCAGTGGGAGGCATGCATGGGGTGGCCCCATGTGAGACCCTCACTGCCCCACGTGGGTGCTTGCACACGCATGCACAGCTCAGGAACACACCTGTGAGTGCATGTGCATGCGGGGAGGGTGGTGGGTGTCAGCAGACATGCAGGTGCTGCCGTGCACGCGCTTGCATGTGGCCACACCACGAGGAATGAGGCCCAGAGCCGCTGCCTGCTCAGCCAGGCACATACACACTGGTGGCCACGCATCTCCTCTGCCGTGGGAGACAGGATGTGTCCCACCTCCCGAAGCTCCACAGTGCTGGTGCTGCCACGCTGCAGCTCCCTGCGGCCCCCCAGGTCCAGCTTGGCAATCCAAGGCTGAGGTGTGTAGCCCTGGGCCTCCACCTCGCTGCTCCCCATCGTTCAATCAGCCCTCCAGGGTGCTGGGCACTGGGGAGCAGTGAGGGACCCTGTGCTCCTGCCTTCCCAGCCCTGCCAGGGTAAAGCCCAGCTTCCTGGGCTGGATGAGGCCAGTCCCAAGTATGTCCCAATGCCCGAGCACTCGCAGTCCCGTCCCACAGAAGCCTGCTCTGACCTAAGCAGGGTCTGCTCTGTCAAGAGCAGAGTTGCTTTCCAGGGGTGGGAAATAGCACCCAGGCCAGACCTGTCTTCAGTCAATGTACTCTGGAGACAGGGAAGCTGCTGAAAGAGCAGGACGTATCAGCAGGGCTCTCGTGCTCTCTACCCAGTTTCTCACTAACTCTAAAGGTGGCTTTCGAGGCAGCATAACTGCTTCCCAAGGAACGAGCTGCCCCTCTCCTAGCAGGACCAAGAGGACAGTTCTTGTTTGACCCTGTATGCTGTCCATGACCCTGCAGGCAACGTCTGTGCGGACAAGATGCAGCCAGAGGGATGAATACAGAGTCCAGGGACCAAGATGCGCAGCAGGAAGCTGTTGTCACTGCCGCGACTGGGACAGAGCAGGGCACCGAGAGGCAGCACCGCTGCTGTCACGGGGCAGAACCACCCGGACCTGCACCCGGGGGCTGGCACCACCCACGGCGGATGGACCGCCCCGCACCACCACGAGCCCGCTCGTGCTTCTCCCACCCTGGGATCCCCCAACGCTGCCGTGCCCCAACCCCAGTGTCAGGTCATAGGGGTCCCCTTGACCCTGCCAGCCCCTCGCCTCACCCCACGATGCCAGCCCTGCTCCGACTACAGGGGGCAGCCCGTCGGTGACACGGTGACACGGCGACACTCACCTGTGGAAGAGCAGCAGGATGGAGAGCAGGGTCTGGTCGATGTTCCTGTTGCAGATGCCCTGGTTGAAGAGGTAGCAGGGGTCCCGCACGACGGGCTCCAGCGAGTCCTGGCGCATGATGGAGCTCAGCTTGTCGGTGTTGAGGTTCTTGCGGACCAGCTGCTCCTGCAGCTGCCGGAAGCTGCTGACCGTGGGGCTGCCCAGGTTGTTGTTCTCGCCGCCAGCCGCCTCCTCCAGCCCACTGCGGTTGGCCAGGTCCAGGCAGCAGCTGCAGCAGTCCAGCCCCACGGGCGACCGGCACTCCTCCGCGGGCGACGAGGACATCCCGGGTCCCCCCGAGCCGAGCCGAGCCGAGCCGAGCCGAGCCGAGCCGAGCCGAGCCGAGTCGAGCCGAGCCGCGGCGGCGCAGCCGGAGCTGCTCCCGGGGCCGCTCCCGGAGGGCGAGCGGCGGCAGGACGCGCCCGGCTACCGAGCGCCGCACGGCCCGGCCCGGCCCGGCCCGGCCCTGCCCGGCCCCGCCGACCGCCCCGGCCCCGCCCCCCGGCCCGCCCCGCCCGGTGCCCGCCCCGGCGGGACCCGCCGCGCTCAGCGGTCCTGCTCCGGCAGCACCCCCTGCCCCACGCGGGGGTCCCCGCCGCTCCTGGTGCCCTTCGGCAGCCCGGAGCCGGCAGCGGGGCCTTGGGTTTGGAGACGGAGCGGCGTGGCCCGGGAGGGGGTGTCAGAGGGTGCAGGGGGTGTCAGGGACCCCCAGCCCTGCTCTGAGCAGCCTGGGAAGAGAGAGAAGGGACTCAGGGGGGCTGGAGCCCATCCCCGGCCCCCCCCCGGGGTTCTGCTTGGGCATCGAGAGCCTGAGCGATTCGGGAGCAGAGAGGGAAAAGAGGGAAAAGGGCAAGGCTCTTCTTCCTCCTTTCTTCATCCTTTCCACCCCAGGATGGTTAAACAGTGGGGGGGGGGGGGGGGGTCCTGGGAGCATGGCCGGGAGCTGACTGACCCATAGCGGGAAAAGGCAGAGGTGGAACGTGACCAAGCAGGGGGAGATGTTTGGATTTGGCTGCAGGGTGCTGGGGGTACACAAGGGAGAAAGGGAGTTTCTGCGGGGGGGGGGGCATGTGGCTCCCTGGCACTCCTGCATCCCACTGGGAGCATCCCTCCCACCAGTGAGCTGTGCAGTGAGGGGACAGCAGTGGGTCTGAAGTGCACGGAATTGCCAAGAAGAGAAAGGCCAGGCTAGAATCTGGCAGGGCAACAGCAACAGAAGCACCAGGACAGCAGGACCCCGCCTGCAGAGCGGCGCTCACGTGAGGTGTGAGCAGGGCGCTCACGCTGCTGAAGGCAGAAGTGTTCGGTAAACATTTCTGTTCCCTATTTGGCAAGAAGGAGGAAGATGCATTTGCATCACATGAGGATGAAGCACTTTCCAGTGCGTTAGTAACCAAGGAAGGCACGAGACAGCGTCTGCCACAGATAAACAGCTGTAAAAGTGGCCAAGGAAGCCTTAGACAGCGCTTCTCCTTTCCCTTAGGGTCCACCCAGCAGCCCTGGCGGTGGGATGGGATGGGAACCGGTCCAGCCAGGCGGGTGGCACCAGCAGGGGTCCGGGGGGTGACTGGCATTCCTGGGATGGGGATGGGACGGAGGGAATTCCTGAAGGAGTGGCTGCCCACAGGGATGTCCCCTCTCCCTGCGGCTCCGCTGGGTGCTGAGGGCTGATGCCGAGTTGCTTCCTCACCCCTCCCACTGAGCCCCTCGGGAGGGAAGGTCTCTGGGTGACCCCTCTGATGCTGCTGATAGGGTGTCCCTGGATGCTGCTGGTGGGGGGGGCCCTGGCTATCCCCACTGCTGCCAGGCCCACGGGAGCAGGACGGCGCTGGGGTTTCTTCCTCCCCCGGCTGGAACCCGTCCCCGGCAGCAGGGCCGGGGGTCCCCCTGGGTCGTGCCCCACAGCGAGCCCTGCGGGGCGGGATGTGGGGCGGGTGCCCGCGGGAGCCGCGGGGGGCTGCTGCCATCCCGTGGCCACGGTGGGAAGGACACGTGGTCAGGGACTGGTCCCCTCCCGCCGCTCCGCAGCCCGTACCGGTGCCCCCGCCGTGCCCGGGGCCGCGGCTCCTGGGTTGGCTGGCTCTCGGTAGCCGGTCCCCAAGGCGACGGGACGGGGCTGCCCCACACCAGCCGTCAGCTCCTCTCTCCCCATCACATGTCACGGGCTGCCACGTTCGTGCGTGCAGCAGTGCAAATACGCAAACGTTCAAACATGCGAGCCACGACGGGCTGCCCTAAGCCACCGATCCTGGAGGCATGTGTTGGGATGAGGCCATGGCCCGGAGCGGGCACCCAGCCCCGCTGCCGGCAGCGACGGCTTAAAAGTAGGTTTCCTATGTTTAGCTGTGGCCTTTTTGTGTCCCGCTGTTCTCAGGGCTGGGACGCGCCGGTTTCTGCCTGCAGCTCGTTCCTCAAGGGCGATCGGCTGCTCCGTGCCCTGGGCGAGGTGCCCTCACCCCGACACAGGCAGAGGCTCTGCCAGCCCCGGCAAGGTGAGGTTGTGCAGGGCTGGCGCAGAGCTGGGGAGCAGGGCACGGCTCAGTCTGGTGCAGTGCATGCAGACCACGTCGCCCTCTCAGCTCTGAAAGGGATTCCCTTCTCCTGGCTGCAATGTGGGGTGCTCTGCTCCCGCCTCAGGGCAGGGATCCCCGCCTTGCCCCTGCTTCTCCTGCTGCCCCCAAGCTGAGGGGTAATGGGCTGGGAAGGAAAGCACAGGGGGAAATGCACAGGGATGTGGAGGAACGTGGGCTCAGCCAGCGCCGTGCCAGCCGTGGGCACAGGGCTCTCTCTCTGCAGGGAGCCACATGCTGTCTGTCTGGGAGCTGTGAGCTGCAGGGTCTATCCACGATCCACAGCCTATATTCCTAGTGCAGGGCTGGGGCATCTGGGAGAGGAGATTGCACCCTGTCGTGATCCCAGGGTGTATCCAGAGCCACCCCTTCTCATGGAATCCTGGAACGGTTTGGGTTGAAAGGGACTTTAAAGTTCATTCAGCTCCAACCCCTGCCACAGGCAGGGACCCCTTCCACTGGAGCAGCTTGCTCCAAGCCCCTGTGTCCAACCTGGCCTTGGAACACTGCCAGGGATGGGGCAGCCACAGCTTCTCTGGGCACCCTGTGCCAGCGCCTCAGCACCCTCACAGGGAAGAGCTCTTGCCTAAGAGCTCAGCTCAGTCTCCCCTCGGGCAGGTTCAAGCCATTCCCCTTGTTCTGTCCCTACAGGCCCTTGTCCCAAGCCCCTCTCCTTGCAGACAGATTCCTGCTGCAGCTTGGGTCAGTGCCAGGAAGGGCTCCAGGCACAATCTGGCCATGCTGCTTTCCCCATGCCTTCCCCACTGGAGCTTTGGAGGGAGCTGGCTCATGGGGCTGTTCCATCTGCCCCCAGGACCCCCCAGTTCCCAGCACCCATGGAGTGCTGACAACACCCAGCACTGCCAGCAGCTGCTGTGCCACCACACACCAGCTATGGGCATGGTTGGCATCACAGCTAGGAGCAACCGGCAGTGCCAGGGCTCTTCCATCTGGGCTGGGCTATTCCATGCAAGACTTCTCAGCCCTTTTGGAAGGGGTTAAAGTCAAACCGGCTTTCCCATGGTGCTGGTGCAAGCCTGGGAATGAAATCTCAAAGTGGAGGGGTAAAGCTGTAGCACAGCAGCTTTGTGCTGCATCTGCTGGGGTGAGCCCCCATTGGCATCAGCACCTGCTGGCATCAGCGCTCACCGGCACTGTTAAACTCCCCTCCAGCTCTGTGAGGTGCCCAGCAAAGGGGCAGGAGGAGCTTCAGGGATGCACTGGGGGTTCATGGGATAATGGTGGCCACCCAGGGGCGTGGGGTTGCTGCTGAGCCTGGCAGAGTGCTGCTGCTGCTCATCCTGCTCTCTCTGTGGGGCATCCCTGTTCTCCAATTGGATTTGGCAGTCATGGCAAGTATCAGGAATGTCTCTTTTTTTTGGTGGCATTTGAAAGAATGTACAAATATTCACCAAGACATTTATGTTTTTTCCCCTGGGACTTGTTAGCTGCTTCTGATGGCAATAAACTCCAGTTTGGGGCATTTTGAATTATGAGCAATGCTTCTGGCTGGGAGTCCATCTTACAAGCCCTTTCAGAGGGAAAACACTTGCCTAGATAGAAAGGCCCAAGTAAAAAGTGGTTTGTGCACACTGAGAAGCAGCTTTGTGACACCCTACAGGAGACCCCGTTGTTGCTGTTGATTCTCCCTGTGTCTGCTGGTGGAGGGTGAGCCAGGTCCCCGGAGCTCATCCCGACTTCATGGTTCAATGCACCATGCTGTTGAAAGGTGGGAGGGCTGAAGTCTCTCTGTTATATACGATGTGTCAGCTGAAAGCCCCCCCTCCATTATAGGGCAACAAGTCCCAGCATCTGGAAGCTCGAGACTCTGGATGCAGATCCCACTGAAACCCCTGGCAGCCAGAGGAGCCTCCCCCCAGCCATCACCTGGCCTGTGCTCCTGGCAAGCTGGACCAGCCAGGGCCCCTTGTCTGCTCCAGATGATTCCCTGAGGAATCCCCCACCTACCTTATCCCATGGCTGGGGACTGCCCCCTGTTCCTTGCTGGTCTCTCCTGTGTCCAGTTGCTGGGGTTGGAGGAGTGACACAGCAATTCAAGATATTAAACCCAATGATCCCTGCAAAGCAGTCCACTTCCCTGGGAAGCCCCTGCACTTGTGAGATAATTTCACCCTACCCTCATTAATTTATGGGAGATATTAGAATTATCCAAAGGGCAGCAGCAGCACAGCCATGGTTGTAATTTCCAATCCCACCTTTAATTAACGCTGGCAATGGGCTGCTTGGGAGCTGCTGCACAGCAAATCCCTGCCTCAGACCCTCACTTGAGTGACCATGGAAATGAGGGCTGTATTAATATGAATGAAGTTGCATTATGTTCAATTGGGTGTGGAAGCTGATCCAGTCATGCTCATTGCTTGTCCAGGAAGTGCCAAAATCGATGCAAAGCCTCACTCTTGCCAAGTTTTCCCATGGTCGGAGGATGGAGCTGGAGGCTGCCCAAACGTTGGGCACCTCCAATGAGCTGAGCCTGTTGTGAGGATCAAACAGGGACAAGGGGCCCTGCCTGCCCACCGGAATGCCCCGGGGTGATGAGGGTGCACCCAGCCCATCACCAGCTTCCAGGAAAACGGGGGGAGCTCCTTAGAAGCAGGGCACTGTGGAACCCTCCTGTGCTGGGCAGGACCTTCCTCTTCCACCTCGGCCATGTCTGCAGCTACCAAACAGAGAGGGCTTTGGTCAAACACAGCTCAGCTCTGCCACCCGTGACACGAGGCCCCCGGGGCGAGCACGGGTTTCCCAGCACCAGCAGCACCATGTGCTTGGGAGTGGTCCAGCAGCAGTCTCTCCCATGGATGGATCTGCCCGGGATGGGTCTCCCATGGATGGATCAGCCCGGGATGGGTCTCCCATGGCTGGATCTGCCCGGGATGGGTCTCCCATGGATGGATCTGCCCGGGATGGGTCTCCCATGGATGGATCTGCCCAGGATGGGTCTCCCATGGCTGGATCTGCCCGGGATGGGTCTCCCATGGCTGGATCTGCCTGGGATGGGTCTCCCATGGCTGGATCTGCCCGGGATGGGTCTCCCATGGCTGGATCTCCCCGGGATGGGTCTCCCATGGCTGGATCTGCCGGGATGGGTCTCCCATGGTGGATCTCGGGATGGGTCTCCCATGGTGGATCTGTGGGTCTCCCATGATGGATCTGCGGATGGGTCTCCCATGGTGGATCTGCCCGGATGGGTCTAGGGATCTGCCGGGATGGGTTCCTGGTGGTCTCCAGGATGGGTCTCCCATGGATGGATCTGCCGGGGATGGGTCTCCCATGGATGGATCTGCCTGGGATGGGTCTCCCATGGATGGATCTCCCCAGGAGGGGTCTCCCATGGATGGATCTCCCCGGGATGGGTCTCCCATGGCTGGATCTGCCCGGGATGGGTCTCCCATGGATGGATCTGCCCGGGATGGGTCTCCCATGGCTGGATCTGCCCGGGATGGGTCTCCCATGGCTGGATCTGCCCGGAGGGTCCCCATGATGGATCTGCCCGAGGGTTCCCATGGTGGATCTGCCCGGATGGGTCTCCATGGATGGATTGCCCGGATGGGTCTCCCATGGCTGGATTGCGGATGGGTCTCCATGGCTGGATTGCCCGGATGGGTCTCCATGGATGGATCTGCCGGGATGGGTCTCCCATGGATGGATCTGCCCCGGATGGGTCTCCCATGGCTGGATCTGCCCGGGATGGGTCTCCCATGGATGGATCTGCCCGGGATGGGTCTCCCATGGCTGGATCTCCTTGGGATGGGTCTCCCATGGATGGATCTGCCCGGGATGGGTCTCCCATGGCTGGATCTGCCCAGGATGGGTCTCCCATGGCTGGATCTGCCTGGGATGGGTCTCCCATGGATGGATCTGCCCGGGATGGGTCTCCCATGGATGGATCTGCCCGGGATGGGTCTCCCATGGCTGGATCTGCCCGGGATGGGTCTCCCATGGCTGGATCTGCCCGGGATGGGTCTCCCATGGATGGATCTGCCCAGGATGGGTCTCCCATGGCTGGATCAGCCCGGGATGGGTCTCCCATGGCTGGATCTGCCCAGGATGGGTCTCCCATGGCTGGATCTGCCCAGGATGGGTCTCCCATGGATGGATCTCCCCGGGATGGGTCTCCCAGTCCTGGCTCTCCCATGCTGCACGCCCGCACGTGGGCAGACCCACGTAGCTTGCGGACGCCCGTGTGCGTGCACAGCTGACGCGCGTGTGAGCACATTCACACACGCCTGCACCCGCCTGCTTGTGCTTTTCCTGCCGGGGAGGCAGGATCGGGCCGGGATCAGGACCCAACCCCGCCGGCAGCAGCCACGGGGTGGCAGCAAGCGCCCAGCGCTGAGGCAGGAGCAGCCCGGCCCCGGCAGAAGCGCAGCACCGAGCTGCACAAGCCCGACTGCTGCAGGCAATGCTGCTCCCCGAGCCTTTGATGCTGATCATTGTAGGCTCAATGAAAGCGCACTGGGTGCAGTTCCTGCCGTGGCCACTTGTATAAGCAGAGTGGGGAGAACAGCCCTTAAAACTCAACGTATTTTCGGAGATTCCAGAGCAAATGTCTTGTCATAAGGATGCACCTTGCACAGAAGTGTGCCTTTGCACGGGTGGACACCTGGGCCTGTCCCTAGGCATTTCATACCCCTCCGGAGCTTTGCAAGAGAAAAGCAGGTCTTGGCCTGCCCAGATGATCACTGGGCTCCTCTAAGAAGACACAGGATGCTGCTGTGTCAGTTCCAGAGGAGGCAAAGCCCAACCGACTTCATGTTGAGTGGGTGAAGTCTGCAAACATCCATGCATCCAGTGAAACATCCCGGAGATGATCCTGGGGATTGGCTTCACGGTGGGGCACACAAGGAGAGAACAGGGGCAATCCAGGAGGAAGGAGCTGTCTGAGCCACGAGAGCTGATGCTCAGCTTTGCAGAGCCTCGTATTCCCACCGGGATTTTGGCTCCCGTGTGGGCTCGGGTAGGCGCTTTGGCAGCGTTCCTCTGGGGATGTCTCTAAGCCTCAGACACAAATTAACAGGCTCTGATGAACTGAATGCATGTCTGAGGGGATTAGAGAGCACTGGGAAGAGCATCACCATCCACAGCTCACGTGTGGTGCATGGGGGGGGGAATCGGCACGGTGCAACCCAGCTCCAAGTGCTGCTGAGGTGGTGGGGCTCTGGCCCTGCTGTCACTGCAGTGGTGGTGGTGGGGTAACGTTTCCAGTGCAAAACAAGCTGGGCAGCAACTGGCTGTGCTGTGAATGGCCGCTGCTGGAACAGCTGGGAATGGCTCATTGGAAAGGGAGGCCGAGCAAAGGAATAAGCAGCATAAATAGCTTCTGCAATAGATAGATAGATAAAATGAGAGTTTGTTACGAGTTTAATGTAATTAAGGTGAATTAGCCATTACGCAATGGCGAGAGGCGCACACCTAACAGCGCCCTGGGGCCTGTCCTTTGTGTGTGGCCTCTGTGAGCAGAGCTGCTGGTGATGCAGCAGCGCAGGGAGGTGGGAGCAGGGCAGAGCCCCCAGCAGGGCTGGTGCACACTTTCCCAGGCATGCAGCCAGGCCGGCTCCGACAGCGCCTTGGGAGCATGGAGCAGCTGGAGTGCAGGGTGGGAACCAAGGCAGGATGCAATGCTGTCAGAGCATCATTACCCCAGTGCAACCTCCTCTCTCTTCTCCAGAAAGCAACATGTCAAGGAACAGCAAGGCTCCAGCACTGCCGTTCTCCTGGGAGAGACATTCAAAGTGGCATCTTAAGGTTTGTGTGGTAGAGGAAAGCCTTGTAACTGGCTGGAGTCCCCAGGCAGGCTGCAAAGGGGCCTTTTGCCTGCCCAAATCTCTTCACGCAACGTGGGGCTTCATCTGTGGAGGTGGCAGGGGAGCCCCTTGGAACTGGGGAACTGGGAGGCCTTGAAGGTGTGGTTTTGGTGTTAGGAGCTCAGCACTACAGCTACTGGTCAACCCTTTCCATGTGGGATTTGGTGCAAGCTCCTTCCCCTCTGTGCTGCTGTGTGCCAGGATGCCAGAGTAATGCATGGTGCTTGGCCAAGGGATGCACCACAGGGTGCTGCCAGCGTTGGGAAGCTGGCAGAGGCCTGTTCTCATCCCAAGGAGCCCCTTTCCTTGGGCATTGCCTTGGGAACTGGTGGTGCTCAGCACGACCAGGGAGGACACCCTGTCTGGTCCGTTTGCCCCATGGGGTAAAAATAGCTCCAAAGGGTAAAAGTAGTCAGCCTGGGTTTCACTTGACATCTCATGGTGCTTCAGTGTGAGCAAGGAGGGACCTCACATCAGGATGGGACACCAAAGCAAAGGGGAAACCACAGCTGGGCTGGGCTGTGCAGCCATCGGACACATGCTGCCCTCGGAGGCTTCTCCAGGACAACGTGGAACAGGACTGTGTCTCGGGTGGATGGTCCTCTCCATGGTGTGATGGTCTCCAGCCTCAGGCTGCACCAAGGCTTTGGCCATCCTGGGCTCTATCTGTCACCAGCAGAGGCAAGCTGAGCCAGAGGCTGGTGGAGGTGCTAGAGCTGATGAGGTTCAGTCTTTGCTCTCCTGCTTCAGAGCTGCTGGAGTTTCAGTCCTGCCCATTCTCCAGCAGAGGGAAGTTCTTTGGCACCATGGCCCTCAGCACATCTGGGAGTGTTTGATGGGGTACCTGTGGAGAAGCGTGCCTGGCTGGGAATGAAGATGTTTCTGCAGTGTGTTCCTGCTGCTGTGTGCTCCCAGCATCTTGTCCTGACTTCAGTGGAGGATCTGGAGGCAGGAATGGTGGAGAAGGGCAGAAGGCAACTTTACAATCAGGAAGGGGTGTTGCTTGGATACACTGCTAAGCAACCTCAGGGCTCCTCAGGGATGAAAATAACCTTCTCCAGATCTTCCTCTCCATTGGCATCAAGCCTGAGCAGTGTGCTGGGAACATTAGCCTGCTGGAGGCTGGGATGCTGCTGTGGAACCCTGCCGAGGCCAGGCTGGAGGGGACCTGATGGTAGAGCATGAGAAGGGGGACCTGTGTGACAGTGCATGGTGTCTCACAGGGGCGAGGGCTGCCCTTCTTCACTGCAGTGCGCTTTGCCCATTAACTGCCAGTGTACAACCAAGGCAGAGCCAGGATTCCACGTCCCAGCCCCGTGCCTACACCCATCCTCTGCGGCTCAGCCCCAGCCAGTGCTCACAGTGTAACTTTCAGGTTCTAATTAGATCTCCATGAAACACCCATTTGAGATGCTTAATTTAAAGTGACAGCTCATTAATGTTATGGGCCTTTGCCACGGCTCTGGTACTTCCAGCTGCTGCCTGGGGAGCGCGCAGCTGCCGGCTGCTCTCTAGAAGAGAGCCATGGCCCCTGAATGCAGCTGGAGGCTGTGAGCCGGGCCGGTGGCTCCTGGAACAAGCCAGGCTCATCCTCACTCCTGCCAGGAGGTGCCCAGAGGAGCAGGGGCAGAGGAAGGTGCTGGGCTGGGTTCTGCCCTCGCTGGGTTGTGCAGGGGCTGAACCCAGCTCCAAGCACCATGTGCAGAGATGGGGTGTGCTCCACAGGGGTGTCTCTGCTCCTCAGGTGTGACACTGCCTCATCATGGGTTTGCCCCCTTACAAGGACCTTTGTCCCCCACTTTGGAGCGGGATTAGGGCCAAACGTTTGCTGTTTCCCAGTGTTGGCCTCTATGAGACACCTGGCTCCACTGCAGAGACCCCATAGCCATGGAAGCTTGGTGGAGCTTTACCAACAGCATCCCTGGGGATGCTCAGAACAGCCCATCCCGGCCTCCCCATACCGGGGGTGTGGGTAATGCTGGTCCCGGTCCATCCAGCCCCCACCTGCTCCCAGAACCCAGAGCCTGTGGCTGGGGGTGCCAGGGCCAGCAGTGGTCCCTGGTACAGGGATCCCCTTGCCCAGGGATGCTGGGAGCCAGCGCATGGGATGTGCTCTCCCTGCACAGCCCCTTTCCCTGTGGATCCTCCTGGTGCCTCCACCACCAGCTTGTTTTCCAGGGCCTGGCAGACCTGCAGTCTCCTGCTTTACTGCTGGTGGTGAAGGGCCTGGTATTAAACTGTGGTTGAAAACATGAATCATCTTGCTAATTAAACAGAGTTTCTCTGTGCCAGGAAATCTGTCTCTTTGTCAGGATCCTTTTTTTTTAAAGAGGCATAAATCTCAGCAAGGCTAAAGATTGGCTTCTGGAGCCTTTATCAGAGAGCGGCAGTGATTTATCCCATGCACCCTGGCACCAGAGGAGGAATAACATTAATAATGAATGTTTATTGATAAGCTGAAGTGAGCCCGAGAAGGTCTGAACACCCACGGGAGCAGCGTGCTGCAAACTGAGCATGCCTCAGCTCTGAGAAAGCCTTGCCCAGGCCACAACTGTCCATCCAGAGGAGTGAACCCAGCCACTCTGGGGGCTGGCTGGCAGCAAACAGACTCATTCAGTGGGGATCATGCAGTGCCCCAGCATGCCAGGCAGGTGGGATGGACAAGGAGCTGACACAGAGGCCACAGAGGACCAGCTCGTACTGCAGTAGATGAGATGCACCACTCCACAGTGCACTGGTTCCTGCTGGGGCCAGTTTGGGCAAGGGGTGGGTTAATGCCCGTGTCCCTCCTGAAGCACCAGGCGCTGGGCAAGCCTGGGTTGACAGAGGTAAGGGGGCCTCTGGGCAGCACAGGCCTCAGGAGTGGGATGCAGGCACCCAAGTCCCCACCCTCACCCATCTGGGTTATCACCCATCTGCTGTGGCCATGAGCCATCCTTCCTCCTCCCCTGTCGCTGGGTAAGAGGGAGGGTGGGACTGGTGCTGTCCTCGTCATAGGGCTGTGCTGGAGCCACGCTGTTTGCAGAGGCCCCAAGCAGTTAAATGTTACACTAAATCCATGCAAAAGCTACTCTTAAATGTCTTTGCAGAGTATTGGGAGAGATGGAGGATCACATTGGGATGTTCACATCACCAGGCTTGTGGCACTGCTGCAACTCCTCATCACAGCAGCAGCGTGCCAAGGGGTGAGGCTGCGCAGGGAGGTGGGAGCCAGGTGCTGCCATCCTGCCCCACACCACAGCAGTGCTGTGCCATGCTCACGGCTCAGGCTGCTCTGCCCAGCCTCTAGGAGCAGCATCACCTCTGGTATTTGTGCCATCTCCTCTTGGTGCTTCCCTGGCATTTACAGAGGAGTTACCTCGCATCCACCGACCCTTGGTCAACATTGACAGAGCCTGCAAGGAGGGAGTGAGAGGGCGCTGGCAAACAGTGTGATGTGTTCACCCATGAGGGTGTTCTGAGCTGCCAATAGCAGCAGCTGAGCAACGCAAGGAGGAGATGTGGAGCAGACCAGGGCAGCAGATACTGCACTTGGAGCCAGATGCTGCAAGGAGGAGGAAGGAAACCCAGCGCTGAACCCGCTGCCCCTCAGCCTCCTCTCAGAGCACATTTATTTGCAATCATGGCTTCAAGCCAGCTCGGCAGCACAGCGCCTCAGCAGCGCACTCAGCAGCCACATTGCCGAATGGATGCAGCGGGCAGGGAGCATCCCGAATGCTTGGTGCCCCTCTGGCAGCCGGATGAAGCTGCTCACAGCCCGGGTGCACAGAGGGGCTGTGCTGCTGCTGCGCAGTGATGCAGGACATGTGCCCCAGCTCTGCTTTTCCACCCACAGATGTGGCCCCAGGGCCCCCATCGGGTTTTCAGAGGGTGCTGGAGCAGGGGCATTGCCATCTCACAGCCTGCCCATGCCGGGGGGCTGCAGGCTCCACCAAGATGCTGCCGGCCCATGCACTGTGCTGCTGTGACTGTGCCCATCAGCACATGGGGCAGCCCATGTCCCCACAACAGCAGGAAGGCCTCTGCCCTGGGCACTGCTATTATGAAACCTACCAGCTCCATGGGGGGGTTTAAGCCAGTGACAGGAAGGAAAGAGTTTTATTGCCTTGAAAACCCTCCAGCCCCTGCATCAGCTGTAGCAGCCCTCAACGTCTCCAGTGCTGCCCAGTCCCCAAAGTGGGGAGCCACCAGGGGGGTTTGACAACCACTCTTGATGGGTTTAACATGTTTGCTCTCTGGGATACCCAGCGGAGCCACTGCCTCAGACCACATCCTGCTCAGAGCAAACAGATGCAAGTAACATGACCCACAGCTTTTGTTGGCCACTGCTAATGAAAGAGGGGCAGCTCTAAGTGTTATATTCACACGGGAGCCTTGCTGTTGTTGGGTCCCTGTGGGGATGGGGGCAGATGGGGGCAGCTTTGCTGCAAGATCAGTCCCTGCTGGGGGCAGAGCTTGTGCACACTGCAGCCACTGGGGTTGGCTCTGCCGTAGGGATGAGCTCCTGACGTGCGCTGTGGCCCCCCCTGCCCGGGAAGGGCAGCTCAGGATTCTCGTCATGCTCCCTCTTGCAGTGCAGCGTGGAGCTGGGAAAAGTGGGGCAGAGGAAGGGCACGTTGGTGCTGGGACTGATCCCCCTGGGCTGCAGCTCCAGGCCCAGCATCCCGCAGCAGCCGGAGGTGCTCGCGGCTCCTCTTGGAGTTGGGGGATATCAGAAGTGCCGTAAGTTTCACATTAATTGCAAGTTCAATGACTGTGTACATGAATATTTAACTAAACACATCGTTCATGAATATGCATGACATGCAAATGCAGGAGGGAGCAAGCAGTGAGACGGGCGTAGGCACAAGCACAGGGGAAGGCAGACAGTGGGAGGCAGAGCTGGGGCCAGCACACTCAGTCCTTGGGGACCCCCATGTCCCTGCATCCTGGAACACTGGGACCATGAGCACATGGAGCTGCAGGACTGCAGGAGAGAACCTGGGGCTGGCAGCATGTGCACTGGTTAATGGAGTAGGATGCAGGAAGAGCACATGGCAGAACAGGAGCTTGCAGTCCAAAAGCATCCTCTGAGCTGACCTTAAGTCATCAGATCTGGCCTTCTGCATCTCTTGAATGAGGACATCAGGAGGATGCTCTTCTATCTGCTGGGCTTCCATCCCCCTGTCAGTAAAGCCACCCCACATGAGTCTGGCATTCACTCAAAACCTGCTGCTGGTGTGCTGAGAGCAGAATTAACATGAGAGTGGCTGCAGTGCAGGTACCCGTCCTGCCCAACCCCAGGAGCTGCTGAGGGATCTGCACCAGCACACGTGCGGGTAGAGAACTGCAGAGCTGGGACACATGTGGGAACTGGCAGGGACAGACCAGCTGCCCTGGATGGAGGGAGGGAGGGATGGACGGATGCATGGACAGACAGAAGGACGGATGGAGGGGCTCCCTGCTTGCCCTCCTCCAGCAGTTAGAGTTGCAGCAGGGATGGGTGTGGGAAAGTCTTGCCTCTGTTTATGGCTGGGATTGTATGCAATCACCACCAGTGGGGCCAGGCTGCTGGAGGCGGTTCCTGGGGTGCTGTGTATCTGTCAGCACAGCTCTTTTCATGACTTGCAATTCCTGCATGAAATAGCCTTTCTTTCTCTGGCATCAGGCAAGCTGTGATGCTGTGGGGGTCAGGCTGCTGCTGCTTGGTGGCCTCAGTGCAGGCCATTGGGGGCCAAGGGAGCCATCTGTTGGACTCCCACAGAGAGCCCAACACCACTGGCTGCTGCCGAGTGCTCATTTTAGAGGTGGCAGAGATGGCTCCAAGGTTATTCCCGACCTGTAGCCACCAGCTCCGAGTTCAGCATCAGGCAGACATCACTTTGGTCATGTTTCTTGGTGTACCTGTAAGGATGCCAGCCAGGGCATCTGGCCTAATACGCCCCACACAGTTATTCCAGCTTCATTTGCTTCCTCTGATCCATCCACTGCAGAAACCCATGTATGTCCCCAGCACGTCTGATAGTAAAGGCCAACAAAAAGCAGTCCCTGACCTTC
This sequence comes from Neopsephotus bourkii, assembly GCF_033783945.1. NCBI lineage: Eukaryota > Metazoa > Chordata > Aves > Psittaciformes > Psittacidae > Neopsephotus > Neopsephotus bourkii. The sequence goes on from NW_026901945.1 coordinate 314,330, forward strand.
TCTGCTGTGGCCTCAGCATCCCCAGGCTGCCCCTTTGTCATCAAGATGCTCCCACCAGTTTCAACACTCTCACTTTCGGGGGATTTCCTCTCCTTGATGCCACTTCTTTCTTTTTCTTTTTCTTTTTATTTTATGACAACTTGTCTGATTTTTACAGTTTCCTTTCCTAAAACTGAGCACATGTGCACTGGATTTCCTTGGCCTGCACCATCCCTCTGCAGCATTGCTCCTAATTGTATGGTGGTTCCTGTTACAGAGCGGCTCACCCCTGATGCATCCTGACCCAGGCCCTGTGCAGCACTTTGCACCAAGTCCAGAGCAGCCTCCTCCCTTGAGGGTTTTAGACAAGTTTGTTCAGGGATCACCATCTGTGTCCATGAACGTTACCTCTGCCTCTGCCTCCCCCTCTCCAGCCTGGCAGGACAGGAGACAGATCCACGCGGAGCAGCTGGAGGCTCCTGCTTGAAATCCGCAGTGTCCCTAATCCTAGTCAAACTCCCACATCAGCCCCATCGTTGCTGCAGTCTGGGCTTTCCCCTGAAGCCAGCCTGGTTTCCCTTGCCTATTCATTGTGATGGTATGTCTCCCCCCAGGCTTCTTGGAGGCTCAGCGGCCTCTGGCTGCATCCACCCCTAACGCAGATCAGTTTGGACCAAGTGTCCTTCCTGCTGCCTTCCCAGCACCTTGTTTGGCCAGCCACGGTACAGCCAGGGCAGCCCCTGCCACGATGGCCCAGAGCCTGGGGCAAAGAGCTGTGTAGAGATGTAATTTTAAGGTCTGTTACATGGGAACAGCTCCCAGAGCCACATGCAGGAACCATCCCGCACCTTCTTCTGATCTGCAGAGAGCTCAGCACCAGCATCACTGCCAGAGCAGCATCCTTGTCAGACCAGCATCCCTGCTGGAGCACCGTCCCTGCCACACCAGCATCCTTGCCACATGAGCATCCCAGGGTGCAGGGCTGCTCCCGGGCAGTGCTGATGACTTGTTTATGGCACAGAAATCATTTTTATCCAGTTGTCATTTCAACCTGGGACCTTCCCAGCAGCAGCTCCAGCTCATTTTGCCACAGCACAGCAAAAGCCCGGGTGAGGCCAAGGCCAAGGGGCAGCTCTGACGTGAGGCAGGAGGTGAGCCTGGCTGTCCAGCAGCACAAGCTGAGGAGCGAGTGCAGCAGGGGACCTGGCTCAATGCAGTGACTGCTGCAGCTCTGAGCAAGAACAGGAGAGAGCCCACAAAGGCTTTGAAGTCTTGGACAATTTGTGATGGAAAAATCCCAGGCTCTGAAGCTTCCACCTATGTTTAGCTTTAGGTATTATAGTGCTGGGCTTATGAGCTCAGAAACTTGCATCCAGACTGGACAGCCAGTCCAAAGGTCTCCGTTCTCCAGAGGGAAGGATGAGTTACATCCCATTCATCTGACCCAGATGCAGTCAGACTATTCAGGAAAGGTCTTGGTTCCCTGGAAGGGCTCAGGGCAGAGCTGCTCCCCCGTTCCTCCCAAAAGTGGTTCAGAGGAACAGCCAGGATTAAAGCAGCTTAGGGAAAATACCCATCACAAGTTAAAAGCAGCTGCTTCAGCGTGCTCACAGCCCACGTTTTCCTCCTGCTGCTAGTCACTGGGAAAGGCGAGTGCCCAGGATGGTGTCTGCAGAGCAGCAGTGTTTGCAGGGATGGGATGCTGAGCCTTGGTTACATTATGGTTATGATTATCACATATGAAGTCATGCTCGGTGGGTCAGGAGGGGCTGTCTGTGGGTGCTCAATGGCTGTGCTGCTTTCCCCCTCTCCAGCCCGTTAGAGAGGGATTACTTTAGAACACCAAAAGTGCTGGACTCCAGTGAGCACCTTATATTCCCTCGAGTTAGCTCTATCTGAGCTCCCAAAGGAGGAAACCCGCCTACAATCCCCCACAGCCCCTGTCCTGAAGGGTGGATCACATCTGGCTGCATCCACCCAGGATCTACAGAGAGATGCGGTGGCCACGGTCACCTCACAGCTCCTGCCCTGCTGCCCCACAGAGGGTCTGGCTGTGTGATCCCACCATGGCCATTCCCACTGCCCCTCAGCCCCTGCCCCTGCCCAGGGCAGGTTTCTGGTGGATCATCATCCAATGGACTCAGGCTTGGTCTCAGTGTTGCTGTTGCTGTTGCCAGTGTGCAGCAGCAAGGCCCGTGCGCAGTGTGTTCCTTGGGTTCTTTCGAGCATTCTGCTTCCCTGCCCTGTGCCCCTCTCACCAGGAATCTTCCTCCCTCAGAACTGATTTAATGTCTCTGAGCCACCCGTTCCCCAAGTGCTTGGCCTCTGGGACCTCTTTTCCTCCCGATGCCGTGTCACACACAGCATTGCCAGAGAACAACAGAAGGAAATAAATGACATCCTTATGCTTCTTCAAGTAACAGCAGTTGCTCCATAAGTGATGGGATTATATTGACTCCTCTGAGGCTTAAAACCAATCTTGAAACGCTGCCACTGAAGCGCAGGCATAAAGGGGGAAAGGCATTTGCATAGAGCACGTGCCCTGCTTAGGATCTGACACAGTAGCTGCTGGTGGTTGAGGCTGGAGGGGACCCCGGGGGTCACCTCATTTGGTAGCATAGCCTCGAGCCTAGCACCGAGCCTGGATGGTCTGCTTGCATTTCTTGTCACACTGGGAGGTCTGGTTCACAAGCAGCTCATCTGTTCCCATACAGCTGCTTTCTGAGGGGGGGTCACTCAACTCTTGCACAGGTTTGACTCAGTGGTCACAAATGGTTCAGAAGTTACCACTCATGCACCAAAGAGACTAGACCTTTCTTCCTTGCTGGAGATCATTGTGCTGTGGGGATGTTCCAGGGGATGCTTCCAGCTGGTCTCCCTGCTTGACTCGATGCTACCCAAATGCTCAGGCACCCTGGGGTGATTTCAGACTGCCAGAGCTTTAATCATGGGCAGAATCAAGTCAGGTTTACAGCACAGGTGAGAGTCACTCTGGTCTGCACAAGCGCAGGAGCATGTGGCAAGGTGGATGTGACAGGGCCTGGCTGTAGCTCTACCACATTATCACTTCCATTCTGCATCCCTTGCAATGTTTTCCATTGCTTGTACCCACGTTGTCAGGACCTCCCTAATTGTGTTTCCTCACTGCAGCACCCTGCCCAGTCCTCTGCAGGGCTCAACCCAGCTGAGGAAGCAAGTACCCATGCTCAAGGACTGCAGGAGAGCCTAGAAACACCCCCTCTGAAGAGCTGCACATGGGGCAGGGCTGCCCCCTGCTCCAGGAAACCATGCCCGGGAGGGAAGAGCAGGCATCCCACGCAACCTGAGCACAGGGAGAAAGGTCCTGCCACGTCTGTGAAGGGCTTGGCATGTGAAAAGAGCACCTCTACCTCCCAGCAATGCCTCCTCCTCCCACAAAGGTCTCTGAGACCTTTCATTTAGGGAGGCAGAGCTGTGCAGCTCACACCATGGTCCAGGGTGTCCTTGGCAGGACCAAGGGCCCAGATGCAGGGCACAGACCCAGAAAGCTGCCCCGCAGAGAGGGGGCAGGAGCAGTCGCTGCACCACAGGGCTGCCAACGTGGGGCTCGGGCTGTTGTGGGGTGCAGGCAGCAGCACAGACGGTCCCACTCTCCTGCTGCTCTCTCCAAGCACCTCAACGCTCTCTTAAAGCCGCTGGCCCGGAGAAGGTGGGGAGGTTTGGGCAGAGCGCTGCAGTGGGAGGGATGGGGATGCTCCTCTTGGCCCAGCCCTGCTCGGCACCGAGCCGGCACCGGGCAAACCAACGTGGGGAAAGCAAAGCTGAACAGGGGCAGGGGCTGCGTCCCCCGGAGCAGGGCTCAGCGCTGCAGAGACAGAGCCTGGCCCTGAGCAGCCCCAGCCCCTGGGCTTGGCCCCTCCTTGCCTGCGCAGCTCCTGCTTTGTGCTGCAGGAGGGGCTCAGGTGTGTAAGCCATCTCCCTCGGAAAGGGCAACGAACACAGTGGGAACGTTTGTTTCCAAGGCATCCACAGAAGTGAAAGCAGAAGCAAGCAGCGAGCGAAACCCAAATGTTTGTGTTTTCCAAACGCGGAGGTTTGGTATTCTGTGGCAAAGCAGCGGCCCTTTCTGGGGGAGCCCAGGAGCAGCTCTTCCCATGGGAGCAGGGGGCACAGTGAGGGGCACCTCTCCTCTATCAAGTCCTCCTGCTAAACCAGGAGCATGCGGAGAGGCAGGTCTGAGATGGGGCAGTATTCCCAGCAGCCTCCATGTGGGAGAAGCTGCTCCAGCTCTGGCTGTTCCCAGTTGTCCTCACGGAGCAGCTCGTGCTGACACTTGGTCATCTTGGTTGGGTGGATGCTCTGCATCTGACTGGTCAGACATGCTGGGCACCAGCTGACAGAGGCAGCGTGGATAGACAGCACCGGGACCAAGTCAGAATTCTGGGGTTTAAGCTTTGATGTGTGTTTATCTCCACAGAATTTGGATTTAAGTACAAAAACCCGGGCAGAGGAGAACATCTGTCTAATGGTGACATGTCTGCTGCTTCCTGGGGTCGCTGGCACTGGGAGAGGTTTGATCTTTCCATTCAGGCTGCCTCTGAGCCTGCACTGAAAAGGCACAGCTCACATCTCTCTGTATTTCTTAAGCCCAGCAGATGTGCAGGCTTTGAGGCAGCATCATTCGACATGGAAGGAGGCCCAGCACCCTTTGCTTGTCCCTTCTGCTGCTTCTCACTGCCCCAGCACCAAGCCGTTGGGTGCTGGGCAATTCTCATCTGCTGCCTCAACCGACCTGCTCCCATCTGAAGCCTGTGCTGTGCTTCATGTAGGCTCTGCAAGGCCCCTGCAGCAGAGGCCAAGCCTGTGCGGGGTCTCTGAGCCCTGCTTTCAGAAACAAGCTGGGAAGGGATGTGCCAGCCCAGAGAAATCCCCATCCTTCCTGAGTCCCTCCATGGCCGGTCAGCACGGGTCACTGCGGCTGCTTCACACAGGAGCCAACCCAGCTCCATCCCTGCTTTGCTGGATTCCCTGTGTCTCCCGCTGCTGCTTCGCTTCCCAGTGTCACTAATCCTTGCCAGGTTCAGGGTCTCTGTCAGCTTCCAGAGATGAGAACCTGGGTGCTGCTGGCTGTCTTCACCCATGGCACTGTGTGAGCCTGGCCATGTGCCATGTGTTCAGTGCCACTGGCCTTTCTTGTGGACCACATCTGTTCCTCGGTGCTGTGCTTTCAGCAGCCTGAAACCTGCTGCAGGAGCTGGGAGCTAACCAAGTTCCAGCCAGGGCATTCAGCCTCCCTTCTTGTCCAGGAGACGTCTGCCTCTGGCAAACTAGAAGCTGCTTTTGCCTTCAGAGAAGATGCTGCTGAGCACGACCACTCTTGCCTGTGCCATCTGGAGCGTGTCGCACTGCTGCCCGCAGCAGATAACAGTGTTTGTCTTTTCTTCTCCTCTCTGCTTTTCCCTTTCATCTCGGCTGTTGCAGCTCTGCAGCTTGCCTGCTGTGATCAAAGCCGGCTCAGTGTGAGCTCATCTGCCTCCCGCTTCTCCGCGTGGGAATGGGCTCTGCAAAGATGCCCTGGGCCAGGTTTTCTCGTGCTTCAGCCTGAGCAAAGCCGTAGTCACCCCTCCTCATTCCCTGCAACATGCTGGCCAGCCCCAGCTGCTGTTCCATGGGGATTAAACCTGCAACAACCAGCTGCTCTGTGATAGCTGCTGCTCCTCCTGCAGAGATATGAAGCTTTTCACACTGAGGGACTCAGGCTAAAACCTGCCACCAGGAGTGATCCCATCAATCCTGCTGCTTCCCGTGGATGACAGCAGCAAGCAGACCAAGGGGAGCAGGGGGAAGCCAAGCTCTCTTGCTGTTCCAGGCTCCCCTGGTAGGTCTGCTGGAGGCAAACCCCTCCCTGCAGGGTTTCCTCTCTGGGTGGGAAACCCTCTCCTCCTGCATCCTTTCTCAGCAGCAAGCATCCTGCTTGGCTGGATCCCATGCCCCGCTCCATGTTTAGCCATGGCAATGGGAGCTCTCCTTGGACACATGTGGCTGGGATCCTTCACTCTGGTCGGCATTATCTCCCTTCCTCCTTGAAATGCTCTTACGTGTTCCCTCCACCAGTGCTGCCTTCCCACACTCCTATGAGGGCTTCCACGGGCTCAGCACATTTGCTGAGCACTAATGAGGCTTTCCCCAGTGAGTTTAAACCCAAGCTGGACTCCCAGTTAACAGCAGAGAAGCAGGAGCAAGAGTGGCCTTGGTGTGGCTGGAGCCCACACCAGAGCTGAGGGCATCTCAGGGCATCACCCAGTAGTGGGCACCGGGCAGGGGGTGCTGGGGACCCCCTGTGTCAGCACCCAGTGCTGTCGCTGTCCTCCCGCTGCTGCTGGAACAGGGGGGCCATGCAGGGACACAGTGGGTGCTGTGTTTACAGCTCCCTCCATACTGTTACCAGCCCAGTCCCTTCAGCAACAAGCACAAAGCCATTTATTACATCAATTAAACATCCACGTTGTTGTATTTTTTAGCTTGCAGAGAAAAACCACCAGCAGCACCAGGAAGGTAGTTAATTATAGCCCATGACGGCAGATTTTATATCCCCAAATTGGAGCGCGTTGTATTTAATTCAATTAGACATTATAAAACTCCCGTTATCCCCTTCAGATGTTAATAAACTCAAGAACTTACAACTCACTTTATTTGGAGCTCTCCCCACCCTGAGCTGCCGTTATTTATACGTTTCTGAGCTGTTTCTAAACAGAGCAGATTTTTATTACTTTCTGGACATATGCCCGGAATGGGCAAAGTTTCAGGGGAAAAAATAAACCCGAGAACTTCTTGTTCTGTTTCCCCTCGTTGTGCCCTTCGCTCCGTGCGACCGCACGGGCTGTGTCACAGCAAGGGGTTAAGTGCTGAGAGGGTCTGTGGACCCCACTGCAGGCTCCTCCTAGCTGCAGCACGGAGATGCAGCATCCTGCAAGCAGTGGGGGCAGATGCTGCCCTCACCCCTTCGGGTGACTCTGAGGGCTCTTCCCAGCAGCAAGTGCTCTCGGATCCATTGGGAGCTGTGGGAAGCTGGGCAGGCCGGGGCTGTGCTCCCAGCAGTAGCCAGGACAGGGCTGCCGCAAACCACCCCGCTGTTCCCATGGACCTGCTTTGGTGGAAGCCAGGCACGGCTCCACACTTCCGCACTGGGCACCCTCCCGTCGAACTCTGTCCCTCTGGTACAGCAGTGCTGAACCTCGGGCTCTTCATCGAGGTGGTTGCTGTCCTTGGGGTGCAGAGGGGAGCCCCACAAACCCACACCCTGCAGCTCCCTGGGGCTCCCACAGATGCCTGGGAATGACATTCGTGAGGTGTCAGAAGAGCGGCTGGCCAGTGAAGCAGCTCTGGCTGCTGGGCTGCAGTGTTCCGTCAGCCTCACACAGCCCATGGCACTCAGCACTCTGGGTGGCTCATTACAGACCCTTCAAAAGAGCCATTTGCTCCAGTGCAGCACTCCTTTGGCTTTCCATGCTGTTCTGAGTTGTAAGCCACAGTGAGCTGCTTCCTGATATGGGGTATCTCAGCTGTAGGGGATGAGGGGCTTGCCCCAGCCTGCGGTAAGCAGTCAGCATCTGCCACAAGAACCTGCACTGGCAAAAGGGCACCCAGTGCCTACAGGCGCTGACAGCACCTTCGGGAGATGGAGGTAATGTCCCCAAGCATATGGGGACTGCAGTGGGGGGGAGGCTCGCTCTGTGGACAGAACAGGGGTTTGCTGTATGTGTCTGGGCAGCTGGACCAGGTCCTGGCGGTGAGGCTGTGCAGACAGCCTCAGGGTGCTGTTGTGCACCCCCGTGCTCAGTGTGGTGGCTGCAAGGGGGGTCCCTGTGTGCTCATCCCCTTGGGCAGGGTGGCAGGACACTGTCTTCTCAGCAGAGTCTTTGGGAGCTGGAGCCAGCAGAGCTGGGCTCTGGTGGAGGGTGCTGGGCATTGGCAGCAAATGCAACTGCTGGAGCCAGGGTTGTTCATGCTGTCTGGAGACAATGGCTTGGTGGCTGGATACTGGAACTGGGATGAGATCCCAGATGGCCCCAGGGTGGGCTCTGGGGTGACTAGGAGCAGGCTGAGCCAAGTGCAGACAATTGTGCCCAGCAAAGCTGTTGCTTTCACAGGGTATGGTCCCTGAGGTCTGGCTGGACTTGCTGCATTTACTGGTGGGAAATCACGGTGAGCAGAGCAATCTGTGCTGGGAACCAAGGGTAAAGCCTTGAGGCAGCTCCCTGCCACCTTCACTCCCGCTCACGACACTGAGATATGTCCAGTGCTCTCACATGTGTGCCTTGGAGCTCACATCTGCCAGCATAAGCAGGCAACTGCAGCAGGAGGAGTCCTGTAGCTGGGCAGTAGAGGAGGAGGTGAGCTGGACACATGTTGTCAGACTCATTTCTGGTGATGCTTTGAACTGTTTCCACTTTGGGATGAGAAATGCCAAGCTGTGTGCTTGCAGCGCAGTGCAGGGCTGCTTGGAGACTCGGGGGCTGAAAGGAGATGGGAAAGTCAGAGAATCATTTTTGTATGCATGCTCTTTTCTTTTTAAAATCTTTTCCCCATTCCCCCGAGGCTGTTCAAAGCGGGAATCTGTGCTCTTGTGTGGCAGCTGCATGGACTGGCTCTGTCATGTCCATAACCTGTATCTCGGGGAGCTCGCTGAGGCTGGAGAGCACAACTCATCCCAGTCCCAGGCCCACTTGGCATCTGCTTTCAGGGATATCTCCTAAATAAAAGCTGACTTGAGCACAGGGGATGGGACGCTGAAGGGTGGAATAAGGTTCATCATTAGAGCAAGCCGAAGACCCAGAATAGGAATAACAGCATTTGCTGAGCTCAGCAAGTAACATTGGGCAGATGAAGAAGTCAGCAAACAGCAACCAAGACAAACATCAGGGCTGATCTGGAGCCAGGGCTTGGACAGCTGCATCTGCACTGGCTCAGCTGGCAGAAGTGAAACCAGGAGCATGGGAATGATGGGTGTCTTCACACCAGTGCTTGAAAGAGGGAAGCTTCTCTAAACTGGTTTCAATACTGGCTCCATAAGAGGACTAGAGCTGAGCAAACTCCCCTGGCCCCCTGGTTCGTTTGATGAATTCAGGCAGCAATTCTGCTGGAGATCATCAGTGATTTGGAGAGATTCCTTCATTATTAATTATTCAGAGAGCATCTTGCTGCACCAGCGCTTCTATTGCCGGGCAGTTTGCAGGCCCTTTTGCTGGCATTTGTGCTCCCTCCGTATCAACAACTAATGCAAATCAACAGGATTTTGTACTTGAGCTTGTACCTTTCCTTCAGGGCTTTCTCACATGACGAAGGTGTGACCAAGTGGACAATGTGTGTGACAAATGGCTGTGGAGCCGAGTGCCTGCGTCTGCCCCAGCTGACAGGCTACAGTGGCTTTCTGGAGTGGGAAAACCTGCCTTTACAAATACTTTCACACCTTGGGAAGGAGCTAGCAAGCTGGGAGAGCAGTGCTGGTCTACCTGGGATGCATGGCTTGAGGGAATTTTAAGTGCTGGTCTACCCGGGGAGGGTTTTTCCCCCTGGTCCACTGGTTAGTCTAATAAGAGATGCTAGCTGGCTTTTGCATGCATGGATTAAGGGATTTTTAAGACAGCAGCAGCAAATGTGTGCCTTGGCAACAGTGATGGTCCCATTGCACATTAGTAGCATGACTTTGAATCACAACCGTCTCCACTGTTCTCCACTGCTAGGTGGACCCAGGGGCAGACTCAGAAGCTGGCACCACAGAACCCACCTCTGTGTCCCTCCCAGGCATCCATCCCCACGGTGTGTGTGGTCCAGGCATGGCTTTTGCTTTGCTTTGCAAAGAGTTCACCCTGCAGCCAAATGCCCACAGCGCTGGTGAGAGTGGCTCATGGGCACTGATGTTAACGTGGCTAGGACAGGCCACCAGCCCCGTGCAGGGCTGCAGCCTGCCCCACACTTCATAGCACAGTTGGAAACCCTTTGCAATGAAAGTAAACCCCAGCATCTCCTTTCGGTGTGTGTGAAGTGGAAGCCAGCTCACGCTCTATTTTTAGCCTCCCCACAACCAGCCTCGTGAGCAGGCAAGAGGATCAGCATGTTGATGAGGAAGGTTATCGCACACTGAACCTCCTGCAGGCAAGCTGCTCTTGGGTACCAGCAGCCTGTGCAGGGGGCTCTCCCACCCCTAGCAAAGGGAATGCTCTTGGTCTTCCCTTGCTGATGAGTAAGGAGTTCAAGTCTGCCAAAGAGTCTGGTGTTGAGATCTTTTGGTTCCTCAATAGCATCATCCTGATGGAGTAAAGCAGCCCACTGTACCTGGGGATTCATGGATGTGCTTGGTCTCTCTGCTGACTTGGTTTTGCTTTGCCTTTGTCTCAAGGTTGTGGGTGACATTCCCATTGTGAGAATGAAGAGGAACCCCCATTTGGGAAGGAAATGCTTCACAGACAGTCCTGGCCCACTGAATCCTCCTGGCAGAAGATGACAAGACCTGAACGAAGCATGGCTGTGTGGCAGGGAAGGGCAGCACTTCACTTCCCTGAAATACACTACAAAAGCAGGAATAAGGCTGACCTAGATACATGAAATAACACGGTCCCTGGCAAAGTGCTGCAGCACGAGTGAGAACTGCGCATTCATCAAAACCCCAACTCGCTCACTGCCCACAGATACACACAGCCTGGAATGGGACACGTGCAGGGGTGACATGGCATCAGCACCAGCCGCATCTGGCAATGGCATGGATGGGTTAAATCCTGCTGTCAGCCAGGAGCAGTGTGATACAGGGACTTTCCTCTGGCATTACCTGGTCACAGCGACAGGTCCTGCCCTGCTTGCTGAGAGGGATGTGCTTGTTCCCTGCTGCATGGGAAGGGAACATATGGGGGCCTCACAGGTCTCTGCAGGATGGTCCACACTGCAGGAAGGTGCTGCTGGTCCCCTGGCCTGGGGTTACTGGTTAGCAGTGCAGCTTGCATGCTGTTCCCAGTGCAGCATGAGGCTGTGCCTGCTATGTTCACTGCTTTGGGGCCCACCCTGGGCTTTCCCTCCCGTGCATTGCAGCAGTGTGAGCTGGAACAAGTCTGCTCGGGTACTTTCCTGTGCCCTGGAGCGGGTAATGTGGACCAAGGAACACGGAGGTCTCTGATCCTCTTGCCAAGTGCAGAACATGCCAGGGCCGGCACAGCCCGTCAGGCAGGCGCTCCGTGGTAACAGCTCCTGCTCTGGCACTCAGGCACTGCCTCGCATCCCCACCCAGCAGTGTGGGAAACGCAACTGCTCTCTGGGCCCTGAGGACTGAGCACGCAGGGTGCTGCACGGGGGCAGTGTGAGCAGGGAATGGGAGTGGGAACCCCATTTGGGAAGTGCAAGGGATCAGTGCAGGACTCCCCATTCCCTCCCCACAGCTCCTCTGCCCCAAGCACAGTCTGCTTAAGAACTTCAGTGCCTTGAGCAGCTTCAGACCTCTCTCAAGCTCTGCCTCCTCCATCGCATTCACGCCGTGGCCTGTGGTCCCAAGCAAGCAAGTGGCAGCTTTGGGATGTCTGCCTGTGACGTTAATCAGAGTGGGAATGGCAGGTGATCGGTGAGAGAGACGAAAGGGGTTATAGCTCAGTGGCCAGCTTAAACCTGCAATGTTGAAAGGCTCTTCCAGACTGTGGCTTTCAGAGACTGTGACTCCTGTGCATTCAGGTTCCCAGCACCTGGAGGATGAAGGAGCTGACAAGCTCTGTCTTGATCCATCACTCATGTCGTGCTGATGCTGTTCAGGATGCAGCTGAAGCTGTTACTGGGGGCTGTCTGTGTCACTTGCCTTTAGCAGAGCACAATGGTGATAGTCTACAGCCAGACCCCATCCCCACAGCAGAGAGGATTTGCTCTTCAAGCCCAAGGCTGCAGCTCGAAGGGCTGGTACACGATTGACAGCTGCTTGGTGGATGCTCCAAGCATCGCCTGAATGGAGGAGATAATGGAAACAGTTGTCTGATCCCACTGATCCTCATGCCAACATGCAAACAGCAGTACCAATCGCTCCAAACCCGTGTTCAACCCCATCCTGGTGTGACTGAGCACTGAATGTACTGCACAGTACAGGCAGCTCCGTGAGGAGCCTCCAAAGGCGCATGGGAGCATGCAGCGCAGCAGCCAACGTGCTGAGCAGTGCTGCAGTAAATCAGAGCTGTGCTCAGCACCCCGCTGATGAGCTCAGCACCCCGCTGATGTACTGTGTCCCTGCTGGCAACACATGTTGCAGGTTCCTTGCAAGCTCTTGCAAGCTCTAAGCTGGGAATGCAACAGCCCCATGTAAAGGTGGTGCAGCCGGATGCAGCCAGAGGTGCAAAGCACAGGCACCGCATATTGAATGGGGAGATATTTGAGGGGGGAAATTGCCCCTATTGGAAATGTTTCGGGACCCACATGCATGCAAGAGAAGCAAACAGGGGATGGAGTTTATGCTTATGAACTCTCATTTGGGACTCCAGGCAGAGATATGAGCTAACGTGAGTTGTAAAGGAGAAATATCTTCAGACATGAACGAGGGGCTGGGGAGATGCAGCTGCCTCACGTGCCCATCCCTGTGGATGAGGAGTTTTGCAGGGTACATAAACATCATATTGTTGCTTTACAGCAGGGAATCAGTGTTTGAAAGAGACGTGATTTGTGAGAAGCTGCGGAGCAGCATCCAGACCTCCTGCTGCAGATGGAGCTCTCTGCCAAGTGCCCTGCTGTGGTCTGCTCCTCCCTGCAGCATGGGCCTTGCTTGCATGGGTGCCTCATTGCCTTCATGCAGGACCAACGTGTCCAGCTCCAGTGTGCTCTAACCTATGGCAAGGACCAGTCAGGGGGCTGGTGTGCGACACATGTGGGAGATGTGGTGTGGGCTGTTTTCCATAATGACATGGGCAGGGGGAACGCAGCCACTGCCTTGCACAAGGGACAGCAGCAGGGCAGAGAACAGGGAGATGGCACCAGACCGAGCCACGCATTGTGCAAAACCCTACTGCCTGTGAGTGCTGCTCCACAGACCATCCCAAGCCATGGGCCACCAACAACAGACCCCAGGCAAGAACAGCCCCCGGGTGGTTTTCCCACATGGTAGCTGTTGACCGCCAGTGATGAATTCACCCAGGACACAAACTTCCCCTGCTCTGGAGCTGCTTTGTTCTTCTCTGCTATGACTCGTTCCCCAGTTAGGGAACCAGAAGTATGATCCTAATAGATTTAGGCTAGGCTCTGTGTGTCACACAGAGGGGAGTTTGTACAGACAGATGAGCCTTAAAGCTGAGGAGCAGGAATCAGACATCTTTGCAGGAATTCTGACCCAGGAAGGCTTTGGTCCTATTTTGAAGGAGAAAAGGAGAGAATAACCAACACATGTCTTTCAGAGCTGCTAATGGCAGATTCCCTGAGGTGACATAGCTGGCAGTGCTCCTGTCTCACCTCTGACAGGTCCCTGTCTCCAGCTGACCATCAGCACTGGCATCTCCATGCTCCAGCAGCCAAGGGCTGGCACACGGGCCGGGGGGACAGCGGGATGCAGCAGGACACCCCCTGCTCTGCTCCCCAGCCGTTTGCTGGCACAGGTAAACACCTTCTCTCTGTAATGGTGTTCTGATCTGTGGTTAGTGATGGGTTCAGCTGGGCTGGGAGCTGCCTGCTGCAGGGCTCCATGTAGAGCCAAAGGCAGCTCTGAGCCAGGTGCCTGTGTGTGATGCTTAAGCTGGGGGGTCTTTGCCATCCTGGCATGCGTGGGTTAGTGTGAAGGCATCAGCCATGTCCCCACTTGTGTCCTTCCCTTCCAGTGGTTTTTCAGGGGGATGCACAGCAAGCACTGGCAGATCTCCACACCGTGAGGGATAATTTTATGTCCTCTTTGACATCCCCTTGGAGAGCTACATTGGCCTAAAACCGTGTTTTGATCAAAAGGCAACTGAAAAACTTGCAGAAAATCAGTCCAGAGCCTTCTGCATCTCAGGACACTGGTGTAGGGCCAGACCTGCCATCTCACATTGCATCCATGAGCCCCTGTGGTACACTGTGCTGGTGCCATGGAAGCAGGTGTGCAGGTCCTAAAGCACCCACTGAGCACAGCGTGCATCCACTGGCACTCGAGGTCAGCAGCCCGTGCGATGGCATTGCCTGGTCCTGCAGCAGGAGGGTCACATCGCTCCCACCACCAGCTGCATCTAGCGCTGGACTTGAGCTGAGGTTGCTTCATGTTGCCCTGCTCTCTGGGGGAAGAGGATCCTCTCCTGTGCAGGGGATCACGGTGCTTTTTTACTGTTGGGAGACAGGAGGGCCTGGCTGGGGAGCCAGCACCCTCTCTGCCAGCAGGAGAGAACCAGGACAAGTGTCCTCCAGGGCAGCACAGGGGAAGCACAACGCCTCCCAGGCACAGGTAGTTACAGTAAGCTCTTAGCATCAGTCCTTCACTGTGTTTCTGAAACATACCCAACAAGAGGCATCTTCCAACATGCACCAGAGTGCATGAGTGATACACAAACACGATGTGATGACAAGGGTGAGGAGTGGCAGCATTCCCAGTTATCCCAGAGGCAGAAGAGCTGCCTGCAGGGGCTACATCCAGGAGCTGTGGGGAGCTGTCTTCAGCTCTGGTCCCCACTGCTGAGTGGCTGATTGCTCAGCACTGTGGAACACGCACGTCCTGCTACACGCAGGCGGTCCTGCAGCGTCACCCCCAGCTCCTGCCCCACTGAAACCGCAGGGCATTCGCAGATGCTGTGAAATCCGTGTCTAAAGGATCTCAACTGCTCAAGGGGTTATCCAGAATGGGCTGCAGCTCCTTGCTGGGCACCGACCCACACAGCAAGGGGAAACTGCGACATGCCAGAGCACTCCATGCGGGCATATGTGATGCTCTTGGAAAAGTGGCTGTCGAGCATCCTCTGCCTTGAGGGGAGGAGGAGGAGATCAGGACCCTGATGGAGACACAGGTGCTGGAGTCAGCTCCTATCCTGGGACGTGTGGTTCACTCCTCATTTCCTTGCATCATTCACAGAGGTAAATGCACACCTTCAGGAGGCCACATCCAACACCCCTCTTGGCCAGAGGCAAAGCAAAGCCGTGGTCTATTGTGGTGTGGGGCTGCTCAGGGCTTTCTGAGCCCCACATCTCCCCACATGCAACCAGAGCAGGGTGTTGAGAGGGAAAGTGATGCCCGGGGCTCGCCGCAGCGGGACTGTATGGTGCTGGTGGTTGGAGGTGCCTCGCCAGCGGCAAGGGTGGGTTCCTGAGAGTGAAACTCCCTGCAGGCTGTAGGTTGAGGCCAGTTTCTGGGTCTGGGAGGTGCTGCAGCTTGGCCTAACCCACCCCACACACAGCCAGGCCCTGCAAAACCCATTGGGTCCCCTCAAAAAACCTTTGGCCTGTGATCCATGGGATATCCAACTCCCCCATTGGGTGCAGGAGAAAAGAGAAGGCAGAGCCTCAGCCAGCTCACAATCCCCTTTGGTTCTGCAGATACAGGGAGTGAGAAAGTCCCTCTTCTGCTCTGGTGCTGGGAAAGATGGGGCAGC
Organism: Neopsephotus bourkii; assembly: GCF_033783945.1. Taxonomy (NCBI): domain Eukaryota; kingdom Metazoa; phylum Chordata; class Aves; order Psittaciformes; family Psittacidae; genus Neopsephotus; species Neopsephotus bourkii. Next base: position 329,845 of record NW_026901945.1, read on the forward strand.
TTCACAGGGGAAAAGCTCTTGCTTGAGCCATTTACATGTTGGATCTGATCACTGAACAGCAAAATGTCCCGGGAAAGGCACCAGCTGGAGGTGGGAGAATCATGCATTGATGCACAGGGACTCCGTCACCTGGAAAACACAGAACAGCTTCCCTGTGTTGCCATAGCCGGTGCTGGGAGAACATGAGCAGGATTATGTGTAGAGGCTTATCCATGTTTATGCCCAAATTCACCTTGTCCACCTCTACCTTCCTGGTACCAAGCTGCTGACAGCCGGGCAGAGCTTCAGGATGTGCTGCAGGCTTTCCCGGGAAAACACGCTTTAAAATCCTAATTGTGAGTCTTGTTCTCATCTGACCTACTCCACACCACATGATCCATGCAGCAAATCATCTGGGTACCGAGTAATTACAGCTTAGTGCTAATAAATGAGCATCAAACTCATAATTATCTGCAGAAGTTACTTGATGAATGGTTTAAAGAGCCCCACCATGAATGCAGCCACATTTGGCAGGAGTGGAGGGCTGTCCACAGTCAGGGGATGAGTCAGTGGGAGAGGCGAGCTCTGGCCCCGTGGCAGCAGGGTGAGGTTAGTGCTGCCTTCTGCACGGCGGATTCTGGTTTGCACCCCATTAGGTCTCCAGAGAGCCCCACTTCCTGGCTCCTTCAGAGCCCACCACGGCACTCTGGGCACCGGCACTGACAGCAGATCTGGTACATCCAGGGGGAGTTCTGCTTCCTGTTGTGGACAGAGAAAGCAAGAAGGAGAAATCCAAGCTGTGTTTCTGCTTCTCTTGAGGTTCCCAGACTGGGCATTGTTTAGCCTTTGGACAAGTCTCTGCGGCTAACTGGTCCAGGGGGAGTGTTGTCGACACCCTCACAATGATGTGCAGTGATGTGCAGTGATGGGGTCTGGAGCAGGCTCAGTGCATGCAGCCGCCTGGTGACACGGTGAGGGGCTGCACCGCACCTCTGCCCTCAGCCAGGGGCAGCTGGGGCTCCACTGGGTCCAGCTCCAGTTCCAGCCATGGGACAGGGCTGGGAAAGCAGCTGCGCTCCCAGGAGAGTGCTCAGCATCCCCCGATGTGATGAGGCTCCTCAGCTCAGCTTCAGCCCCTTTCCTCTCGGTGGCACCCCCGTCCCCCAGCCGGTGCTCTGTGCCCAGGCTCAGCACACTCCATCCCTCCGGACCACGCTGGGTTGTGCTGCTGCTCCCATTGGGACAGGCAGGACCTGGTAGCCTGTGGCAATGCTCTGGAGTTCCGCTGCCCACTGCAGCCGACCAAGCAGCACCCTGAGGGTGCAGGGAGGTCCCAACCTCCTGCCCCCCTGAGCAGTGACTCCCTGCTGGTAGCACACAGCATTCACACTGTGAGCGGCATTCCCTTCCTCTGGAGTTAGTGGGAATCTGTTTTCCAAGCCTGTAATCCTCTGTGGTGGATATACAGCTGAAGAAACCCACCCAAGCTACTGCAGTATGGGCAATCCAGGTACCTCCATGGCAGTTGCCTGCTGCAGGACGTGTTGTTTCCATATGGAAATAACCTGAAAATGAGGATTCCCCCCCCTTGCTCTGTTAAGCCCCGTGCACCACAAGCAGGAACTGTTGGCTGGCTGAGGAGTGCTCGGCAGTGCTCTTCCACTGACTGAATGAAACAGCATCTGAACCAGGAAGGTTCTCTGAAGGTCCTTGTAGCCCTGATTTGTGATTGTTTATTCCCGGCAGCAGAGCAGAACCCATTAAAATGGATGTGCCTGTTACGGAGCACGTTTCCCTGCTCCCTGCAAGGTGCAATTACAATAATGAGCTGCACGAGAGTGAGACCAGCTTTTCAAGCAGCAGGTCCTGTGAGCAGCTTTAGCTCCACACACCAGGGTACGAGGGGCACAAGGGTACCATGACAATGGGAAGGGCCCTTTCAGCTGGTCAGCACCATCCCCTCCCTCCCTCCTCCAGCCCCCCACGGTCAGTGGGACCTGGGGGCAGTGTCAAAGCATCCATCCTGCCCATCGCCTTGTGTCCGAGAGCACCATGCTGGAGGAGCTGGATGGAGGCTGCTGCAGGGGCCCTGCCTTTGGGGCATGTTCTCTTTAAAAGCCCCCATCCACATTCTCTTTGTGTTCATGTGTGTGCTAGTGGGAGGCCAGGAACTCACCTGGCTTTGTAAAAAGGTGAGATGTGAAAATGCTCCAGGAACTGGAGCTGTAAAATCAGTATATATATGCTCTGCAGGACCCTCATGCTGGCTGGAGACTGAGACCCCCGAGTAGGTGCACACTGGTTTCACCCAGCAGGAGCCTTTGGGAAAGCCAGGAGATAAACCACCTCAATGGCAATTCTTCAGAGCAATTAGATGTGAAGTTTTAACCTTTTGTCTCCATCCAAGTTACAAACATTTCTGTTGTGCTGTCAGCTGAAGGGACCCCTGACCTTCCGGGGGGGACCTGGGTGCTTCATCACAGCAGGATCAGCGCTGCTCTGCTCCCATCTAGCTGGGGAAGGAGAGGACCTGGCTGGCTGTCAGGTCTCTGGCAATGGAGATTCCACCACATCCCTCAGTGAAGTGCTAGCATAGCATATCACCCCACAGAGATCACTGCACACCCTGTTTCTCATCTGAACTTCTGGGTGAAACTCCCAGCTCTGCTCTCCCATCAGACCTGTGTGACATTAAAGAATCTTTCCACATCCAGTGCCAGCTCCCCACACAGGTTTCCATGGCCTGGCTGGAGTCACCCCTCCAGAGGAGGATGCACAGTCTCACAGCATCACAGCTTCCCAGAAGGGATTCCAGCAGCAGCAGCAGCGCAGGCATCCTCTGCTCTCTGCTCCTCCTGGTGTCCACCTCCTCCTCCATAACCTGGTCCTAACAGTCCAACCACAGAAGCCAACGGAGAAACTGGGAGTACAGGAGCTGCTTTGCACCCAGCAGCTGGGTGAAAAGCCAAAACTCAGTATCTGTCTGTCTATCTACAGGATAAACACTGTGAGAACAGGCATGGGACAAAAGCAAGGGAAGGGAAGCAGAAATGAAGGGAACTGAGACTCGTCTAGAGGTACAGAGCAAGTTCACCATGGGATAGGGGCACTTCTCCACCAGTACCTAATCACTGTGGTCCTGCAGACAAGTCCTGCAGCATCATTTACTGAAACTGCATGGATAAACCCTCTGGTTAAAGCATTCCCTCTGGAGCAACAACTGCTTCTCCCATGCTTCTGCTGTACTCTTCCTTTCCCTCTGTCCATCCTTGTTATCCTCCCTGTTACAGTCTGGTCAGGCACAGCCATCAGCAGAGGGTCTGCCACCTCCCCATACTCTGAGCACAGCCCTAGCTCCATCCCTCACTGCCTTTCTTCACCCTATGCTGCAGGCTCCACTATGGTGCTTGTTTCAGCATTGCTGCCTCTCCCCGAGCAGCAGCAGCAGCAGCAGCAGCAGGAGCTCACGTTATTTGGGATGAGTTTCTCTTGCTCTGATTTACAAGTTGTGGTTTCTGCCCAAAGCGAACCTGCCGCAGGGGCCCCGATGCCAGTTTCGCTCTTGAGGAGGTGTTGGCCGTGTCCCTGCTGGAGCAGGACCAACCTCCCACCCACCCTGAGCCCGTGTCCAGCTTCGCTCCGGGTTTCAGCCACACTGAGACAGAGGCTGTGTTGTTCCCGGGATGCCTGCCCATTCCCAGCTCCCAGATAACATCGCAGCTTCCCCCGCCCCAGACGGGCTCAGCCCCACACCTGGGTCTGGCAGGGCCCTGCTGCAACCTCCTGGGAAGAGCCCATGGGAAGTCAGCCCTGGCAATCCCCACAGTGGCTCTGGCTCCATGCTGCCTTCTGCAGGAGCCTGTGTCACATCCTCAGCTGGTGTATGCCCTCGGGGTGCCTCTTGCTCCCTCCTCATCCTCACTAACTGTGCGGTTCAGGAGGGTGCCTCATTTCCTGCTGGGGGTTTGCTCCCCAGCCCCTGCCCAGTGCCTGCTCCTGCCCAAAGGAGTTACCTCGCACTCCAGGAGCAGCTCTGTGTGATTGTTTCTCCTTAAACTCCCTTCGGTTCAGCGCACGTTTTCTCTCCTTCCCTTCCAGGCGCTGAGATGTGAGCAGGGAGTGATCACTTGCTGGGTGCTGCAGGGGCGGGGGAGCAGCTCCTTGCTTTCCTGGAAGGGCAAGAGGGTTTCGAGGTCCTTGGAGCACAGGTGATGGATGCTGAGGAAACTCTGAGTGCTCTGGAATGAGGCCATTGCTTTTATTCTGGTTACAAGCCCAAGCTGGGTCTTACCCATTGCATATTTGCTTTATGTAATTCCTAAGCTAGCCTAATGCTAGGTGCAAAGGCTGGCAGCTGGGTATGTGATACCTGTCCGTATATGAGGCTGCAAGGAAGTGCAAGATGCAGGTTCATGTTCAAGGACTGCTTCAAATACATGACAGTGAGGTGGGAAGCGTGGGAATGCTTCCCACAGTGTGGTGGGGTCAGGGTAGGTCCTGTGATGCCAGGGGTTGACTTTGGGTTTGGGGAGAGGCTGTTCTGGCTGCTGGAAGCCAGTTTCTCTTTTGCAAGGCATAAAGGTTACCCTGCAGCATCCTTGGAGACAGCATAACATGCTGCAGGAGCCACTGACAGTGGCCTGGGCTGTGCTGGGCACAGAGCGCAGGAATGCAGGTACCTCTCCTCCCCTTCCTGCCTGTGCTGGAGTTTGGGGGGCAGGTTCCCAGATGCAGTTCGGGATGTGCATCAGAGAAAAGGGAAGCCTCAGTAAAGACCTTCTTGGCCTGCTCACTGCTCAGCTCCTGCTGTAGTTAGTTACTAGCCTAGTCACTTGTGTGTTTGGATGGCAAGTGCTTTAGGATGGAGAGATGGAACACCTGCTGCAGCTATGGGTCCTTGCAGCTGGTCTGTAGGACAAGAGGCTGTACTGGCCCCCAGCTCGCTCTGCCTGCTCCCCATGGCCAGTGTTAGACCAGGATTTGTTCAGTGCTGCTGTTAAAAGCAGGTTCTCAGGGCTGCAGAGGTCAGTGTGTATATGGGCAATGAAGTTTTCCACCTTACACAAACTCCCCTCATGCGTATGTGTGCCAGGTACTCAATAACTACATTGTTCAGAGCAGTTTTTCCTGGGACCCTGTGCCCTTTGGTCAGGGTTTTTATGGCACAGTTCTGTGTTTGCCCTCCAAGGTGAGGCTTTAGGAGCCCTGCAGCGGTTGTGGAGATAAACCCCTGGTTTCCAGGGTGGCATCAAGCTGTCCGTAACCCATCACACCGCTTTCCTCTGCCGGTAGCCACTGGGCACTGTTTCATTTCACCAGACAGCAGCAGAGGTCCCTGCAGAGCGTGGCCCCGTTCACTAAACCAGCCCCTGCCTCGGCAGCATCCTTCCTCCAGCTCTTGGGCTCCCCTTGAGCAATCCCCCTTTGCCTGCCGCCAACAGGGATGGCTGGACTCTGGCCTAAGAGCAAGGCAAACCAGCACCTGAAATACAGGATGCATTGTAGGACATTGGGATGTGCAGGAGATGGCTTGAAACGTGGCTGCCCTTGACTGTCAAACCCCAGCTCCTTACCCAGGGGAGGCAGAAGATGCTATTGCTCAGAACCAAGGGGGTGCAAAATACTCTCCTGTGGCCCTCCTTAGAGAGCTGGGCTGGACTGAGGAAGTGTTGAGGGCTGGTTGTGTGCAGCCAGATGCATCAAGCACTGGTGCCTGGCCGCCGTGCGTGGCACCACCACCACCCATCGCTGTGCCATGGAGGGGTGTTGGCAAGTGGATGTGAAGCCAGAAGAGCTTGTTCTGCGGCAGGTGAGGCCCGTGGTTTGCTCGTCATGAAAGAGAGCTGGAGCTTGGATGAGGCTCTGAAATTCCCAGCCTCAACATGAGGTGGTGCAAAGCATCCACTTCCCATCGTGAGAGCACGGCTCCCTGTGCAGCAGCAAGGAGGAACCGAGCGCCTTTGGGGAAGAACTGGAGATAAAGGATGTGCTAATGAAAGCTGGGAGAATGAAGTCATCAAATGTAAAATGAAAAGAGATTCTTCATGGGGAATTCATCCATCCCCACTCATCCATCTCCACAGCTGCCCATCCGCTCTGTGGAAGCACTGGGGAGGGGGATTCACAAGTTAAAAGGGTTTTATTCCCCCTCTTTGCTTTCCACTGTAAGAGCACATTTTAGAGGGGGAATCCTGCTTCATAACCCTGTGTTATTTATTCACCAGGCATCCCAGGCACGCGGAACAACTCGCGTGTCCCCATTCCTCGTCCCTGAAGTGCGAATGCTGATGCATAGCAGCCTTGGGCAGCAGGAGCACCCGCGTCCCGCAGCTGCGTGTTACAACACCCAGGCAGCCCCTGTTGGGAACACACAGGTCCCCCTGGAAGGGCTGCTGAGCACTTGCCACTCCAACAGGAGCTGGTGGGCAGATGGAGCTGTTCTCCCCACCCTTGAGAACCTGACTCACTCTGGAGCCGTGAGCACATACATTAGCGCAGAGCTCTCCCTCCTGCTGCCCTGCCTGCTCAATTAAACACCACCGGAACCTGATCCCTCCGTGTTTTGAACACGCAGTACCCAGTGCCACTGTAATTGTAAATATTTGCCCAAGGTCACCTCTGACACCTCCAGCTTTTAACACAAGAGGCTCAATAATCTCATCACTCATCAGGCTGTGGGAGGGGCTGTTGTCTGCTGCTGATCTCCTGGGAAAGCTGTTTGGGCACTTCAAATATATATATATATACATGCTCTGGCACTGAGCTGTGATTTCGTGGATCCCAGCCTCCATGGGCCCAGCACCAGCTCTGTTCTAGGGATGGAGACACAATCGTGCGCTCCCCTTGATGCTCTCAGTTGTAGCTGACTCCTGGAGGGCAGAGGAAGGTGCTGAGGCTGATCTGCACCGTGTTGTACCTGCAGCTGGTCCAGCCCCCTGTGCTCCCCAGACCTGCCGGCAACTTCTCCCTCTGTGTGTCACCAGAGCAGGGGTGACATCGTGGTGCTGAGCAGCTGCCACCTCTGCATAGTCATGCTTGTTGGGGCTTATTTCTCCTTGGTGTACCAGAGGGAAGCCTGGAGGCCTCTGAGCTTGGGTCTGTTACAGTAGCTGTGGTACCTGCATCCCTTGCAGTAGCTGCTCCCTGGCTGCTGCCACGGAGCCTCCGGTAACGGAGCTCTGCTGTGATCTCCAGCATCTGCCAGCTGTTGGTGGCCTCGTTCCTGCTGCAGCCTGATGTGCCATGTCTCAGGGCTGCACATCTGTGCCATGGCTCTCGCTGCTTCACCCAGCCACCAGCGCCGGTGCTGAGCAGCCTCGAGCTGCTGCCGGCTGCCTGCTGTGATCTGCAGGCAGCACTAGGCTCGGAAAAGCAGCTTCAGTTTTCTGCTGCCTGAGCGAAGGAGGATGGGGCTGTATCAGGCCCTAATTGGGCCATTCTCTTTCCATCAGTCTGCACAGATGCCGATGACAAGGACCGGTCCCAGGACAGCCATAAACTGTGACTTGGCCGCAGCTGTGCAGGCTCCATTCTTGCTGCCAGAAAAGCAGAGATAGGATTTAATGCAGAATAAGTGGCGCATATTAAATACCCACTGTCAGGTCCTTCTAGGGAAAAGGGTTTGTGATTCCTTTGCAGCGAGTCAGGTGGGAACAAGGCTGGCTGTGTGGTGTGGTGTTGACCTCCACAGCTTGCTGGGGTACTGCTGTCTTCCTCCCCTGAGAAGTCACAGTGGGACAGCTACCATGTGCTGTGTCTGGCTGTGCGAGCGCAACACGTGTGTGTGGACTGATGATGCTATCACAGCACAGGATAGCTGCAAATCCCTGCCCACCGAACCCTCCTCCAGCACCTAGAAATTCTCTTCCCATCTCACCTTGAGGAGCCCGGGAGGCTTTTTCCTGGTGGTGATTTTAAAGAGATGGCTCAGTGAACCCCCTGGGCTGTCTTCAAATATAAATAATCTGTGCAGCACATACCCATGTTAATGAGGGATAAACTGCACTCAGCTCCCTCTGATGTAACTGCAGTGGGTACATCCATATGCACACGGGCACCCCACAAACGATGTGGGTCACCTCACGGTCCTTCCAGAGCGCAGAGGGCACCAGGATGGCCTCTGCGAGAGGGAAAATCTCCGGTGACCAACTGGTCAGTGCAGTCTGCCCCAGTGAAAACCGGTGCGCTGGGGACCCGCCGCCACCCTGCGGACCCGCTGATGCGCTGGGGACCCCCTGCCGTGCGAGGGGTCCCGTCCCCCCTCGTGCCCGCACACACGAATCGCTCCCTGTGGCACCGGCGGCCCCGCGGTCCCGGTGCCGGCAGGCGGCTACGGCTCGGCCCCGGTGCCCCCGGTCCGCCATAGCGGGAGAGAAGGGGCGGGCAGGGAGCGCGGGGCCTCACCTGCGGCGGGGCGGGGCGGGGCCCCTGGAGGGGCGGGGCGGGGCAGGGTGGGCGGGGCCGAACGCGTCTGGCACCGCCCCCGCCCCCCCCCCCCCGCTCCACTGCCGCTGCCGCCGCCGTCTCCTCCGCGCCTCCAAGATGCCCGGGCAGCGGCGGGGACGCTGCCGCAGCCCGCTGGTAGGTACCGGCCCCGGGCAGCGCGGCGGGAGTGGGGGGGAGCCGGAGTGTGGGGCCCTTCCCGCAAGTGGCGGGCGGGGGGGCGGCTCCTGCCCTTCCCGGGAGCCGGTGCCCAGCGGCGGCTTCCGCCACCCCCGCTCGGCGCGACCAACGGCCCAGTGCGGTCGTGAACGCGCCCCGCGGGGAGACCGGGAGGAGGGCAGCCCCTTCCCCCCGCCCTCCCCCGGTGGCGGCAGCAGCGAGGAGCCCCGGGCTCCCCTCCCGGGCCTTCGTCCGCTGGAAGCGCGGCTCGTCCCCGGCTGCCTGTGGGAGGGAGAAACGCCGGTCCCGCCAACCGGTTTAACGACCCGGCCCCGGTGGAGCGGGCCGCGGCTTAGCTCCCTGCGCGTTTCGGTTTCCGGTGCTGCGGGCAGGGATCGGGGAGGGGATCACACACCCCACCTCCCCCCGGTGACAAAGTTCGGTTCAGTGGAAGTTCCGGGGTAACGGGGCTTCTCGCAGGGCGAGCGCTGGGAACGGGCGAGATGCGCCCGGCCCCGGGAGGCGGCTCCGGTGGTTTGCAGCTCCCGGCGCTGTGATCCCCGCGCTTGCACCCGAGCGTGGTTTTTGGCTGTGTCGAGCTGTCGGAAAACGCTCCCGAGCGACCCTCGGGAGCCGCCCTCCCTCCGCCCGCGCTGGGGTCGATGTCTCGGCTCCAAACCCACCCCAGCCGCGGGTTTCGGGGCTCTGCCGAGGGCTGTGCTGCGGCCCAGGGCCGCGCTGCTGAGCGGGTTCGCGAGTTTCTGGGGAGGGCAAATGGCTCTTGTTGCTCCGTAATTTCCTCAAGTCTGGACACGCCGGGGTGTTGATGGCTCCGGCTCTGCCTGCCCTGCCTGGCTGCCGCCCAGGCTTCCGCGCGCTCCCGGCGAGCCCTGGAACCTCGGCTGAGCCTTTGTTGTTGGAAGGCGGCTTCAAGGAGCCCGGCTGGGCTGGAGGAGCTCTGCGGCCAGCCCGAGGCCGGCAGCCGGTGCCCGCCGGGGCTCCCGGCCATAGGTCCAGCGGCGGGGTCACTGCTGGGCAGCATCCGGCAAGGGCAGGCGGTGCCAGCACCTGTGAGCGTGGGGTCGAGTGGGGCCCGAGTTGCTGCTTGACCCTTATTATAAGACCAGTGGTGCCCTTCCTTCCTCACCCCTGCTCCGGCGAGGCCGCGGTGTGTGGTAGCGCTGGGTCTGTGCTGGCGGAGCCCTTTGCCTTCCGTGGGTGCCCTGAGCTCTGCGCTGTGGCCATTGCTGCTGTGTTCCGTCTGCCAGGAGCATGCTCGAAACTCCTTGCTTGGCTCCTGCCCCTCACGAAGGGGGGGTAAAACAGAAGCAGGGGAGGCTGGTTGTGGCAGCCTGCCTGCCCCAGACAGTGATGTTGGAATGCTCTCATGCCCAAGGGTTGGGTATTCCCAGAGGATGCTCCTGGGAAAAGACAGTGAATGGGATAGAAAAATGAGGAGGGCACAGAAGCGGTTGCATCGGCTCACGCAGGTGGTGTTATTGCTACAGAGCCTGGGTGTGCCGGCAGCTCGCAGGCGGTTAGAGACGGGTCTGTGCCCTCCGGAGCCTTCTGCAGCAGTGGGTGCCAGAGCTGGGTGCCAGCGGTGTGAGGTGCAGCCAGGTGCTGAGAGCTGCCCCTTCTGTACCGGGGCTTGAGAGGCAGGCACGGAGCTGCAGTGGGTGATGGATTCCCTTCCCTTGCCGAGTGCTTGTGCTCCAGTAGCCTCGTTGGCACCAGCACAGCTTGGGGGGTGATGTGCTAATGAGTTGTATGTCACTGAATATATATGTGTGTATGTGTGTGTTTGTGTGTATATATATATACGTATGTGTGTGTTTGTAAGCAGGGTGGGATCATCCTAGAGACCACACGAGATCGATAAACAACTTATTTTTAGAATCAGGGTTGTCTTGTCTCTTGATCATCTCCTCCAGCTGATGTTTCCAGACCTACACGCGGGGTTTCGCCCTGAATCCCCTGGACCGTGGCTCTGAACAGGTTTCTGCAGCTGGTAGCTGGGGCCACTGGACCCTCTGAGGGGGAGGGTGAGGGTTTGAGCTCTTATTTCAGGTAAGCTTGTGGCTTTGGGAGTTGTCATGTCTCAGAGGCTGGTACTGGGGGACTGTGGCTCTCGGCTGTCCCATCAGAGCCACTGAAACCAGGTCTTTCTCTGCCAGCTGCACGGCTGGCTCTTTGCACAGAGCTCGTAACCGTGTGACTGTACCTCTGGAGGGAGTTGCTGCTTCCCATATTGTACCCACCTTCACTGGCTTGAAACCTCCCTGAGGCAGCTGCTGCCTTCTCTGGGAGAGCTGTCAGGATGTTAGTTCAGGAGGGTTTGTGGCTGCAGAGGGTGCTTCCCCTGAGCATCCTCCTCTGGAGGAACAAACAGCCCTGGGAAGGTGTGGGGTCAGGGTCTGGTCTCAGGGCCTGGTGTCCTCGCCAGGGCTTCAACCTGGGCTGCTACTTTTGCTTATTTTTAATGTTGCCCTCTGGAAAAGGGGCACATGTTGTGGCTGAACAAGCGCCTGGCTTCACCGTCAGCTCTTGCCCATGAGCAGCTCCATCCCTCCCTGCACTGGGAGGACGCGGTGGGGGAGCTGGTGCCCAGCCTCCCTCCTCCATCTTTCCCAGTCACTTCGCGGTGCTGAGCCCGAGGCACCCAGATGCCAGGGCAGGGAGGTCACAGACGGGAAGAATGGGGCATGTGTGCGCTGCTGAAAGCAGCCTTGTGCGAGGCGAGGGCTGTGGCGCCGGGAGCGGCTCATCGCAGGTCTGGGGCTGCCTTCCTGTTTTCTTACACGCAGAACCTTATGCTGGCTCTTCTGCCTGGCACCAGCCTCCCGTTCGCTGGGCATGGAGCAGGGTATGGTGCTGAGCCCCGAGCCGGCAGCTTGCCTCATTCTGGGTGGAGATGTGGGGCAGAACTGCAGGCACATGGCTGCAGTGGCACCCCTGGGGTGTGCAGTGCTTGGTGGCTTCGGTATCTGCCCTCCCCTTGTTTCTCGCCCAAGCCCAAGCCCAGCCGGCTGCAGAATAGCGTCCTTTGTGCCCCTGGACACGCTGGCCTTTCTCAGGAAATAGCCTATTGTGCTTGCTGGCATCGCCGGGCCGGGCCCTGTCATCGCCTCCTCTGGCTGCCCCCGCTCTGTCCCCCCACATGCACTGCGCAGTGGGCAGAGGAGCGGGTGCTGCCCATTGGGACCACCGCGGGGCTGGGGCTCAGAGTGCCTGCCTGTCCCTGGCCTGTGAAGTTAACGATCCGGGTTGCATGCTCTGCCCTATTGCTGGTGACCTGCCCCAGGGGGCCGGGGTGCCCCAGACCTGGCAGCCCTGCTGGGGACCTGCCTATGTGTGACCTCAGACCTCCTTGTCCTCTCTGCGTGCCCCCTTTCAGCGCCGTGGAGCTGGGCTGCCTTCCCGCAGCTTGTTCCCACGTCACCGCCTGGCCTTGGCTTCCTCCCCGAGCAAACAGCCCTGATGTGCCAACAGTGCCGGAAGGGCCGGGGACATCAGGACATCCCTCTGCTGCCCCTTTGCGCTGCTCTTCTCTTGCCTTTGGAGTCCTCCTCACAGTCAGGCTTAAGCTGTTGTCCCTCTCATGTCCCTGTCTCTGCATTCCTCCCCACAATGTCCCCTGTTCTGTGTGGGGTGCTTGTAAGGGCTGTGGCTGTCCCAAGCATCCCCCAGTGTCACATCAGTGGCTGCTGTAAGAGCCCGGAGCTGAGGAGGGGATGCTTCCCCCATTGCTTCCCCCATGACTAGGAGCATGGGAAGCCTGATGTGCTCCACAGCTCCAGGGCTGCTCCCTGCCTTGGCTAGGGCTGCCCGGGGACAGTCCAGGCGTGTTCAGGCTGTGCTGAACCACGGGAGCCTTTTAAACTGAAGTGGAAAAATCCTGTGGGATTCAGAGGGTGTTTCCCCATGAAAACAGTGTTTGTTATTTAAAGCTGCTTTGGCTGGATGTGTCCGAGTGAGGACTGTGCTTGCAGCTGCTGCAGCCTGGCCTGGCCTGGGTGTTGGCAGCCGGTTTGGTTTCCTTTCGGGCATTTCCTGCAGGATTTCCATGCTGCGGAAGGAAGAGGGTGCGGATGGGATCCGGTTCAGATGCGAGCTTCAGCCGGTGCCCTGTGACTGTGCTCTAATCAGGCAGACTGAAAGCAATGCTGGATTTGATGCTGTCACATTTGAGTGTAGAGAGAGTAACTAGCAAAGGGGGTGTTGTATGGTATATTCTTGTTGTTTGGTTTTGTGTTGGATGCTGCAGAGTTGGATGCTGCAAGTTCTCAGGTCTCAAACCTGCGTTTTGCATGTCTCGCTATCTGGGCTCTGCTTGGGAAACCTGGTAGCTTGTGAGAACTAACAGGAAACCTGCTACATCAGTGGGAAGCTGAGGCCAAATCCCTGCGATTCCTTTTGCAGCCCATGCAAGAAGCACTCCTGCAGGCCCGTGCTAGCTTGGCACACTTTGAGATGCCTGGGCTCTGCATGCCACTGCAGCGGGGTCCTGAAGCGAACGGGGCTCTGTGTAGAGCATCACTCCTGCTGTTTGTAACTGGAATTCAGGTCCAAGGGGGAAGTGGGTTAGGGTTAGGGTCTGTTTGTTTGTTCCTTGCTCTGCAGATGTGGGAGCCAGACTGCATCGGGGAATTGGCTCAGAAATTAGATTTCATTTTAATACACAAACCCAGTGTTGAGCTGGGTGACCGACAAGGAGAAAACTAACTTGAGGCAGCAGTCAGAGCCCTTCCTGAAGCGGGGCTTAAGCACAGCACAGTGAATGGAAGCTGGCTGAGGAGCTGTATGGAGTAAAGATGTGGACACGCACCCCTCTGAAGCTCAGCTGTGCAGCATCCTTCAGCAGCACGTCAGAGAGGACGTAGAATAAATGAGCTTTCTGCTTCTTCAGAGGGGCGCAGGGTGAGTTCAATGTGCCTCATGGATGGTCATCAGAACCCCACTGCATCTGACTGTGTGGCTGGGCTGGTGAAACCAAGGCAAGGTAAGGCTGTGTTGATGATGCTTGAGTGCCAGGTTGTCATCAGCATGGTTCGGAGGTTCATGCTTTGCAGCCCGCTCCTGGGCTGAGGAGAGAAACGCTCCTCCAGGCAGTTATGGGTGAGCTGAGCAAGGAAAGCAGACTGCATTGAGGAGTGATTTCAGTTGTTTAACCCAGCACCCATAAAGGTGGTGGTGGTGTGTAAAGAAGTCATTCAGCGTGCTCAGCCTCGGTCTGCTGCCTGCTCAGCTCTCAGAATAGCTGGGGAATTCGGATGAGAAGGAAGGTATGGATTTTCAGTGATGTGCAGAGAGCCGACTAGATTGGAAAAGACCTTTGAGATCATCAAGTCCAAGTGATGAATTGCTGCACAGAGGTGGCGATGGTCCAGAAACGTGCTCTGTCAGGGTCCAAAGGCTGCTGGGCAATGGGGGCAGTTGCCAAGGCAAGCCCGAGTTGGGGGCAAAGCGTGCTGGCCTGTTCTGAGCGTGTGATGAGGCAGTTTGAGGGGTGTTTTGGCCTTGAAACTGCTGCTGGTCTCAAGGTCACCCAGGGGTTTCTGCCACTGGGAGCAAGCCTTGTGCTGGCTGCGATGATGTGGTGCCCCCAGGAAGGCCCTTTTTCCCAGTCCCTGTGTGTTTTGGATGGTTGAATGCTCCAGGTGCAGAAGTGCAGGAGCTCTGGCTTGTTGCAGAGATGGGTTGGCTCAGGCCATGCATTGGCATCTCTGTTATCCCGGAGCGGGTGATGCGTTGTGGGAGCTGCTGGCGCTCTTCTGGCAGCATGTCCGGAGCTGCCTGCCCATGCCACCGCATCCTGCGCTCCTCTCCAGGGCACCAGTTGCTGCGTCTTCCCTTGGATCACTTGGCTTCAGTGTTCACATCGTGGTCTCTTCTCTGCAGGCAGCTCCCCAGTGCTGAGCAGAGTGCTCGGGGTTGTAGCACAGGGCAAGGATCCTGAGCTGCAGCAGGATGAGCCAGGCCCCACTGCGCTCACTGAGCAAGTTCCTGGCTTGTGCTGTGCATCCCGGTGTGGTCCTGGCGTGCCGGGACCTGGCGTTCGCTGCCGGTGCCTCTGCCCCTGTTGCTGGTTTTGCCTCCCAGAAATGGGCTATGGTTAGTTTCTGTTTTATGTTTTCTGCTTGGAGGTTTTTCCTAGCTCTGGGCGGCTCCAGCTCTTGCTCCCTGGTGCTGGAAGCATTCATGTGCCCCTAGGAAGGAGGAACTGGCTAGGCTGTGTCTTGCAGGAGGGTGGTAGGTGCCCAGCTGCATAACTCGGGGCCTTTTGCATGATGAGCAATGCCAGCCATAATGATCTCAATGCTTGGCATGTTCCTTCCTCTCCATGGCTGGTGGGTGGGAGATGTCCTCTGGGATCTCTGCTGGCCTTGTGACCGTGGCTGAGGTTCTCCTGAGCCCCTGTTTTTCTGTGCTTCACCTTTCAGGCTTGCTTTCCTTCTGGGAAATGTGTCTCTCACTGGTGAGGGCTGGGTCCTCTCCCAGGGACAGGCTCCTCTTCTTTATCCTCTCTGGGCTCCTCTTTATCCTCTCCTCAGTCCCTGATTCCAGACCTGATGCTTCCTGGTCTCCCTTGTAATTGCGGTCCTTCCCTCCCCATCCTGGAGCATCCTCCTGGGCTCAGTGCATGGGCTGCTGGTGTGCCAGCTCTGGGGAACTTGATTTCTGAGGTCGGTATTGCACCAGTGTGATTTTGTTATGCTTTGGAAGGAGGGAGCCCAGCTTCCTCTGGTTGTCCTCAGAGGATGGTTTTTTGGGTGCTGGCTACCGTCACCTTCCTGGCCCCGTGGGTGACACGTTGGCCTTTTTTTGACATGAAATATTTCAGCTTGTGTGCATCCCTTTTATCTGATTCCTGATAGAGGACCTTTAGCAGGCTTCATCTCGTGAATAATCATCAAGCAGCGCTGTCACCCTGCCTCTAGGGAGGTGATTCGGGCCAGGCTGCTGTGTCAGTGGTGCCTGAGTGATTTGTGTCACCCATCAGGATGCCACGGGGCTGCTGTCCCCTCAACGTGCAGGATGCCACGGTGATGGCCACAGGAGGGGATGCAGCTCCCAGTGGCCCCCCTGTGTGTGGGGGTGCAGGGAGGGTGTCTGGGCTTCTCTGTGTTGCTAGGGAAGCTGCTCAACGCTGGGCTGAGAAAGAGCATGATGTGTGTGGGCATAGAACCACAGAGTCACGGCCTGGTTTGGGTTGGAAGGGGCCTTAAGAGCATCTCGTTCCAACTCCCTGCCGTTGGCAGGGATGCCTCCCACTAGACCAGGTTGCTCCAAGTCCTGTCCAAGGCACGCTAAAGCCATGCCAGGTTGGCTGGATTTATATATAATATATATATGACCTTTTTAAACCACTGTCACTCCTGCCTATACCTTCTTAAGCCTCTGAGCACTTGTACGGTCCCTGCGTGTCCCGCAAAGCGCTCTGCTGTAGCATCCGTGGGATGTGCCTGCATCCACTGCTTTTACCAGCCATGAGCTTTGCCACCCGGCTCCCCGCAGGGATCGAATGCTCTCGGAGGCAAAGGTGCCTGAACCCGTCTCCAGCGGGACTCTCGGGGGTCTGTGATTATTACAAAAGCACTCTACGGAGCGTTTTCCTTTCTTTCAGATCATTAAAGAACACTTCAGAGTTAACTAGCGGGTATTGTGTGTGCTGCCTATTGTCGCTAAAAGCCGTGCGCTGCCTCCCTCCGGCAGCCCTCCGGCAGGGGGGATCGGGATGGCAGGAGGAAACTACCTTTGTAGTTAACTGTTTCATCTCGTGATCACATATGAGGAGACTGCAAGGGGCCGAAGGGGGACCTGCAGCCCCTGCGCGCCGGGAGCGTGGCCCGGTGTCCCCTTGGAGCCGGGAGGAGGGCTGCAGGTGATGCTCCATAGAGGAGGAGTGCTGCGGGTGATGCTCCATAGAGGAGTGCTGCGGGTGATGCTCCACAGCGGAGCTGCGGTGCTGGGGAGCACAGGCTGCTGCTGGGGACCCGGCTCATGGACTCGGCCGGGAGCGGTCGCGATCCTTCAGGAGGCAGGGTGGGATTGTGCCCTGGGATACAGCTTGTGCAGGGCTTTGGAGCGGCAGGTTCCAGGGGTATGCCCTGGTCTTTCAAACATCCTCAGCCCATGGGTGACCTGGTGAGCTGCGTGTTTCCGATGCGGTGGTGTGCTCAGGACCTGCCTGTTTTCCTGGTGATTAATCCCCCCCCTGGCACGAGCCATGGCATGTGGTGGCCGATGTCCTGCAGATAGCCTGGCTTCGGTAAGAAACCACCTCCTGGGTGGCAGGAGTGAGCGCCCAGAGGATGCCAGGTGTTGCGTGGCTGGAGGAGCATCCTGTGCTGTGCCACACAGAGCACGAGGGGCCACTGCTGTGAGTGTTTGGTGGCATCCAGAGCAGAGGGGGGACACGGGGCAGCATGGGCTGGTGGCTCTGCTGCAGCGGTCCCCTCTGTGTGGTGGAGCCTCCTCGCTGCAGAGCACCAGCTTCTTTGCATGGGTATTGATTGCCTTGTCATGGTGCTCTGAGAATGCCCCGGGTGCTCGGGGCAGCACCAAGGGCTCCTGTGAGCGTCTCAAACACGTTGCTGCTGCTCGAGCGGGTTGTGCTGTGCCCATGCACCCCTGCCCTGTAGCACTGAGCCATTCCCGCTGCATGGGCCTCATCCCACCTGCATGCGGTGTCGAAGTGCAAGGACCGGCCCCCAGGCTCCAAGCGCGGCCGTGAAGCGGCACAAACACGACTGCAGAATAACCTCGGAGATAGGTGGAACCGGCTGGGAAAAGCTGAGTGGGTTGAATCGGTGCTTTATTTCCTTTTTGTGACTGGAAGTGTAAAAGTGCTTGTGTGCGGGAGCGATTGAGAGCTGGAGAGCCCTCTCCAAAGGGATGCTAATAGTTGCCAGTCACCTCGGGACCGCAGGAGCATTTAGTTTGAAAGGCTTCAAACGACCTGTTTAACGAGGTCAGCGCTGATGTCTCATTCTGCAGCTCTGGGAGGAGGATGTGGGAATCTGGCTGGCTTACAGAGCCCTCCCGAGGGACCAGTGCAGGAAGACAGCTAAAAAACTTGCCATGGTTTGAAAACAAGCCTCGGTTTGTCCCTCTCCAAAATGAAGAGGAGGCAACTGTAGTGGGGTCTGCAACGCGATGTACCCTCCCTCCTGGAGCCCTGCAGCAGCATGGGAGCTTCCTGCGGGTTTGGTTTGGCTGGTCTGGCACTGCATTGGCACGGCACTGGTACCGTATTGCTGGCTGTACTGTGCTGGGAGCGAAGCAGGCGTGGAACATGGGTGCAAACTCCAACTCCAAACCTTCTGCCCTGGGACCCTCGGTATCTGGGTGCCCTGGCATGAGCCCAGCTGGGAAGATGCTGGGAAAAATGCGTGTCCAAACCACACACACTAGCCTCCTGTTGCAATGGGAAGCCTACAGCAGTGAAGCCCTGGGCTGATCCGGGTGCTCTGGTGTTGTGTGGCTTTCCTCCTGTTCAATAGCTTGTGTCTCACCAAGGGCCATGGACCAAGCTAGACCATTCTGGGTGCCTCTTCCTGAACATGGCAGGGGGAGGAGGGTGGTGTAGGCTGAAATATCTGCAACCTGCATTGTTTCTGCACTGGGGATTCATGCCAATTATTCCCCATTGTCTTCAGTTCCCGCAGGAAGCCTTGTTTATCCTACCCCTTCCCAGGAATGCAGCCTCCAGGAGCCTGTGCAGATATATTTAACCTTGCACAAAGCAGCACAATAGCCTTTGAATTCCCGACCCTGTGGCATCCGTTGGAAGCACTGCATTTGGTGGGTCTGGGATTTGGAGGCTGGAGCTGGGGCAGCCCAGTGAGGCTTTGGGCTGACTGGAGGCCCAGCCTCCAGTGAGCAGCACGTGGGATCAGGATTGCTCCTACCAGGTGGGAATGGCCCTTTTTCTGCCGGCAGCACCTGAGCAACGAAGTGGGACTGAGGCACCATGGCGGGAGGGTCCATGGGCTCGAGGAGCGGCAGCAGCACGTGCCTGGAGATGCTGTAACCCTCAGCAGGGTGAGATGCTGGTGGGAACCTCAGTCCGAGCTGCAGCTCCTGGCCCTTCAGAGGC
The DNA here is from genome assembly GCF_033783945.1 of Neopsephotus bourkii. Taxonomy (NCBI): domain Eukaryota; kingdom Metazoa; phylum Chordata; class Aves; order Psittaciformes; family Psittacidae; genus Neopsephotus; species Neopsephotus bourkii. The sequence continues at coordinate 348,527 of NW_026901945.1, forward strand.
CGTGCCCTGCTCCAGCCTTCTCCCTGCCCTGCTGCTGCCTGGTGCACTCTGATGCGGAGCAGGGGCCCCAAGCACTGGGCTGGCACCGCCAGCTTGGTGCCTTCACGGGGACAGGGCTGCACTGTGCAGAAGCCCCTCTTTGGATGGGGATCTGTCTTGGTCCAGTAAACACCTCTTCACCATCAGCATGAGGGTCCTTGGGGAGCACTGGGGAGGAGTTGGCTCCTCACTGTGCCATGCTTGCATCACAGCAGCAGCACCAGTGCCTTCCCAGGTTTGGGTCTGTGTCTTCTCATGGCTCTTTCCCACAACGGACTTTGCCATGAGCCCAGCCTTGTCATCACTATGGTCGATTTTTCAGCACCTTCTCAGCCCAGCTCACTTTTGGGGAGCAGAGTTGTTTGTTGTCCTGCAGTGAGACTTGGTGGTTCAGTAGAAAACACTGAAGTGCTGATAGCTCGGTCCCCAGAAGATGATCATCCCCAGTACAGCCCCAGGGCTGTGAGCGCTGAGTGGGTGCTGCTTCTCCAGCCTCCAGAGAGGCTGAGGGGTCCTCCCTTGGAATGTGCTTCTCCTTGGCCACCCTGCCCCTCCAGGAACATGGGGGGTGTACCCCAGTGTCCCAGCCACCTTGCCTTGCTTCTGGCTTAGTGAAGGAGCTGAGCTGTCATGGTGGGTGCAGGTAGGAAGTGGGGTGGGGGCTCCTCTCTCTCTCTAGCTCGTGGCTGTGGGACTTGGCAGTGCCCAGTTGGGTCTCTGCCAGCAGCAGCAGTCTGCAGGGCTGGATGTGTCTCTGTGCATCATCCACTGGGGGGATAAGAGCCAGGACTTGCTCATCAGCCTCACGAGACAAGGAAAGGTTGTTCTGAAGCACCAGCTGCTGCCGTGCTGCACTTGCGGCCGTGCCCTCCCCTCGTCCTTGCAGGGCCAGGGGCTCTGGCTGTTGCAGGGATGATGCCAGGCTGGAGCCGCATTGCAGCCGCGGCTGAGGAAGAGGGGAAGGACACGGAGGTGCCGGTGCGCTTGTGGAAGGCTTGGATCAAAAGGCTGCTGTGATGTGTGCTGGGGAGCTGCCGGTGCCGTGTCCCTGACAGCAGCGAGGACGAGCAGGTGGCGGGGGCAGCAGTGACGGCCGGAGAGGTGCGGGAGAGAGATGGTGAGACCTGGAGCAGTGGGTCAGCAGGGAGGGGACGGGGGCCTGGGGGCTGCTGGGGAGCGGTGCCCGCTCCAGCTCGGTGCTGAGCCAGGGCCCCAGCTGCTGCTCAGTGCCCGGGCTGGAAGCGGCTCGCTCCATCTGTGCTGGCCCGGGGAGTGTGGAGCTGATCCCAGCGCTGCTGCACCCCCAGAACCATGCACCTGGGGGTGTCCCTGGCTCTGGCACCGGGGTGGCTGCGGAGCTGTGGTGGCAGCGGGACAGGGGTTGGGTTTTGGCAGCTCCAGGCAGAAGCATGCAGCTGAGGAGGCTCAGATGGATGGACCTGGTGCAAGGAGGTGGCTGTGATGGGCTGTTGCCTGTTTGGGGTGAGCCTGGCTGCTGCAGTCCCTGGTTCTACTGACTGCTGGAGTGTGGAGAGCTCTAGGGAGCCGCAGCATTCGATGGGAATCAAACCCAACCGTGCTGCGAGTCAGAGGGGGACAGAGATGCCCTGCGCTGCCCAGTGTCCTGCCCACTCCAGGCCACTGCAGGAGGAGGCAGGGGAAGGTTTCCATGCCACATCTGTGGGAACTGACCCGTAAGGCTCATGGAGGAGAGGGTACCTGATGTGTCCCACTGCAGTGTGGGGTTTCTTTAGCCTACTCTGGCTGCTGAGCATCCACACCGCGTGGTTCTGCAGGAGCTGGTGAGCAAGGCACAGGAAATCTGTGGTCTTCTTCTCATGTCAGACTTCAAACACATGGTGGGCACGTGCTGTCCTGAGGCCTCGTGGGAGCACTCAGGGAGCTGCTGAGGTGGGCACAAAGGTGAAACCTTTGCTTCAACCAGGACATAATAGGAGAAAAGGAGATGGTCTTCATTTGGTGCCTGCCTCTCGTGTCTTCGAGGTAGATGAGGTCTCTCCCTGGTGGAGGCATCATGGGCTGTGGTTGGAGCATCCTTGTCCCCTGCAGGTTCTCTGGGACAACAAGCTCCTTGGAGCAGCTCCTGCTCTCCAGTGAGCTCCTCCAGAACGGAGCAGCGCTGGGCTCATGCTGAAGGCTTTGCCTCACGGGTGAAGCATTGGCTCCCTCTGTGGGGGCTGTCCTGGGCGCTGCTGGCCTTGGGGTGCTTCCAAGATCCCCACAAAATCCACAGAATGTGCTGGCGCCTGGGACCAACACCAGCATTATTACACTGTGATGCTTGTGTTCCTGTGCAGTCCTGACCAGCCACCACAAAGAACCTTTGTGCTTCCTCCCTCGCCACAGTTACCAGCAAATCAGCCACCAATTGTTTAACCTTTGGCCAAAATGTTGTCTAACTTTTGGCTCTCCTGTTCTCACCGTTCCTCCCTGTGTTGTGCTTTGTGGATCTTCAGTTCACACGGGGGGAATCAGAGGTGGCTGCAGATTCATGCTGTGGCCAAAACGAGCAGTGTAATCAATGGATGTCTGCATGGCTGCAGAAGTGCCATTGGCCATTTGAACCATGGGAGAGGCTCAGGTCCGGCACTGGCGGGAGGGGAAGGATGGCAGGGGAAGGTGCTGGGTTCTGATGATGGCTTTGGGGCCCCTGCTGGGGACAGGGCTGCTTGTGCATGTAGAGGATAATGGTGACGGATGCTGGGGGCTCCTGGAGCTCCTTGACAAATGGAGAGGTGTTGTTGGGATGAAGAGGGAGAGAAGTGAGGTGGAAAATGTAGCACCCCAAAGCAGAGCAGCTTGAGCTGCAGCCCGAGTGCTGCCATCACTGCTGCTGCTGCAGAGGGGACAGCAGCAGTGGCCGGATGGACGTGCTGGACCAGTGATGTGCCATAGCTTGGTCTGTGCTTGTGTGTTGGTTGCCAAGGCTTGTGCAGGGTTTGCATAGTGGGAATAGCCCCCTCTTAGGACTGGGTAGGGAAGAACCCCAACCAAAGCCAGTTGTGCAAGCTGCAAGGACAGATGTGCTTAGGGGATACCCCATGGTGTGGGGCCCTCCCCAGCCCTGGGAGCCCTGCTCCGACACTGGACCCTGACGGGAGCTCAGGAGGGGGATGAGGTGGTGAAGCGGAACAGTTCCATCCCCTCAGTGAGGACAGTGAAGATGGAATTCCAGGGACAGGGGGGATAAGGCACTGTGCAAATGGAGACATGAACCAGCAGCAGCTCCTTGGCGCCAGTGGGCTCCAGCCAGCTCTTCTGGAGCGGGTTCAGCGACGGAGACAGCAGAAAGTAATCTCTCATTAAAAGCTGTTGCTGCTTCATGGGAGCGCAGCTCTTGTGCTCTGCCCTTCGTTTAGAGAGGTACAAGAGCTGAGGGAGCTGCAGAGCAGCCAGCTTTATTTTAGCACCCAGCAAATTGGCTGGGAAAATGCTTAAGCTGGTGTGGAGATGCCTGTGCTCCAGAGTGATGGATTAAGAACAGCAGCGCGTGGCGGCTGCACAGGAAATCCAGTTTAATCGGCGTTGGGTTTTCCTGCTTTTTCAGGATTGTGATAAGGTGTTTGGGAGGGCAGCTGGGACCTGAATTATCAGATTTCTTCAGGCAGCCTCAGACAGATGCCCAAGTTATGGGGAAGCTGTAGAGGCAGGAGCTGCGGGAGGAAAGGCCAAGCTCCGGGGGGGGCTTTCAGCTTTCCTGGCTGGAATTGGGTGACTCTTGGTGTGAACTGGCTGGAGGAGCCTGATTGAGCTCCCCGTGTGCTCCTTCCTCAGACAAGAAGCTGGTGCTGGTGCTAATCACACGCTTGGGGCTGTTTGTCCTCATGGGACCTCTGTTCCCTGGGGGCAGCCCGGTGCCAAGGGCAGGGTTAGGGCAGGTCGTTGGCAGGCTGCAGGTATGTGGGGCTGGGGGTGAAGGGCAGCCCCTCTGCCCCCCCCCACTGGAGGATCCTGCTTGCCCAGGATGGGGGCTCCGGGGCTGGGCTGTGGCTGCCGGATGAGGGTTTCATTGCTCCCGAGCAGGGATCCGGTGCTGAGCTGGTTCTCCTGAGGCCAGCAGCGAGCACGCAGACAACTGCTGCCCAGATCTGCTGTCCTGCTGTCGGGAGCCAGTTAAGGAAAGGGTTGCCATATTTGATTACATGTGAGTCTAACGTGCGGGTGGAGCAGCACCGCGGCTGCTCCCAGCCTCGCTCTTGGCTCAGCAGTGCTGCAGCCTTTCTGGGGAAACACAAACACAACAAGGGGGGGGGGGGGAAGAAAGAAGAAGGAATCACACTTGCATGGAGAGCATCAGCCTGCAGCATCAGCCGGTGCCTGATGGGTCCGGAGCAGAGCTGTTTGCCCTGTGGGGCTCTGACAGGTTTTGCTGCAAGAGAGAGCAGGAGGAATTTGAGGTGAACACACAAACCCTGGTAGGAGCAGGGGCTGGCAGAGGTCACAAGGGGTTGCTGCAGCAGAAGACCGGTGGGTGGGTGGATGGATGGATGGATGGGCATTGTTGGGTTTTATATGCCCTGTAACACTTCAAGGCAGTGGGAGCTGTGTTGTCCACCTCTGCAGAGGCTGGTGCTTTGCTGTGCGCAAGGTGCACTGACCTGTCACCATGAAATGGTAGCAAAGCCAGATGGATCTGGGACCAGGGGTTTAGCATCATAAGTGCATTTTTACACTCCCTCTATGCTAATGCATGCAGAGCACTGAGAATCACATTCTCAATAAAGCTATCCCGTGTCTGGCATTGGGGGGAGCTGGGTGCTCCTTGGGCTGTGCTGTGGGCAGGGGCAGGAGGACCCACCTCAAGACATAGTTATAGCCAAGCTCAGGAATTGAAATCATGGCTGTTGGTTTTAAACACAGATACAATGAGTTGCACTGATTTTAGGTATCTGAACTCCATGGCATGGGGCTTGCATGGGGTGGGTGGGTGAGCAGCAGCATCTGGCACCAGAGGCTGTAGGGAGACCACAAGGAGAAGGAGGAATTTTGGGCTGCCTGAAGGTGGTCAGAGGCATCAGGGGGAATTTTGGGCTGGCTGACCCTGTCCCTAGGTGATGTGCACCGGAATGTCTCTTCCCAGGTAGTCAGGATGATGATGTGAGCAGCATCCCCTCCTGCTGGTCTTCTCTCCTTTTCCTGGTGGTGAACCTCTGCATCGCTGATGATGCACCTCTGAGCTTGAGGTAGCAATGAAGCACGTTTGGCTTTGATCTTGTAAAAGCAGTAACTGGGGAGAGGCAGTAAGAGAACCTTTGTATTGAATGACCCTTGGCAGGGCTTGCTAAGGATGCCCCATGCGGCCCTGGAGTTCCCCGCACTTGTGCTGCTCCCAGCCTGCATGTGGGATTCAGAGCCTCTCAAGTGAACTGTGACTGTGGCTTTGCCTGTGGGCTGAGAGGTGAGAGTGGGGAGGCACGGAGCAGCACATGGGGTGGTGTGTGTGACACCCATGGGGAGGTGTGTGACACCCATGGGGAGGTGTGTGACACCAGTGGGTCTGTGTCTGTTTGACACCCATGGGGAAGTGTGTGTGACACCCATAGGGATGTGTGCGTGACACCCATAGGGATGTGTGTGTGACACCCACGGGGAGGTGTGTGACACCAGTGGGTCTGTGTGTGTTTGACACCTGTGGATCTGTGTGTGTGACACCCATGGGGAGGTGTGTGACACCTGTGGGTCTGTGTAGGGAGGGCAGGTCACAGTGATGCAGACCTCCAGCAGCACGGTGCCTGCTGGCAACCGCATAAAGCTGGTCATTGCTGCCGTTGTGCCGAGCTCAGGCACGCTGTGGGTGCACTGGAGGGATCCTGCTTGTCTCCGTGTGTTGTGCAGTGGGAGAGATCCCGCTCCAGTGTTCCCAGAGCAGAATCTGGGTTTGTAACATCAGTGCTGTGTTAAACCGCCGGTGCTCGCTGTCACAGCCCTGCCCGGCTGCTGGGGATGTGGCCAGGGCAGCCGGATCTGTGGGCACAAGCAGCATGCAGGGCTGTTTGTAACCCGTGTTAATGTTTTATAGTGCTTGTGCTGAGGGAGTTGATGACTCTGGAGCGAGCAGATTTTAATCTAATCAGCTATTCCTCGTGCCACGCCAATCCCGGACATCAAAGGGAACATCAAAGTGGGAGGCATGAAAGGCTTCAGCGGCAGCATCGGCTGTGTCGCCCAGGTGCAGGAGCCGCTGCTCCAGCCGCTGGTGAGGCTCTGCTCAGCTGCGTCACATCTGAACGGTGCTGTCCCAGGAAGGAAAACAGGGTTCCCGCAGGAGGGGCCCTGGGGAGCGAGGCAGAAGCCTGGTTACACGCTTTGCATCCGTTTGTGGCCCTGGAAGCAGCAGAGCCGGGTGGGAGTGCATGGGAGTGCTTCGTGGGGACAGCCCTGGAGAGGAGCAGCAGTGCTTAAGGTTTAAAGCACAAGCAGCAGGAGGAAGTGTGCGCGGGCTGCCCAGTGCTGCGGTGGTGATGGGGGGACATGGATGTGCTGCGGGAGCTCCTGGTCCCACAGTGGGGCAGGGATGGCTGCTGCAGCCAGTGCAGGTGGGACCACGGCCGGATGCGATCCCTCCTGCCACATTCCCATTGCTGAGATGGGCTCTGAGGCTTGGGAAAGGCACCAGGGGCTGCGGAGAGGAAGCTCTTGGGAGCCTTCACGCTCTGCAGCTTCTGTGGATGCAGCTGATCTTCACTGTGTCTCTTGGGGGAAGGTGGGGAGAGAAAAATGTGTATCTACATAAATATGTGCAAGGCTCACTCAGGCAGGCCCTGATAAGGCTGCTGCAGCATCACCATATCTAATATCCAATTGCTTAATTTTATAAGCCTCTCGAGCTGGCGCAGGGAAGAGCTCAAGATCTCCTCCAGGCACTGGTGAATCCCATGCCAGGCGGATGGGAGGAGAGGCTGTGATAGGCAGGGCGGGCACGGGCAGGTCCCGGCAGGGCACCCCAGGGATGCACCGATCCCAGGCGCTGGCACGAACCGGCACTGGGCAGGGTTGGCCAGTCCCTGCCATGCTGGGATTGCTGCTGGCACCGTGTACTGGTGAGGCTGGAACCAGCCCTGGAGCATGTGTGGGCATCGCTCAAGGCCCTGGAGCTGCTTGACAGGAGGAGCTGGATCACAGGATACCTGCCAGTGGTGGGACCCACTGATCCTGCCATGGGCTGCAGAGGGGCTGTCGATGTGTGCCCCTGTGCCCACTGCAGCCGGGATGGGAAGGGAGCTCAGTGCCTGCTGGGTGCATGGAGGGGACAGTGCTTGGGAGCACGTGGGGACAAGGGCCAGCTCTCAGGGTGCTGCAAACCAGAGCTTGGGAGCAGCGTGACAGCGGGTCCGGTGACTGCAGGGAGCCCGTTTCCAGCCTCAAGCAGAGGGAGTGATCTGGAACAGGAGCATGTTTGCCTCCCGCTGGAATTGGTTCCGGCATCCCTGGCTGTCGCTGAGGTGCAGCAGAGGACAGTGGAGGTGGGACTCCGCGGGCTGTAATTTCCCTGCTCCTTCTTCCGTGCCCTGCTCCAGCAGGCGGCACAGCGCGGGGGGACAGTGCGTTGGAGCTCCCTTCCTGCTTTGCTCAGTTCCCAGGACACAGTTCACGTTTCTCCCTCCACCAGAAGGAGATGGAACCATGTGGCTGCTGGAGGGGACAGCCGGAGCTGTATCTTTGCCGTGCAGCGTAGCCTTTCCATTCCACACAGAAGCCAGCACGCTCCCCCCGCTCCTGCCTCGTGCTTGAGAGAAGAAACAAGAAATCATGTGGTTTCTGCTGGGTTTGGCTTCAGCCTCGCTCTCCAAATCCTCTTCTCGGCTGGGCTGCAGGGTGATGGGAGCAGCTTCCCACTGCCCCTTGCCCTGAGCATCTCTCCTGCCCTGCAGCACCCCTGGGTGCTGCTCTGAGCCAGCGGCTTGGCTCGGGTGGGTGGTACCACAGCTTGTCACCACGGCAGTGGGCTCGTGTGAGTCTGGCTGGGCTGTGTGACAGCATCGGGGTGCTTCAGAGGTGATACGTCCAATGTCCCCTGGCTGGCTGTTTCTGCCCTGGAGAGCCTCTGTCTGATACCTTTGCTCTTGTCTCTGCAGGTACCAGCCCACCTTCCCTGGTTTTTGATGCTGAACCCGGATCGTTTTAACTAAAGATGGAAACACTGGAGTCAGAATTGACCTGCCCAATCTGCCTGGAGTTGTTTGAGGACCCCCTCTTGCTGCCGTGCGCCCACAGCCTCTGCTTCAGCTGCGCCCACCGCATCTTGGTGTCCAGCTGCTCTTCCAGTGAGTCCATCGAACCCCTCTCTGCCTTCCAGTGCCCCACGTGCCGCTATGTCATCTCCCTCAACCACCGGGGCCTGGAGGGCCTCAAGAGGAATGTGACCCTGCAGAACATCATCGACCGCTTCCAGAAGGCATCCCTGAGCGGGCCCAACTCCCCCAGCGAGAGCCGCCGCGAGCGGACGTACCACAGCAGCCCAAGCATGTCGGTGGCCAGCGAGAGGATCGCCTGCCAGTTCTGCGAGCAGGACCCGCCACGGGACGCGGTGAAGACCTGCATCACCTGCGAGGTGTCCTACTGCGACCGCTGCCTGCGCGCCACGCACCCCAACAAGAAGCCCTTCACCAGCCACCGGCTGGTGGAGCCCGTGCCCGACGCCCACTTCCGAGGGCTCACGTGCCTGGAGCACGAGAATGAGAAGGTGAACATGTACTGTGTCGCTGACGACCAGCTCATCTGTGCCTTATGCAAACTGGTGGGGCGCCACCGGGACCACCAAGTGGCATCCCTCAGTGATCGCTTCGAGAAGCTGAAGGTAAGTGCCTGGCGAGGCGTCCTGGGGCTGCTGGTGGCTGCGGATGGTGCTTGGAGCAGGGGCTGGCGCCAGCAGCACCAGCACCTCTTGCTCACGGCAAACAGCTGGAGATGCGCAGGGTGCAGCTCATGGGCTCCTCCAGGACCATAGTACTGGGAGGCTGAGCTGGGTCTCATTTGCGCAGTCAGAGCAAAGGCTTTGCTGTTTTGTTTTCCTCCCAGTGCGTGTGTGCCGAGCCGTGGCCCCGGCCCTTCTCCCCAGTGTCACCGGTGCCCTGCGGCTTTGCCCTGTCCTGGGAGGGCTGAGGTGTAGAGGGGTGGCATGGGGGACCCACCATCGTGGTCCCCTCAGGCTGCTGTGCTCAGGCTGTGCCTGTGCAGCCTTCCCAAAGGATGGGAGCAGGATGTGGGCATTTCCTTCAGGCTGCTGTGTGGGGGAACCCTTCTGCTTTAGCCATGCCTGAAGATCGCTGTGCCCTGAGGAGTGCTCTGGAGGGCACTTCTGTGCCCTCCTCAAGCAGATTGTCCAAGCTGCTCCACTGTGTGAGGAGAGGCTGGGCACCAGGAGCCCTGGGGTTGGATGGGCTGGGAGCAGCCCTGCATTGGAGGACTTGGGGGTGCTGGTGTGAGGAGAACAGGACAGCAGCAGCCACACATGCTCATGGGAGACTGGTGGGGATTTGGGACTGCTGAGGATCCCCGTTGTCCCATTGCCTTTGCCTCCTTTCCACCTGTTTCCTGCCAGGAGCAGTGCTCCCATCGCACAATGATCCATTGCAGGAGCCTGTTCTCCACTACAGCCCTGATTTCCTCCCGGCTGGAGTGGCAGACACAGGCAGTGGTCCTGCCCCTCCGCTTGCAGCACATATTGATCCAGGCGGAATGGCTGTTCTGCTGCTCCTCAGGTAGGAGAGAGCAAACTCTCAGGGATCCCTCCGGAGTACTCAACTTCATTCGTATGCCGTGCCTGTGCTGAACGTGTTGCGAACCTGGGTGGGTGAGGTTTGACCTATATACAGGTAGAAATCCCTCTCCACCCCCCGTGCGTTCACATGAGTCTGCAGGATGCTTTTCATTCTCTTTTCATTTGATAGTAAGAAAACACGTAGCTGGTCCCGTGCAGCGCCAGGCTGGTGTGACCACCACTGTGGTAGCAATCCTATCCCTGTTATAACCCTGCTCATGTGCTTCCAGCCGCTGCTTCCTTGGTCCTTTCTCCCCTGATGTTCTGGGCTCGTTCCGACCCAAAAATCTTTTCCTGGCTCTTTGTCTTGGTAATGTTTTCAGCAAAATCGAGCTGTTTGCTCCTGTGGGCTTTATGGGCAGAAGCAATTCTTCTGTCCCTGTAGCCAAAATACAGAACTCTCTAGTTTCCTATGTGCAGACCAGATTGTTTCATCACAAAGCGATGCCTGGACAGAAACCCTCCACAGTGCCCAGCTTCCCGCTGGTTCCACTCCTGCCCTTCTCCAGACCCCCAAGCCTGACAGCCTGAGGTGGGAGGATGGTTGGTGCTGTGGGATGCTCCGGGCTTTGTTCCCACCTGTGTGGGATCTGTGTCCCGGTGGGGCTGCCCCATGGCATGGGGGCTGGCGTGTGCCGGCGGAGGAGCCTGTGCTGGTTGGTATTTGCTGTCAGGCCTCGCCTTTGCAAGCTCCTCGCCGCGCTTCCCGGTGCACGTAGCCGCGCCAGCAGCCCCATCCCTAGTCCAGGACATTCTTTTTCCATGAGGAAATGTCTCAATTAGCAAATTGGGAACCTTAGAGAGAAACGAGCGAGGATGTTTGTGCGCAGCAAAACCTGAACCCTTTCAGTCCGTTCCCCCTGAGCCGCCTGTGTCAGCCAGCCAGGCAGAGCCAACAGGAAACACAGACCTCTGCCAGCCCCAAGTGTGGCCGCAGCCAGCCCGGTTCTGCGGGGTGCCAGAATCCTGCGTTTGTCCCTTTTGAAATAACAGCCTTAAAAGCGGTTTTGGCCATGAAGGGAGCTCTCTGCATGCAGCTTTCTTCCGGTGCTGTCAACCCGGGCTGGGAGGAGGGAGCGGGTGGCTGTGGTGCCTTGGGTCTGCAGGGATTGCTTCCTCCTGGTCCTGGCTGCTCCATAGGGACGCTGGTTATGTGTCTGTATGTAACCCCTGCCTCCAGCTGCGTGCCCATCGGGCATGCTCTGGGCTGCTCTTTTCCTACTGCTCTCCCCCAGCTGCAGCACTTGCACGGGATCAATGCCGAGCTCTACCAGCAGAATCAATATTTGCATTAGTGCTTTGTGTTGTCTTCCTTGTGCAGCCTCAGCCTGTAGCTCTGGCCACAGACCTGGCAGCAGTGAAATCCTTGCAAGCGCCTGACATACTTGAGGGTGGTGGGATGCTGCTGCCGGGAACCGCAGCGAATGGAGCCGGTGCTGCCCCACGGCTCTGCACCTCCCTCCTGCCTCTGAGCTGGTGGTGGTGGACCTGCTGTTGATGCTGTTAGTGGAGTAGCTCCTGAGCAGCTGTGCTGTGCTGTGCTGTGCTGTGCTGTGCTGTACTGGGGCCATGAGCCCTGGGCTGCAACTGCTCTTCAGCTCCAGCTTTGATCCCATAGCTCAAGGGAGCTGGAAACACCTTTCAGTCTGGAGGTTTTGATGGAAAATTGGGTTTTGAAGCAAACAACTTCTTCCTGTCAAATGGCTGTGCTTCCCATGACTATCTGTTGGGAAATTCCACCCCGTCCCCCCCCCCAATTAAGGAGAGCTAAACCCCTTGTGTCTAAACCATAAACCATCTCCCAGTGCTCCCCGTCCCCTCTGAGCTGGTTTTCCATCAGACACCCCCAGTGTGTGCCTGTGGCCTGCTTTTCCCACAGAGGCTGTGCAGCAATCTGCCTGTCGCACATTACACACCTCAAGGTGCTTTGGGAGCCATCTCTAATCCCTTCAGCATGTTATGGCTTTTTATTTTGTGCGTTGTCAACTCCGCTTGTTTCTGTTGTAAAGAAGCAAGTGGTTTTCCTGGCCTGTGGTGAATCCAAGTTGTGAATGGGGCTGAGGCTTGGGACCTCCCCGCAGGTGTCACATCTTGCCCGTTCCCTTGGGATAAAGGAGTTCTGGCTGGGGTTATGCTGCTGTTCACCAGCATGTAACTCTGCACATGCAGCCCCTCCACAAAGCAGCTCCATTGCCGTGCTCTCCACCTCGGACATCAGCCCACCAGCTCCAGCAGCTGCTGGCAGGAATGCTGCAGGCACCAAGGATGCTGACGGTGCAGAGGAGCCGCAGTTGTTTCCAACCCCGGCCATCCAACACTTGGGTTTGCTGTGGCGAAAACATCCCCATCTTTTGAAGGCAGACAGGGAGGGCCTTCCCGCTTCCACCTCCTTTGCTGGGACTTGCAGCCCTGGCGCTTGAGATGAGAGATGTGAATTTGAGGGACCATGTGGGATGCCGGGGGGGCGGGCTGGAGGTCGAAGCACCAGCATCATGGATCCCTGGGAAGGCTCCTCACCAAGGGCTGTCAGCTACACGAGGGAACATATATAAAGGGGGAGTGTCACGAGGATGGAGCCAGGCTCTTCTCAGTGGCAAACAATGATAGGACAAGGGGCAATGGGTACAAACTGGAACACAAGAGGTTCCACTTAAACTTGAGAAGAAACTTCTCAGTGAGGGTGACGGAACACTGGAACAGGCTGCCCAGGGAGGTTGTGGAATCTCCTTCTTTGGAGACATTCAAAACCCGCCTGGACACGTTCCTGTGTAACCTTATCTAGGTGTTCCTGCTCCGGCAGGGGGATTGGACTAGATGATCTTCTGAGGTCCCTTCCAATCTCTAGCATACTGTGATACTGTGATACTGTGAACAGCTCTTTGGGTAGGAAAGTGCTTCGTGACAGAGGGGCTGTTCCCCAGAGCTGCTGCTGCGTGAGCCTGGCTGGGGGTGCTCAAAGTGCACCAGGATTTTGGTGCTTGTTCTCCTTCCCAGTGTCTTCGGGAAGGGTTGGGATGTTTAGCTCAATTGGTGGCAACGAACGTCTGTCGGCTGGGTTCACAGGCTGAAATCCACATTAAAGATCAAATTAAAAACGTATGGAGATTAAAAGCACAACTAATGGCTTGACCTAGATAAAGCGTGCGCGGGGACACGGTGCTCTGTGTGCTGGTCGCTGCAGTTGTAAATGCAGATGCTGGAAGCTCAGAGCTCTCTGAGCACTGCCCTGGCCCTGCCTCCGCTGTGCCAGGCACCAGGAACGCTGCAGGGATGCCCTGTGAGGGGGAGATGGCAGCAAGAACTGCTGGGACCATCTCCTCTGTCCAGGGCTTCCAGTGGCCTTAAAGACTCCCTGCTCTCTGCTTCTCCATCTGCTCTATTCCCTTTGCGGGAACAGGATAAGGGCCAGCTCAGAGGAGGCTTTTCCTTTGCTGTTGCGGAGGTTTCTGTTGATTGACAGGTTGGAAATGCCAAAAAAAGAAGAGAAAGATGTGTTTTGTAACACTTACATCCACTCTTCGCTGAAGGAAGAGCAATAAGCGGAGTGGAAAGCCCGGTGTCTGTGACGCTGCCTCCAGCGGGTTTGTGTGAGTGGGACTCAGGATTCAGGGACAACCCAGAGCTCCCCGTGCCAGACAGGCAGGAAGCTGGTAGTTACTGCAAGGCTCTGGAGAGAGTGAAGGGGTAGAAGGATGAGGAAAAGCCCTCCCTTCCTGCTGCAGTGTAGGACTTCTTCACCCTGGGACTCGTGAACGGGTTCTCACTTGCACTGTGTGAATCACTGAGATTGCTGCTTAATGTATAATGTACCGTGCTGCTGCCACAGGGCTAAACTGACTTTCCAGATGTATCTGTACGCATTTCACCACGCAGAGAAGGGTTAGCTGAGAACAGGGGTTACAGCTGCGGCTGCTGTGACTGCTACACACAGCGCAGGGCTGCACCAGCAGCGGTACAGAGGCTCTGGATGCTCTGTTGCAGCCAGACACATGTGCATGCTTCCCTCTGGACCGCTTGAGGAGGGGATGTGACTCCACCTGAACTCGCCCCGGCCCACGCTCATGGTGGTGGGAGCCAGGACTGTCCCTGCTCTGGGGATACTGGTGGGGTGGCCCATGGTCGCCTGCAGGTGTCGCAGTCCCAGGGGTGCTGCAGAGAGGCTGTGAGACCCCCTGATGCAGCCTTGGCTGAGTTCAGGCTTCCTGTGGCAGCTGCGGGGCTGGTGCAGATGAGTTCATCACTTGTAGCTGTGCCAGAGGGCCAGGTGCCCACAGAACGAGTTGCTGCAGCACAGCTCTTGCAATCGATGGGTGTCCTGGGACAGGCAGAGCCCCCACTTCCCCTGCCAGCCTCCTCAGCAGCCTCTTAGTGCATTTTGTGCATGAGCCCAGGCATCATCTCCACTCCCCAGCAAGCTCCTGGGCTTTCCAGCACTGGCTTTTCTCCTAAGCGAGGTAGACACTGTGTGATGGGGGAAACCACTGTGTTTTTATGGTTATTTCAGATCGAGTTTGTCACCTATGACTGGTTACATGATCTTGCTGAGCAGGGGAGAGCTGTCCCCCAAAACAGGGTCCCCAGCCCAGCATTATCCTCTCCATTGTTCTGTTTACAGTGGCAACCTTGCAGAGCAGCCAGCACTTACCTGATGTTGAGCATAGGTAAAAGAGCATCTCACTTCATCCCTGCTTCAGATAAAGGCCACTGGTCCCCTGCCAGGACCCCTCTGGCAAGTCACGGGTGCCTTTCATGTGCTGTGTGGTGGGCGCCAGTCATTGCTGTGGGGTGGGTGCTGAGACTGCAACTGGTGCAGGACCCCTCATTGGGAAGCTGAAAGGTCCTGGAAGATCCATCACATCTGCACGAGCCCAAGGCACCGGAGTCCCTCCCAGAAACCTGCTATTAGGGAAGGGTTTGGGTTTATCTTAATCATCAAACTGCACTATTGTGGCTTGTGAGACATGAACCTGAGCCCTGTGCTAGCGAGGTGCATCTCTTGCTTTTTCTGACGCCATGTTCACATCCAGAGTGCTTTCATTGTTACTGTCTCCAGAGCACCTTGAGCTGGAAAATGAAAGTGCAAAGCTGTGCAGAAACCACTCAGTGACGTGGTGGTTGGGGTAAGGCCTGAAGGATTCATCTCCAGCCTTTGCCCGAAACTGGGTCTATTCTGGAAGAGGCGAGATGGTAAATAGATGGAGTCATTGTGAGATAACTTTAGAAAAGTGATGCCACCTCCCTGTACTGCAGCCGCCTTCCAAATGCTGCGGTTTCCATGACCCTATAGATAAGCAGGGCTGGAAGTTCAGGATTTCCACTCTGAGATCTTTCCTTTGGGCGGAACCGGGCGCAAGCAGGTGCCCAGGTTCTGGGGAGGGGGGGACATGACACAGGGAGGTGGTTGTGGCAGAAGTTGTTGCATGGGCAAATTAAAAATTAACAATTCATGAGCACATCAGATCGTGAGTGCAGCAGCTCCCGGGCGCTGGGGTGCAGCCCTTGTTCAACTCCAAGCCGATGCTTGACTCTTATGCAGTCATTTAACTGGAGGGGAATCATACGTGTAGAGGTGATGCCCGTGCCTCCTGCCAGCGCCGGAGGCAAGAGGCAAAGGCAGCATGGGGCAGGATGGGCAGGGAGATGCAGGCACTGAAAATCCCCAATGGGCAGGATGGGAAGGGAGATGGACACTGGAGGTCCACGGTGTCCTGCCCAAAGGGGCTGGTGGAAGAGCTTCGTGCATTGCAAGGGAAGCAGCTTCCTCCCTGCAGCAAGAACCTGGGCTCATGGCCCTTTGTGAAGGTTTTTGTGCTTACGTACTAGGCCTTGGGGCTTATAGGGTGCTAAGAAAATGAATGATGAGAAGAAAGCAGTCTCTGGCTCCCACTTCCTTGGAGGGTGATCTGTCGCTGGGCTTCAGAGAGACATGAGAATGAGAAGGAGACCATTGGTCAGCAGCCTGTGTCCTGCTGGGAGATGGGAGGTCTGGTGGCCTCACTCAAGTGTTGCGTTTGGGAGATGCTGCCTATTGCTTGTGCCGATGAGTCTCACTCAGAGCTCTGCTTTGCACGGCCGTTGGGTGCTGGGTGCTGCAGACCTGCAGTAACACCTTCGAACACTGCAGGAAATGAGGTCTTGAGCATCCACAGAGCCCTGCTGTGCCTTTCACTGAGGCTGGGGTGTCCCTCACATGGCTCCTGCGTGAGGGATGGGTTTAGCTGTCCAGTTTTCAGTGCTATTTCTGGAGAAGGGGGAAAATCTGAGTCTCAACACTGCTTTCCAGCATAAACAAATGCATGCCAGGCCTTGAGCCATGGCCCCACACTTCTTCAAGCCAGTTTGTGTTCCCGTCAAACCTGAGCTTTGTTCTCGTCACCCCCTGTGGTGTGGTTTAACTGAGGGGTTTCCCCCTGTCTGTAAACAGGCTTGTTAGCAATGCAGCTGCCTTTGTGGTGTGGTTTGCTCCAGAGCATCTCTCTGGGTGCCCCAGATCTCTGTTATCTTTTGCAGCTTCTGAATTACCATTTCCTCCTGATTCTTCTCTCCATGTGCTCCTGCTGCTTCTCTGCAGCGTCAGCTCTCTCGGAGACGGAAAGCTCACCCCTGGCGCACAGTTTCCTCCCCAGAACAGGTACTTGTGTTTCCTGGAACAACTGCAAGCTGTTCCCTTTGCAGGGCTTCTCTCCCATGGTTTCACTGAGGGCATGAGCTGAACTCTAGGTCTCCCGGTTCTGCGTGAATGGGCTTTTACATGAATAAAACCAGATAAAGGATTATATTGGTTTTATTTAAATAAATAAATACCTGCAGACCACTGCCCATCTCAGGGGCCCTTGCACAAGAGCCACACAGAGCCACAGAGATACTGCGAGGGCTGGAGCAGCTCTGCTCTGGAGCCAGGCTGAGAGAGCTGGGCTGGGGCAGCCTGGAGAAGAGAAGGCTCCTGAAGGGGAGACCTTAGAGCAGCTCCAGTGCCTAAAGGGGCTGCAGGGAACCTGGAGAGGGGCTTGGGACAAGGGCCTGTAGGGACAGGCCAAGGGGAATGGCTTGAACCTGCCCCATCCCTGGCAGTGCTCAACGCCAGGTTGGACACAGGGGCTTGGAGCAAGCTGCTCCAGTGGAAGGTGTCCCTGCCCGTGGCAGGGCTTGGAACTGGATGAGCTTTAAGGTCCCTTCAACCCAAATCAGGCTGTGACTCTCTGGTTCTATGCAGTCCAGCTGTGGCGGGCAGCCTCACTGGGAAGGGGAGAAGGCTCTGGGCACGTGTCCTGCATCCCCGTGCTGCTGACACCCAAAGCCCACACTCTCCCAAGCAACCCCTTTGCCACAAGATGAATATTCCTGCCCCAAGTAGCTGTTGTTTAATATTCCATGTATCTGGCGCGATGGGCGCAATGAATATTCAGGAGTGTGAATTAGCATAGCTCGCTTAATTGTGCTCCCTGAGCTTGCAGCTATTCGTGGCGCGTACTCTTGCCTGGAAAACAAGAGCAGCAGTTCAGTATCTCCAAGTAATTTGGAAGGTTGGTTGCATGCACCAGGGCGAGCATCATCTGAATTCATTAGCAGGCTCAAAGTCATGCTCCGAGATGCTGAATATTGCTATTATTATCACATTAGACCCTTAAATAGGCTTACAGGTGTCATTAAGTGATTTTACCATGACAGATGACATGCTTTTTAAAAACCCCACTTTGAATGTCATAGAATCATCGAATCATCCTCTCTGTGTGGTTTATTGTGCCCTTTTATAGAAATCCATGTACAATAGCAGCACCTCGGCTGACAAAATTCCTCCTGGATTGGGACTAGAAGTGGATCTTGGGGCCTCAAGATGAGGGTTGCGTGGGGTGACCTGCGCTGCTCTTTTCACTGGTGTGTCCCAGCTTCTGCTTTCTCAGCATGCTGGCTCTGGGGAGACCATCCTGCTGCTGGAAGGGGCACGTTATCTGCTGTGGAGCGGAGTGCATCCCACAGAGCTGGCAGGCTCTGACTCCTGATGAGTGCTCTGACCATACCCTTGACCTTAAAGCTCTTTTCCAGCCTAAATAATTCCCTGCATGGCTGGTAAATCAGCCCATCTTGCTTTGATCTTTATCTGCAAACAGGTATGTCTGTGGTGAGGAAAGCAGAGGTGTGTCCCCAAAACCTCCTGAGCTTCTTCCAGATGAACGAGTTCTTGCACCTCGAATGATTTCTGGGAGCTGGGTGGTCCATAGGAGCCGTATCTGCAGCATCTGCAGAGCCCTGTGCTCACAGGTGATAGTTCTCCTGACCTGCCTTTCTCTTGTGATGGGGCTCTGGCAGTGCACAGCAGGGTTAGGGCTGCCCTCAGGTGCTTGGCATGTCTGAGCTGGGGAGCTGATGTGCTGGGTTTGGGGTGTAAATCAGTGTCCTCGTCTTTGCTGCATGGAGCAAAAGAATCTTAGGTGTGAAACGCAGAGGTTTCTGGTTATCTCCCTCTCTAAGGTGCAGATGAGGCATCTCTTCTGCTCCTGCAGTTCCCTTCCTTGCCTCCTCCCAGTGCAGCCTTTTTGGAGCTGGTTGGAGCGCAGCTGCCTGAGAGCACAGGAGCTGTCTGGGAGCAGCTATGGGCTGGGACCCGCGCATCCCCCACGGCCAGCATCCCGCCCTGCAGGGATGGGAAGCGTGAGGATGGAGGAAGCTCACATGGCTGTGGCTTGGCCAGCGGCCGCCGGGCAGGGAGGGGGTTCCTGGTGCTGCTCCTGCCAAAGCCCATCTGGTTGTGAGGGGCTGGGGTTTGGGCCTTCCACCTTCCAGAGTCAGTGTGATGAGCAGCTGGGTCCCCATGGGGCTGCTGATGGAGCAGGGGAGCTGCCGGCCTCTCCCAGCACCTCTGGACTATGGGCTGAGCTCAGACAAGTAATGTGCACAACGGTGTGTGTGGTGCAGGATGTACCAAGGCAATAAACCCAGATCCCTCCCTTGATTCCCAAAAGGGCTTTTGGGAAGCAGACATCCGGCATCCAAGGGGAAACATGCAGGGGTTGTCTTCCAGCTCGTGCTCTTTGGCTTTGTTTGTTTTTATGGTGATTGGAAAACCCAGGTCACGAGACGAAAGGGCCCGATGGATCCACCCACAGCAGCTCCGTGGCCTGGCAAGCAGCTCATGCTTGTGGCAGAGAGATCCATAAAAACCCAGCCTATGATGTAAAACGTTAAAGAAAGGCCAAAAGCCCCTTTGTGGCCTCTTAGTGAGGGAATTGTGTCCTGCCTGAAGGTCTTCCCTTACAGCAGAGAAGGAGCTGTTGCCAAGAGCAGTGGCTTGAGGGTAGTGGGTCTGCAGCTAATGGAATGGGAAGCTTCTTTCCGAAGCATATTTGTGATGGTTTGTCTCAAAATGACTTACCCTGGGTACTTCCATACTGCTCCAGATGGAGTCCTTCCCGACAGCTCCTGTGGGGAGCAGTTTGTTACTGACATTGGGGGGAGGTCTGTGGGTTTATTGGGTGCAAGGGTTTAAAGCTGGATGTTCTCTGATGGCTCTGCAGGCGTAAAACTGGGCAAGGGTCTGGGGGAGCAGTGACCTCTGTGGTGATGCCTGGGGGATACTGGTAGTTTATGAGAGGAATCACTCACTAAAGCCATGAGAGTTTAAGTCTGAATTTCCTCCCAGGCACACACAGCTCCCGACAGAAATGCCTTCTGATCAGAGCCTCCTTGTACATGGAGCCTTGGTAGCCACCCAGGCAGGCTGGAGATGGAAAGGTGCTCAGTGTGCTGGGGAAAGGAGCCTGGGCTGGGGCTACTCAGCTTAGGAACTGGTACATGAATGTGCTGATCTTGTTTTGAGTGTGCAAGGTGAGGAGAGATGCAGAAGGTTATTTATGCACCTGAGAGGCAGAGATGGGTGGCAGGAAACGTGTGATGGGTTTCATGGCATTCTCCTACCAGCTGCTCTCCAGTGCTGGCATGGGGACCATGATGGGTGATACTCTCCAGAGGCAGGAGACACAGCTGCGGTTGCTGCAGTTGCTGGGCTGTGGGTTCTGCTTCTAGAGAAGGGATTTGTACTTCCTGACTCCTTGAGCACCGCTGGAACTGTGCCCTGGGCAGTGGCCTCTTTGCAAGCTCTGCTGATGCTGCTGGCACGTCCCTCGGTGAGATCAGGACCTGCTGCAAGCAATACCTTTCCTGGGACAGCTCTGTCAGCTCTGGAGACACCCCTGTGTGTGGAGGCTGAGAGCTGCGAGATGCAGGCAAGCCATGATGACCAGGGCTTGGCTGCCTGGTGTCCTGGGGCCTCGGAGCAGCACATCCCATTGGGAATATCCTCGTCCTCCCCATCAGGGTGTGCACGGGGGCACTGCTGGGAACCTGTGCGACCCGTGCTAATGCAAATGCGCGTTGGTTGCTTGGGACCGGAGCAGTGCTCGCAGGAATCCCGTTGTCTGTCCCTTGGGCTGATGCTTCTGTTGGTGACAAAGGACTGGTTATTCATTTCTCAGTCTTCACCTCTTGTTTTGGCTTTCCCGTCTCTCCAGTGATGGGGCAGTCGTATCTGATGAGCATTCCTACCCAGCAGCAGGCACAGGGGATGCGCAGGGGCTGTGTGTCCACTTGGGGAACATTCATGTTAAAGTTTAGGGTTGGGAGGAAGCTGAAGGAGGGTGGCACAGCCCCAGGCAGGTCCCAGGGCCTTGTCCTCGTCAGGGATGCTCTTGGCACCCATGCTGCTGCAGTGCCCCTCCATTGGGAGTCCTGTGTGGGATTAGCTCAAACTCTTCTGCATCATCCCTTTCCACTTAATCTAATGCATCTTGATTCTTAAAGCTGTGATTTTAGTTTGACAGTGTTCCTTGTCAGTCCCAGCAGGAAATATGTTAGGGACCAGTTGGGAAACAGAGGGGAAAGAAAATTACCAGAAGGTTTTTTCACATCTTTGATCTATCCCATTTATTTATTTATTTATTATGAGCAGCAAGTGCAGCGAGAGGCTCAGCATCCTCCTGCAATCTGTTTGCTGCTCTCTGGGTACTGGCGGATGACACCAGCTGGGCTGGCAAAAAAAAACCCCTCTGAGGAAAGCAGGCTCCTGAGCCCACATTAGCAATTAAACACAGTGCTCGCTCAGCTCCAGAGCTTAATCCATCTTCCCCTTTTCCCCTTTCCTTTTGATCCGAGTCCAGGTGTGAGGGTTCACGGGGCTCTGACCGGACAGGTGCTGGGGTGGCTTGTATATAACCCAGGCAGGGTTAATGAAGGTGATGCATGAGCGTGGTGGTGCCGCTGTGGCCATGGGAGTGGGCTGAGACTGGAGGCTAGAAAGGGAAGGAGGGCGGAGGCCTCAGACCCCCGGTTTGGGAAGCGGACACATGGGCTCTTGCGGGGCTGATGGGTGATGGAACTAAAAATGGTGGTTTCTGCTCTTGGTGGGGCTGGCTCAGCTCTCCCATGAGTCCTGATGTGTGGGGTGATGGGTGATCGCTGCTGTGATGGAGCACAAGGTGAAGGATGCTTTTGGGTCACACCTCTGAGCATGGGGTTTCAATATGCTGGAATTTTACCACTTGCCAAGAGGGATTTTAGTGGAAGCATCTCTGTGCTTCCCAGGAGGGATTTGCTGGAGGATACGCACCCCTGGGGAGCAGCAGGCTCCATTCTCACTTGGGAGCCCAGAACTCTTCCTGGGCCAGTCCTTCCAACAAGCTGTTGAGGTGACCCATTTTGGCATGTTGAGACTGCCATCCTCTCATCTCCCTGCTGCTTTGCAGCTCTCACTTCCATGTTTTATCCTTAGCTGCAGGGTTTGAATGAGTCCTGGAGCCCGCTGGTAACGGCAGCCCCCGGTGAGGTGTTGCTCTCATTGAGCACATCATGGGATAAATCATCTCATAAATTACAGATGAAAGCAGCTCCTCTGTGCTCGGTGGTGTCCTCACAAAGAAAGCCGCGTGATTTTAATACAGCAATGTGGACAAAGCCCCTTTTATATTGGACCAGAGTCTTGGGAAAGGAGGCTGAAAGCTGATGTGGGAACCACTCCTTTTCCCACCCATCTTCCTCCTATCCCCTTTGGAAGGCACTTGGCAGCATGGGGGTAGGAGTGGGCTTTCAGCAACCTCCCTTGACGCCAGTGGCGTGGGCCAGGCTGGTGTGCTTTTCCCCCATCCCTTCCCTCCAAGCTGGAGGGGGTGGAGGGGAGCAGGAGGATGCTTTGCTGCAGAGCTGTGTCACCACGGGGCTTGGCCAGCCTGGCAGCAGGACAGTGTGGGGTTTTCATGTGAACGTGCCCTTGTTTCTCAAAACACAGCAGCATATCCTGCCCAGAGCAGTGCGGTTGTGATCCAGTTCTAGAGCCACCTGCATGCTGATCTTTCTCTTCTTTACCAGCATGTGCTGCTCTGGGAGGAGATGAACACTCCTGCTGGTGTAGGACATGTCCCGGGGAGGAGGGCTGCAGTTTCTGGGCATTCATGAACGAATCTGTGTCCTTAGTCCCAGAGTCCATTTGCATCAGCAGTGGGCCCTTTCAGAGCAACTTCTGGGTCCTTTCCCTGAGTTTGCCTCAAGGAGATGCAGAGTCTCTGTGCATAACCAAGGGACAAAGGAGTTTGCTGACAGCGATGAGCGTGGAGATGAGGAAGCTGTAACAGTTTTAGCCATGTATTGCTGAGGAGAAGGGAGGTGTGTCGGGATGTAGCTGTTCCTTCTCATCCTTCTCATCCCAGGGATGCTGTGGCTCTTTGGCTTTGTTTCTTCCCTGCATAGAAAACCCAGCAGCTTTGTTGTTGGTGTTGGAAGGAGGTCAGTCCCCCTGCCCAGAGGCTGATCTGTTGGTGCTGGAGGGAGCAGGTCAGTCTCACTGCTCGGCAGCAGCGGGTTACAAACTGGGGGGCACAGCCTGAGCTCTCGGTGCAGTGACAGACCGAGCTCATCCCGAGCATTCCCGTGGGATGCGAGGCTTGGACCTGCTTTGAAGCTTTATTTATGGAAGTACAGGAACCTCACCTCTCAGTTCCTCTGCTCACAGCTGGGGCCGAGGGCAGGGCAAGCGCATGGCAGCGTGCCGTGACCTCTCCACGTGGCTGGTGCTGTGACAGACCATGCCTGGTGCTCAGAGGGATGCGGTGCTATTCCCAGGGCAAAACTTGTCCTTCTTTTCTGTCTAAAAGGGGACAGGGCTGGGATGAATCAGAATCCTCCGTGGCCAGGGCTTTTGTGTCCACATCCAGAGGTCTGTGAGCAGCCCAGCTTTGTGTGCTCCCGCAAGGGATTCTGCCTGGCAGCATCCAATCACTGCAGGAGAAAGGGCAGTGAAAGGAATGGCTTGGAAAGAATTTAAACCCAAGTCATGCCCGACCAGGGAGTTTATCTTTCACATTATCCACAGCTGAGCTTTATTTAACCTTGGATAATTCTTCTTGGGTAAGCAGGAAGGCCCCTCAAACCTATAGCATTATCTGTTAGTGAGCTTATGTAGTGCTCAGGATCGGCTTTCCAAACCGCTGCAATGGAAAAGCAGAAATGCAATGTTAATTGGGCTGGATTCAGAGCCCATGACAAGTCCTCTTACAGAAGATGTATGCTCACGGCCGAGCTTGCCAACACATACATTAGCAGTGTCAGAGGGAACAAAAAGTTCCCGTTTAGCAAAGATTAGCTTCTAAAGAACGACGAGGGGACCGGGAAGAAAAATAAGGGAAAGAAAAGAAAACGAGATAAAGGTTTTCCAAGTAACCTCTTTGTGGAGGGCTCTGCCAGGAAGATCAGTGCAGTGGGTTTATTTCTGTGCCTTGACACTGCTAAATTCTGAAAGGGTCTTTTGACCCATCGCTGAATGTGCAGGAAGGGGCTGCTGGGGATGAGGGCCGGGTTTCACAATGGTAACACATGAGCTGCCTCAGCAAGTGCCTTGATGGCCTCATCTGATGGGATCCTGGGCTCCCATTCCCGTGGCAAAGGGTGGGAGAGGCGAGGCTGTGATTTTGCTGGATGTGCAAGCTCCCCGTATTTGTGCCATGTGCAGAGTCCTCCCAGGTCCTCTGTCTGCTTCTGACCTTCCTCCAGGAGCTGCTGCAGGAGCTTCTGGGCTTGCTTGACCCCCCTCTCCGTGCCCATCATGGTTTGGGAGCAAGTGTAAGACCTGGGAAGCCGGGATGCTCTGTGGTAGCACCCCGTGTTGCTCCTGTGATTCCCACCAAAGCCAGGTGAAGCTTTGGCCATCCTGGTCCCCAGTGGGACCATGGCTGGGTCAGACGGTGCCACCGGTGCAAGTGCTTATCCCAGTTACCTGGGGGTTTTGGGAAGCCCACCGTTGGCAAGGAGATGGGATGCAAGAGCCTCAGCTCCGTGTCAGACACAGCCTCCCAGGGCTGGTTTGTGTTACCTGAGGCTCTGCAGGGAGGCTCAGAGCTGACTCAGACCCCCTCTGAGAGCCGGCAGCGAGAACCCAGGGGCGCAGGAGAGCCCATGAGCTGTGTGTTGGTTTTCTGAAGCTCTTGGGATTTTCCAGCCGGTCTCGTGGCTCCCTCAGGCTCTGAAAGCTGCTGCTTGGCAGCCACTGGTTCCTCATCCTGGAGCTGCTGTCCACTGGTGCTGCCGCATCCATCGGTGCTTGTTCACGTGCCTGCTGATGCTTGCTCCCATATCCATCAGTGCTCATTCCTGTTTCCGCTGATGCTTGCTCCCATATCAACTGATGCTTGTTCCTGTGCCCATTGATACTCGCTCCCATATCCACCAATGCTTGTTCATGTGCCTGCTGATGCTTGCTCCCATATCCATCAGTGCTCATTCCTGTTTCCGCTGATGCTTGCTCCCATATCAACTGATGCTTGTTCCTGTGCCCATTGATACTCGCTCCCATATCCACCAATGCTTGTTCATGTGCCTGCTGATGCTTGCTCCCATATCCATCAGTGCTCATTCCTGTTTCCACTGATGCTTGCTCCCATATCAACTGATGCTTGTTCCTGTGCCCATTGATACTCGCTCCCATATCCATTAGTGCTTGCTTCCGTGCCTGCTGATGCTCACTCCCGTATCCATCGATGCTTGTTCCTGTGTCCACTGATGCTTGTTCCCATATCCACCCATGCTTGTTCATGTGCCTGCTGATGCTTGCTCCCATATCCATCAATGCCTGCTCCCATGGGTGCTGCAGCAGCTCCCAGCCCTAGGTGTTTGAGCAGCTCTCCCAAGTGACAAGACATCTACTCAAGGAATCGCTCGATCCATACTGGAAAACCAGTAAGCTCTTGGTGCTGATGTGTTGTGTCAGCTCCACTGCAGGTCCAGGCCCAGGGGTTCAGTCTGTGGTGATTCCAGATGCTCACCTGCTCCTTGGTTGACACTTGCCCGTGTTGCACCACTTCAGCAGCTGTACTTGCAGGCTCTGCCTTGCTGCCAGTAGCTCTGTTACAGCCGTCCATCACACACGAGGCGTTTGCCTCCCTACAAAGGCACTTCCCTCTCCAGGATGCAAACAGTCTGCATCAGCGTGTGCTGCTCAGTGAGTCGCTGACGCTGCTGCTTTCCTCTAGGAGCTGGTGTTTTCAGTTACTTCACCAAATCACAGCTCTTCAGGGTGGTATTCCCAGTGTAAAGGCTGAAATGGGCTGTGGGCTCTGCAAGTTCTGGACTGGTTTCGTTCCCATGTTTTGCCAGTGATGTGGTTGTACTGGAGAACACGGCTGGAGGAAGGCAGAGGTGAGCAACAGTTCTGAATGCAGGTAAAATAAATCTGGGTGCCTCTTCTATGGATGAGCTCCCCTGCCTTGCAGAGACTGGTCTCACTTGATGCTGTGTCCCATGGGCCTGGTGCTGTTGTCCCACCCCATTGGCTCCGCAAGGTCCAAAGTGGTGCGCCTGGAGATTGCTGCCCAGGTCCCTGTGCTTGGGTCTCTGCTCCCTTGTGGTGCCGGGTGCTGTGCAGGTCCTCCCAGTGTCAACCTTGACCAGGAGCACTGATCCCTCGAGTTCTCCATGGAAATAGCTGAGATTTTGGGGCTTTCCCTTCAAGCAAGGAGAAAGAAAGGGAATATTTCCTTAGAAGCGGACAGGTTTTTCCCGAGGAGGGAACAAGGGCTGTCAGGAGCTCTACACTGCATCGGTGCAGTCCTAGCCAAGTTCAAGGCAGCTGAAGTGGGTTTTGGCAAAACCAGTTATCCCTGTTGGTGACCTGAAGGCCCTGGTGGTCCTTCCTCACTGCCTTTTCCAGATGGAACAGTTGAAAAGTCTGTCTTTGGTGGCTTTTGGCCTTTCACCTTGAGGTGGGATATCAGCAGAGTCCTCCTGACATCATGGAGTGCGATGGGAGCTCAGCGTGAGCTGGCTGCCATGGGGTCTGCGTTTATAGAACCACACAGTGGTGTGTATTGAAGGGACCGTAAGGCTCATCCAGCTCCAACCCCTGCCACGGGCAGGGACCCCTTCCACTGGAGCAGCTTGCTCCAAGCCCCTGTGTCCAACCTGGCCTTGAACACTGCCAGGGATGGGACAGCCGCAGCTTCTCTGGGAAGCCTGAGATCCGTAGGGAGATCCACAGGGCTGGATGAAGACAAGGCTGGGTGCATGGTCTCCATATGCAGCCGGATCAACGCGCTGGTTTCAGGTGCTCTGGGGCATCTGTGTCCCCATCCCTCGGGCAGCACAAGCTGGGGGGGGGCGGCTTGCCAGGGCCAGGGCTGGTTTCTGCAGGGAGGAAAACATGCTCGGATTCTTTCCCTGGTGCCTGTTGATGTCAGACACCAGAGCTTGTGTGGGCCTGGTGCCGAGACCTGTGGATAAGCGGAATGGGAGGTGTTCTGCAGCCTGGGGTGGAGCTCGTGGGGCTGCCCAGGGGTGCACCAGCTTTGTAATGCAGCGTCCCCTGAGCATCTCCAGTGCCGTCCACTGTGGCAGCCCAAAGGCTGCATGGGAAAAGGGGGTTCCCAGTCAGCACTAAGACCCTGGCTGCAGAAGGAACCCCAAAAGCACCGTCTGTCCTGTTGCTTAGTGATGGTTTTGGTGACTTTTTGGTGGGTTTAGGCGTTTTGTTTGCTTTTACAGCAGCAAAACAGCAGCAAAGGAAAAAGGGAGAAGGGATGGGATTCTGGTGCTTGCATCTGCACAACGGGTTAAATTCTTCTTGCAGTGTAGCCCTGCTGAAGTCAGTGCCTTTGCCCCGAGGCTCAGTTTGTACTGACTGCTGTGCCTCTATCTCAGCATCTCCAGCTCTGGTTTTCACAGTCTCACCGTGCCTTTACATAAGCAACAAATCAGCCAAGATAAGCCCTGTCCTGGGCAGCTGGCTGGCGCTCTGTCTCTGCTTCCAAGAAACCCGAGGCTTTCACGTGCTGCTGCCAGAGAGGTGGAAAAGTTTGTTCAGTGCAGGCAAGTCCCACACGAAGGGAATGTGGGAGGATGGTTTTTAGACGGCAGCTCCATGGGCTTTACACCAGTGCCCCTTCTCTCCAGCTCATCCGAGTCTCTCCATACACATCTGCTCTTCTGCAAGGAGAAGTGGGCAGGAGAGGCATCACACGGGGCTGGTCCCCATCCAGACCACCTTGGTGGTGGGAGCTGCACTCCTGCAGCCGTGTCGCCTAACACAGCAACCAGGAGGCAAGAGGCAGGCCACAGCTGCAGAGGCAAGGTTCTCTCCACACCTCGTGTGGAGCCCTGGGGAGCTGCTGCCATGCTGAGCAGGAGGAGCCTCATCGAGGGGTAGGTGAGACCTCCAAACTGTTTCACTGCTCTCTGTGGCAGCCCCGGTGCCCGAGCACGAGGCAAGGGTTGGGGATGTCTTTCAGAACCTGATGCTGATGTTTTGTGACAATTAATCTTGCTATTTATATCGGTATAATTAGCTACATTATTAATATTATCAAGGCACCACAGTGCTAATTACATGTCTGCTTAACATGTGCTATCAGCACTGTTTAAAATCCAATGTAATTCTGCTTGACATTATCCCCACCATTAGTGTTATTTGTTGTGTGCTGCGGAAGATAATGTGATGCTCCTAATCACTGCGATACCCACCGGGCACCGTCCCGCCAGGCCAAGCTCTTGAGAACGATGACACGAAGTGGTGCGGCCTTCCCAGGGCTGTTTCCCTGTGCACTCTTCATTTTGGGGTCCCTTGTCTCTCAGGCTCTCCCTCGGAAGGGGGGGAGCCCTTGGGAAATCCTGTCCCTGAGAACAAAGTAAGTGGACCTGAAGCCAGTGAGGTTCCCATTTGCTCCTTGTATGCCTCCCCTCAGGGGGTTTCACCCCTGCCTTGTTTGAACATCATCCTCTCCCAATGCCCAAAACAGGGGTTTGCAGATCTGACTGTGGAGTGAGGTGCCCCTATATCCATTTCAGGACCAAACCAGTGGGCTGAGCATCAAGGTTTGTTTCCAGGAGGTTGCTGCAGTGCTCATTGCAAGACCCTGCAAGCTGTCTGATCCTTCCCCTTGCCTCGTGCGTGTCTCCTGTGGCTTCACCTGTTGGGAAGCCACACACCAGGAGGGCTCCTGGGGAACCCTTGGGTTTTCTTCTCTCACCTGCAAGCAGACACCTCCTGAGGACAATGAGCTGAGAGCCAGAGCCCATGAGCATCTCTGTCCATCCACTGCATGGGGCCAGGCTGCCCATGCTGCTCACCCATCCAGCTCTGGAGAAGGTGTTAAACTGAGGTGAATGCTTTATATAGGATCGATGTCCAAGCCCCTCAGGCTGCTGCTTAGGCCCCAGCCTGCTCCTCCTGTGCCACAAACTCCCGTTGCTTCTACTGCAGAGATGGGGGGAAGGAAAACAAGCTCCTGAGCGTGCGCAGGAGCTGGAGCAATGGGGAATTAAACCCCAGCTGCTGAAGTGTTTGATCATCTCGTTTGATGCTCAGCACTGGGAGCTGAGGTTGTCAGGGCATGCTGGGAGAGGGAAGGCACCAAACAGGAGCTCTGTATGTCATTACCGGTCACTTGCAGCCGGCTCCAGCGCAGGACCCTGAGGGAGGGAGCAGGTGGCAGGAAGGGGCAGGAGCAGCTCTGGGCTGGGGCGTGAACATTGACACAGCTTTGGGGATGCTGCTGTGCCCCGTGCTGGGTCTGGTGCTTCTGTCTGCCAAGCCTGGGGGTGCTGAGCCCGGTCCCATTGGCGGGATGTGTCCCAGAGGTGGGATGGGAGATGGATGTCGCAGCCCCAGAGCAGGCAGCTGCTGCCCCACCATGGCTGTATGGTAACCCTTCTCCAGCTGCAGTGTCTAGGATGAGGCTTAGCTGCGGGCAGAGGTTTTGGGGGACTTGGGATGTGCCAAGCCACATCTCCTCCCATTGGGCTTCCCTCTGAGCTCTTCCTTCCCCTTGGGGTGACCTGCTGCTCTCCCCATCCTTTTTCATGGACCAGGCACTGTCCTCTTCCTAACCCCTCATCCCACTGCCTCCCATGCCTCCTAGGGGCAGCCTCTGCCCTCAAGCACAGGCCATCGGGTGTCCAACAGTGCTCTGCCAGTGTCAGACCTGCCTGTGTCAGCTC
This sequence comes from Neopsephotus bourkii, assembly GCF_033783945.1. Taxonomy (NCBI): domain Eukaryota; kingdom Metazoa; phylum Chordata; class Aves; order Psittaciformes; family Psittacidae; genus Neopsephotus; species Neopsephotus bourkii. The sequence goes on from NW_026901945.1 coordinate 377,811, forward strand.
CTGGCCAGAGGGACCCGAGAGAAAAGAGCTGGTGAGGACAGTAAGAGCCTCCACTGCAGGGAGGGTGAGGGAGCACATGCGTGTGCCCAGTGGGACCAACAGCCAGGCTGGAGGATAAACCATTTGCAGACAGAATTGTTGCATCTGATTGCCAATTAATACTTCAGATTGAAACCGTGTTCCACAGTGTTTTGGCTCAGTAAAGCTGAACCCTGGGTCGTGGTTGTAACATGAGTCAAGCCCTCTTGAACTGATTCTCTCCTGGCATCTGTCATAGACCTCTGATGCTGGATCCTTCTGATCTCCGCAGCATTCAGTATGTTTTCTGCAGTGATTGGAAATGCAGGAGCTTTCGCTTCGCTTTCAGGCTAATTTGGTATTTGTAATTCAAAACATATCTCCCCGGTGTTTAGGCGTGAATTCTCCTTCTAATGCATTTGATGCATTTCACAGTCCGTTTCGTAACAGCTGAATCTGAACACTGCTGTGCAGAGCAGGCAGGCGGGGAAGGGTGGCACAGGGACCCTCCTGCAGCGTCATTGCTGGTTGCTTGAGTCTTGCTGCTTTGGTCTGGGAGGTGGGGTAGGAATGGAATGAAATAATCGCTGGATGTTGATAATGGGGTTTTTGTCCGTTATCTGCCTGGTGAAGGTCACAAAGCATCTTTCTTATCGCTGGGTGGAAACCTGATGTCGCCAGGGAATGTCTCATCTCCATGAATTTCTCCCAAGCACTTCCCTTAACTTTCTGTGGAGTGAGAATTTCATCTCTTGTTTCTGCAGCAGAAGCTCAAGTATTTGTTCGGTGCAGATACCAGTTTGCGCTTAAACATGTGTAAATGAAGTGTCAAATTCCAGGTCCCCTCCATGCAGCCTCAGGCTGGGCTCTTGAGCTCTTCAAGACCTTTCAGGTCTCAAGCCGTGTGCTGCCAATGGCCCATGGGGTGATTCTGTAGCTCCTTGGGATCCATCACAGTCCCTTAGCTGTTGGTTGAGTTTAAAATGCTGACAAGAGCTGATCCAGTCCACAGTGGGTTTAGAACCTTACTGCAACCCGACTGAGGAAGGGATCTCAGGCGCTGCACTGTTTGTCAGCCAGTTGGGAAATGAGATCAGTATCTTGATAATGCTTCCTCCCATGTCACTGCACTCTCCAGTTGCTGGAGGGTAAATGCAAGAAAGCTCTGGCTAATGAAGCTTTCTTGGTTGTGAATCAGAGCTCTGGGCACTGAAGAGAGATGGGTATCTTCAGCCAGAGCAGCTCAGAAAACGGCCGGCAAAGTGCTCAGCCCCTCTGGTAGAACCCAGATGGTTCAGGGATCTGTTTGCTGATGCTCTTTTGGTTAGTTTGTCCTTTTCTTCCGTTAATAATTGATCCCAGACGTTATCAGTGACAGTCGCCTGCTATTGCAATGCTCCACCTGCACCTGAGAGCAGGATTTGTCAGGCTTCTTTCCCTGGAAATCCCATCTCTGCATGACAGCCTCACATACTACCCCTAGGAGTATTCTCCACAGCCATACCATTATCTGCAGCAAGCAGTTAACATAATTGCACTGCCATTAGTGGACCCATGCAGACTCATGATCACTGGAATGGGTCTCTTCTCACCTTCCCTTCCTTTTCAGGACAGCTTTCAAGGGCAATTTGTACCTTGTTCTTTGTCTTTGCCTAACATGTACTCCTGAAAATCCTTCAAAGGATGTTTCTGTTCCACCAGTCGGTTCTTCCACTAGGATATACATATTTATGGGAGTAAAGCTGCCATTTCTCTTTTATACTTTGAAAGGAGTTTTGTTCACTTTTGGTTTCAAAGCCAATGGTAGTGGGGCACAGTTAGATGCAATCCCGCTCCTGTTTCATGTCTCACAGTCCTCCTTCAGCTGTAGCTCAGCTTTGCAGGGTATGTTTCCTTATGGTATGATCTGTTACGGCGCTCCGTTGTCGTTAGCTTTGTCCTCTGGTTATCCCTTTGCATTCAGAAGGGCTTGTCTGGATGCTCACTGTGTTCTGGTTCCTAACCCTTCCTCCATGCCCGAGGCTGTTAATCCACATTCCAGGCTGTGGTTTGTTGCTTGCCTGCTGGAGTCTCTGCCTAACCTTGACCCGGGTGTCGGGTGGGTTTCTCCCTGCAGCCAAGGTGGGTGCTCCTTGGGTGCCTTTAAAGCCCCGAGTGTCTCAGGAAGGAGCCCACGCTGCTGTCAGCACACAAATCCTCTGTCCCCGTGCAGGGACCTGCAGCAGCATCAATGAGAAGTGAAAGGGGCTTGTTCCTTGCAGCCTCCAAAGAGCGCTCACAGAAAGTCATCATGCTGTTGCTTTTCTGGATGAATGAAGTGGGTTTTCAGGGGAGGAGATGGACATGTGCTGTGGCTGTGTCAGCGGCTCGAGGTCAGGGAGAGGTGGGACGGAGAAGGCATGTGGTAAATCACTTGGTTTTGAAGGTTCCCATCCTTTGAGGAGTATTTTTCTAACTGACCTGTTAAGGAGGAAGAGCTTTGAAATGACCTTAAACTGGTTTAAATGACCTTAAACAGTTTTGGATAGTTTTGGGTTAGTTTGCTCTTCCCAGCCTGGAGTCACACCTGCTGGAGATGCACCTGAGCCAATCCACCCCATGACCTTTCTCATCCATGGAGAGAGAGCTGCATCTGAGGCAGTTTGCTCAGCTCCTCAAAGCGAGCTCAGAACCCAAAAGGACTGAATGACCAAGAATGAGGGCTGAAGGTGGGCATCTGCAGTGTCTTTCTGGTTTTGCCCTGTCTCCTCAGTTTTGTAACCGTGGCAGGATAAATCAGAATCGTTAATGGCTTCTTATCATGACTGATGGGGCTGCTCAGGGATGCAGGGATGCGGGTGATGCTTGATTCCCGTGGGCACAGCAGAGCTACTGAGGGTACCTAGAGCAGCACATCGGAAAACGACCTCACTAGACCTGGAACTGGTTTGGAAGAACCAGAAATTGCTCACAAGAGCAAAATTCCTGGACAAAGGCATTGCTTGGAGCAGGGGAGACCTGCTCCTCCTGCTCTGTCTTGTTAAAGGAATAAATAAAAGCAGTGGAAGGTACACAGATAAGCCAGGACTCATCACAGTCTGGGAATTCTTACAGCAAATACAGCAGGTTTAATAAGATGTCTGAAAATCACATTATTTTAAGCTGCGAAGCAGGCAGCCTGAAGCTGGGAGGGGAGACTCTGAGTGCTGAAGTAGGGCAGCTCAAGCAAGCAGGTAATGGTTAGATGGCTTCAGGAATGAAAACGGGCTTGTCACAGCCAGGATGAGCTTCATAAAATATTTAAACCCTTTCCAACGCTGCTGCAGGAAGCCTGACGCCATCCAGGAGGAGGGGAGCTGCTCTGGGAAGATGAAAGGATGTAACTGCGAAGGCCCTCAGTGAGCTGTGTGTGTGTGCTGTGTCTGTGCAGGAGGGTTTGTTAGGGAACGTGCTGCAGCACCTCGGTAGCTGCCCTTTGCAGCTCAGGTGGTTTAGGCTGTAAGCTGAGGGAAGCAGCAGGCACCGGGGATAGGGATGAGAGATGTGGACCGCCGGGTTGTGCCGGCAGCACTGCTGTTCTCCAAGTGATGGGCACTACAGTGCTTTGGTCCTGGGCCGGGCTCTGTGTCCAGCCTGGTCCCTGGGTGTTTTTCTTGTCGTAGCCGACTTGGAAGTGAAAGCTTTTTGGTATCAGCAATAACCTGTTCTGATTTCTCGATGTATTTGTAACTGTTAGTGCGTTGGAGGACTGGCACAGTGCCGAGCTGGGGTGGCCAGAAAGAACCGTCTTGGCTGTGGCCAGCCCTCCAGAACGGCAGCATTCCATAGAGCATCCTGACATTCAGAGATGGAGCGGGCAGCTCCTGGTTTCTTCTCCAGCTTCCATCCAGGACAAGGCTCACCCAAGGCACAGGCTGCCCATGCTGTGCTTTGGAGGGTTCTCCCCTCTGCACTACGGTCTCACTGCTGGAGCCCTTGCGCCATGTAATGACTTAGGAGAAGGGCCGAGTGCCCAGTGGCAGGGAGGGGTGTCAGCTGCCTCATTCCCATCCTTCTTCTCCTTTTACCCAGGAGAACAGATCAATGTGGCTTGCCAGGGAACAGCTTGTTCCCTGGGATACGCTCTGGTGTGGATGAACTCCAGCAGCAAGAGGTTATCCATCACCAGTGAGCCCTTCCCCTGCTGACGGCAGTGAGGAGCACCACTCATGCCAAGGACTTGCAGGTGCTGGGGCTCCTGCAGCATCTCTGCCTGAAGGAATGTTTACTGAAGCAGAGCCCCTCTTTCTGTGAATGGTGCAGGGACAGAAAGAGCAAATAAGGGAGGTGTAAGTCCTTGAGATGCACGCGAGCAGCCAGACAGCAAAACCTGCCAAAACGATGCTTCAGACAGAGTCTGCAAGCAATCAGCAGCATTGGAGCAATGACAGCATTAAACTACTTTGTTTAATTTTCCTCCCCCTTGGAGCTGTGTGCGGGACAGCTCTGATTTACAGGAGAACCAGCGTGTGCTCCCCACCCCGCTCCTCAGGTTCCCCATCTGCACGAGTGGAAGCACGTTGTCATGTTCTGGAGAACAAGGAGCGAGGTGCTGGGAGGACGTGAGTGCATCCCAGGGCTGCTCCTGCTGACTGGCAGCGAGTGGTACCCACGGCTGGTTTCCCTCTTGTTTCTTCAGTTGAGAAACCCGATGTACCTGGAGATGTCTGACTCTGCGTGCATCCATGTGGCTTGGTGGATGTTGGAATGTGAGCCATGGTTGAGGATGTGCCTCAGGTGTGTCCCCATGGTACACAAGGGGACAGAGCAATGCTCCATCAGGAGCTGCTTGAGGATGAGCATGGTGGGCTTTGGGAAGGTGTGTAGGTGGAGTGATGCAATGAGAACGGCCCTGACAAAGCTGTTGCACCCCACGGAAAGGTCTAGGAGGTGTTTTGGAGCCTTCACACCTTTGTGATGCAATACCCTGGGTCATGTCAGTGTTTCAGGTCTCTTGTCCAGCAGCTTCGTGCCCCAGGAGCTGTGATCCTGGTGATGGAACCAGTGTTCCACTGTCAGCGGGGAGGGCCCATGGTCGGTGCAGCACTGGGGGAGGGAGGGAAGTGGAGGCAGATGGAGGAAGCACCGTGAGGGTTTGCCGGGAGGTTGGGCAGCAGGAGCAGGGGTGTTTTGCCTTGGAAGAGGTGCCTGTTTCCCAGTGGCTCCGCAACGCAGTGGCCGCAGGACGTGGTTTCCTGGGAGGTGTGGGGCGGGTGTTGAGCGAGGATGTGCCATGTCCTCTCATTCTAGTGCCTCTTCCCTCTGCTGCGGGGTTTCCCAGGTGGCTCCTGGTCATGTGTAAACCCAAGGGGCTGCTGGAACTCCCTGTGAGCGATGCCAGCTCGGTTCCTCCTCCAGCCCTTCCTGCCAAAACCCCAGCTTGTCTGAAGCCGCGGAAGGAGAGGAATTTCCTGAGGAGCCGTTCCCAGTCCCATGTTGGTGCAGGAGAGGGTTACTCAGGGCTTGTCGTTCGTGGCCATGGGCTAGGGACAGGGAGCAGGAGCGGCCTGGCTGCCCCCCCAGTTCTCATTCAGGAGCCTGGTAAGAGAAGCCCCTTGGCAGCCTTTCTGAAAGGAATGAGGGCTTGAGATCAGCGCACGAGCATCCTGGGACATCCCGATCCTGTCCCTCTGTACCCAGGCAATGCCCTGTGGCCTGGGGAGCAGATGGAGGGAAGGTGGCGTGTGTGCAGCACGGCTGGCACTGGAGGGATGGCACCCTGGGTCTTGTGCTATCACCCGTGAGGCTTGGTGTGCCATCCCACCCTTCCCTCCCCTGCTCCTTGTGGTGAACTGGTGTGTGATGGTGGGCACCCAGGGATGTGTTGTGCTGCTGCTCTGCGTTTCACAGCTGGTTTGAGTTGTGTGCGTGTGCGCCTGTCCACGGGGTTATGGACACACATGTGGCTCGTGTTTGTGGTACATGGCGGGAGCTCTATTGAAAGCAGTTACAAATGAGCAAGGGCGGTGGAAAAATCCCTAAATAGATCACGGGAAGTAAATGCTCGGTTTTGGCAGCCTCCACGTGAAGATGAATGTGGAAAGCTGGTTGTGTAACAGGGCAGTCACACGAGACCCTTCCGAGCCCTCTCGCCTGTCAGGCTGCGAGTGAGCATCAGCACAGAGCAGCAGCAGCAGCAGCAGCAGCAGCACCAGCAGGTCCTCACACAACCAATGGCCCGTGCGCTCCCATGGCAAGGCTTTCCCCAGGGCACTCCAGGTTCTCCTGTCCCACTCCCAGGAGTTCCCTCTGGTGAAGGAGAGCTGATGGCTTCAGACAGAAAATCCCCCTTTGGTTCAGCTGCTTCTTTGGTATTTGGAGGAAAAGGAAAATCGCGTTGTGGCACGTCATACACATGACTAATAGAACACGGAGCTCAGCGCTTGCCCATCGGTGCTGTGCTCATTTAGCTGGGCCCTGAACGTGGTTTTGTGCATGCAGTCACTGCAGGTAAATGGGGTGCACCCCCTGAGCTGCCTGTCAGAGCTGCTGGGGAGGGATGGGGCCTGAAGGGGCAGCATGGGAAGCACCTCATCCATCCTAGGCAGGGCTCAGCTGCTTCCCATAGGGACTCTTGTGTCCATGAAGGTTTTCCATCACTTCATCTCACTGAGCACCAGTGCATTCTGCTCAAGGACACGGTGGAGTTTCCTTTTCCTCTCTCTCTTCTCTTCCCAATGGTAGAGCAGTTGGCTCGTCTGTACTTCAGGCCAGAATGTGAGGAAATTATGAACATGTTATCATGCAATTAAAAACCAACCCCTATAACTGTGGTAATTTATATGTACCTGCAGAAAACCCAGCTGCTGTAACTGAAGCTTCTGTTGCATTTCAGTTGTTTTAGCAAATCAGACAGAAGGAAATGGTTCCATCTGTGTGTTCATGTGTGGCACAAGGGCTCCCAGCAGCCAGAGGTGCAGCCAGGGAGGGGTTTGGTGCTGGAGATGTCACTAGCATGGGTCAGCCCCTGCCTCAGCACCACTCGCTGGAGGATGGGTGCTCAGGGGCAGTCTGTGGGTGCTGATGGATGGGAAGCATGGTGCTGTCCCTGGCAGGCGTGGGATGCTGCGGGTGTGTGCTGGGCTCGTGCATGCATCTCGAGTTCATGCCCCTACACAGCAGCCCTGGAACATGGAAGCAGATTCACTGCTGTCTCATAGCTGCACCTTCAGTGCAGTGGGGAGGGCTGAGGGGGTGGTCAGCGAGTGAGGTGTTCGGTGCCTGCGTCTGATGGTACTGAGCTGCAGGGAGAGGCTCCAGCAGCTGCTGCTTCATTATCAACACCACGCTGTCACGCAAAGCACTTCCCCTTAATGAAGGCACCTGGGGTTTTACTCCATTTTCCAGCCTGCTCCTGCATGCTGCCTCACCCGCCGCTGGCTGCAATCCGCAGCGCTGCAAACGAGCCCGGCCTCTTTTGGGAGCCAGTGGTTTTTCAGGAATGAGCGCTTTGCCCGTGCTCCAGGACTGTGATCCAAGTCCTCTTGGCTAACTAGCCCCCAAATTAGCTGTGGTGCTGGGCCTGCTGCAGCCGTGGTAAACGCCTCCGACGGCAGTTTCCAGCCAGAGGTGAAGGAAGCACCGCAGGGATCCTTTTCCAGCCCTGACATTTAAAATATTAATAGGATATCGTTTTCCCAACAAGCGCTGCAACAGGTACCGAGTGCTTGTTATAAAGCAGTTCCTGTTAGCGGAACCACATATTTTAATGGAAATGTGTTGTCACTTAAATTATTGATACCCAGAAGAACACCGGTCCACTGCGGGTCTGCAGATATCAACAGCTTCACCAACAGGCCCTTTCTCCTGCTCTGCTCCAGGAGTAGAGCAGCCCTAAGTGAGGTCTGGTGGGAGCTGCCCTGGCCCCATCCAGAGCTGCAGCATTGCTCCCTCTGCCCATCTCTGCATCACTCTGGCAGGGATGGTTTGCAGAGGAGAGAGATGCCTCTCCCGTGGTTCCTTAGGATCTTGTCCTGCTTCCTTACCATGTACGATACAGTAAGGAAGCAGGATGAGATCTGTGGATGATGGGAACAGCCGTGCTGGCTTCTTCCTGGGCAGGAAGTGTTTGGTCTCTCCCCATTGTCAGAGGGTTCAGCAGAAGTGAGTGGTTTAAGAACAGTTTTGAGATCCTGAAGATACTCCTGCTGTTATTCTCGCTCGCCATAAGGTTTTCCAGGGAGCACAGGAGACACTCGCTTTTGCTGCAGGAAAGAGCACAGCCCTGGTTCCTCCAACAGCCCCAAAGGAGCAGCAAAGGGCACACACCCCACTGTCACCCCCCCCAGGGCCACCGCAGTGCTGAGCGCTATTCCAGTTGTGGCTCCCTCGGGGTGCATGGGGCAGGCAATGGTTGTGGCTGGGGCACGGGTCAGGGGGTCCTGGCTCTGCTGACCTGTTTGCTTCTTCTCTTCCTCCTCTCCCGGTTCTCGCAGCAAACACTGGAGACGAATCTCACCAACCTGGTGAAGCGCAACAGTGAGCTGGAGAACCAGATGGCCAAGCTCATCCAGATCTGCCAGCAAGTGGAGGTTGGTGAGAGCGGTCAGGGGCTGGGGCAGGGCGGGGAGGGTGGTGGGGAAGCTGCCCCAGTGGGAATGGCAGATACACGGCATTGCTCCTGCGTCCTTTCTCAGGGGCTGCCCTGGGGATGGAGGTGAGCATGGTGGGAGCATCACTGATGCCAAGGTGCGACAGGAGGCTGATGGAGGATGTGAGGATGCTTCCAGGGGTCTGCATGGTCTGAAGGAGAGGGAGGTGTGACTGGGAGCCACTGGGAAGAGGCAGCAGCCACCGGGCTGCTCATTTCAGTGCTCTGAGGGGAGGGAAAAGGGTGATTTTGGCTGTTCCCAGGCTATAACCCCACTTCTGTTTCACAGGGCACTGGCTCTAATTTTCACAGACCTCCCATGTACTTTCTGGGCTGTCCCACCCCAGACCCTCTCCACAGGCTGGTGTGGGGCCAGTGCAGCACTGTTCCTTGCTGAACCTCACTGTTAAAGCTGTTTTCCTCATCTCTAACTCAGTCTCTGTTCGGGGTCAGGCTCCGGTGGCAGTGTGGGCAGACTGACTTGTCCCCAGTGCCCTGGCTCAGCCAGGGACATTGTCTCCATCCCCAGCAGCTTCCCCTTGCAAGACAAGGCTGGTCCCAGACTTCCTGCCTGTTTGCAGCAGCCAGAATTCCCACTTCCTATCCTCTTCCCAAACACATACACTCGGCCTCCTCCCTGCTGCCAGGCAGTGGTTATGATCTCTCCTGCCTGAGCCTGGCATTCTGCAGCGGAATAGCAATGCTCAGGCTTAAGCTGGCAGCGAGTGGGAAGGCTTTGTGGAGGGGATTACAGCAAGCACCAGCAGAAGAGAGGAGATCACCCATAATCCTGCTGAGGAGGGGGCTCTGCTGACCTTGCTGCTTTCACCACTTGATCTGTAAGCGCTCTGTGTTCCTGGTGTGCAATCAGGCATCTCTTGTTTGCATCGTGCCGCAGCCTGATGCTGCGGCTTGGCTGCGGCCCCAGCGCCGGGAGTTCAGAAGCGATGCTCTGCTTGGAAAGCACTCGACAGGAGGAAGATGCTTCACACCTCGCTGCTGTTTCAAAGCGCACGTACCAATTAATGGCAGATTAATTTGCAGCTGTTTGCTGGAGTGGAACACGAGAGAGGCTGGCACAGGCAGGGTTGTGTTAATGGGCTGTTGGTGTTTTATGGTTGATGAATTAAGCAGCGGTTCCTTGGCCCGGCACCTTCACGAAGGGTGAAGAACAGAGCTTCCTGACCCTGCACTGCTGGCGAAGCATCGGCTGCCTCCTACCAGCGGGTCTAGGGGGGCTGTGGTACATAGAGAGCAAGCGGGTGTCCGGCAGGCAGAGAGGGAGCCATAGCCCTGGTGACCATCAGCAGCACTCACTGCTCTTAAAGGTCATGCTTTGACTCTGTGACCCCAGTGGGGATGGAGCAGGGATGCATGCGGATGTCCTTCCAAACCTCCTCCTCTGGATCCATCTCCAGCATCCTGTGGACTGACCTGTGATGAACGGAAAGCTATTTGGTGTTTCTTTCTAATTCTGGAAGTTTCAGGCCCCCAGGCTGCCATTTCCTACATAGTTTTGGAGTTTTCAGCTTTGTCAGTCACTCTGCTTAAAATAACAGTTGAAATTCATTCCTCAGCCTTACTAAATATGCAGCCCTGCCCTTCAGAGAGCACACTGAAGTGTGAAGTAGAAAATATCTCTGTCCCTCCACACTTCCCTTGGAGGCTGCATCGCAGGGATTGTGCTTTGGAGCTATCTGGGGATGCTGTGCATAAGCAGACATGTGCGATCCCAACACCCTGCCCGTGTCCCACACGATGTCCAAGGGACTGTGACACTGGCACCCTGAGGTGCAGAGGAGAGAGACCAGACCCTGGAGAAGGGTGTCACGAGAGTCCCCATACATGGAGCCTGCGAGAAGTGACCCCTTGGGGATGCTGCGGAGAGAGGGCAAAGGGAGCACCTCCTGTGATGGAAATGAGGACCATAGAGAGCAGGTAGCAGCCCTGCAAGGAGCCTGAAGCACCAGGGTGGGTGCTTCAGCACCCTGACATACTGTCATGGGGAGAGGTCGCTGCCCTCACACCGTGCTGCATGGAGCTGGCCTGGTGCATGTCCCCTGAACCCTGTGGATGGCTTTGGGGTGGGCTGGGGTTCCCCGCTCCATCTCGGAGCTGGGTTCCCAATGCCTGGGAGAGGAGGAGGTTTATGTGTGCCAACTCCCACCTCAGGCTGCAGGGATGCTCCTCATCCCTCCTCTAGCTGCAATGCCTGTCTTCAGGTTTGAGTTTTACCATTGGTTTTTGCTGTAGGGGTGTATTGTCCCTAGCACATTCCTACACATGCTTTGAGAAGAGTGAAACATTTTTTCCCCCACTCTTTTATGTCTAAGAGTTCTTCCGTGCCCGGCTTTCCTACAGCCATAGCACCTGCTGAGAATTCACCTCAAATGCAGCATTTACCTGCTATGGGAACTGGTTCATCCTAATGAAAAGTGCTTTGGGCAGTGTTCAGCTGAGCCATGCTGGCCTCAAATCCCTGCTCCGTGCTCTGCCAGCACTGTGGGGCTGGGACCATGGCTTCGGATGCTCCTCTGTGGAGAGGAGGCAGCTGAGGAAGGGCTGTGGTGGGCTCTGTGTCCCCATCTGCCGTCAGCCTCTCGGAGCATGGGTGGTGGCTGAGCTGCAGAGCCCTGGCCCTGGGTGGGTTTTCAGCTTTGGGGTTAATGGAAGCAGGGGCCTGGGGTCTCAGCCTGGCTTCTGCTGAGTGATCCCCCCCACACTTCTCCTCTGGGGTCTTTGCACCCAGGTCTCCCTCCCGATGGCAACAGCAGACACAGCCCTGATCTGTGCTCCGGGAGGATTGCGTGATGCCCCCTCTGCTGCACACAGGGGCGAGCGTGCTGCCAGCATCCCCTGTGCCAGCCGGGTTGCAAGGCAGCACAGATTGCTGCAGGCTCCAGCCCCTGATCTCGTCCCCCCTCCCCAGCAGATGGGGCAGATCCTGCTCTGGTTCCCTGCTGGAGCTGTCCTTGCAGCCCATCGGCTGTCTCCCACTGCAGAGTTGCATAAGCTGCTGGCCAAGTTTAAAAAAAGCTCTTGTACAGAATGTGTTTAACTCTGGGCTGCCTTCACACAGCTCCAAGGGTATGGAGTGAAGACAGCCTATCCTTGTCCTCTAGCGCACTGCTGGGATTGAGGAACAGGGCTTGAACCCCCTCTGTCGAGTGTATTCCCCCAAGGATGCTGGTCTGTCCTGGAGGCAGAGGCCTGAAGCCTCTGCCTGTGCTGTGCTGAGCACGCCAAAACATGCAGGGAAATGGGTGATTCCTGAGCCTTTGGTGCTGGGCGGTGGTGCACAGGCTTTGGTGGGGAGCGATGGAGCCGTGACTGGGGCTGAGCCTGGCTCCTGCAGCCGGTGCCCTGTGAACACCCAGCGCAGCCCAGCACCCAGCACTGCCCCTGGTGTGCAGTGAGGAGGGACTCACACCCTTCTTCAGCCTTCTTCCTTCCTGCAGCTGGATGCAGGCGAGCGTGGAGGGTACCTATTGCCTGTCCCTGGTGTGAGCTGGGGGAGCCGCGCAGCTGCTGGGCTCAGGGATGAGCATGTCCCTCCTAACAGCACGTGTGCTTTTGCTGCCCTGGCCAGGTGAACACAGCCATGCATGAGGCCAAGCTGATGGAGGAGTGTGACGAGCTCATGGAGATCATCCGCCAGCGCAAGCAGGTCATCGCTGTCAAGATCAAGGAGACGAAGGTAAGGAGAGCTGGAGAGCTTGAGCCATGGTTCCAGGGTCCCCTCTTGTGCCCATGGGGCTGGGATGTCAGCAGCACACACACAGAGGGGCTGACAGCAGCTTATTGCCTTCCATGGAGGAGCTGATCTGCTCTGGGCAGCTGTTTGTGTGAGCACAGCTTCATCTCCCTGCCCCACGGATGGGGCATGGGTCCTGGTGTCCCCTCCTGCTGTCCACAGGGCTCCCCTGCCAAGGACAAGGCACATGCTTGGCATCACCAGAGGATGCAGGGCACATTGATGAACGTGACAAATGGATGCAGTGCTTGGATCAGGCCAGACGTTTCCTTGGGGCTTTTCTGACTCTGCAGTGCTAATAGGATACAGTGGAATTAATGCTGAGGGCCACCCAAGCCCTGCACTGCAGGAGAGGGAGAGGCACATGCTCTGCATTGCAGCAGTTCTCACCCCTTTCCTGGGGTGAGGTGTGTGTTTGGACCCTTCCTCCAGTGGTTCTGGCTTTTCCCAGTGGTTTCCATGTGATGGGCAGAGACTGGAGGGACAGGACAGAGGGACAGGCTGTAGTTCTGAGTTCACAGTGAGTGTGCCCGAGCCCTTTGCCTTTCCTGCCGAGCTCAGAGGTGCAGCAGGGTCCAGCTCTGCGTCCATCACTTGCTGACAGCTGAGCTGGGGGGCAGCATCACCCCACGTACACCAGAGGAGGTTTGGGAGCGGGTTGTGCTGTGAGTGCAAGAGCAGCATGATGCATGGACCCCCCGGTGGGGTGGAAGCTTGGGAATACTGCTTTTATCCCAGCCACCTCAGGAGCATGTTTTATGTAACGGTGCCTTCTGCTGGTCCATCTGTCTGTCTGCCTCTCACTTCCCACCTCGCCCCTTACCGTGTTCTGGCCATGTTGTCCAGTTTCAGCCGTGCTTGGCAGGGAGCTGGAAGGCTCAGAGATGTTTTCCTACAGACTGGAAGCTGGGTGGAGGAGAGGCCCTGGTGAGTGCCCAAACCCACCCACAGAGCAATGCTCAATGCTTATAGCCAGGGTCAGAGCAGCAAGCTTGTGCCCATGTAGCTGCAAACTCAGCACTAGACCAGTGGGGAATGGACATGGGAATGGTGGTACTGGGTGTACTGGGGACGGGACAGGGTGTGATTTCCAAAGATAAACCATGACACCAGGTAACTTCCGACACCTGGAAGCTGGAACAAGCCTTTCTGCTGGTGAAATCAGGCTGGGGATGTTAACGTGTGGGTCTGCAGCACCGCGGTGCCCGGCTGCAGTCCCTGTGCTGAGGGAGGCCAGGCACCTTCCCCATCACTCTTGACACCTCTGAGCAGTGAGGAGCCCCAGCCACAAACACCGCGGAGCTTAGAAAGCTCCGAGCCCAGGAGACAGGAGGAAGCTGTGGGCACTGCGGCTGGTTTGAAGCGCTCCAGCTGCAGCTCTAGGAAAGCTGCCTTCCTCTGAACTGGTGCTTGGGTTTCCATTGTTCGGTGTGGTTTTTCCTGACATGGATGCATGGAGCAGCCTGATCGCATGGCACGTGGTGCTGCGGAGAGTGGCCAGGGAAGGGAGGCCTATGGAGCATGCGGGAGGAGGAGGCAGCTGGTCTGAAGAGCGCTCTTCATACACAGCACAGATCCGGTGCTCGGGGCTCTGCAGGTGCTGGTGTCACAGCCCAGCCCAGTAGCACTGGCCCCTGGCCACGGCACCTGCAGCTTCTGCCCTCAGTGTTAGCGCATCCTGCTGCAGCCCCTCCGGGCAGCGGGCTCAGAGCAGGCAGGGGCAGGGGCAGGGGCTCTGCCGCCTCTCCCCACCCCTCCCTCCATGCAGTGGCACTGACCTGCAGCAGAAAGGGTGACGAGGGACATGTCTGTGTGGAGCCCTGAGGCTGGGAGACCCTCTTGGGCCAGTTGGGAGCTCCAAGGTTCAGGAATGGGGAAGGTTGTTCCCCTGAGGCATCCCACAGCAATCCCTGCCCAGGGTTCATCCTCGCCTGCAGCAGCGGGCAGGCACAGCTCCTGGGGCACATCCCATGGCAGCTCCTCACTCGCAGCGCGCTCTCAGTCCGTACCCCCCTGGAGTACCGTGGTCTGGAAGTCCAACAGGAAGCAAGAGCTCCGGGAGGTGCTCCAGGAGCCGCTGTCACAGCAGCTCCATGAGGATTTAATGTGCACTGGTCCTGCTTAAAAACAGGAAGTAGGAAATAACGTGACGGCTGCAGGGGAGCAGCACAGCCGCAGCACACGGCTGCTGCCTCGGGATGCAGGCTGGGGATGCCATGGGGGGTCACGTGGAGTAGAGGACCCAGTTCAGCTCTGTTGTGTGCTCACAGTATGAGCCCGGCTCGATGCTGGATTGCCAGTGAGGGACAGGTGATGGAGTTCCTCTGCTTGATGCTATGGGCACGTTCCTGGGGGACCACGTGAGCAGCACCGGGGCTTTTGCCTGTGGCTTTCCCACCTGGAAGCAAGACTGAGCATAGGGAGTGCATTGCTGCTGTCCCTCCCCAGAACCCATGGGGATGATTCTGTGCTGTTTCACTGTTTCTTGCCTCATTTAAGCAGCCCCTGGCCTGGGATGGGGCCTTCCCTCTGCTTTCCAGGCCGTGTGCTGGCTTTTGCGCCCCTTTTTGAGCCCCGCTGTGCCCCCCTCGCAGGTGATGAAGCTGCGGAAGCTGGCCCAGCAGGTCGCCAATTGCCGGCAGTGCCTGGAGCGCTCCACGGTCCTCATCAACCAGGCAGAGCACATCCTGAAGGAGAACGACCACGCGCGGTTTCTGCAGACAGCCAGGAACGTGGCTGAGAGGTGGGATGTGGCTGGAGCTGTCCTTGCTCGCAGGGACCTGCCTGGGGGTGCTGCTCTGTTGTGTCTCTGGTGCCCAGCCCTCAAAAGACAGAGGCTGCATGGCAGGTCCTCACGAAGCTGAGCATCTCCTGTGGGAGTAAACATCATTCCGGGGGGGGAAGGGGTGGGAATGCTGATCCAGAGTGAGCTTGGAGGGTAGTTGGGGCTGCGACCACCCAGGGATAGAGCCCCCACACACACCCCTGTGGGACCTGTCCCCAGGCTAGGCCACCCTCCTGGGGCAGGAGCAGGGGCAGTAGGTACGAGCCAGTGTCCCACAGCATCCCCACCAATCCCCTGCCTCAGCGCTGCCGGGAGCATCCCGCACCCTGATGCGTATTGATGGGCTCCTCTTTTCTTCCAGGGTCGCCATGGCAACCGCCTCCTCCCAAGTTCTGATACCAGATATCAATTTTAATGATGCCTTTGAAAACTTTGCTTTGGATTTTTCCAGAGAGAAGAAGCTGCTGGAGGGGCTGGATTACCTGACGGGTGAGCATGCACTGCGCGGCAAAGGGGCTGCGGGTTGCTCTCACCGGCAGCACTTACCTGGTCAGCTGAGGCTGCGCTGCCACCGGGACAGTGACACTTTCCTGCATGTCCCCATCCACTGGTGCACGCTGCCTGTCCTGGAGGGTGGGAGGAGAAGGCAGGAAACATGTCAAAAATGATGATGTGACCCACGGGTTGAGTTGGGTTGGGTTGGAGAGACCTTAAATCTCATCCAGCTCCAACCCCTGCCACGGGCAGGGACCCCTTCCACTGGAGCAGCTTGCTCTAAGCCCCTGTGTCCAACCTGGCCTTGAGCACTGCCAGGGATGGGGCAGCCACAGCTTCTCTGGGCACCCTGTGCCAGCGCCTCAGCACCCTCACAGGGAAGAGCTTCTGCCTAAGAGCTCAGCTCAGTCTCCCCTCGGGCAGGTTCAAGCCATTCCCCTTGGCCTGTCCCTACAGGCCCTTGTCCCAAGCCCCTCTGCAGGTCTCCTGTAGCCCCTTTGGGTGCTGAGAGCTGCTCTCAGGTCTGAGCTCAGGGTGCATTGGGAAAGCAGGACCTTACCGGGCTGTTGTCTGTGATCTCCCGCAGCGCCGAACCCGCCGTCAGTGCGGGAGGAGCTCTGCACGGCCTCCCACGACACCATCACTGTGCACTGGATGTCGGAGGATGAGTTCAGCGTCAGCTCCTACGAGCTGCAGTACACCATCTTCACCGGCCAGGCCAACTTCATCAGTAAGTGACGGCATCGCGCTGCGCTGCTCCGGGGAGGAGAGAGGTTCTGGGGGAGAATCAGCGGGTTTAGAGACTGGGAACTGGGGGAGGACCCTGCTCAGGGCTGGGGTGAGGGATGTAGGAGCCCTGGCTGGGGCTGTTCTGCCCTGTGCTCAGTGCCTGCAGCCTTCGGCCCCATGGAGCGCTTGGATCAGTGGAGGGTCTCCATCCGTCTTGGCTCCCAGATCCATACCTCTCCCCCTGACACTTTATGGGCAGGGCTGCTCCATGGGCTGGTCACTGATTTACCACCCCCATAGCAGTACTGAGGCACATCTCCAGGTAACCCTTCCTGAAAATGATCTGGCAGAGCTCAGTGTTCTTCCACAGCACCAGAGGTCTGCTCAGCAGAAATGGGACCTGCAGCTGGTGAGGCTCTTGCTGGTGGGTCTGTGGTTGTGGTTGTTCACCCCACAAGCTTGGCATCCCCGAGGCTCTCCTGACGGCAGGGGCTGACTTGGTGCTCATTCCCGGGAAGGTTTATCTGGGAAAAAGGCACAGGCTGGTTTGATGTCCTTATAGGGAAAGGGGTTCCTGGGGTTTGCACAGAGGGGCGGGGATACAGCTTGGCCATGAAGCTGAGGACTGTTTCCCAGTCTCAGCAGCAGCAGCAGCGAGCTCTTTCTTTGTGTGCCCAGTGCATCCTTGGGGTGTCAGAGACACGCACGTGTTATGATTTGCCCAAGGAAGCTGTGGCTGCCCCATCCCTGGCAGTGCTCAAGGCCAGGTTGGACACAGGGGCTTGGAGCAAGCTGCTCTATGAAAGGCGTCCCTGCCCGTGGCAGGGGGTTGGAACTGGGTGTGCTTTAAGGTCCCTCCCAACCCAAACCAGGCTGTTGTGATTCTGTGATTTAACGCTGCCTTTTCCCTGAAACTGGAGGGGGTTTGTGCTCTGGAGGAAATTGGATCCATGGGCTGAGCTGTAGGAGAAAGTCCAGGGAAACTGCTTGTTTCGTGCCAGAAAAAGGAAACAAAACATGGATGTTGTAATGGGAGAACAAAACCAGAGCTTCCAGCTTGTCCATCCTGAAGTGCTTTGGAGGAGCCCAGAATCCTGGCAGCGCGGCTCCTGAGAGGAGTTTTTATTCCTGGTTTTCCTTAGTAAGCACTTAACCACTGTAGGAAGTGCTGACATGATGCTTCTGCACTGTGGGCTTTGAGGGCTGCTGTCACTTTATCTCACCGGTCCAGAGGGTGTCAGTGCTGGAGGCGCAGGGTCACAGCACAGGAAGGCTGTGAAGTGCACTCTAAAACATGCAGGAAGCTGCCAGAGAAAGTTCCCGCTTTTAGGAACCCCAATGCTCAGAGCTGGGTCACGCAGCCTGGCCAGCAGCCACGGTCTTCAGGCTGGGAACAGGAGGGGTCGCTCCCTCTTGGGCCTGGCTTCAGGCATGGGAAGGTGGGAGAGAGGGGAAGGGAGGAGGCCAGGGCAGCTCTGGAGGGCTGCCGGAGGGGCACCCATCAGCTGCCTTCGGTGGCTCTTTGTACAAGGAGTGAGAAAACATCAGTTAACATCTCAGAGGAGAGCATGAACAGCACATTGCCAGTTGACACAGCACAGTCAGGTCTGGTGGTGAGAGCGTCTGAGCCCTGGCTGAACTCATGCATGAAGAGACTGGGGCGGGACACGAGGAGCTTCCCAGGAAAGGAAATACCTTTTGGAGGAGCGCACAGTTGGCCTCCCCTTCACACTGTCTGTGGAGCCAGGAGCGCAGTGGGAGTTGGACGTTTGTATGGATGACAAAAGCTGAAGTAAGAAGGATTGTTTTTAAGCTCTGGCAAGGATGGGAGCCCTCAGTCTCCAGGGCGAAGCCCTTCTTGGCTCTCTGGGAAAGAAACCTGCCTGGGAGGCCAAATCATTCCCAGACTGTTGTCTCTCAACCACTGCATCCTTTCTGATGAAGGGTCTAAAGCTGGTCCTTGTCTGCAGGGTGATAGCATCTCTTCCTCTCTGGGAGGTGTAAATCAGCCTGAGCGTTGCACAGTCAGTCAGGTCTGGTTGGCAGCACACGGTCTCTGCGCTCTGTCCTTCCCTGTGGATAAACCTTCCCCCCCCATGTCCTATCCCCAGGTCTCTACAACTCCATGGACAGCTGGATGATTGTCCCCAACATCAAGCAGAACCACTACACGGTCCACGGGCTCCAGAGCGGCACGCGCTACATCTTCCTCGTCAAGGCCATCAACCAGGCGGGCAGCCGGAACAGCGAACCTGCCCGCCTCAAGACCAACAGTACGTGTGGGTGCTCGCCTCGCCCCGGTGGGTGCTGCGGGAGCAGCTCCATGGTGCCCACATCCAGAGGGGCATGGCCGAGCGCTCCCTGCTAGCGCGGTGGAGACCCAGGGTTTCAATGGTCCAACATCCCATCTTGCTCCATGTGGCAGCTCCTTCCCTGCCTCCTGGTCTCCTGGTACCCTACACAGTGCCCCGGGCTCCCTGCCATCAGCTCTGCTCTGCCAGTGCCTGCGGGTCCCTCAGCAGCTGGGATGCTGGGGGACACTGAAGGTCCCATCTTTCTGGTCACTTTACACCATGGGGCTTGCAGGGGTCCCAGCGCAGTTGTGCACTTGTGCATGCCTTTCTCCCTGTATGGGGAGCCTTAAGGAGAACCAAGTGTCTGTATGGTGGTGGATGGAACTTTGCAGCTGCAGCAAGACTGTGCTTCACACCTCCCTGGGGGTGGCCAAGGAGGGTTAAAGATGGGCAGGGAAGTCAGACTGAGATTTGATCAAGAATCACCCTAACCCTAAACAAGAGCGCACTCAGGTTTCTGCAGGCAGCCCCTTGCTGCAGGGATGTATCTGCAGCAGCATCCTGCGTGTTTATAAACCCTGAGCAATCCCCACCCGAGGCACTGCACAAGTGATGATGTACGACAGGAGTCTGTGCACCAGGAGCTCCCTTAGCACACCGAATGACCAGGAAAGGGGTGCACGGCAGCGGTGAGCACATGTCCCTGTGCCGCGGGTGCGGGGTTTATGTGCTTCTCAGGGAAAGTTTTTAGGGAAACCTCAGAATTTCTGAGGGTTTGATCCAGCAATATGGATATGTGTAATGTATAGAGAGAGTGTATTTGAGCAACCTGCTCTAGTGGAAGGTGTCCCTGCTCTGGCAGGGGGTTGGAACTGGATGAGCTTTAAGGTCCCTCCCAACACAAATCAGGCTGGGATTCCATGATGATTCCATATATCGTTTCTCTCTGTGTATGAGGGCTCCTCTGGGGTGTTCCCTGCTCATCATTGGGATGGTGTCAACAAGGTGCCACCGCTTCATGCTGCACCCCCAGCACCAGGGGCTGTTTCTCCTGCCCCTTCATGTTTGCTGTTCTATGGCAAAGGGTTTCCTCCTTTCCCTGTGGGTGGCAGGAGGTAGCGCAGGCTCCTGTGCTGCTGTCACCTCACGGGAAATGTCAGCAGCTCGACAGGGACAAGGGCCAATTATCACATTCCACAGCCCTCTTTCTGCTCCTGAAGGGATATGTGGAGAGATCCCTTCATCACCAGAAGGTCAGTGTCAGGACACATTGATTTCTGCAGCGTTACTGCTGTCAGTGCTGGGGCTAAGTCTGTGTTCTTGAACAGAATACCTTGGGAGAACGGTTCTGGTTTAGTGACAGAGAGAAACCTTCCTTCGCAGAGCCTGATCCTGAGTCAGTCTTATTTATTAGCAAGTGTCCAAAAGGGAATGAAAGTGCCAGGATACCAGGACAGACCCAGCTCTGGTAGTAAATAAAGCTCAGGGAAGTGGTTTCTATGGTTCTTGCCTTGGCCGTGGCAGGGGCTCTGCGGGTGCGGGTTAGGGTAAACCATAGCAGTGCGTGCTTTGCAGGCATTGCTGGAGCCTCTGAGATCCTCAGAGGGTTTGATCAGCACCGGTGGTGTCAGTTAGGAAGCAGTCTGGCTGCCTGTGTGCTGGTAAGGTCAAAGAGGAGTTGCAGCAGTTGGGTTTCAAGCCAGCACTGCAGACCTGCAGAATGCATCAAGCTGGATGCTGGTAAGTGTGGAGGAAGGCCCCGGGCTCCACCTCCCACCCAGGCTCCCTCAACAGAGGCTGGGCCTGTGTTCAATTCCCCGCTGCCTTCCCCGAGTGCTGACACCTTGTTTGGCAGCAGAGTAGCACCGAAAACCTCGGGCTGTGCTGCCTGTGACACGCAATAGCAGCCTGGGCACGGTGAGAGCAGCCTGGGTCAGCTGCTGGGGGAGGCATGCTCGATGCTGTGGTTCTGATGCTGTGACTGGTGCTGCTATTCCAGACCTCAGGGTCTGCCCTCCCGTCCATGTGCTTGTGGAGCTCTCATTACTACTAATAGAGCATGGATCCATTCAGGAATTCAGTCTGCCCACCCTGCCTCGATTTGGCTCACAGTGCATCCCAATGGCTGCTGCCACTACCTGGCATCATCCTCCCATCTCTGCCACATTTTACATCACTGACAGAGGACAAAAGATGATGACAAACATGAATCCTAATCTGCGTGCCTCCCACTAACAGGTCAGCCTTTCAAGCTGGACCCCAAGATGGCCCACAAGAAGTTGAAGATCTCCAATGATGGGCTGCAGATGGAGAAGGACGAGAGCTCCTTGAAGAAGAGCCACACGCCTGAGAGGTTCAGCGGGACAGGATGCTATGGAGCAGCAGGAAACATCTTCATTGACAGCGGCTGTCACTACTGGGAGGTGGTGGTGGGATCCTCGACCTGGTAGGCACCACCCTTGTCCTTCCTCCCTTCCTCTTCTGGGAGCCCTCAGCTTTCCCCAGAGACATGTAGGAGACATAAGGGTTAAAGGCCTGGGGCTTGGCAGAGCTTCTTATGGGCAGGGAGGCTGCTGAGACCTTAAGTCTGGTGGCTGTGGCTGTCAAGAGGTTGATGAGTTTCTCCTCTCTGCTGGAAGCCTTTGGCTCCAACCCAGTGAGGCCACAAGGTAAAGCTTGTATCTCCGTTGCCCTCCCTGCTCGTTGGGGTACACATCCCTGCCCAGTGATGGCAGGGGGGCACAGCCTAACTTGCTGCTTGCTCTCCATCGCCCTGTGCTGCTGCATGGCTCTGCCCCAGGGAGGCTGCCTCCACGGCCCTAAGCTCTGCTGCTCACTCCCAGCTGTGGCACAGAGCATCCCCAGCACTCAGTGCTGCATCCCCCAGCTGAGGCTGCCCTCAGGCCCCAGTCCCACGGTGCATCCCGGATGCGCGTTAGTGCAGCCTGCAGTAAAAAGCAGTTTCCGACTTCAGCAGCTTGGTTTGTGAGCTGTCTCTCAAGCAATAATTGTGTCTGGAGCTGCTGCTTAGACATGGACCCGTTCCAGGCATTGTTTTGCTGGTGACTGGATCCCGTGAGGCCTTCAGAGAAGGAAGGAGCTTTCCAATACCTTGCAGCACCGTGGCTCTGCGGAGGGCGCGTGCTGGTGCAGCCGATGGCATCAGCCCTGAGCCCGGAGCCCTGTGTCCTGGGGATGCTCATGGTGGGGATGCTCAGATCAAAGGCAGAGAAGGACCTGCAGCTCTCGGGGGCTCCAGTGCCACCTTCTGTCCCCTGGGGCACCAGGCACAGCAGGGGGCGCAGGTCCCACCATGAGCTGGCAGCTCTGCTCCGTGGCACAAGGAGCAGAGCAGGGGTTCAAACTTGTCCAGATGTGTCACTGCTGCCTCTCACCCCTTTTCATCCCATGAAGCTGCTGCTGTGCTGCTTCCACACGAGGAGAACCCTTATAAAGTAGCCATCAGGGAGGCAGCAACAGCAGTGTCAGGGCTGGACAGAAGCTAATCCAAGCCTCTCCTCTCTTCCCCTGCAGGTATGCCATAGGAGTGGCGTACAAGTCAGCCCCCAAGAACGAGTGGATCGGGAAGAACTCTTCGTCGTGGGTCTTCTCCCGCTGCAACAACAACTTTGTGGTGAGGCACAATAACAAGGAGATGCTGGTGGAGGTGCACCCGCAGATGAAGCGCCTCGGCGTGCTCCTGGATTACGACAACAACGCGCTCTCCTTCTACGACCCGGCCAACTCCCTGCACCTCCACACGTTTGAAGTCTCCTTCATCCTGCCCGTGTGCCCGACCTTCACCATCTGGAACAAGTCCCTGATGATTCTCTCGGGTCTGCCCTCCCCGGACTTCATCGATTACCCAGAGCAACAGGAGTGTAACTGCAGGCCCCAGGAGTCCCCATACGTATCAGGAATGAAAGCCTGTCACTAGGCTGGCAGTGCTGGTGATGCCGGTGGTCAGATCCTGCTCCCACAGGCCAGTGCCTCCCACACGCAGCTCAATGAATTCTTATTAAGGGGAAAGAGGAAGAACCACTGCCCACAGCAAACCAAACTGCTCGTGGTGAGCTCTGCCTGCGCACAAGCACAGCTCCTCAGCAGCGTGCTGCAGCCTCTTCCCAGGCAGATTGTCACCCGATGGCTTCTCCTCTCCTGGGGGCTGGAAAGGCCGGGGTGGGTTGTCGGGTGATGTTCTGAGGCGCTGCAGTGGTCGAGGGGGACAGGTCATGTGTCTGCAAGGCCCAGGTTGGAACAGCAGGGGTTTGAGCCCTGGAGCCCATTGGTAGCTTGTCTCAAGAGCCAGGCAGGACCCGAGCGTTGCTCTCTGGGGAGGATTTTCTGTTTGGCTGGAGTTGGGCAGCATTTGTGGTGTGGTGGTCAAATGTACGGCACCCTCATGCTCGGGGAGCAGTGCGGTGGTGGTGTGGTCATGGTGGTGGCATGGTCATGGTAGTGACGTGCTGGATGGTGGTGATGCGGTGGGTGGTGGTGATATGATGGATGGTGGCGATGCGCTGGGTGGTGGTGATGCAATGGATGATGGTGATGCGATGGATGGTGGTGATGTGCTGGATGGTGGCGATGCGATGGATGGTGGTGATGTGCTGGATGGTGGTGATGCGCTGGGTGGTGGTGATGCGCTGGATGGTGGTGATGCGCTGGATGGTGGTGATGCGCTGGATGGTGGTGATGCGCTGGATGGTGGTGATGCGCTGGATGGTGGTGATGCGCTGGGTGGTGGTGATGCGATGGATGGTGGTGATGCGCTGGATGGTGGTGATGCGCTGGATGGTGGTGATGCGCTGGATGGTGGTGATGTGCTGGATGGTGGTGATGCGCTGGATGGTGGTGATGCGCTGGATGGTGGTGATGCGCTGGATGGTGGTGATGCGCTGGATGGTGGTGATGCGCTGGATGGTGGTGATGCGCTGGGTGGTGGTGATGCGCTGGATGGTGGCGATGCGCTGGCTGGTGGTGATGTGCTGGATGGTGGCGATGCGCTGGATGGTGGTGATGCGCTGGATGGTGGCGATGCGCTGGGTGGTGGTGATGCGCTGGATGGTGGCGATGCGCTGGGTGGTGGTGATGTGCTGGATGGTGGCGATGCGCTGGATGGTGGTGATGCGATGGATGGTGGCGATGCGCTGGATGGTGGCGATGCGCTGGATGGTGGCGATGCGTTGGATGGTGGTGATGCGCTGGATGGTGGTGATGCGCTGGATGGTGGTGATGTGCTGGATGGTGGTGATGCGATGGATGGTGGTGATGCGCTGGATGGTGGCGATGCGCTGGATGGTGGTGATGCGCTGGATGGTGGTGATGCGCTGGATGGTGGTGATGTGCTGGATGGTGGTGATGCAATGGATTGTGGTGATGCAATGGATGGTGGTGACGTGCTGGATGCTGGTGAGTGGAGTCAGCGACCCCCCTTGGGGAACAAGCTGAGAGCATCTTTCCCCCAGCACAGAGGTTTGACAGATGGCCCCTCCCAGTGCACCCTCTGGCCCTGCCACGTGCTGCTCCACGTGAACCTCCATGAGGTTCATGTGTGGTGTCCCTGCAGAAAGAACACACCGCCCCATGCTGAGTGGATGGTCACATCCTGCTCAGAGACCATCTCTATGCTCTGTGACCCCAAATCGCAGTTTATGACCCCACATCTTGTCTCTTGGTCTGTTCTCTGCCATGGTGATGTGAGTGTGGAACCGTCCTCTTTGCTCTATGGCAAAAGACTGGATCTGTTCCAGGGGCTCTAGCCTCTCCTGGTTACTGGGAGCACCTTGGCTGCCGGCAGTGCTCCCGGTAACCACGAGCACCAAGTCCTGTGGCCAAGCTTCCGTTCCCCCATTTGTTTAAAAGCCAGGAGGAGCTGGGCACATGGGGGCAAAGAGTCAGTGTGGGTACCTGCAGCCAGGATCCATGATGTGATTTGGGGTGTGTGATGTCCATGTTGCACGCACAGCAGCAGATGCCAGGGGAGGAGGTCAGGCAGCATGAGCAGCCAGAGCCAGGCTGGTGCTTGAGCTTTAATCTGTGGTGTTTGAAAACCCAGTTCTCTCCTCTGGATATGGCTGCCTCGGTGGCAGCTCATGGGGTCAGCCACTCTGAGACCTCCAAGCTCTGCCGGCCGTTTCTTTCCTTTTCCCGGACCCTGTGGATAGGGATCTACCTCAGAGCACAGCCCCGGGCGGGGGTCCTGGCTCGGATGGGGCGGCAGCACATGGGAGCTTGTCCCCAATGGGCCGGGACAGGCTGGTTGGTGTGGCTGGAGCCAGTTACCCCTGCCCGGAGCGGGTGCACCCCCAGTGCCCTGGCTGGGAGGGGGGGCCCATGGCACAAAGCCTGGTGCTGGCGGCTGACAGGAGGGTCAGTGTGTGTGCAGAGCCTGTTTCCCAGCACAGCACCCACTGCTGCTGGGTTTGGTGACAGGCTGCAGGAGGGAGCTGTGGGATGGGACCTGGCCCCAGCACTGCCACGTTCCTTCTGACCCAGGCTGCCTTCCAAGGCCCATCCCTCCCGCATGGATGGAGCAGGTCCATGTGCTTCCTGCAGCCGCAGCTGGGTCAGCCGCATGCTCCCCATGGCTGAGCACACACAGAGTTCATGGTAAGAGGATAAGTTGCCCTTTTCAGTTGGATGCTTTTCACACACGGGGCCACTGTGCAAGTCCGTTCCCTGTGTGCCGATCCCATATGGGGCTGCTCTTAACATGGCAACCTCAAGCAAATGCCCAAGCACTGGAGATGGATTTTAGCGTTTGCAGTCAGGTGCCGAGCTTGGCCCCAGCACCCTTGGACTGGCTGGTTGCTGGAGGGCTCGGCGCGCCCGGGAACCCAGAGCACACGAGCCATTAATGTGACGTTTGCACCTGATGAAATTGCACTAATCGTGGTGGGGTTCCCCTGCCCTCGCACATGGCTCACAGGGGGCTCGCACCCACAGTGTCCTCTCCAAGTCTTGGAGCCCCAAAACCCACGCGGGTGTCACCAGAGGGTGAGTGAGTGGCCCCGTCCCTGGTCCCCCCTCTGATGATGCTCCCCAGGTGCTGCCCCCGGCCCATGAGCGCCCATGGTTCTGGTGCTGTGGCCCTGGGGTATGAGTGAGCCTGTTCCCCACATGGACACGGGTGGGAGCCCGGGACTGCTGGGGGCTCCTCTGCTCCTGGTGACACCATGGTGTGCACTGGGGCTCCTGGTTCCCATCAGCCTCCCCTCGCCATCTGTACCATTCCTGTTCCACTTTGGTTTGGGGGAGGGTTGTTCTTAAGTTACAGTTTTTCCCCTTTTCTGTTGGTTGGGTTGTTTTTTTTTTTGCAACTTCTTTGTTAATGTGTACATATATATATATATAAAATATAATATAATATATATATGTTACTGGCTGTGTGCGTGTGTGGCAGAGGTGATGCAGTGCACAAGGCGCTGTCCTCGGGATGCTCTCCATGGCAGCGATGGGTTCTCCACACCCCTGACAAACACAGCCCCCAAGCCGCAGGGTTCCCGACTCACAGGCACAGCAACAAACCAGCACAAACAAAAAGGCCTTTACCATGGGCAGGGCTGGCCCAGCGGCCCTGGAGAGCAGAGCAGGCACCACAGGGGTCAGCAGGGGTCCGGGGGGGTTTGCTCTCCCAGGGATGCTCCTACACATCCCATTCGTGCAGGGGGACCTGCCACACGTGGCTGTGCACCCACAGGAGGAGGGCATATGTGGTGCCTGGTGCCATCCAACAGCAGCAGTTCTTGTCCTGTAAGAGCCCATGGGGTGGCGGGTTATGGGATGTTGAAGCCCCATCCAAAAGCCCATCCACACAAATACTTCTCCCCTGCTGTCATTCCCACTGTCTCCCTGCTCCAGTGCTCATCCTTGGCTGTGAATCTCCCATCCCCATTCCCGCTGCCCTTTGCTGGAGGTGAGGGATCAGTGTAGAGTGTAGGACCTGCCTGGCCAAGGGGGAAGTGAACACACAGGCCCAGGGGAGCCAGAGCTCATCTTTGAGCAGAAATGCCTGAAGTATTTATGAAGTGGAGCCCATCCAGCGCCTTCTGGCAGCATAGCATTAAATATTTCTTACTTTATTCCTTTGCTCTGGGCTTTTTCTTGTTAAACATTAACCCCCAACACTTGGAACCTGGCCTTGAGCCTGAGGAGCTGCTTTCTGTATGGGAACAAGTGGTCCATGGCATTCACATTGCCCCAGAGCTCGGCTCTCGCTGCTGCTGTTGCTGACAGACACAACTGTGATGAGCTGCTCGGTCACTGGAGCAGAGCAGTTCCGCAGCAGCGGCTGCAGAAGGCAGTGTGAGAAGGCTTCTGGAGCCGTCTTGGGACTTGGGCAGCTGCAGCTGCCATTGCTTCCGACCCATCCGTCAGGTTTTCTTCATAGGACATCACTAGTCACAGGGGATGCCAAGCAAGACACCCACGCTGATGCTAAGGTGAGTTGGGCACCAGCCAGCCCTTGTCCCCATTGCAGATGAGCACAAGAAGCCGGGACAGTGTCTGATGAGCCGCTTGCTAAAGAGCCACTGAAGCTCATCTGTCATTAAATGTCACCTGTGGCAACCACGCTGGGCTCCCATGCACGTGGTCAGGGGCAGCCTTGATCCCATGGGCAGCCTGGGTCTCCTGCTCCAGGGGAGAGGATTGCTGTGTCCTCCTGTACGTTGTGGATGGTGCTCATGGGCCTGTTGTGCTCTCCCGGAGGAGGAAAGAGGCTGAGCAGCACAGCCGGTGCCTGCCAGCAGCTCCTGCCATCCCCACCGGGAGCCTGCCCCCAGCGCCAGGAGCCAGCAGCCTGCTCCAGGATGGATTCTGCTCCAGCGCCTCAGGGTTCCTTCCCACATACCCAGTGTGGCTCCCAGGCACCTCTGAACCAGACGCCTGGGTTGTGGGGCTTCAAGCAAACTCCACACGGCCACCTCCACCCATGAGAAACTCCTCTTCCTCCCGCACTTACCCTGCAGTGAGTCCAAGAACTGTGTTTCAAAGCCTTCCTCCTGATCCCAGGCTTTGGGCACAAGCCTTCCTTCTCAGGAGACACAACAGCAACCCCAGGGCGGTGGAGGAGGGAGCTCCTCAAGCTGTGACCCGTTTGTGGACTTCAGTGCACGAGGCAATGCAGAGGCCAGGAGCTTCCAGAGGGACCCTGCAGTGAGGAGAGCCAGGGATCCTCTTGCACATGGATGTGGTCCAGGACACACTGCTCCTTCCATTCTACTCGCCTGGCTGCGGGTGGGGATCACAGCTCGGGGGGATCAGATGGGGCTGGCTGTTGCTGTGAGGAAACTGGGCATGAACCTCAGCCATGCACAGGGAGAGGTGAACTCGGACGTGTGCAGCGCTGGGAGCTGTGGAAAAGCAACCACAGCTTCTGGAAGCGCAGTCTTGGGGGTGCTGTCAGTCACACCCTGCCCATTGAATGAAGGAAACCCCACGCCATCGCTCCAGAGATGGCTTTATTGTCCTTGTAATGACTGTGCTAATCAGGGAAATGGGACATGGGAGAGGGACTGCCTCTTCTCCTCCGAGCTGCTCACAGCCCAACTCCATCAGCCTGACCCTGAACCTGCATCTCCAGGATAAAACATGGGACCAGTGCATGGTCCTGGGGGATGTGGAGCATCAGGGCACAGGATGGGGGAGCAGGAGGCTCATTCCTGCTGAGGCTGGCACAAAGGCTGCTTGGAGGCCGGCAGGGGCAATTGGAAGGGATGGAGGGATACAGGGCAAAAGGAGAGGAGCTGGTAAAGGGTGACCTGCACTGAGATGCTGCCCCAGACAGTACGTATCAGTGTCTCCTCTAGTGTCCTCTGGCTGTGCCCAGAGTCTCTGTCATGGGACCCTCCTTCCCCCTGCTTCACCTTTCAGCCAGGGTCCCAAGGACGAGCAGAGCCAGCCCCAGCACAGGGATGCTCCATTCAGCCCCAAGGTGCTCCAGTCAGCCTCAGCACAGGGATGCTCCATTCAGCCCCAAGGTGCTCCAGTCAGCCCCAGCACAGGGATGCTCCATTCAGCCCCAAGGTGCTCCAGTCAGCCTCAGCACAGGGATGCTCCATTCAGCCCCAAGGTGCTCCAGTCAGCCCCAGCACAGGGATGCTCCATTCAGCCCCAAGGTGCTCCAGTCAGCCCCAGCACAGGGATGCTCCATTCAGCCCCAAGGTGCTCCATTCAGCCCCCAGGGTGCTCCATTCAGCCCCAAGGTGCTCCAGTCAGCCCCAGCACAGGGATGCTCCATTCAGCCCCAAGGTGCTCCATTCAGCCCCCAGGGTGCTCCATTCAGCCCCAAGGTGCTCCATTCAGCCTCACACAGGGATGTTTCATTCAGCCCTGGCACAAGGAGGATCCATTCAGCCCCCTCAGGGATGGTTCAGGGATGCTCCTCATCACAGGGATGCCCCATTCAGCCCCCTCTGTGTGCTGGGTATGGGCCAGGGCTCTCTTCTTGCATTTCCTGGAAGCCAAAGGAAGCTCGCTTTGCCTGTATAAAGGATGTCATTTACCTGTACAAAGGATGTCATTTACCTGTACAAGGGATGTCATTTACCTGTACAAGGAATGTCACTGCTGGGTTTAGGAAGCAGCGGGTGCGAGCTGGGGAGTAGGAAGGAGCTTTTCCCTCTTTCTTCTTGCTCTGTTTGGTGTGATTCTCCATTAACCTCTGCTTTCTAGGAAACTGTCTCTCGTTGATGGGCACCTGTGAAAGTCAATTTAAACCATTACTGACATGGCAGCTGCCTCACAGAGAGAGACTTGGCTGAGCAGAGATGAGCTCTGGCGCTGCTTTCCAGGAATGTGCTCTTGAACACACAGCTCCAATGTCACTGGTGCCACAAATCAAACTGGAAACGGCTTCCTCGCGTCATCTGGGGGCGAAGCATCAGCCTGTGAGTGAGGGGAGAGCCTCGGGAGCGCAGCGGCACATTCTGGGGTGGATCTTGGCTTTTGGGGTTTTCATTTCATGTTTTTAGTTCATGAAACAGGAACCTCAAAGGAACTCCCTTGCCAGAGCTCAGGAACGCCTCTGACTTCACAGGGCCTCAGCCCTGCCCTGCGAGGCTGAAAGCAAAGAGGACAAACCGCTATTTTTAGACACCAAGTGACATCAAGAAGCTGCCTCATCTGCTCCTGCTACCAACAGCAGTGACTGGCAGTGGGATGTGGTAATCCTGGCCTGCTGTGTGGAGCTGTGCTATGCGGTCTGAGCTGGCCCCACATCGGTCCTGCTTAATGAACTCTGATTGAGACTTTAAACACTCACCTGCAGTGTCAGCCCCTGGAACTGACTGTTCCTGATCATCAACATGGCAAAGCATCACTTAAGGTGTTGCTCTTGGTCTGGTGATGGACAACACCTGCAGAGAGAGCAGAGAACCTTTACCTGGGTTTTAGAGGGTGTGTGGAGGTGGAGATGGACAGAGGTTACCACCACTGTGCAGACAGTGCTGCAGGACTCAGCTGCTGCCAGGGACATCCCAGCCTGGGAACATCACCACCTGATCCAATGGAAGGAGCTGCTGGATGTTTATCACTTGGTGGAGCACAAACAGAGTGTTATGGATCAGCCAGCAGCACCAGCCTAAAGGGCAAGCAGACACCAGTGCATATCCAGCCATTCAGAGGGACCTGCAAAGCCCCGGCCCCTCTCCTGCGAATATCACGTCAGGGCTCTCACAGCATCCTTCCTGCTCCGGAGCGGGTCCTTGGTCAAGGCAGGAGAAGCACAGAGGCTGTTAAATGGAAATGAGTCCAGTTCTCCATGGCAACGAGCAAGAACTGGGTCAGTGGCGGGATGCAGGGAGGCTTGTGAAGTGAGCACGGAGCCAGAACAGAGCAGAGATCCCCGGGATGGGAATGAGCTCTGGGGACCCATCTCCCCAAGGGGCACACAGCACAGCCAGGTACCCTGGCCCTGCCCAAGCTCCAGGGATGGCAGTGCCCAGCTCACAAGGGTGCCAGCTTCCCCGGGTGCTCCTGTGTGCACCCCAAAGGCCCCAAGTGGGGGTCTGTGCAGCCCCCGAGGCACAGCCCCTGAGCACAGCAATCCCCCCGTCCCTGACCATGGTCTTCTGCCTGACTTCTCAGCAATGTGCCCCATAAATTCATCCTTCCCCCGGTTCCTCAACCACGCTGAGCCAAGCACCCGCTGTACGCATGGTCCCTGCTTTCCTGCTGCTCCTGGTTTGGATTTGGCTCTTTTTGATCCACACAGACCAGCAGATGACTCACATTGCCAGGGTTCTCTTTGCAGTGGCCTCACTACACTCACTGGGCAGCACCTCAGTGCCTGTAATCAGTAGGATGCAGCAGTGCTGAGCTGGGATCCAGGCGGCACTGCCCTGGGTGTTCTGGTGCAGGTTTCAGCACCATCCCGCAGGATACCTTTGCAATGACAATGCTTCACTGATCACCTGCAACTACAAGGCCAGCACTGAGCTCTCAGTGATCTGAAGGGATAAAGCCCTGGGATGGTGGGAGCAGCAGAGCAGGGCATAGCTCACCCTGCCCTGCCCAGCTCAGGTGCAGTACGAGCAGACACATTCAGTATCAGCTGCAAGCTCTGAGCCGGTGACAGTTACCTGCAGAGCAGTGAGCTCAGGTGCTGTGCTGACTAGCAGTTACGGGGAAGCATCACAGCTTTTGGCCAGTTCCATGTCCCAGATGACACTTGGGTTCACGTACCACAGACATATTTGTCACAGCTCTGACCTTCACAGAACCATGAACTCCCAGAGCAGTTTGGGTTGGAAGGGACCTTAAATACCATCCAGCTGCAACCCCCTGCCATGGGCAGGGACACCTTCCACTAGAGCAGGTTGTTCCAGCCCTGGCCAGCCTGGCCTTGGTCCCCCTCCATCATGTGTTTTTCCAGGCTCAAACTGCCCTTGTCATTCAAAGCCCCCTGTTCTGCTCCGGCTGGCTCAGGATGTGACCTTGATGTGAATAACTTCTCTCGAGTAGCATCTTCATTTATAAAATGGGCTTCTTAATCCTGCTGTAGCTGATAATGAATTAAACACACTGTTAACATTTACACAGCACCTTGAGAACAGAGGAGCGCTGTTGGTGGCAGAATTACAGCGTTATTTCAGCTCGGCAGCACAAGACGGCTGTACAAACACAAGCAGCATCCTCCAACACAGCCACATCAACCTTGTGCCTTCATCCTGCCCTCGGTGGAGCCAGAGCCCCTCCGGACCCGCACTGAAGCACAGCAGCCCTGGCAGCAGCAGCAGACCCCCAGAGGAAAGGCTGTCCCTGCCAGCCGGTTCTTCCGCAGGCTCTGCTCTGTTTCACAGCCCCAGTGAGCTCTGCCCATCTCAGCCAGGCTGGCCCGGGAGCCCCACGCCGCAGCCGAGCCCCAGCATTGCTCCTCACAGCCCCCGCACACCAGGGTCACCACCACAACGATCCAAGAAGGGAAGTATGGGAAGGGGCTGGGGACAGGGCAAACCTGGGGTGCTGCTTTACCACATCCCTGTGTGGAGAGGCAGCGCTGGCACCATTTGGGGCTGGTTAATGGGATGGGAGCCTTTCTGCCAAGGGTTCCTGACGACAGGGGCACCGCGCCCGAGCCCAGCCCAGCCCAGCCCTGCCCCGGGGGAGCGAAGGCAGTGAAGGAATGCGCAGTTGAATCAGCGGGGCCGGTGACAGCTTGTCTGGCAGCTGCCAGGGAGCGAGGCCACCGCTCTGGAATGTTTTATCAGCATGGAAACCATCTGCAGGTGCTCTGATCACCTTCCTAATACCAGTGTGATGGGGGACCCGCGGCTGCTCGCCGAGAGCGTGGCACCCTCAGCAGGGGGCTGCAGGAGAGGGTAGGTAAGGGGTTGACCAGTGCAAGGGCTCAGGAGATGGACAAGCCTGGATGTGAGACAGGAAGGGGCTGGTGGTGACGGCATCTTGTCCTGCCAGCGCTGGGCTCTGTCGAGCAACCCTTCAGAAGCTTAACAAGCATTGCCATAAGAGATGCAGGTTTCTGCCCCCATCACTCCCACAGGAGCTCTCCCACCCTGATGGACAAGAACTAACCTCTTATTTCCAACCACATTCTCATCTTCTAGCAGGTTACACTCTTTGCTATGGGGACAGCAAGTGAGCTCCCTCCCAGCTCCTCAGTGTGTTGACAGACAATGCCCAGGGCTCACCCAGATCCACTGGGAGAAGGATGAAGGTCTCAGGATGCCCTGCCAGGCTCCATTCCCATAGCACTGCATGGCTGGTGTGGGGTGAGTGCAGTTTTGCAGCCTCAAACCAACCTGTCTCCAAGGGGAACAATGGGTCAGATGAACTTCTGAGCCTCAGACACTGCGGGGGCCTGATGTGGGAGGTGCTCAGAGATGATAGTTTTGGTTCCAGTTTTCCTGCTGTGTCTGTCTCTCTCCATGGATGCCTCTGTGGCTTGGTGTGAGGGGTCTGACAGCTCCATCTCCAGCGCTGGGTCAGTGCTGGACGCTGCTTGCTGGGATCCCAGGGGTGGGCAGGGAGCAGGGGCAAGAACCCTGGGCAGGGAAAATGGCCTTTCCCATTTACCTGGGCTTTCCTTACAGAGTGTTTCTGCTTCCCTCCCATTTCAGAGCTTGGAGGAAGCATAGTTTAAGAGCATCCCAGTGCTTCCAGCTCCCTCCACTTGCCAAAGCAGCAAGACACAGAGAGGGGAAAACATGAGTGCATCCAGGTCAACTCATTTCTTCAAATTTAACATAGACTGGGGCCTTAAAATATTCCTGGCCACAATAGGGAGAGTCTTGGGAGGCTTCACCTTAATCCCTGTTTAATTTCCATTTAAGAAAATGCCACTGAAGATGTTTAATAAGAATTAATTCTGGGCTTTGTACAGCCGCTTTCAATTAACCAGCCTCAGTGTTTCTGGACTCCTCAGACACCAAAGCACATTGGATCCTGCTGCCCATTCATCAGCTCCAGCCTCCACTTGGCCTCAGGCACCATCACCATGGGGTGATGGGTGAGGAGCTGCGGCTCCTGCCCTGGCTCTGCTGCTGCTCCACAGGGGCTGCCCCAGGCTCTGGATCAGCACAGGGCTAACTTCAGCCATCACATCCAGGCTGACAGTGAGGGGCTGCTGTGCTCACCTATGGAGGACATGGAGCCAGGGATGCTCCAGCCCCTCTGCAGCCCCCGGCTTGGGTATCCCCACCGGATCCCTCTTCAAACATCCCTTCCCCTGTGGTTCTGCACTGAGCCACACAGGCCTCTGTCATCGAGCAAAGGGTGAAGCCTACAAGTGTGTTGTGTTTTATTTATGCTCCTCTGGATTGTGTGTGAGCAGGAGTGCTGCAGTTTTAAAGGCTTAACATCAGTTAAAGACTTAGATTTCTCTGTTGGTGACATTTGCAGCTGGCTGTCGCTAAACACTCAAGTACAGCTCATTTGCAGACATTAACAAACACATCAGGGGAGTCTGGAGCAGTAACAGAATGTGGCAAATCTCCTGTTATTTATAATATTTGGTCTCTGAGTATCACTAAGCCAAGAGCTGTTAGCCTGCAGCTGGAGTATCTATCTCCCTTAAACAGAGCACAGGAGTTGTAGTCGGCCTCATTTGCTGTGCACATGTTGTGGGAAGCAGCATCCATCCCATGTCTCTCCAGGCACCAGTAGGAAATGGGGGAAATCACAGAACCACAGACTGGTTTGTGTTGACGGGACCTTAAAGCTCCTCCAGTTCCAACCCCTGCCATGGGCAGGGACACCTCCCCCTAGAGCAGGTTGCTCCAAGCCCCTGTGTCCAACCTGGCCTTGAGCACTGCCAGGGATGGGGCAGCCACAGCTTCTCTGGGCACCCTGTGCCAGCGCCTCAGCACCCTCACAGGGAAGAGCTTCTGCCTAAGAGCTCAGCTCAGTCTCCCCTCGGGCAGGTTCAAGCCATTCCCCTTGGCCTGTCCCTACAGGCCCTTGTCCCAAGCCCCTCTCCAGGTTTCCTGCAGCCCCTTTAGCACTGGAGCTGCTTTAAAGCCTCCCTTAAGGAGCTTTCTCTTCTCCAGACTGAACCAGCCCAGCTCTCTCAGCCTGGTTCCATAGGAGATAAATCCTCATGAGGAGCGAGACATTTTCACTCTCCAGCAGCAGCAGCAGCAAGGTGCTCTATCACCATCCAGGGGGCTTTCAGGGACACAGGGATTAGCAGCAGATTGTGTAAGACCCTGTGGAGAGTGTGATGGGACCCTAGACCTGGCTCAGAAAGCAACCACTTCCTCTGGGTGCTGGTGAAGGCAGGACAGAGCCCTGCAAACCAGCGCTGCCATTAAACAGCTTTCCCAGGTCACCACAGGCACAAGGGGCTCTTGGGGCTGACTCCGGGGCTGGCACAGGCAGGGAATCATCCCCAGCCCACCCCTGCTTGGCCCCAAGGCTCATTCACACCAGGCAAACCCCAGTGTTCCTCATCTGTGAGCATCACCCTGCGAGGGGTGCGCCAAGGCTTGGAGCTGATCTCATCACAGACAGGGATGGACAGAGCAGCCCTGGGCCTCTGGTCCTGCCCCAGGGCTGGACCCCATTGCAGCGACGTGCCACGAGCCTCTGCCCACTGGCAACCAAACCAAAGCAGCTGCTTCAGCTCACATTAGAGCGACTGGGACGACACGGAGCGTCACTTATGTCCTCTAATTAATGGCCAAGCTTGAGCAGGGCTGGGTTTTACCCAGTAATTCAGAGATGAGAGACTCCATAATCACCCCCAACACATGAGAGAGTCATTCCCCCATAAAGAGCTTTGAATGAAGATCTTTGATGCACTAGTTACACAGGAGGCAATGAATTACTTGCCGTGTTTAAGGCAGCCACATCATTTATTGAGCTCGGGGAATTAAGCCTTTCCAGTCTATTGGAGATGAACCGAAGCAGACATGATTCAGAGCCCTGTGCTGCCGGCAGCCCTGGCGTGGCACGCAGTGAGCCACCGCCTGCCCGAGTTACAGCTCCTGTTGCCCCAGTGTCATACACTGTTAATCAGCCACAGTTCAGGAGATCCAAAGTGATGGTGGCTTTAATTAGATGGGTCCTTCTTTAATCTCCTACATGCACAGTGCTAATGGGAGTGTAAGAGGGAGGGTGTCTCTGGAACACCATCCCCTGCTCCTGCCTCACACCCAGCTGAAGTCTGCAGGTTGCCATTAATATTCATACCCACGATGGCTCCGCTGTCACCACCCCTTGTACCTCCTGCACCAGCAGCAAGAGCTCATCAGAACCATTCTGAACATGTAAAACCAAGGCTACTGGAGTAAAGACCTTGAGCTGAACATGCTGGAGCAGAAGCAGTGTGGTTGGAATGCAGCTGGGTGAGAGGAGGAGTGCTCCTGTGCAAGGAAATGAGTGCTGAAAGGGAATGAGGCATCGAGAATATGCAATGGGCCATCCTCTAATGTTCTCAACATAAAAAGGACATGGAACTGTTGGAATAGGCCCAGAAGAGGCCACGAGAATGATCAGGGGACTGGAGCACCTCCCGTATGAACATAGGCTGAGAAAGTTGGGGCTGTTCAGCCTGGAGAAGAGAAGGCTGTGTGGGGACCCCATAGAAGTCTTCCAGTACCTGATGGGGGGCTATAAGGATGCTGGGGAGGGACTCTTCATTAGAGACTGGAGTGATAGGACAAGGGGTAATGGGTTAAAACTGAAACAGGGGAAGTTTGGACTGGATATAAGGAGGAAATTCTTTCCTGTTAGGGTGGTGAGGCACTGGAATGGGTTGCCCAGGGAGGTTGTGAATGCTCCATCCCTGGCAGTGTTCAAGGCCAGTTGGACAGAGCCTTGGGTGCCATGGTTTAGAGTGAGGTGTCCCTGCCCATGGCAGGGGGCTTGGAACTTGATGATCTTTAGGTCCTTTCCAACCCTAACTGTTCTTTGATTCTATCTCCATTGCAGGGGGAAGGAGGAGGAGTGCTGCCTTGGTCCTTGTCCAACTGGGGATGAGGGGACTGGGGCTGTCTCACACAGATCCGCATGAGGGTGGTCATATAGAGCAAGACCGTGCAAGTGGAGGCAGCCAGGGAAGCACCATATGTTACATTACTATCTCCTTCCCCATGTAAGAACCCAGCACAAGGGTTTTAAAAGCCTGCCATGCTGGCTTCTTAAGGAGAATCCCAGCCTGGTTTGGGCTGGAAGGGCCCCTAAAGCTCCTCCAGCCCCAACCCCTGCCACAGGCAGGGACCCCTTCCACTGGAGCAGCTTGCTCCAAGCCCCTGTGTCCAACCTGGCCTTGAGCATTGCCAGGGATGGGGCAGCCACAGCTTCTCTGGGCACCCTGCGCCAGTGCCTCACTGTGCTTTAAGCAGACACAAGCCGTTCATTCCCTGCCCTAGTGCCAGGAGCACACTTGGGCCCAGCGCATGCTGACAGGGAGCAGCGCAAGAACCCCAGTGCGGTCCTGGGAAGGGGGGCTCTTCAGTAAATAGCAGCATCAGTAACTCAGAGCCTGCCCATGGATGATTTATCAGCTACCTCGCACCAGAGGTCACATCGGGTGACGATGGAAGTCATCGTCTGTGCTGAGATGAATGGCTCGAGGAATTAGCCGGGAAGCAAATAACATCATAGTGAAGATTCCTCAGGCCTGTGCTGCAAAACCCCTCCCTGCCAGTGGCAATTGCACACAAGCCACATGCTCACACCCCGGGTGCGTGACCCTCGGCCTGGGACACACTCGTGTTGCACAAAGGTTTTCCTTTCCCTCCTTGACACATAAATGCCAGCACAGAGATTTCCTACCATCGCTACCTTTGTGCCAGTGTCTTTCCCCACTCCCAGGGCTGCTGAGCTGAATCTTGACCCCAGAAACATCTTAAAACACTGAAAAAATAAACTCCTTATTGCAAAAGCAGCTGAAAATTGATGTACCTGAGCCAATGAAAGAACTCAAATCAGAATCCTCTCTCCCTTTTCTCCATTCCCCATATGTGCATGCCTCTATATACACATTTCCTTAGAGAACTTCGAACAATTCTCCTTCAGCTGATCTTTCAAGTCATTTCTCAGCACCTTTTAAAATGGAAAGCCATT
Organism: Neopsephotus bourkii; assembly: GCF_033783945.1. Taxonomy (NCBI): domain Eukaryota; kingdom Metazoa; phylum Chordata; class Aves; order Psittaciformes; family Psittacidae; genus Neopsephotus; species Neopsephotus bourkii. The sequence goes on from NW_026901945.1 coordinate 415,526, forward strand.
GAACGCCTCCTCCTGCAAACACCAAGAGCCAGTTCCCGTGCCAGCCATTTCCAACCATTTATCCACTCAGCAGTTCCCGGCTGGAGGAGTCACTGGAGCTGCACACGCAACATCAGGCACCTGTGATTTCAAATTGAGAAAGCTTAACAGAGGGCTTGGGATGGGGGGGCTGATGGGGTGTCATCTCCTGTCTCCTCCTGCAGCCTTCCCACTCCCAAACCTCCCAGTCAAGCAACCTGCACATTTCAGCACATCACATCCACGGCTCTGACGCCCCTGGCCTGTCGTTGTCCTGATTTAATCCCTTTGGAGAGAGACGGGAATTGCCTTTTCAGCCCCAGATTTACAGACCCTCTGCTCAGTGCTCTGCTGTACAGCACCGCAGCCCCAATCCCCTGCGGGTGGCTCCCAAGCCTGCCCAGGTTCCCAGCAAGTCCTGGCTGTGTGATAGGTCTATAATATATACTATATAATATAAAGCAGATTACAGGGAACCCAAACTGTCCCCCTGAGCCTATCCTAAGCTCTTCACACAGGAATGAGATGAGCAGTGTCGGCTGCTTGCCTTAGGGACTCTGCACTGCCTGGCAGATCACTCGTGAAGCCTTGGACAGATCCCTTTAGGGTCCTCCTGCAGCACCCTCAATCCTGTTCAGTCCCTGCTGGACTTGCTGAAAAGCTCCTCCTGCAGCAGCAGCACAGCAATGCATGCAGCACAGCGATGCATGCAGCACAGCAATGCATGCAGCACAGCCCATGCGCCCATCCCAGCCGCAGCCTCTGCTCAGCCAGCACCTGCTGTGACAGGGGACTCCTACACGGGTGTTTGTTTCATCCTTATCAAAGGAGGGATAACAAAGCGGGTTTGTTTGCTCCTGCAGCAGCCCCACCGGCGCTGTGTGCAGACCTGCGGCACAAGGAGCCACCCCCTCTGCCATGAGCTCCCCATGGACACAGTGAATAAAACAACACACCCAAAGGGAATGAGGGAGCTGCTGCCAGTGATCCCACTGCACTGGCGAGCAGGGCTTGGATGGATTGAACCGCTCTGCCTGCTTCAGATGACACTGCACTGGGGCAGTGTATTCAAACCCAACAAGCACAGATCAGGAAGTACTGCTGCTGCCCAGATGCAATTAGGAGACATTCTTTCTGCATGAGCCACAGCTGTAAGTTCCTTCATTAAGCCAGGCAGGTTCTGGGAACGTTCAGGCCATGTTTTCATCTCCCATGGCAAGGGTTTGTGTTTAAGAGCAGTTTTCTTCCCTATTTCCCAGGCTTCCGAAGGCCCTGGCACAGCCACAGCACAGGCACAGTCATGGGCTTGCAGACCTGAGCAGCACCCCCAGGCAGGCTCCCCACACAATGAGATCTGGTCTGGAACAGACTCCCGGAGCAGAGGCTTGACTCTGGTGAGCATGCCTGGGCCTGGGCACATCAGCTTTGAGCTCAGGTTCTCTGTTGGATCCCACCTCGGAGCTCTGGGACAGGGATGGAGCAGAAGGGACACATTGAGGGGGAGGCAGTGGTGTCCCAAGAAGAGGCAGCACCCCCACAGCTGCATTTAGATCAGCCAAAGCTGGCTGATTGCTGTTGAGATCCTTCATGCATCCTTACTTTGGCCAGGAAGCAGAGACCTTTCCCTCTTTAAAGAGCGGCCCTTCAAACCTGCACCCGTTCCAGCATCACCCAGTCCCACATCCCTGAGGAGCACTGCAGGAGCATGCCAAGGAGACAGGGGCTCAGCCGGAGGGACCAGCCTGGCAGTAAGGTGACAGCTGTGGTGAGTAATGGCTCCATTGCTGATCCGTTATTGGAAGTAATGGGATAATAATGGAACAGCAGCTGCCGTGATACTGAGGGTGCGAAGTGCCTAAAAACTCTCTGGTATAAATACCACAGAGCCCTGCAGGTGGAGGCTGAGAGGATACGAGGAGGCGAGAGCCTTCCTGTGATGGTTCACAGCTTTCCTCATAGGAAAACTTTCCTCAATGAAGGAAGCTCCAGCCAAGGAGACGGGCTTGGGAAATTCAGCATGTGGCCAGTTCCCAGAGGGGACATCTCGGGGTGAAAAGTGCTTTGAGCAAGAAAACATTGAAGATGAATGTCCAGAAACATGGTGCCATGGGGAGGGCCTGAAAGGACTGATTGTTCCCAACAGAGGGGAGATGGATGGGAAACGTCTGGAGAAGAGCCTGTGAATGCACACGTCGCATGGCAGAGACAGACGAGGACTTTACATCCTCTGACACAAGGCAAACAAAATGCTCATTGCCTTTATAGCTGGCCAGCCCTGCTCCCTCCAACACTGCTTCATCCCCAGCCCTGCTCCCTCCAACACTGCTTCATCCCCAGCCCTGCTCCCTCCAACACTGCTTCATCCCCAGCCCTGCTCCCTCCAACACTGCTTCATCCCCAGCCCTGCTCCCTCCAACACTGCTTCATCCCCAGCCCTCCTGCCCCATAAACAGCATCTCGGGGCTTGTCACTCCTTATGCCTTGGCACTTGCTCTGAAGCTTGTGCTGTGGCTGCTCTCCTTAGAGATGCTTGTGTTCATCCAGAGATAAACAAGTAAGACACCATCAGAAACTGCCATGGAACTGGCCTGGAACTGGCACTCAGGTAGGTGTCATCTCCTAACTGCAGTACCCCTGGTAGATTCTCTTTGCCTTGTGTGCCTGATAGGAACTGAAGAGACTACAAAACGCTGTTCAGCAGCATTTGTTAGATCCCTCAAAACACGTCTGCTTGACACCAAAACCACGTCATGGGGCAAGACTTAAACAATCCAGCATCCTGAAATAAAGGCAGCAGGTCCCTAGAGGCCACCTTATTTCAGGAAAACACTGGGTACCAGCTCTCTGATGGGATCACTTAAAAAGAAATAGGATGGGGGATAAACGTGGAGTTGCACTATCACCTGAAATGAAATGCAAAGGAAATCGTACCCGTTGCCATGCAGATACAGACAATAGCAAAGCCAACAACAGTAAGAGTCAGGAGCTGTCAAGAAGTACTGCTCATTTCAATGTCAATGCCACTTTGAGGCAAGAGATGGAAAAGAACAGAAATAAAGGTCTGAAAAGCAAAGAAAAATCAGCATCACCAAAGCAAGGCCAAATCCAGAGTCGCTCAGTGCAAACACCCAACCCAGGGACCTGTGAGATGCATTGTCTGGAACAGCCCAGGCTTTGCCCCCTCTCTTGTCCAAGCTGATGCCTGCTGTGTTTTGGTGGTTGGAAGCTCCCCCATCCGTGGTGTTCCCAGCTCTCTCCACCGATGCTGACATCTCCCCTGGACACGCTTCCTCCCTGGTGGTTTTCCAGCTTCTTGAGCAGTCAGAGCCTGTCTGGGCCAGGTGCATTTTCTAGAACAGGGAGTTATGGGCTCTTCCCACCCAGCCCATGTCAGCACAAGCCAGGACAGATGGATGGATGGATGGACGACACAAGCTGATCAGGCCAAGGAGAGTGAGAAGAAACTCATCCCCATGGCCTGAGAGGGCACCCAGAGGTGCACGTGCCACCCTACAAGGGAGACCCTGCTCCAGCAACTCCTGCCCTTATGAAATCCCAGTCCCGGTCAGCCCCAGCTGCAGCCAGCCCAGCTTCTCTTTAGCCTCATTTTCTGCCTGACTGGTAAAGTCCCATCCACGCAGTATTTTGCAGTGATTTTCTCTCTGAAACGATTTCCCTCTGACACCGAGGTACATGATTTCCAGATCCATTTTCCTCCCACGAGCCTTTCTCCTGGCATTTCTTTCTCTTTCTGGTTACCATGCAATTTGTGCTCATGGAAAGAAACAAAACCTCTTTAAGCACCATGCCTTTTCCCAGACAGGATCTCATTTATGAGCACTGTTGACTCCAGCCTCTCCCTCCTGCCCCGGGGCTGCAGCCGTGGTGAGGTGGGTGGAGGAATGCAAGTGGGTTGATCTGGGGTGATGGATGGGGCAGATCCACATCCCACAGAGGGGGCTTTTATACCAGGGCTCAGGATAAGGCCATTAAGGTGCCCCCACCCTCTGCTGCAGACCGGCTGTGAGACAGCAGAGCCCTGCTGGCTCTTCTGGGCCATCTGAGCCTCACTTTCCCCTTTCAGCATTGTCAATGCTCATGTGCACCACGAAAAGCGAGTCTGGTCCTTTTATTGCTTCGTAAAGAGTTCCCAGAGACTTTACCCTTCCCATGGAAAACTGCCCTTTGCTTTGCAGCCTGCTCAGCCCCCATCAGAGAGCAGCAACCCCTGGCTGTGGGTCTCCAGTGATGCATGGTGCCCTCGATGTGAAGTGATGGTGCTGAGACAGGCTGGAGGCAGCTCCTGCTCTCCCAGCAGGGAAAAGCAAAGCCAGGAAGGCCTTTCCATGGGAAGAGCTTTCCTTGGGCTCTGCTCCTCATCCCTACGAGGCACTTGATGCACCAGGACTGGAAGGGGGCCAAGTAGCAGCTCACTCTTCCCATGCTCTGCTGAACCATGCTCACTGCCCACACAGCCTCAGGGAGGGAACAACGGGGCAACCCAAGCACAAGGATATCCTTTCACCATGGAAATCGTCCTACAGGAGACTGACCCATCTCTCTGCCATACTCTGCATTCTTCCTTCCTTCCCTGCTCCAGCCTCCATGAGCCCCATGTACCACTCTTTCCATGCGGAAACAAGCTTTAGGCCCAGGTAGCAGTTCTGCAGCAAACCTAGCCTGAAAACACAGCAGGAGCCTTAAAACCACCCCAAATGCACCCAGGGACCCCCCCATGCTGCCCACCCCACTGCCCGTGCCCCATGTGTTCCAGCAGCACGCACCCTGCCCCTGGAGCACAAACTCTTCCATGGGGCTCCCAACGCCTTTGCACTTTCTGCATGGGTGCTCCCAGGAAACTCGTGCCTGTGGCAACAAGCTGGGGAGGTCAGGATCCGAGGGACCAGTTCTCTCCTTCCAAAGGGCCCCCAAAGGGCCAGAGCTTCACAGCCCACAGCAGGGCCTCCAGGCAGCTCCTCAGACCAGGAACTCTTCCAGAAGAGGACACAAAGGGACCCCAGCACCAGATCCAGCCCAGAGGTGCTGGCTCCTCTATGGGACTGCCAGGGAGCTGCTTGTGCTGCTCTGCACTGCTGGGTAAGGCTCCACCAGCTTCACTTCACCTGACCTGTGCCAGGCAGCCAAAGGGAAGCTCCATTCCTTGAGGCAGGACTGGAATTCCTGATGTTTCAGGCTCCAGCGCTCCTTTAAGCACCACTGCCAGGGGTTTCTTACTCTCCTGCCTCTCCTCCCAGCTGAAGAGGCTCTTTACGATCCTGCCTCTATGGACAAACAGTAAATCTCAGCAAGATCTCCTCAGTTACCTCTCTCCTCCTTGCATTCAGTACAGACTTCACTGCTCCAGCCTCCAGCCCTGCACAGCTCTGCAGAGCATCATCACCTGCACATTGAGGATGCAGGTCCTGCCAGTGCTTTGGTGATTCTCTGCACCATATCCAAAACAGTCACCTCCTGCCAGAGCAGCTCCAGAGCATGGGTATCCCGGATTCCAGGTCAGCTGCAGTTAAACACCATGTTTCACCCCCTACCAGGCCCCCAGCTCCTTCTCTTCATCCTGCTCCAGGCTCAGAATGAGTTCTGGATCCTCCTTGTTGTTTTACCTCTTCCCATCAGTGAGGGTTGCTCCAGGCCCCACGCAGCTGCAACCCCTGAAATAACAGTTATTTACCTTCCTGGGTTTATATTGCTCTCACAGTCACTAACTGCAGCTTCCCAGACCCTCACCAAACCCCTGCTTAAAAGCAGCACAGGAGCAGCCAGCCCATCCACCAGCAGGCTCAGGAGGGACTGAGGGCTGCTGCCTGCCAGGGAAGATGCGAGCAGCAGCCCACTTCATCCACCCATCACCCAGACACATCCCCACCAGCACTGGGACACCCTGACCAGGCAGGCAGGTAAAATGAAGCTGGAAAGCTCCAGCTGAGCAGCTTCCTGCACCCTCCAGATCACAACTCACACCCACTGTTGGTCACTGCAGACCCATGCAGAGCAAGCCCTGCCCTGCTGAGCACAGCACAGCTCCCATGCAGCCACTGAGAATCTCAAGTGCATCAGGTCGCCTCAGCTACCTGTGCCTTGCATCCTGTGCCTGGTCAGTGAGAGCTCACACAGGGTCCCAGCCAAACCCTTCTTTAGAGCAGTGCTGCTGCTGCTGACAGCGCCTCTGATCTCCAGGTCCCTGCTAAGCAGAGGCACTTCCCCTCTCATGCAGTTAATGAGCAGCACAAGCTCGTGCTGTTTGGGTTTTTTCCCCACTATCATGTATAATAAATGTGGTTTTGATTAATTTTTTACACGTTGCTCAATGCATCAAACAGGGATGTGAGATTCCAGCGGCAGCACTGCGCTCTCCCTCCCTGGGAAATGCTCATTTCCCAAACTGTCTCTGAAGCAAGTGTCACTTCCCCAGGAAGGGGAGACGGTTGTGACAGCTTCCTGGGGGATGCTGAGGCAACATCTGCTCTACGGCTCTCAATCAAATGCCTCCATTTTCACAGCTCCAGTGCAAACATGTTTATGGTAAATACCCGTCTCGGATGGAGCGAAAGCAACCTTTCCCATCTGTGCAAACATACATTTGCTCCTGGCAGAAACTGAGAACCTTCCTCATTCTTAGCACTGTGTAACAAAGTAAACCGAACATTCTGTTCAAATCACCTTTGCTCACACTCAAGTCGCATTAAAGCACATCTCAGCCCCAACCAGGTGCCTGTCTTCTAGGGAATGAGGTCTCTTTCCTAAAGGCCACATGTGCTCAGCAGTATCCCTGGAGTACTTACATCCGCAGCGTCCAGGGTGAGGAGTGGGGACCTCTCTGTCCCTGCCACATCCTGCTGCCTGTGCTGGAGCTTGGGAAGATCCAACACGTTCCAGACCTGGAGGCACCCCAGGGCAGGAGGTCCTGTGCTACTGCTGCTGCTGCCGGGCTCTGGGCTTGCCTGCATGGCCTCATCAGCCTCCTGCTCAACCGCGGGGCTCCTCTGTGCCATGAGCGCCCCATGGAAGGGATCAGTCCCAGCAGGGTCCTGTTGTCCACAAGCAGCACAGGAAGAATTTAAGCCCACAGGCACCGGTGAGTCCATGGCAGAGCCCCAGACTAACTCTCACTGCCTTTGACCAGCGCCAACCCAACAGGACACCAGCCACAGCATCCAGCCTTGCTGCCAAGGCAGTGTTTGCACCTATTCCCAATTCCCATCAAATTTCAAGCTACAGAGGTACACAGAGCTCCTCGATGCTGGAGCAGGGCAGTTAAAAGGGAGTGAGGGAAAGACCAGTGAGGAGCATCAGGAAGAAATGCAGCATTGCTTTAGATGCTCTCAGCTGGTTCCTGAGGCACCCAGAGCCTTTGCTCAGGGTTCCCCTTGTGCAGCACAGGACTCCCCTTGCTTGATTGGCCGAGGGGCTTTTAGTTGCTGGCAAACAGCTTGTGGGTGCAGGAGCCAAGTATTGGGGCTCTCCAGGAAGCCCCCATAGGGCTGGCTGAGCATTTGGACACCTGTGAGCATTCTAAGCCCCTGCAACCACACAGAGAGGGCTTAAGAGCCTCCAGGTCTCGCTGAGGAAGTACCTGGCAGCTGAGGACTGTGTGAAGTGCCCCATCAAAGGCACATCTCCTTTATGAAGCACGCCCAGCTTTGTGTGTGAGAGGGACAAAGAGACACAGATTTCCTGTCACTGCAAAGCCTTGTGATGAGCACGCCCCGTGTCATGGCTCTCACCACACTGCAGGGACACCCCAGCTCTGCCTGAGCTCCCCGACCCCACTGGGTTCATCCCCATTGCCTGGCCAGGGGTTTTCCCTCTCCCAGCTCTCCCAGCCTGTGGGATGTCTCCGGGCTGTAACAGTGCTTCCTGGGTTGGAGTCAGGGAACTGGGAGAAGCAATGCCATGGAGATTGCAGCTCACACCACATGGGGAGCAGGGGAGGGATCCCCACCAGTGAAGCACTTGGCTGTCTTTCACTTCATTGAGTGTTTTATTAGGGATCTCCGTAGTGGCTGTGGTTAATCTGGATAATGCCCCCAGCAACAAGCACCAGGGCAGTAAATTACAGAGCGTTAACCAGCCCCTGCCCCTGCCTGCTGCTACACAGCATTTCCATGAGCCTGTAGAGCCCTGGGACCCCCCTGCCCACTGTGTAACTGGTGACGAACCAGAGTGTGAGGGATCAGGGTAGCTTGGTCCATCGTGCAGCATCCAGCAGCGAGAATGGGGTTCTGGGGCTCGGGGTCCCCAGCTGCCTGCACGAACAGCAGAGCCCCCTCGGTAGAGTCACCCAGCTCTGTAAACACCTTGGGTTTTGTCCTGTTGCACCCCAAAAGTTATCTCCATCTACATCAGAGGAAAGCGCCTCAGTGTTGTGGGCCTGGGGTTGTATGCTCTGCTGGGAAGATGAGGAGCCTGTGTCCAGCTGAGGTGACCTGGTCCATTTATTGCTGTCTCACACAGGAGAATGTTATACTGCATTGAGGCAGGAGCAGCCATCAGCAGCCTCAGGTTTCGATGTGCCCATGGAGCCTGCCTGTGAGGACAGGCCCTTCGGAGAGCTTGGGAAATGAGTGGGAAGTGAAAAGAGCCCGCAGAGAGAGTGTGGCACGTGCACCCAGAGGCTCCGTCCTACCCAGTCTGACCTCACTGCCTGGAGCCATTCCCTGGCACTCAGCCTGTGCTGGGGTTTATAGGATCATATAATAGTTAGGGTTGGAAAGGACCTTAAGATCACCAAGTTCCAACCCCCTGCCATGGGCAGGGACACCTCACTCTAAACCATCTCACCCAAGGCCTCGTCCAACCTGGCCTTGAACACTGCCAGGGATGGAGCATTCACAACCTCCCTGGGCAACCCATTCCAGTGCCTCACCACCCTAACAGGAAAGAATATCCTCCTTATATCCAATCTAAACTTCCCCTGTTTAAGTTTTAACCCATTACCCCTTGTCCTGTCACTACAGTCCCTAATGAAGAGTCCATCCCCAGCATCCCTATAGGCCCCCTTCAGATACTGGAAGGCTGCTATGAGGTCTCCCTGCAGCCTTCTCTTCTCCAGGCTGAACAGCCCCAACTTTCTCAGCCTGTCTTCATACGGGAGGTGCTGCTGGTGTCATTTTGTACAGTGTCAAACCCTGTCTCCCAGAGCCCCTGAGGTCCCCAGCAATCCCCTCACACCTTTTGCCTCTCCCTGCCTGAGCTAACCTGGAAAACACCAATCCCAAAGCCCCAAGGCTTGGCCAGGTAGGCTGGCTTTGTGCAAGAGAGACAGGAGCTCCTGTCCCAGCCCAGGTGCCTTCAAAGCCAGGAGCACACGTTCCCCTCTGCTCCATCTGCATGTCCCACAATGCTCTATCCGGCTGCTTCTGGAGCTCAGTGCGTTGTGCTCAGCCCTGGACTGAACCATGGACACATGGAAGCTTTGCCTGTGTCTGGCTCAGCAGATGCTGCTTCCCCTGTCTGCCAGCGCTGGTGTTCTGCCAAAAGACAGGCTACTCTGAGCTGGAGGAACCAGCAGATGGGGAGCAGCTCCTGCTCACAGCTCCGGCTCCTCCACACAAGCACTTTGGGCTCCTGCAGAGCAGGGGTGCCCGGGAGCCTCTCTGGGGCTGTCACAGAGAGGACGGGGTGTCCAGGCTTGAGGTTGTGCAGGACCTGGAGGGTCCCATGGGGCAGCACTGGTGGGATGCTGGTGTGAGACAAGGATGAGCTGCCCCCTCTGTGCTGGGCATGAATGGATCAGACCCGTGCAAGGGGCATCACGGGTGCAGGAAAGTCTCTGGAGCACTCACTCCAGTATCTCAGAGGCCTTTCCCAGGCCCCTGAGGCAGCTGTGAGAGATCAGGAAGGGGACCAATCCCACCGCCTTACACTGCCTTCTTGTGCATCCCTTAGGTTGCTGCCAGGGACCAGTTCAGCAGCACATTGCAGAGGTGAGCTGGGGCAGCACCAAAGAAGCCTTGGGGGTGGATTTCCTCTCCAGAGAGTGGCTAGGACAGGAATGCTGCCTGCTTAGCAACCAGCTTGAGGGTGAAACCTAGCCCTGGTCCCCAGGTCCCCACCCCTCACCTTACCTGGGTAACAGGGAGGCAGCAGGGATGAGGATGATGGTGCTAAGGACTCTGCTCCTTCTCCCTGCAGCATCAGCTCACAGTGGAGGGGGATCTGTGTCATTGCCAGCCTTTGCTCCCTGAGTTATTCCTGCTTCTGAAGCAGAGGTTCCTGGCTTCCTGCAGCGTGAGGAGGGGAGTGCTGGGTGTGCAGGGGAGTGCTGGCAGTGGGAGCTGTGGTGCACGAGGTGCAGCAGCAGCACTGTAGGTGTGGGCTGTGGGTGCGGGTTGGGGACTCCAACACCCTTGTCTGCCCATGTTCATCCTTACTCCTCCCCAGAGCCCTGCTCTTTGCCAGGAGCTTTCCCCCTTAGTGCCTTCTTTCTGTTGGCAGGATGAAGGCTCTCTCTCAACAACAGCACATGATGTGGTCCTGGTGTGCTCCGCAGTGCCTCGTGGTCCAGCCGGTCCTGCCATCAGCTATCGGTACCTTTCCTTCCAGATACCTTCTCTAGTGCTGCTCCTGGTGCTTCTATACACCCACATTTCCATTGCCACTTTGTAATGTTCTCAATGGCTCTGCTGCAAATCCCTTCTGTGCTCCCTTCCCTCTTCCAAGCTTCGCTTTTCTCCTAACAATGTGTGTCTTTACACTGAAGGTTAGAGATGTGCTTTTGGCTGCAGGAGATTGCACTGTCCCATCTCCCCTCCACAGGACCTATTCCCAACATGCTGTTCCTCCCACACGTAGTATGCAATTTCTTTATTTAAGAAAACAAGGGTAAATGTTTGCTGGTAAACATTCCGGGGAAGCATGCCAGTGAGCATTCCCTCCCCTTCCTTACGGGAATGTAACCACCAGCGTGCTGCCAACCACCAGGATTGTCATGTTTTTCTCCTCATGCATTAAACTGTCTCACTGATTACCCAGCCTCTCGCAGCAGCCAAAGCCCAGGCAGCGCTGCCATATGCTGGCACACGGTGGGGCTTCGGGATCTGTGAAGTATCTAATGCTAATCAGACGTAGAGAATATTGCTCCCTGTCTGCATCAGCAACCGTGCGCCACTGCCTCCGAGGGACAGATCCGGAGCGGCCTCTCCGTCCATCTGTTCCCAGTGGGGTCTCCACCAGCATGGCCCTGCCTGTGCTGCCGGGCACTGCCTCGTGTAGGGCAGGAGCCACCACAGTCACCAAGAGCAGAAATACCAGGTGAGCTGATGGGAGCGACAGAAACACACTGCTTCCCAGCCTTCCCAGCACAGGGGGATGAGGGGACAGGGACATCTCCAGGGACCCAGAGACCCCTTCCTGCAGGCTTAACTCACAGACCAAGCTTGTCTCCAGCATAACGCACAGATTCCTGCTGATCCCGCCAAGAGGCTTGTGTCACAGCCCCTCCCAGAGTAACTCCTCAGAGTAAGCTCAAAATGTGCCTCGAAATACATTTAGAACATTACAAAGTGGTTAAAACAGGGTCAAAAACAACTTTAGTGCTATGAGAAACCATTTCTTTTTTCGGAGTCTCAGTCTGCCAAGAAGCAGCTTTCTGAAGCCTCTTCTGGCCTTTTGTTTCCTTCAAGATAGAGAAATGGTGCTGTTGCTCCTGGATATGACACATCATCTGCTTCCAAAGGGATGTGACAAGGGGCCCTCTGGAGATGCCTTGAGGAGGTACCAAGCAGCTCCAAGCATCGTCCTGCGCGATGGCCTCAGGTGGCCCTGCATAGAGCAGAGTGCCAGCCCCATCCCACATGAGACAGGCAAAGGGGGTGCAGCCCTTCATCATCCCAGGCCTCAGGAGCCAGCTTCTAATGAAGACAGTGTCATTAGGAGACTGCATCATCACTGCCCTATGGGAGTCCTCACCTTGGCTGCAAGAAGCTGTGGAAATAGGCTTAAGTCGTCCCCCTGGACTCGGTCCCCTGTGGCCGGTCACACACCGCAAGCTCAGAGCTGGGGGATGTTGTCCCAGACTTTAAGCTCACTGAACATGAATGTCCCCCTTGGACACAGGGTGGTGACCTGCCCTGGACACCAGCGTGGGCTGGTGGGTGCCACAGGCACAAGGGGCTGCTGGGGATGGAGCGCACCTGCTGAAATCCAGCTTGGCACCTTCCTGCTCTGTGGCTGCCATTTCTGGGTCCCAGAGGTCAGCACAGCTGCAGCCACAGGGTTTAAAAATATGTGTGCACTGGTGCACTTGTGTCATGGTTTAACCCACAGCCAGACAGCTCGTTCACTCACTCCCCCCCTTTTTGCCCTCCCCCTACTCCTGGAGGGACAGAGAGGAGAATCAAAAGAATGCAACTCCCACGGGTTGAGATAAGAACAGTTTAGTAACTAAGGTATAACACAAATCACTGCTGCTGCCACCAATAATAGTAATGATAAAGGAAATAACAAGGGAAGAGAATACAACACCCCATCACCAGGCGACATCCAGGGCATGACGTGCTGTGGTATGGAATACCTCTTGGGTCAGTTTGGGTCAGGTGTCCTGTCTCTGCTTCCTCGCAGCTTCCCTCCTCCCTGGCAGAGCAGGAGGCTCACAAAGTCCTTGGGCACACCAAAACATCTTTGTTATCAGCTCTGTTCCCAGCCCGAAAGTCAAAACACAGCCCTGCACCAGCTAACAAGAAAGAGAAAAATGACTGCTACTGCTGAAGCCAGGACAACTTGTCACCTCTAGCAGGGACTCCTGCTGTGCTGATGTCTCTAAGGGCAGCAAGAAGTCAGGCAAGCTCCAGGTCCAGCAGCAGGAGAGGGGAACCCTGTAATACCTGAAGTAGGCTTTAAGTGTAAGAAACAGGGTCCCTGTCACCCACCGCAGCCTGCACCACCCCAGAGCCTCAGGTGCTCCCCATGCTTCTCCCTCCCATGCACCCCTGGAGGAGCAGCGAGCCCCCAGCAATGCTCCAAGTGCTGCTGCACACCCAGGACCTGGCACAACCGCCTGCAGCACTTGGACACTCGGCTCCAGGGGCTCTGTGAGTCTCTCAGCTGGAGGAAGATGAGGGAAGATGCTGCACTCCTCACCCATGGTGCCCTCAACTGCGTCACCAAGCGTCTCCCGTTGTAACCCCCACTTGCTGCTCACCCAGCAGCATGCCTGGAGATCACATCCCACTCCAGCAACCTGATGCAGGAGCCCATAGCAGTGAATGTGACATTTAGCACACAGTGTGGCTCACACACCCTGGGATTCAGCTCCTGGTGGGTGTTATTTGTGAATAAACACCTTAAAGTGTGCTCTCTTTCATTACATTCCTAAAGAACAGAAGTTCATCAATCACTTCCCTTCCATTACAGCTACAAAGAGCATCATAAACAGATCATCAACACACATAAAAATGGCAGGCAATTGATTTTAGTATTTGCATAATAGTAAAACGACTTTATCACCAGCCCAGCCTTCAGGAGGGGACATCAACAACATTAATTCAATAACACCTTCCAGATCAGTTGTTGTTGGTGGGTAAGTGACGTTCTTCAGAAGCTTGAGGCTAAACTGAGAGGCAACCACTGCTGCCAAAAACAGCTCATAGACAGAGGTGCTTCATGTGGCCTTGGTTGGCGGGGCCATCACTGCTCTGGGGTGATGCTGGTGGGTTCCCTGCAGCAGGGAGTGGGTCTGGCACCCTGGAGATGCTACCCCAGGAAATCCCCTCCTGCACTCTGGACCAGAGGCACAGGGTGCCCAGAGAAGCTGTGTCTGCCCCATCCCTGGCAGTGCTCAAGGCCAGGTTGGACACAGGGGCTTGGAGCAAGCTGCTCTAGTGGAAGGGGTCCCTGCCCGTGGTGGGAGGTTGGAACTTGATGAGCTTTAAGGTCACTTCCAATCGAAACTGTTCTATGATTCTGTGACTTCAAATCCCCCTGGGTAAACTGCCCAAACCCACGGCTGGTGGAGGAGAACGGAGCTCATTTTGATGACCTGGAATCTCCTTCTCTTGGGGAGATGGGACCCACCAGGACCATGCACAGAGGCACTGGAGCACCCGGAGCCGCTGGGCAGGGAGCTGTCTGCTCTGTGCTGGGGGACGGGAAGCACCAGCTCTGGTCCTGCCCAGCATGGGGACGGGGCTGCCTCTGTCGGCGCGGCTGGGGGATGCTCACCGCTGGAGCTACCCCTTCCTGAAGGGAAAATTGCGCCTATTTGGTTAATTGAGTGGACACCAGTGAAAAACCAGACCAAGTCCCCCCACACAGAACCCTTTCAGAGTGGGATAGCGAGCAGCAGTCCATTGTGCGTGGCAATTAACTCTGCAGATAAGGTGCTAGGGCAGGCACCGAGGGCAGGAGGAGACTCTACACCAGCATGAAGACACGGATAATTACTTCCCCGGCACTGGGGAGGCACACAGACTAATGAGGAGAGGGACAAAGGGCCTTTTATTTGCTTTTTGGCTTTGTGTTAACGGTGGTGAGTGGTTTCTCTGTGCCTCTTGCTGCTTGCTGAGCCTCTCCAGGCTTCCTTGCGGAGGAGTGTGTGTCCCCACACGCCCCGGCTGGAGCCGGAGCTGGGACACACTGCAGCTCACCGGTGCCACCAGGTACCACCTAACCAAGGGCATCCGGGGCAGGACACTCACGACCTCCTGCCTCACTGGTGGGCTGGATGCCTACCTCTAGGGGAGCCTGGTGGTCCTGCTGCTCTCCAGGATGCTGCTGCACCGCTGGGGGTTGCTGGCATCGCAGCACGATGCTGTTCTCTGGTTTGTTCTTTGTAACACCGTCTCCCCACGGCTGCTGTGGGGCATGGAGCTGAAGTGCTGTTACTCTGGGTCCATGTGTTGCTGTGGGTCTTGCTCCACAGCAGCTCCCACAGCACAGACCTGCAGGGCTGCACCCCGTTCTCTGCTCATGGTGACTCTGGCTGCTGACCAATACCCACAGGTATGCAGTGGTTTGTTCCACCCCACACATGGCTTTGCTTTTGATCACCTCCAGACCTGCAGAGAACCATGGTGAACATGGGCTTGCATCCATAAGCATTCTCCTGCTCCTCCTGCAGCTTCGCAGATGTCTGCTCCATCCTCCTCCTCCTCCCAGCACCATCCCATCAGCATCCCTAGCCCCTCTCTTGCTTGGTCAGCTCATTAGCATCCCATCAGCATCCCTAGCCCCATCAGCCCCGTGTCACTTCAGCCACCTCACACCAGGGTCAAGCCCCTCAGCAGCATGCAGAGGAGCAAACCCAAACTCTTCATGTGTCCCCATCCAGGCAGGAATCCTGCCTGGTGCATGGAGTGCTACAGAGGATCGATTAATGAATTACGAGCCTGCTCCCATGCTCGAGCCGAGGGATGCGAGCTCTCTCCATCTCCTGCCACAGCTCCAGATGTGTGCACACACCTTGGTCTGTGTTCACCTCCTGAATGAACGTTGTGCTCGCTCCCTCCTGAGCTAATGCAAATAAATGAGAGGAGCAATGGTGTGTGGGTGAGAGGCAAAGGGAATGATCCAAGAGCAGCTAAGAGGCAGGAGAACAGAAAGCCGTACTTGTGGAGGCCTGAGCTGGCATAAATCACTCTGTGAGTGAGTGACCTGTCATGAATGCTGACAGAAGCTCAGTCCCAAAGCAGTTATCCCCTGCTCACGTATCAATTACAATTGCTAATTTTGAAACCAAAGCCAGCTAATGCCAACTGGGGACCAAGGATCAAACCATCAGGAGTTAAACCATCATACGGGTTTTCTAGCTGTTTTCACCAGGATTCTTTAGTCTGAAATGGCCAGAAAATGCTGGGCCATAAAAGACACAAAACTGCTGTGAGATGAAAGAGGAAATCACAGACATCAGCTTTCATCTCAGGTGGTTCTGCTTGCAAAAGGAAGTAGGAGGTGTTTCCTCCCTCCCCTCCACCCCCCCTGCACCACCGGTGACTGGGTTACACTGGTGGGCTGCTGCCTCCCACTGCCACCCCAGGGGAGGTGAAGCAGCAGGGAGTGGAAGGCACGAGGTGCGGTGAGGGGCTCCAGCCATGGGACCCTGCCCGTCTGGGGGAGCCATGGCCCGGCCGGGCTCAGAAGCTCACGCTTCCCAAGCTCCAGAGGGGCCTCCCGTGGGCCAGGGGCTGGTGGGAGCCTGCACAGGGAAAGCCAAGCACCAGCCCCGCTCTGCCCAGAGTGCAGCACCTCCTCCCTTCCATGCACACAAACAGCCCCACAGGGTCGGAGTAGGTGTAAGGCCGGTGTCCAGGCTGTTGTCACTGCACCGCTGGGAATGAGGATGGCTGTGAGCTCAGGGCAGGACACCCCACTGCTGTCTGTAAGTGCTTCCTGGCTCCTGAGCTGTGGCACGGTCTCACTGCAGAGCCACCAGCCCAGCTCTGGGGGGATTCCTAAGTGGGATGTGATGACAGAGGGACTGTGAGACCCCTTGATTTATTGATTTCCCAACAAAGAGGAGTCGCAGCTCCAGCTGTTCCAGGCCACAGCTTCCTTCCCTTGCCAGCCTCCACTGCTCGCTTCCCACAGGAGCTGCTGCCAACAGCCCTGGGCTCAGTGGGAGCATCTCCTGCCCATCCTCACCTGCTGTCTGCCAGGTCCACTCCCCACTGTCCTGTGCTGACTCGTCACCCCCCGCGTGATGAGCCTTGAGTGGAGAGGGGGCAGCAGGAAGATGCTGGGATGCAGCACAGTTGTGAGTGGCCTGGGTGTCAAGTGCCTGCAGCCTGCTGCGGCTGGGGGTGCTGTGTCTGTCTACAGCAGTGCTGTATGTGAACAGCCAGAGGTCTCAGGTGGATTTGTCTGGATGTTTCCTATTTAAAGAGCTCCTCCAAAATGAGCTTTTAAACTCAGAAGTTTCACCTGAAGAGAAACTGGAAGGAGCTGCTTTGGAAGCATGGGAGCCTCAGGAGCAGCCAAGAGCATTGGAACGAAAACGAGACGGGATCACAAATAAACCTGCCCCTGCCCCATGTCCTCCCGGTGGGTCCCTTCCTCTGGCCCCTGCTCTGTCACCTTCAGGAGACACAGCAGCTCTCCCTAGCCCCTGACAGACACCCTCACTGCTGGAGGGGACCCTGGGCTGGGTCTCCCATGAGGCCAGCATCCCAGGGATGCTCTGGCTCAGGCTCTGTCTCCTCCTGGGATTGTGGCAGGACGAGGCGAGTGCTGCAGCTGGGGAACAGGCAGGAACAGTGGGATAAAGGGGGATAGAGCCCAGAGCACGCCAAGCTCAGCCATCAGCAGCTCTGGGTTGTGAAACATGATGAGAAGCACTTTGGGCCACATCCCTTCCCGAGGAGGGATGCTCGGCATTTCTAGTGTGATTGCACAGTGACACCCAGAGGACAGGCCCCGAAAACTGTCACCATCACGCCCAGTCACTGCACCAGCACAGGGTGATGGGGACACTGGTCCACAGGAGCTCTGTAGGTACAGCTGTGATGCTGGACACATCTCACATGAGAATAAACGATTCCTTTCTGTTGTGGAAATGTGTTTTCCTGTTGGAAAGCAGCGCTATTTATTCCAGGAGAGGCTGTCACCCCAGGCATTGAACTACAGCCAGGCAAAAACACACTGGTAATTTAGTATGCCTCTGAAATATACATTGCCCATAAACCAGCCCATATTTAATTAAACATATTGCTGCAGTGTTGCTCCTGCTCAGCCATTTACAGTCCCACTGACATATGAGAGGCTCAGCTTAGGAGAGAACCAACACCACTGAATGTAGACATGAAGCCAGGCTCTGGCAGAGGGGGCCCTGCTCTGTCCCTGCCCCTGCTGGCTGGGAGCTGTTGGGAGGTGCCACCAGCTCTTGCACAAGCAGCAGAGCAGCCTTCACCCCAACGAACCCTCCTTGGCAGGCGGGACACAGCGCCATGAGCATGCACACAGGCTCCTGTGAGCATCTGCAGGCTCAGCACCAGGAGCTGGCGTTAGCAGGGGAATATCCCCAGCCCCCTGCTCAGGAGAACCAGTTACATGGCAATAGGGATTCCATAATGTGTGATGATGGGATAAAGAGGGGAGATGTTAGTTAATTGTTGATCTGCTATCCAAAATAGACACCCTTTAGTGCAGCTCCTGCTCCAGTGGGCAGAGCATCCTGGACCTGGACCTGAACTGTGGCTGGGGGCTGGAGGAGCTTGCATGTGTTCCTGGAAAATGGCTTTCAGTTCGAGTAAAACTAGAGCAAGGGAGCACAGCTGGGATGACATGGATTCCATAAAGGAAAATGCGTCAGTGTCTCCAAAGCATCCAACACTGCTCCTGCTTCCAACAGAAGGCTTCGCTTATTGGCTTGGCCGAAGGTCTGAGCAAGGTGTTGCACCAAAGGCAGGCAGGAGGCCAGGAGAGCACTGCTGTGGAAAAACCAACTCAGAGAGGGGGACTCGCTCCTCAGCTCCTCATGATCACCACCAGAACAGACCCCACTGCTGCCTCTGTTAGTGCTTTCCGCAGCGATTCTGGAAGGAGGAGCTGGAAAGCAGAGCCCCGTGCGCGGGTGGCACGAGGGGAAGGTGGCTGAATCCAGAGAACCCCACCCCTGAGCACCCCAGAGGAGCCAGCACCAGGAACCGGGTGAGGAGTTGGTGGCTGAGTCTTTCCTTCAGCAAACAACAACTGCAGCACAAGTTTCCAGAGCCCGCAGGGTCCCTGCCAGGGGAGAGGTGAGCTCATTTAGAGAGAAAAGGAGCCTCTGTAATGATTAGGCCATGTGAGCTCACAACAGGGAATGCTGCATCCTGTTTTGGCAATGAGTGGCATCAGTGAGGAGACCTGGATGTAGGAGTCACTCCTGGAGTGTATGTTCTGCCAGGGAATGTTCAGTGGGAGAACAGGGACAGGGAGGAGGTGGCAGCTCTGGGAGAGGAGATTTCACACTCGTCAGATGAGGTTCTGGACATGTGGCATTTAATGAAGGGGACTGCATGGAAGAGAAGGCAGGCCTCAGGTGCTGTTTGCTGCCCTCAGTGTCCTGGGCTATGGGACCGTGTCCAACCAGCCTCATGGCCCCTGGGAGCTCCTTGATGGCATTAGAAGGGCAGATGGGTGAATGGGGAGTCTGCAGGAATGGACTGGTTTTGGAGCAGGAGTGGGAAAGGTACTTCCTGCAGGGACCATACCGATGGTTTGGGAGCCGCAGCCCCCCAGGCTCCAAGGCAGCGTGACCTGAGGCCACGGTGGGCGGCTCGGCCACGCAGCCCAGGCTGGAGTGGGGTGTTCATGCCCAAGCTCCAGCTCATGGAGCAGCCGTGATCCCATGTGGAGCTGCGGCACCACCACACAGGCCTGGGACCGGTGCTGGGGGGACAGGAATGGCTCCGGGGACCCTGAGCTGCGCCGGGTGGGGGCTTTGTCTGCCGAGCCCAGCAGAAGGGCTCCAAGCGCTGCTTGAGCTGATGCTCTCAGCGGCTGCTGCTCCCAGAGCTGCTCCGAAGCATCTGCAGCACAATCCTTGGCAGAGAGCACCCTCCAGTGGGACTGCGGGGACGGGGAGTCCCACGCCTGCAGCTCCTGGGGCACGGGAGGGAACCGGGAGTCCGGGCAGCGTTAACAGAGCCCTTGGTGGGGGTCCGGGAGTCCCAGGGCCTGGCCCATCCCGTCTGAGGCAGTCCTACACAAAGCACAGGCTCGGCTGTTGGACGCTGGACCCCGCTGGCGTTGGTCCCAGCCGGTGTCACGGCTCCAGCTTCACAGGCTTCCAAGATCACATCTGGGGAAGGCAGTTCTGTAAGGGGATGATGATCCTCACTCACAGCCCCACATGTTGAGAGAAGACGAGGCAAAAGCATTCACTGTCTTGTGTGCACCAGTGGCTCAGCCTCACGGACTCCTGCTGGGGTCTGAAGGCATGGGCATGATGGAGCACCCCGATTTGCTCACCCTCAGAGTCTGCAGCAAGCCCCCCACGGCTGGGTGGCAGCAGAGCAGCTTGCAGGAGTCCTTGCAGAGTGAATCCCAGCGCACAAGGCACCAGGCAGCCCACGTTCCATCCTCCTCGACGTGCCTCCCACTCCCTCCCACCGCCCTCGGCTGGAAGCAAAGCCCAGGCCAAGCCAGTGAGGGTTTCCCAGCTCACTTGCTGCAGTGAGAGCCCTGGGACAAGCAGGCAGGAAGCTCAGACCCTGCTGCTGACCCCTCCATCACCCTGGCACCTCTGCCTCTCACCAGCAAGTGAGGTTCACCCAAAGCCCTGCACCTGACAAAGCCCACCCGAGCCATCACCTCCAGCCCATTCCATATCCTTCCCCTGAGGAAGGGCTCTGCTGTGGGGTGGAGCAGAGCAGAAAAAGCATCTCCTGCAGCATCTGGTTGCAATCAGTGTTTTTGGAGCTGGCTACGTTCCTTTCCGGCCAGTAGCCAACTGGGCTGTTTCCCACAGGATCCCAAGACCATTGCTCCATGTGCCGAGGTTTCGCACGTCCGCTGCAGCAAGCTGCATCCCTGGAGCAGCGCCGGGCTCCAGCTCTGCCCATGCCGAGGTTCTGGCCCCTCCAGAGCACCGAGGCCCTGGGAAATAAACCGGGCACAGGCACTGCTGCTTCCTCCCCTGGGGCTTGTCCGGCAGCTCCAGAGCTATTGCAGGGCTGAGGCTGCCCTCCCACCCTGGCAAGCCCCGCTCCCGCTATAATGGCCATCATATTAATGTGGTGACCTCATTATGCAGCTTGCTTTGCTTTTAAAGGGTCGTTTTAGCTTTCTCATGCTAAATATTTGACAGCGACTTCAGGAAAGTACACCCTGTTCAGAAAAAAGCCAGTGGGAGTTCCTAAGCAACCCAAGCTTGTGGTTTATGAAGGCTCCTACTGCACTATGTGATGGTTTAATGAATGAATCCCTTGGGTTCCGGAGCCAGGATACCTGAGGGTCTCTGTGTCCACTCAGTGGTGTCCAGACCTCTCCAAGTGCAGGGAAAGGCTTGGAAATGAGGCCAATGGCACACAGAAAGCAAAAGGATGAGCCCTTGACCCTCGCCAGGCTCAAAACTGTTCTGCTGAGGCAGCCCCAAGGCCGGGAGCAGCCAAAGCACCCACCAAGCACCTCAGCCCTGCACCACGAGGCAGAGCGAGAGGAACCTGCCTCGGAGCCAGAAGGAAAGTGGATAGATCCCTGTTTCAGGATGGCTCTTGTGGCAGAGCAAGAGCTGCTGGGAAGGACAGTTCACACCCGGCTCTGAGCCCTGCTCCGTGAGCAGCTCTGGAAATGAGCAGGTCTCTGTTGGGAAAGCCACAGACCCAGGTGCATTGTCTGTGTGTGTTCCCTCCCTTGGCAGGAGGAGAGCTCGGTGCCGGGAAGGGTGAGATGGGAATGGGAAGCGAGTGGAGCGGAGTCGAGATGTGTGGAACTGGAACCCTTCACACTGGGAGAGCTCCTGTTGGGCTGGGTGGGCTCTTATCTGCCTAATGGGAAAGGGAAGGGAAGGGAAGGGAAGGGAAGGGAAGGGAAGGGAAGGGAAGGGAAGGGAAGGGAAGGGAAGGGAAGGGAAGGGAAGGGAAGGGAAGGGAAGGGAAGGGAAGGGAAGGGAAGGGAAGGGAAGGGAAGGGAAGGGAAGGGAAGGGAAGAAAAAAGACAGTGTGTTCTTCACATGGTGGTAGCGCAAGTGGAGCATCAATAGCACAGGGGTCCAGCAAGTTTCACCATGCAGGGAGAAACGGCATCCAGCTTGGGAAATTCCCGTCAGGAATTCCATTCCTCTCTGCCCCCAGCAGCTGGGGCTGCTGGAGATGGGGTGCTAGGATAGCTCGATCTGGGGGTTCACCCCCCACGTCTGCTCCTCTCTTGACGCTTGCTGCTTCACGCTGCCTAGGATGCTTGTCCCTTGCACCAGGGACCTCAGCGCTCTGCTCCTCAAAGCACAACGAAGTGTATGCTTTGGGGAAGGGGGACGGAGGAGAGCAGCTGCGGGGAGCACGAACACCCGCGGGAGAGGAATGCCGAAGGAATGCGCGATGAACGTTCTCTCCCTGCTGCACCTACAGGCTCTGCCCGCCCGTTGGGAACCGCAGCCCCGGAGCCCCCCCTGCACCCCCGAACGCGGAGCCCGGTTCTGGGGGCGCCCGGCTTTGCCAGCCCCGGTGGTGGGCAGGCAGCGGGGGGAGCCGCACAGTCCGGACGGGCCCCGGGTAGTACCGAGCAGTGCCGGTACCTGGGGTCCCGTCCAGGGGCGGTCCCGCTGCTCCCGCAGCGCAGCCGGGTCCGATCTGTCCCTCCTGGTGTCGCCGACCAGAGCATCCTCGAGCAGGGCCGCCCCTCCCTCCCCTTCCTCCTCCTTCCTCCTCCTCCTCCTCCTCCTCCCACCGGCCGGCCCCGAGACCCGGCGTTGCTGCCGGCCCAGAGCCCTTGTAGCTGCGGGGCCGGCCGGGGGGAGCCGCGCCGGTCCCGGCGATGCCGTTCTACAAGCGGAGCGTGTCGGCGCGGAGCGGGCGGGCGGCGGTGCCGCTGTCCGACCTGCGGGACGTGTGCAGCCTGGCAGCGCTCACCCTGCTCCGGCAGCTCGCCGAGCTCTGCGGCCACTCGCTCGCCCTCCTTGGAGACATCGAGGGCCACGTCCTGGCCCTGGGCCACCGCGCCGGGCGGCTGCACCGCCGCGCTGCCCGCCTGCAGGCGCTCCTGCGGGGCCGGCCGCTGCGCGGGGCCCCAGGTAAGGACACCCCGGCCCGGGGTGGGAAGCGCCTGTCCCGGGGATGCCTGGTTTCGGGGGACTCCGTGAGGGCTGTCCCCACCGCAGGGAGTCCCGTCCCACCGGGGGGATGCGTGGGTGGGTGTACCCGGCCAGGGATGGGTCACCCGCCTCGGGGAGGTCCCATCCCCACACCGCGATGCAGTGGGGCTTCTGCCACTGTGATCCCCACTTATGTCCCGTGTCCCCTGTCCAGGATGGGTGAACCGTGGCGGCTCCTGCTGCCGAGGCTCCTGCTCAGGGGTCTGGAGCAGGGGGCTCGGGGGAATGGAGGTCTGGGGGAGCAGGGAGCGGGCAGCTGAGGAGCCACCAGGAAGCCCTTTGGGAAGCGGCTTGTATCCTGCTGCTGCGGGGTGAGGCCGGGACAACTCGGCAGCAGGCTGGCCCTCACTCTGCCGCACGCAGCGGGCATTCTCCAGGCTGCCGGCCAAGCACACGCATCACGCTGCGGCCCCGGTTACCAGGGGTGATGGTGGGAAAGCAGGGACAGGGGCTACTCTCGCCTCTGCACCCCTGGCCTTGCCTCGGATGCTTCAGACCCCGCGGCTGGGGACCGAGGTGGCCATCCCCTTGCTGTGCTGTGGCTGTCACTGGGGTTTGTGTGGCCGGGGAACGTGATGAGCAGCAGCACAGGCGCCGTCAGCTCGTCCTGGCAGCCCTCGGGGTTTGTTTTCGCCTTGGCCGCTTGCATTTCCCATCTGGAGCGTTTGGGTTTGGCGCAGGCTCCCGGGCCGGGTCAGGAGCGGGCAGCTCTTCCAGAGGAGCTTAAAATAAGCTCGCTTTGGAGTTGTTTATCAAAGTTTGCTTTGCCGGGACAGGGAGCGGTGCTCTCGGAGCTGCTTTCCCTGGGATTGCAGCGTGTTTCTCAGGCCCTTGGCAAACCGTGCTCCTCCTGTGCTCCCTGCAACTGCTGCTTTGCTGTGTAGAGCCGTGGGAAACGACTGCCAGCCCCTCGCAACCCCTCGCAACATGATTCACAGTGCAGGGAGCAGGCAGAGGGCTCAGCGCGGCCTCTGCAAGGCACTAATCCTGTGAGGGCTGAGCACTGCGAGGAGGAGAGGCTCTCACTGCCCTGTGCATCAGTCACCGGGGAAATGAGGGTGCAGGGAGGTACCACTGACCAGTGCATGGCACCAGCACAGCGCCAAGCCCGGATTGGACGTCACTGTACGTGTTGGACCGGTGTCCCCTGGAGGAGGAGCTGGCCATGAGGGTGACCAGATGGTCCCTCACTGCTGTGTCTGGCCAGCAGGTTGGGAATGCCTGTGGTGGCTGCAGGAGCCTTGTGTGCTGCCGTGGGGGGTGGGACAGTGTGGGGGCAGCTGGGGGCACATTGTGGGGAGTGGCTGCTGCTGTGGCCGGTCAGGTTTGAAGCCCCCCATTGTGTTCTGCACACCTGAGGTTTCTCATGGAGCAACACCCTGGCTGGTTGTGTGCAATGCAGCAGGCAAAGAGCCCTCCCGCCCTGCAGCTCCCCATCGGGGCACCATAGACATGCATGTGTGCCATGTGCAGCTCAGAGGGGCTTGAGTTTCTCCCGCACCCCAAGGGGAGCAGAGCTCTCCCACCTTCCTGCCTGCCCCCCCTCCATGCGCTGCTGCTGCTCCCATGGGGTGAGGATGTGGGACCTCGGCTTTACTGAACCCTTTGCTTAGAGAAAAGCACAATTCTGAGTGTGGTTTCAGTCCCTGTTTGTTTTTCTAAGAGCTCATGGGGAAGGGTTCACGTCTCCGGAGGACGGGAGCCCCTTGCAGGCCCCGGGGAAGAGCAGAGTCAGCCCAAGGCTATTCAAGAGCTGCTGCCCTGTGCAGAGTCCCCCGACTGAGGAGCAAACGCTTAACAGCACCCTGCGCAGGGCTTGGGGGTTTTGGTTCTCCTCGTTTCCATCTCCTGAAGAGGATCCAATTGCAAAAATCAGGCTCATCCTTTAAAACTGGAATAAAACCCCAGCGCTTTTTCCCTGGGAGCTGCAGGCGAAAATCACCTGGGACCAGATGTGCCCTTCATGCGGCCGGTGGGCTGTGGGGGAAGCGTCAGACTGACAAGCTCTAAGGACTGCTATGGATTGGCCTTGCAATCCATCCCACAGTGGAGTGGGATCCAACGCCAGCCCAGCACAGCGGTGACTTGGATGGTCCTCATGGCACTTCAGCTCCTGGCATTGGGCATCCTCGATTTGGTGAGGAGCTTTTGCCTGGCTTTAGTTCCTCCTGGGCAGGTTTAAAGGGATCCAAAAGCTGTGGGTCTCCTCCCTGGCAAGGGAAGCCCCATGGGCTGCAAAGCAGGATGTGTCCATCCAACTGCCTGGGGGCTGTGTGCTGGTGGGAGCAGCCTTGTCTTGTCAGGAGGGAGATACACTGGTGCAGCAGCATTGCTGCCAGATGATGGGATCGCACTGGAAAGGCTGGGGGAGCACTCAGTCCAAGGAGGCCGTGTGACTGTTCCCAGTGCAAGGAGGAAGCCAGGGGCTGCTGGATTCCTCTGCTCAGCGGCAGTGGTGTGAGAGCAGGGGGCGGGGAGCATCCCACCTGCTCCTGCTCTGTGTGTGGGATGAGGATGCCAGGGCCACGCACGGGGGTCCTGCTACAGTGAGGGCAGAGTGGGGCCAGCTCCCCATCTGCCCCCCATCCCTCTCCCCATCCTGATTCCCTTGGTATGGCCACATCTCAGAGAGATGGCACTGACCCTGTCTCTCCCACCACCACCTGGCACTGGAGGCGGCCCAGTAAAGCTCCTGGCACTCTGGCTCTCCTGCCGATTCCCAGCTGGTGGCTGTCCTGCCATGGGCAGGGCTGTGGCTCCATGGGCACCAGCTGGCGGCACGAACACTGCTCCCAGCTCAGCCTTCAACCCTCGGGACCCAGCAGCTCTAGAAATAAAGCTCAGCAAAGAAGAGGCTGGGGCCTGGTGCCTAGAGCTATTTAAACGGTGTCCCTGAAGAGCAGACAGGATGGTTCTCTGGAAGAAGCCCTGGGCGGTGCTGCCAGGAGGAGCTGTTCACTGCTCTTGCAGATATGCAGTGCTCATCATCCTCTGACCTCCCAGTCCATGGCCAGAAGCAAGGCACGGAGATGGGCAGAGCCATGAGCCCCCCCATGCTGTCCCCCCACGCTCCTTACCAGGGGGTAAGAGCTAGCACAGGCGTTCTCCAGGATCCTGTCACCGGTTTGAGAACAAGAGAAAGCAGCAAAGGTGGAAGGAAAGAAGACCCAACCCTCGCTGACCTAGGTCTTGCCAGGCTTGGGCAGCCTCCCACATAGCTTCTCTGCCCGTCTCTGTAACCTGGCAGTGTTCCAATGGCAGAGAGAAGAGCACAGGTCTCAGAGGCTGCCCCAGCGATGGACCAAAGCCAGCATGGGTGGGTGGATGGATGGATGGATGGATGGATGGATGGATGGATGGATGGATAATGGACGGTTGGATGGCTGCAGCTGCTGAAGGAAGAGAACCGCACCCTCCCTCTTAACAGGAACCACCTGCAGGAGTGGCTGGGTGAAGAGGTGGATCAGTGAGTGCCTCATGGCTCCCACCACAACAGCTTTGGCTGAGAGCTGTCCTCTAAAATACATCCTACAGGTCCAGGAAAGCCCTGTCCCTGC
The DNA here is from genome assembly GCF_033783945.1 of Neopsephotus bourkii. Taxonomy (NCBI): domain Eukaryota; kingdom Metazoa; phylum Chordata; class Aves; order Psittaciformes; family Psittacidae; genus Neopsephotus; species Neopsephotus bourkii. The sequence goes on from NW_026901945.1 coordinate 441,845, forward strand.
CCCTCAGCAGGGCCCCATACTGCTGAGGGTGCCGGCTTGGCTGTGCCACTCTCTGTGACTGCAGTTCCCCCCCCAGCACAAACTGCCCATGGTGCATGGTCCCCCCCAGCACACCCTGCCCATGGTGCATGGTCCCCACAATACCTGGACCCACTTGGGGGGATGCGCTCAGGATATCTGGGAGCTGAGGCTGAGAGCGGCACCACCAGCTGGCTGCTGCCACCTCTCTCCCTCCCTGCTGGGTTTTTGCTGGGGCTGGAACCCCTGCTCGGATGGACCTAAGTCCTGCTAATGACAGAAGGTGTTGTCACCCTTAAGCATTTTGGCAGGGTTTACATGAGAGCTGATCTGGCCACATTCTTGCCCCCAGAGCCAGGCTGTAGCCATTGGGGCAGCAGGTCCCTGGGGGCAATGGGTCCTCAGGACCCCCAAGGCTGTGCAGGGCTGCACGGGGACAGTAAAAGCTTTTGGGCGGGGGGGGATTTGGCTGGTGGAAACTGCTGCTGGGCTCACATCTCTGCTCACCCACCGGACAGTGGCAATGGGAGGTGAGGGCAGGGCGACAGGACACCTTTCTACCCCACACATCACCCCACTCCCGCAGGGGTTATCCTGCCCCGTGGAAGGGCTGTGGCCAAGGCAAGCCCCGGGGCAGAGCCAGGAGCAGTGGGCAGGCAGCGATGGACGGGCTGTGGGGCCGTGTGACCCCCCCGGACACACCAGGGGGCTGCCCGAGGCTGGAGTTGGGAGCAAAGCCCCTCACCCGGCTGCCTGAGTCCTGTTTGTTACAGCAGAAGGGAGGCTGGCACAGCTCAGCAGCGAGAGGCATCGAGGAGACCCGGGGGTCCCGCCGGTCGCGTCCCTCACCGCAGGTCCCGGCGGGATGCCCGCTGGTCTCTCTCGTCTCCATGGCTCCGGCCTCGGCAGCAGGGACGTGTCGCTATATCTTTAAGAAGGGCCTGGGCTGGGGTGGGAGAAGCGTTTCCATCCAGCCCTCTCCCAGCAAACCTGGATCGAGTTAGCGCTTGAGAGCGAGAGAGCGCGGAGTTGGCGCCTTGGCCGTTCCCCGCTCCGGGCCGGGGCAGCCACCCCGGGTGCGGGTGCGGGTGCGGGGCAGCCTCCGGCCCCCGTGGGCACTGTGCCAGCAAGGAGAGGAAGCGGAGGAGGCAGAGCAGGGTACGTACAAGTGTTCTCCTCCTCCCCGGCTGGACTCGGGGCAGCGGCAGCCCCGCAGGACGAGGGCAGGGAGCGCGGTGGGGACGGGCGGCCGGCCCCAGAGCCGGGCGCTCGCAGTGGGCAGCCCGTGGCCGGGGCTGGCAGAGCCGCCCGCTCGGCTCCTGCTGGCTCCTTCCTGCGGGCACTGCGCCCTGGGATGGCAGGAGGGGGCCATGGCCTAGTGGAGGAGCCCCGTGGGGATACAGCGCCCCCCGCTCCCTGGGCAGTGCCCGTGTCTGCATGTGTCCTTCCTCTTCCTCCCCACCCGCTCGGGCTGGGGCAGGAGCACCCCAGGGACCCGCGGGGTGAGGGCAGAGGTGCTGGGGGGCACGGTAGGCACGCAGCGGGAAATGCTGGTGCCACGTCCTGCACCCCACATCCCCTGTGATGGGCACACACCAGTGGAGCCGTCCCACATGTGTGATGATCCGGCTGTGTGCCAATTCTCTGGCACAGCCGTTGTGGGGTGTGTTTGGCTTCCTCAAATCAGAGGAAGCTCTGGGTGCTGGGGGCGCAGGTTCTTGGGGTGATGAGGGCTGGGGTCCCTGCAGCCCCTTGGCCCAACTTCTGCATGGGCAGCTGCATTTTTGCAGCTCCCCCTGTGCTGGTGGCACGGTGGCCATCAGAGCACCCTATTGCTGAGCCCTGTGTGTTTTCCCTCCCCTGAGCAGCCCGGGGGCCCAGAGCAGCGGTCCCGAGCCTGGGGGGGAGCATTTCCATGGCACGGCCGTGAGCAGCCGGGCACTGGAGCACCAGTCTCTGGAGCGTGCAGGGTCAGAGCACTGGAGCAGCCCCACACAGCACTTACCCCACACCCTCACCCCATGCTGGGCTGCTCGACGGGCGTCAGCGCCTTGCTGGGGGCGTGGTGGATCCCCAGCGATGGGCACACCGTGAGCACGGCGACCACCGCCGGCAACAGCCGTCTCAGGGAGGACGGGGGAGTCCCGGTGCAGCTCCCGGGCCAGGGAGCAAGGAAATGCGTTGCTGCACTGGAGGAATCCCGGGAATGCAGAACCCGGAGGGGACACGAGGTGGCACGGCGGCTCCAGCCCCGCTTTGCGGCCGCTGCAGGCAGGTTCTGGGTGCCCGGAGGCAGGAGGTCACCGGCAGCGGTGCTGGTGCCCCATCCAGCACCATTCTCCAGGATGAATATTCACAGCCCCCAGCAGCCCCGGGCTGCGCTCCCCGGCCCCACTCCCAGCCTTGGCCGCTGTCCTCCAATGAGCTCATCTGCTTTGCTGCTTATTATATACCATCAGCTCGTCCACTTCCCGGGTGTTGGGGCTCCTCCAGAGAAGCTGCTGCTCTCTGCCGGGAGAAGGGGTGTTTTGGGAACAGGGCTGGCTTCTCCCCACTCCATGCCTGCACACGGGGCGCACCAGGGTGGGTTCCACATTTGCCCCCTTTCCCCCTCGCAGGCCCCACTACAGTGACCTGGGCTGCGGGTGGGAAGGTCGGTCCTGCAGCTGCTTTGCAGCTCGCTTCGGCTGTGAGAAGCATGCAGGAGAGCTGTATGTGCCCGTGGGGCTTGGAGAAGGACCCACCAGAGACAAGGAGTAGCTCAGGGTGATGGGTAGCTCCCTCAGCTCCCCAGGACTGGCTGTGGGATCATGGACCCGCCACCCCCAGCGGGGCTGTCAGCAGTGGTGCTCCTGCAGCCCCATGCAGCACTGTGGGCCTTGGCTTGGCTGCAAGCTTGGAGGAATGGGAGCAAACATGTTCTCTGCAATGTCCCCCAGGCCCTGCGCCCACCCAAGGAGCACCCAGGGCCAGGGTGAGTGGGGACAGACCCGTGCAGGGGCAGGGCAGGGGCTGTGGTGCTGCTGGGGCCCCCGCACCGCTGCAGCTCTCACCCCCACCCGCTCCCGCAGCAGTCACACACCCCGCTCCTTGCGCCGAGTACTGATCCAATTTATGGCTGTTTCCATAACAACCTCCCAGCGCTTTCTGGTCCTTTCTGTCGCTATGTGGATGCTGAGCCTCGGTGGGGAGCGATGCTCCGGCCTGGGATGGGGTGGGTTGTGCTGAGCCATCACCAAGGATCTCTGCTCCTGGGTGCCCAGGGCTGCTCGCTTGCTCGCTGCAGGCCGGGGCACACAGAGCAGGTTCTCCCCACCCTGGAGGTGATTTTTTCCCTGTCAGAGGGATTTGGTGAGGTTTGGGCTGGCAGAGACCAAGGGCAATGGTTGATCAAGGGGTGCAGCCCTCTCTCTCATGGAGGGGTCCTCAGAGGAGCTCAGATGCTAAGTGCCAGGGATGGGGCCCCTGAGGGTGCTGGCAGCCAGAGACCCCCATTTCTCCTGCCAGAGACCCCATCACCCACAGGGCTGGCTGTTGCAGTGTTCCATGGCTCTCACACAGGCTTTCCCAGTGGGGCACGAGCCCCAGAGCTCACCCCACACCCTCCTGTCTCCCACCGCACGGCTCAAGGTGCTCTTGGAGCTGCCACACTCCCTGCGCTCCTGCCTCCATCCCTCCCCTGCTCGGCCTCCCACGGCACAGGGACAGCCCTGTGCCCTCCGCCTCCCTCAGCCCCATCACCCTGGCGGCTTTGCAACCCCAGGACCCCCAGCCCCATATCCCCCAGGGCCTGCCCAGCCTCGGGTCCCCCGCCAGCCCCGTTCCCCCCGGGGGTTCGCAGCCCGGTACCCTCCACCCACCACCCGCCCCGTTCCCCCTGCGTTCCCCAGGCCTCAGCACGCCCAGCCCCGCGCCGCCCCCGGAGCCCGCCCGGCCGCGCTGCCCCCGGCCGCCCCCCGCAGCAGCCGCCATTGGGCGCCCGTTCGGCGGCCCCGGCGCGGCGGCGGGCGGGCTCCGAGGGGGCGGGCAGGCCGGCGGCCGGTGCGGAGCGGAGCGGAGCCGAGCGGTGCGGAGCGGTGCGGGCGGGGGTGCCCTGCGCGGGGCGATGCGGCTCGGCGGGGCTCGGCCCGGCCCGGCTCGGCGGCTCCTCCCCGCGCGGCGCGGCGGGCCCGGCGGCGGGGGAGGCCGGGAGCCGGCGGGGAGCGGCCCGGGGGCGGCGGCGCGGTGACCGCCTGGGCCGGGCAAGCCGCGGCGGAGGATGGGCAACGCGCAGCGGAAGGCGCCGCGCAGCCAGCGGCGGGGCAGGATGCGCTCGGCAACAGGTACCGGGGACGGGACGGGGCGGGACCGGACCCGCGCCCCGCGCTGCTCCCCGGCCCCGCGGGCGGGCTCGGGGCCGCTGCGGCAGCAGGGGAGGGGGTGCTCGGCCTCTGCCGCGGGACCTCCCGCCCAGTCCCCGACCCCTCGGGGTCGCTTGGAGGACACCGGGAGAGGTCACCTCCAACGGAGCTTGGCCTCTCCGGCAGCCACGGCTGCGGAGGGACGCGGCGGGACCCTGCACGGGCCTGCGGGGTGTGGAGCAGGTGGTGACCCACAGCCCAAGGTGCGGGGAGCCAGCCCTGAGCAGCGGGGAGCCATCTCCAATGATGGGGAGCAGTTCCCAAGCAGTGGGGAGCCAGTTTAATCCATGGGGAGCCAGCTCCAGCTATGGGGAGCCAGCCCTGAGCAGTGGGCAGCCAGCTGTAAGCATCGGGGTGCCAGCTGCAGCTGTGGGGAGCCAGCCCTAGGCAGCATGGAGCCAGCCCCAAGGTGCGGGGAGCCAGCCAGGGCAGTGGGGAGGCAACTTCATCCGTGGGTAGCCAGCCCACAGTAGAGGGGAGCCAGCTCTGAGCAGTGGGGGGCCAGCTCCAGTGATGGGGAGCAATCTCCAGGCAGCGGGGAGCTAGCTCGTGCTGCAGGGAACCAGCTCCAGTGGTGGAGAGCCAGTGCAGGCAGTGGGGGACCAGCCCCCGGGCAGCAGGAGCCAGCCCCCGGGCAATCGGAAGCCTTTGTGGTTGCCAGCCCTCGGGCTGGGTCTTGCCTGGGCAGGGAGCTCGCTCCCGCAGAGCTCCCTGCACCCCAGCTCCCTTCCCACCGGTGATGAGGGCAGTGGGGGCCTGAGGGGCTTCGTGCCCACACACACTTGGTGGTGTGAGGAGGGCAGAAAGCCCTGTGATGTGTGGGGACAGCAGGGGACTCGCCTGGGGCCATGAGCTGGAGCCGAGGGCTGGTGCCCTCTGGAAGTGCTGGGTCGGACAAGCAGGACCTGTCCTGTCACTGCGCTGTCCCCACCTGGCTGGCCCAGGCGGTTCAGCAGCCCTGGCCAGACACCCAGTGCTCCAGCTCCCGTCCTGACCCAGCTCAGCTCCCGGGAATGCCAGAGGAGCAGGAGGCTGGAGCTGGCCATGGCTCACGGCCATGGCTCCTGCTGCCCTGTGCTCCAGAGCCAGGACGTGGCAGGGGGGAGCTGCGTGCGGCCCTGAGAGAGACCTGGGGAGCATTGCTCAGAAGCTGCCAGAGAATGGGAACTACTTGTCACAGCCCCAGTGACTGTCACAGCTTAATAATTAGCGGGCAGAGGGGGTGGAGGTACAGCCTGTCTCTGTCTCATTCTGCAGGCGCTGCTGTTGCGATTGTTGCAGAGGGCTGGAGAGGGGCACCAGACCCCCAGGTTGTCTGGGGGATGAGGAGGGATGCTGACCTGGTGGGTGTTCAGGGATGAAGGATGCTGGTACCCAGCACATCACCCCTGTCTCACGGGGGACTGGAGGCTGGGCAGTGGCTGGATGCAGGACTCAGGCTGTGGATGCTGGCCTGCTCCTGGCCTACCTCTCCCACCCTTGTCATGGCTTGGATCTGCTAATCGCACCTCTGCATTGTTAAAGGGACTCATGGGAGCTGTAAGTCGCCTTCCCAGCACCTGCAGGAAGGGCTTTCAGGGGCTGCAAGGCCAGGCTTTGTGCTGGAGCCAGTTCATCTCTGTCTTTGGGTGCAGGGTGCATCTGTCCACCAGCATGGACATCTCCAGGGACCTTCCTCCCGGTGCCTGGCCCCCCTGGGAGAGACAGAGCTGCTGGGAGCAGAGAGGAACAGGATTTTGCACTGGACAGCCCGAACGTACCTCGGGCATGAAGCTGGGGCGGATACTTGGGTGCTCCCAGGCAGTTTGGGCTTGGGGCTACAGGGACCTCGATGGCTTGGGCATTCCTGAACGGCTACGCACAGGATCCCTCATGGAGAGGCAGCGGCAGCAGCAGTTCAAGGCTGGAGCTTGTCTGCCGAGGAGGGAGCTGACATTGATAAGAAGCAGCCCTGTGGTGGGTCTGGTGGCTGATAGGACGAGGAGGGCTAGGACCTGCGGTACCAGGAGGTACCTTGGATCATCACAGGCAGGATCACTCTGCCTGTGCCCAGGGCAGTGCGCAGAGGGGTCTTTACACTGGTCAGTAGAATCCAGCCTTCCTCATGGCCCAATGGGCTGGGAAAGGCTGCGTGATGCTGGGCCAGAACCTTAGCTCTGCCTGCTTAGCTGGTACGTGTCAGCCCCATGCAAGTGCTGCCTGGGTTGCCAGGGGGAAAATGAGCTCTGCTGGTATCCGTCATCCTTCACCCATCCGTCACTGGGGTCTGCAGCATGCTGGGTGCCTGGCACGGGAGACACCAGCTGCCTGGGCCGCCCATTCTGGAGCAAGCCATGGCTCAGGACTGAGCCCTGGCTCCCAGGGACCTCCATCCTCCGGGAAAAGCTAGCTCAGCTTCATAGAGCCCTGGGTGCTGGGAGGGTGGTCACCGAGGAGTCTTCTCTCAAGGCCTGTGAGTGAGCTGGAGCAAGAGGAAGCTCTGGGGGCTCTGGCAGCCTCTAGGGCAAAGGCAGGAGGATTCCGCAGGGTGCCCGCTTTCCTTAGCTGATGAGTGCTAGCGGCAGCAGCAGGCTCCAGGCGCTGGTTTCCAGGAGGATGCCGATGGCTGCTCTGGCTGTGCTGCGGGGGATTTCAGCTCCGTGACTGTTCAGCCAAGGGGAGCCCCCAGGACCCTGTCCCCTCTCCTAGCACTGCATGCACAGGGAGCAGGATGAGCCCTGCCCCAGCCGTGGAGCTGGTGGCCTTTGGTGGGCCCCTGCCATCAGGACGGGCAGACAGCCAGCCATGGGACAGGCTGCACAAACCCACGGCCCCTCCGCCAGCAATCCCGCAGCCATGGCAGGGAAGGAAGAGGGGCCGGGGCTGGGACAATGGGCTGGGCGCTGACTCAAACAGCCAGTTCCTGGTTGCTTCCTCTCCTGGGCTGGGCTGGAGCGGGAGCGGGCGGGAAGGAGGACGAAGCCCACAGCTCTCGGCCGGGTTTGGAAGCAGGAGCTGCTGGGGCAGGAGTGAGCCCCTTCCCACTGCACCCGCGGCCATGGCCAAGGTGGAATGGCTCCTGGCACCCTGGCACCGGGGAGGTAATGCAAGCAGCGTGGGCAGGGCGGGCAGCGGGACACCATCCTCCAGGAGCAGGCAGTGGGGGTCTGCAGGGCAGGACCCGGGTTGGGGTGGGCTGTCAGGCAGAGGCCAGAGGCCATGCAATAGCCAGAGTCAGTGCTGCCTGTCAGCGCAGGTCCTGTCCCACCTTTCCCAGTCTGGCCTCGACCGTGGGATGTCCCCTTCCCTCTTCAGCCCTTGCGCCATTGCCCAGCCCAGTGGGGTGTCCTTGCTTTGACAAAGCAAGAGAAGCACAGACACCCCCTGACCACTCGTCCCACTATGGGAACAGATCCTGCCCATCCATTCCCGTGGTGCTGAGCCCTCCCAGCAGCTCTTCCTTGCTGGTGGCGGCAGGACTGGGGACTGTGGGGCCGTGGGTTGACACGAGCGTTGCAGCCAGCCGGGGCTCCAGCCGGGGCTGATTCCATGTCTCGGCCCCCTTTGTCCCAGGGCCTGGCTGCGTTCCCCTCTCAGGCAGCTTCCTCGCATTGTCCTGGCCCTGCAGAGTGTAAAACCAGCCGGGCACGGGGGAAACGGCGCTTTCCTGGAAGCACCCCTGCCCGGAGAGGGGCTGCAGCCTCCCGGCACGGGCTGCCTGTGCCTGCGAATGCCGTGATCCCTGCCCGGGCACCCTGAGACTCCTGGCCAGGCTGGGCACAGCGCCACGGGACAGCCAGCAGGCAGCAGCCTGAGCTGCACTGGGTCCAGGGTGCCCATGGCCACAGTGCGGGGCAATGCGGTGCCAGGGTGTTGGGGCTGGCAGATTGCCGGGCGGTGTTTGCTGAGGCCCTTGGGAAAGGCTCGTGCCTGGTTTTGGACTGGCAAGCGCGTGAGAGAGAGGGTTGGAGTACAGGACGAAGCCAGGCTGACAGGAGCCACGGTGGGGCTGAGAGCTGGGCTCGGGGGGTCTGACCCTGCTGCCCATGCCTGGGGGGTCGCTACAGGGACCTGGGTCCCACCAGCAGGCTCCTGGGTGACAAAGGTGGGGTGATGGGAGCACCTGAGGAGCCTAGAGCAGCTCTGGGGCTGCAGCTTCATCCCCGTGCATGGTGGCTCTTGTCCTCTTGGCAGACAGCCATGTGAGTTCATCCTGGCTGCCGTGGTACCCGGCCAAGCCCTGGTGCCAGCATGGCCGCGGGCACTTCCCATCCCCGCAGCACAGGCAGATGATGCTTGGGGCTCCTCCTGTGCCGCTTGCTGGCCAAGTCCTCCCCCTGCCACACGCAGCTCCCTGGCTGCCAGAGCTCCCTGACAGGGTCCCAGCTCATGTCCCCTCTGCCCCTGCCCTACGCAAGGCATGAGGGGAAGGTGATGGATCACTTGGGGTCTGGCTGGAGAAAGAAGGTTTTCACCTGTTTTACAGGATCTCGCCACAGTGCCAGGCAGGCCGAGTGCCTCAGTGCACTGTTGACTCTGGGCCCTACTGATGGGCACTGATGTTATTGACTGGTTTGCTGCCAGAGGTTTTAGTAGAAGCCTCTCATGTAATCCAGCCTTCTCCCCACCAGCTGAGTGACCTTCACAGCTGCTGAACTCACCACCCCTGCCAGCAACTGCTCCAGTGCCCCTATCTCCTGTCAGTGCAAGAATCAGCTGATTGCACGTGAAACAGGGACAGTGAGAGGAACCAGGAGCCTTGGGCAGATGTGGTGTACCCAGGTGGTGATATTCTTCAGCAGAGCTGCTGGGCACCTGCACAGGAGCACCCAACCGTGCTCTGCAAGGTGACACCAGGGTCCTCCCCTAAAAATCCTCCAGTCCCTCTGATCTCAACCATCAGCAGGCCAGAGGGGTCTGGGGATGGCCCTGCCTTGCTGCAGGCTTGAGGAGCGCCTGTGGGATGTGTAATGGTGGGGTGATGTGCCACAAGGGTATGGATTTGAGCCTGGTGCAGTGCATCAGCCACTCCACAAGGGCTTCTCTCGGGAATGGTGAGTGCTTGAAGGAAGGGGCAGGTCTGCACCATGAGCAACGCCCCGGCGCGGCCCTGGGCGCATGGGTGCTCAGTGGGGTGTCGCTCTGGGATGTTCTGGCCTGGGTGAGCATCTGTCTGGCTGTGCACATGGACGTAGCTCTGTGTCCCGGTGGGGTGGCAGGATCGGTGGGTCCGAGTGCGGTGGGGGCTGATGTGGGGACAGGAGGCACTTCCTCAGCGGCTGCCAGCTCCCGCGGTTTGCTTTCGTCCCTTCCTGTCCGCTCATCTCAGCGCAGCGTGCACCCTGGCTCCGTACCATGGGGATGGCAGCGGGCCGCACGCACGGCACCGAGCAGTCGCGGTGCTGGTGGCAGGCCGGGCGCTCGCTCGAAGCCGCAGGGCTCGGGTGGCTGCCGCGGCCGGGCTCGGTCTCCAGGCTCACCGTCCTCCTCCTCCGCTGTGCTGGGACCGCGCTGGCTCGCCGCTGTGCCGATATCCGTTGCCATGGCTGCTCTGCTGATGGTGCATCGCCTGCTGCCGCCGTTACATCATTCCTGTGATAACTCCGCAGCGGCAGCCCGCGGCCCCGCGGCTCCGTGCGCAGCGCCGGCCCCCCCCGGCAGCTTGCGGCGAGCCTGACACCGGGAAGTTTGGCGGGGACTTCGAGCAAGAGGCGTTGTCTCACGGGAGCTTCGGGCCGAGCTGAAACGAGTCCCGATGGCGCTGTCGAATATCTCCCTGTGGATTCGGGATGCCCGGGCAGTAGGTAAACAGGGATGCTGGCATGCAGCAGGGGCAACTCGGGGAGATGCTAGCAGAGGGCATGCGTTCTGTGCCCTGTGTCTGGGGTCCCGCAAGACACTGTTCTCCCAGGAGATGGTGAAGCTCAGCTCTCCACAGAGCAAACTCCGCTTGGCTTCAGGCCCAGTCCTCATCCACCTGCAGTGCCCATGGCGTCCCGTGGCTGAATACTCGCTCGCTCTCTGTAAGACTTGAAGCCGTTACAGAAGGAGCAGCACCCGCTGCCGGTGGTGCTGGCACTTGCCCTTCCCCTGAGCAGCCCAGTGGGACCATCCCAGTAGGACCTGCCATGATCCTGCCCCTGCTTCCAGTTCTGCGAGGGGACAGACCCCTGGGAGCACCTGTGCCTCCATCGCCTGTCGTTAGCACCTCTGCCCGGAGCAGTGAGGGGCAGCTTCCTCACAGCCGTGCCTCAGTTTCCCCCAGCAGAGGGGCTGGCCATGCTCCGGGCGAGAGTACTGGGAGTGCAGGGGATGGAGCCAGCACTCCGGCTCTGCTCTCCCCAGGCGCCCTTTGCCTCCAACAGGCATTTGCATGTGGTGGGGGCCCCTCAGAGGCATTTTAATGTTGAGCCTGTCACCGATAAGCTTGGCAGGAGGGTCACTGCCGAGGGCAACAGATCCTGCTCCGGCTGCACCGGCCCCACTGGCTCTGTGTCCTCTTGCTGAGTGCTCCAGGCTGCTCCATCAGCCGTGGGCTGGCTGCCAGCTCTCCACCACATGCCATGCAGGGCCATGAGTGCTGCTGGGGCTGCGCCAAAACCCCTCTGAGCGACACCAAACCGTCGGGGTGCCGCACACACCTCTGCATGCAAGGGGATGAAAGCATGGTGCACCCCTGAGGAACGAGTTTGGGGTGCCTGGGCTGCGGAGGGATGCTTGGTTCATCCTTCCTTTACCACCCCTTTTCCTCTGCTGCTGCTTCTGCTGGGAGGATCATAGAATTAGGGACCGGTTTGGGTTGGAAGACACCTTACAGCTCACCCAGTTTCAAATCCCGGCCATGAGCAGGGACACCTTCCACTACAGCAGCTTGTTCCTAGCTGAAACCAGCCCTGCCAGCCCTCAGTGGTACCTGTGCCTCAGGATGGCACTGGCTTACTTATGTCCCCAAAGGGTTCTTGCACGCAGAGGGGGTGCAGGCCCCCGGCACCCTTCCTTCCCTCGCTGTGTGTGGCCATGCTGCCTTGCTTCCCCCCTGCAACCACAGGGCAGGGCAGGGCAGGCCCTGGGCTTCCGCTTCGCCCCAGGGCGGCCCCGGTTTCAGTGCTGTGGTTTGTGCACGTGGTGGGTGCCACGGAATGGGAGCCGCAGTTGCCCCAGCACAGGCCGAGCTGGCGGAGGTAAGATCCTTGTGCTATGGCTCTGGTGTGGAAGGGGGGGCAGGGGGTTGTGACCTGGGGGTATCCCGGAGTCCCAGGGGATGCTGCGTAGCTTCTGCGGGTGCTGGGGGACATGTGGGCACCTGCTATGGCTGAAGGACAGGTCTGTACAAGGGGGTGCAGTGAGCTGGGGTGCGGGACCCGTCCTTCGGGCGTGCTTGCAAATGGATGGGGCACCAGTGGGTCCCTCCCTTTGGCAAAGAGAGCGGCTTGTGGGGCTGGGGTCTACAGAGGTGATCGTGTGGTCCCTGAACCCTGTGGCCAGTCAGGGGGCTGGGGAGATGCCCTGATGTTGGCTTCTGTCGCCAAGGATGACTGGGCACAGTGGTGCTGCTAGCCCTCTGGCAGGCACCAGGCTGGGAGGTGAGAGCAGGAAAAGCCTCCTCCCTGCTTGAGGAAAGGGGCTGGCTCACCCATGGCAGGGAAAGCTGAATCCTGGAGCACAGCGCTGCCCGTGGGCTTGCAGCGGGCGAAGCTCAGGCTGTTCACACACACACACACACACGCCCCGACACCTCTTGGTTGGTATGGAAACGAGTCAAATTATTGAGGGGAGGAAGAAAGAAGGAAAAGAAAGGGAAAGGATGAAGCCTCATGTTAAAGCAACGTCGTTATGGTAACACACATTATAAAAGTAACTAGGCTGGGGACGTGGCACCTCGCCTCTGGGTGCTGGGCGGTATGAAGTGTCTGCTGCTCCATCCATGCCTGAGGAAGGGTGGGCAGCACAGGCAGGACCCATGGTTGGGACCAACAGGCAAGGTGGCACCTGCTGGCAGCAGGAGTGATGCTTGGGGTGCAGTGCCTGGTGACCAGCCACTGCAGGAGCAGGGACACAGCTTGTGCCAGGGGTGCTGGCCCCATTCGGGAGCTGTCGTCCTTTTCCCAGGCCAATGGGATTGCTGTGCTGCCTTGCCTGGATCTGGCATGAAGCAGAGTGCTTCAAGCTGCGGTTTGGCTCGCTGGGGACAGGCATCCTGCGGCCCTGTGGCAGAGGGGATGTGTTTGTCATGCTGGCAGGGAGTGCCTGGACCAGCGGGAAGGGGACAGGCATGCGGGCATCCCAGGGTGCGGGTTGTCAGGGAGTCTCAGGTGGATGAGGAGGAGCTGGCTGCTGCGGGGGAATGTCCCGGCCACCGCAGGGGGAAAAGGGACATCAGACCCGGGTCCTGGTGGAGGCACCCAGCCCAGTGCCATGAGCTGGTGCCAGCAGCAGCCCACACAGAGGCAGTTGCAGAACGATCCTGGGGGTGAGGCCCTGGTGATCCCCAAGCTGTTCAAAGCTCACAAACCGCTCCCCCAGCTCCAGCAGGAAACCACACTGGGTGGGAATCCCACATCCGCTCAGAGCAATGGTGCCGGTGCTCCAGGTGCCGTGGCAGAGCCTGTGTGCCAGAGCACTGCTCCACCAGGGTGGGTGTTTCTGAGGGTCTGGACAAGCTCCCTGCCCATCCCTGCGGAGGTTTCAGCTCCAGGAGGCTGCTGACCCCACAAGGAGCTGTGTACCCGGTGTGGTAAGAGGCACCGAGGCCCCTTCGCTCCCTCCATCCTGGTTGCAAATTCTGCCCCTCTGGTTGCTTCACCACGCGTGGTGCTTCCTGTGCCTGGAGCAGCGGGGCAGCCACCAGGCCGCAGCACTCGCTTCCTTCCCCAATTACACCCCGCTCCCTTGCTGCTGGGCTCTGGCAGCCTGCGGGCATGGTGCCCAGCCCTGGTGTGGTGGCAGTGGCAGTGCTGGGGCTGGTCCCACGCAGCAGCAGCCTGCTGGGGTGGTTTGGCTGGGGTGCGACACTGCCACATCCCAGCCCCATGCTCCCGGAGGGTGCTATGGTGGGGTGAGCGCTGTGCAGGGTGCGGGGTTGCAAAGAAGCCACCCTCCCACCTCCCGCTCACGCTGCTCCCTCCCGCTCGCAGCCACCTCTAACGTGGACGTGGAGACCAAGCAAGCCGCGCACACCAAGCTGCCATGGCAGCAGCCCGTGAACGTGTTCCTGGCAGCCGGGCGCCCGCCGGGCATGGAGCAGCTGCACCAGGAGGCACAGCTCAACCTGCAGAGCATGATGCAAGGTACCGGGGCTGGGGTGGCAGGGCTGGGAGCTGCCCCAGGCATGTGACCAGCATCCCAGCTGCTCCTCGGGAGCCCCATGCTGCAGTAGTTGGGTCCGGGGGGGGGGATCCCAGCCTCAGCAGCCCCTCTCAGATCTCTGCTCCAAGTCACTGCAGCAAGAGGCAGAGCAGCCAGGGCCAGGAGCCTGGTTCCACCAGGAGCTGGCGGATGCAGCTCAGGCATCAATGAGATCAGCAGCCCGGCCTCCCCCCAGCCTGTAATCACATCAGCTCGGCCCCAGCAGAGCCAGTTCCCACCAAGCCACAGCCAGCAGCAGTAATTAGCTCAACACTTGTAGGATGGGGAGACACTGAGCTCCCTTCTGGCTGCTCCCCCAAGCTCTCTCTGTCCCCAGGCAGGAGCAGGGGAAGCTGCCTCCAGCCCCAGCATTCTTCCTGGGGGTGATAGAAAGAATCACACAATGAATCGCAGCCCAGTTTTGGTTGGAAGGGACCTTAAAGCTCATCCAGCTCCAACCCCTGCCACGGGCAGGGACCCCTTCCACTGGAGCAGCTTGCTCCAAGCCCCTGTGTCCAACCTGGCCTTGAGCACTGCCAGGGATGGGGCAGCCACAGCTTCTCTGGGCACCCTGTGCCAGCGCCTCAGCACCCTCACAGGGAAGAGCTTCTGCCTAAGAGCTCGCTCAGTCTCCCCTCGGGCAGGTTCAAGCCATTCCCCTTGGCCTGTCCCTACAGGCCCTTGTCCCAAGCCCCTCTCCAGGTTCCCTGCAGCCCCTTTAGGCACTGGAGCTGCTCTAAGGTCTCCCCTTCAGGAGCCTTCTCTTCTCCAGGCTGACCCAGCCCAATTCACTTTCCCACCTCCCTAGCTACCTGTGTGGAGCAGGGACATGGAGCCAGCCCAGGGACAGAGGGCTGGGATGGACTCACATACCTCTGTGTTCCCCTTCCCTGGGAGCAAAGCTCTGCCTGCAGCCGGAGCAGGGTCCCAGGCACTGATTCCCTTGCAGAGGAGTATGAGGAGCAGTACAGCGAGAGCAGGGTCACCGGGCAGACCTTCCGCAGCGCCGGGCACTCATCCCCTGACGCTCCCCCAGAGCCATCGCCCCGACCACCCCCTGCCAAGCGCCTTGAATTCGTGCTTATGGTGAGTGCGGGGATGCTGGGCTGGGCGCCACGGCCCTGGTGTCACCGCAGAGGGGCTGGTGTGGCAGGGCTGGGGGCACCTGTGTCCCACCCCTGTCCCTTTGACGTGTGCCATGCCTTTATCCCGCAGCCCCCGAGCCGGCGAGTGACCGACGAGGAGAGCACCAGCACGAGCGCGCTGGGTGCGCGGCCACCCGACACCTGCCTGAGCCTCCCCACCAGCCCGGACAAGCAGCCCCCCTGGCCCAGGGCTTTCCCCCTGCCCACCCTGGAGGAGAAGCAGCAGCCCCCATCCTGCTCCGTCCAAACCAACATCGTCCCCATCAATGTCTCGGGTAGGGCAAGCCAGCACCCGGGGGGGAACGTGGGCAGAGCCTGGGGTGAAGTGCAGGGGTGGGGAAGGAACGGGGCAGGAGACAGCAGCACCACACTGACATCCATCATTGCCATCTCTGCTGCCATTCACAGCTCTATGTGCCTGACCCACTGGCCCCTTTTTCCCACCGCACTGCCCAGCCACCAGTTGTGGGGTAACCTTGTCCTCACTGCCCTCCACACAGCCAGCCTGTCTCAGCTGTCTGTCCACCCATCCATCCATCCATCATCCCAGCAGCATGGTCCTGCCTTAACCTTGCAGACGTGAGTGCCAGTGCCTGAGCAAATGCACCTTCTGAAGGCCAGAGATGGCTTTCTGCACTTTCCCTCCACAATGAAGAGATGTGCTGGGACCACCAGGTCTCTCTCCCTGCCTTGCTGTTCCTCACATCCATGTCCCCAGCACCACTGGCCCTGTTAATGCAGCAGCCCAGCAGTGCAGGGTCCTATCCAGCACAGCCCAGAGCCCGTAGCACAGAGCAGGGCCAGTCTCCACCACTTTCCCTGCATCCCACATCCATCCGCAGCACCTCTCCTGCCGCTGGCTGTGCCTCCATGTCCTGTGCTCCATGGTCACCCATGGTCACCACCCTCGTCCATCCCACGCTGCTGCCCGCAGTCCCATCCCAGGCTGGGGACACACAGGGGCACAGTGCACCGCCGTGGACAGCCTGTTTGTTTTGGCTACAGGGCAGCACTTTGCTAGGCACACGAGTGCTCGTCACTCCCTGTTTAACACAGAGACCGCGATGAACCCCAAGTCCACCCTGCGGCGTAGACGGACCATTATCGGATTCCCTAACCTGTCCCTGCGAGACCAAGGTGACGGAGCTGCTGTGATGGGGGCAGAGCTGCCGTGACGGGGGCAGAGCTGCCATGACTGGGGGCAGAGCTGCCCTGGGAACAAGCAGCCAGCCCTCAGGAATGCCTCGGCCACCGTGCTGGCTCTGCTCCCTCCTGGGACACTGAGGTGCTGCACACCAGTGACGCTGCGCTGGCTCTGGGGCTGGCGTGGCACTGGGAATGCCCCCTTCACCCCAAGACAGTGTCCTGCACACTTACAGGGTGGGAAGGCCCCCGAGCTTCTCCTGGTGCCCGGAGTCACCTTGGCCTTGGCTCCGGCAGGGCAGAGCAGGAGGCCATGAGCACACACCCTGAGCAGGTGCCTGGCTCCTGGCCATGCCGACGGTGGTCACACAACTCAGGGTGCTGCAGCACTGCTGGCATGGCCATGGAGCAGTGTTGGACCCCATGGGGACAGCAGCCAGCCCAGCCTGGGGGCATTGTTGTGGAAGGTGTAGAGAAACCAGAGCCAGCCATCATCACAGGGTAGGAGGAGGGTTTTCCCCATGGCAGTGATCAAACAAGGCTGTCACAGCCCCTCCCTTGGAGACCTTGAGTGTCCTGCTCCAAGCAGGGTACCTGCATCCTTCCCCATCCAGGCTCTTCTGAGAGGAGAGCCTGGGCTCTGTGAGCCACCGTGTCCCTCCCCAACCTGGGCAGCAATTCCTTGCTGTGCTCTTCTTGGTCCCAGTCTGTGTCCCCACCGTGGGGCAGCACTTTGGTCACCGTGGGGCCAATGTCCCGATGGACAGAGAAGACTCCTGCCACAGCTGCTAAGGTGTCCCTAGCGCATCCCAGCCATCAGACCCCAGGCTGGAGGGCTAACACCAGCCAGGGGCTGTCCACAGTTGGGTTATGGCCATGTCAACACAGGGGTAAGGGGGTGTCAGCCTGGCCCCTCCAGTCCCCCTGGGCGCACTTCAAGCCTGTGCAGAGGTGCAGCCCCAGAGGCTGGCCGTGGGGTGGGACGAGCCCTGGTCGCTGGCACACAGCGCTGACCCAGCCGTGTCTCTCCCTGCAGGCAGCACCAACGGCCCCACGTCCGTGGCTCCCGCACCCATCGCCGAGTCCGTCTCCTGCAGCTTTGTGCCCGAGGCAGCGGGGCCGGCCCCACAGGACACCAGCCCCCGCCAGCCCCGCGCTGCCCTGCTGAGGAAGACCTTCAGTGACCTGGGGGCACGCTGCTGCCCCATGGACCCCGTGGCCACCCCCTGCGCTGGCGCCTGCAACGGCCCGCACGGACCCCCCTTCCCGCTGCCCTGGAGCTACACGGGCCCCCCCAGTCCCACCCGGGGCCAGGGCACCGGTGCAGCCTGCACCTCGCCGGATGGCTCCAGCCCTTTGCCCGGCCCCGGCTCGCCCGCTGCAGCCGTTGCCGCTGCCACCGCCGCCTTCTTCATCGCCGCAGAGGAGCACACGGGCAGCAACGGGCACGGCTCCTTCTCCGCTGCAGTGCCCGAGTCCCCCTGCGGGTTGGGGCAGGGGTACGAGGGCCGAGGCTCCAGGGGGAACCTGCTGCCGGGAGGTCAAGCGGAGGCCGAGCCCACGGCAGGGCTGGCACGGCTGGAGGTGGAGCGTGCCGGGTGCCGGTTCCGCGAGCGCTCGCTGTCGGTGCCCACCGACTCGGGCTCACTGTGCTCTGTGGACATCGCGTACACTGAGGCACGGCGGGGCAGCGCCAACTACACCCTGGGCTACCCCAGCGCCAGCTCCGAGGGCAGCACCAGCACGGACAACGTCTCGCTGGGGCTGGGGCTGGAGCAGGAGGGGCAGCGGCGCCGGCGCTCCAAGAGCATCTCCCTCAAGAAGGCCAAGAAGAAGCCCTCGCCGCCAACACGCAGCGTGTCGCTCATCAAGGAGGGACCGGATGACGTGGAGCCCAGCCTGCTGCTGCCCAAGGACCAGCGGCCCAAGAGCCTGTGCATCCCCCCAGAGCTGCAGGGACACCGGCTAGTGCACGCCGACCCACGGGGGAGCGCGGGCAGGGAGCCCGAGGGCACAGCTGCCCCCCTCCAGTGGCATCCCACAGACTGGAAGGCTGGTGCGGACCCCCCTTACCGCTCCCTGTCCAGCTCCAGCACTGCCACGGGGACCACGGCCGTCGAGTGCGCCAAGGCACAGGGCAGCTCTGAGTCGCTCATGTCTCCCTCTGTCTCCCGGGCTACAACACCCTCCCAGCTCTCTGCCGAGGTGGACACCAAGACCTCCTCCCCCAGCAGGCCCCCAGGGCTGATGTCCCCATCCAGTGGGTACTCCAGCCAGTCCGAGACCCCAACCCCAACCGTGCCCACCTCCGCCGTCCTCGGGCACTCCCCGCGCCAGGTCCGGGTGAGGCCACTGGTGCCCGAGAGGAAGTCCTCGCTGCCCCCCACATCCCCCATGGAGAGGAGCCCCAAGGCCCGGCTATCCTTCGACCTGCCGCTCACACCCCCAGCCCACCTCGACCTCTCGGGGCTCAAGATCTCCCTGAAGGGGAAGAAGAAGGTCAGCCGGCACCACTCTGACTCCACCACCTTTGCCACCAAGCTGGCCCAGAAGAGCAGCCCCATCGCCCCCATCATGCCGGTGGTGACGCAGTCTGACCTGCGCTCAGTGCGCCTGCGCTCCATCAGCCGTTCTGAGCCCGAGGACAACACCGATGGCCCCGAGCCCACAGAGGAGCCGCTGCGCCTGCCCTGCCCGGTGCCTGACAGGAAGGTGAAGCCGCCAGTGGCAGAGAAGCCACCGCTGGCCAAGCGGCCCCCCAGCATCCTGCCCAAGCCCCCAGCACTGCGGGAGGAGGGCCCCCTGTCCCCCACATCCCCGCTGGGCACTGCAGCCACCGCCACCACCAAGGGGATGCCGCAGGACGGCTTCATGGCTCTGCGGAAGGGGGAGCTGAGGAGGGGCCCAGGGGAGCCCCCCACGGCCCCAGTGCCGGTGACGCGACAGAGGCGGCTCTCGCACGACAGCCTGGAGGATGAGCCGTGGCCGCCACGGAGGAAGGCTAAGGTGCCGCCTCCGGTACCCAAGAAGCCCAGCGTTCTGTACCTGCCACTTGTGCCGGCCCTGGTGCCGGGAGCCAGTACGGGTGACCCAGCACCCACCCCCAGCCCCATCATCACGCTGGATGCTGACCCCACATCCTGCGACCCTGATGCTGAGGACCTGCTGTCCCCAGGGACTCTGGGCACTGCAGCAGCCAGTGATGCCCCCCCAGAGCAAGGTGAGGGTCTCCCCACTCCTGCACTGGTTTCACTCCAGGGCAGGGCAGAGCAGGGCAGGGGCCCCAGTGCCGCACAGGGTGGTTCACCACAGTCTCCTCCCGCCACAGACAGCTCGGCAGACCCTGGCACAGAGGAGAAGAGCTTTGCCAGTGACAAGACGGCTGAGTCCATCGCCGAGGAGGATGACGACGTGTTCGTAACGTCCCGTACCACGGAGGATCTCTTCACTGTGATCCACAGGTATGTGGCTCCTTCTGTGCCACTGCCACACATCAGGTGTTCACACTTGAGGCTTCCTGCCTTGGGCCCTGCAGAGTTCAGCACCCTGAGTCTGCAGCCAGGCCAGGACCACCGGCTCCCAAGGGGGTTGGGGGGGTTTACTGCTCCATCAGCCTTGGGGTGATTCAAGCCTTGCTGCCAGGGGAGTGTTTGCCAGCACCTTGGGGCATCCCCTGTCATGCATGTGTTGTCTTCCTGCCCCAGTGGAGCCGGCACAGCAACAGGGGAGACTGAGCTGAGCTCTTAGGCAGAAGCTCTTCCCTGTGAGGGTGCTGAGGCGCTGGCACAGGGAGCCCAGAGAAGCTGTGGCTGCCTCATCCCTGGCAGTGCTCAAGGGCAGGTTGGACACAGGGGCCTGGAGCAAGCTGCTTTAGTGGGAGGTGTCCCTGCCCGTGGCAGGGGGCTGGGATAAGCTTTAGGGTCCCTTCAACCCAAACCAGTCTCATCCCATACAGACACTGGCAGCAGCTGTCATTTGGGGCTGCTCCCACCACATGTCTCTTTGGTGCCCAGGTCGAAGAGGAAGGTCCTGGGGCGGAAGGAGCCTGGTGACACCTTTGCCAGCCGGCCCAACTCCCACTTGCCCGTCACAACTTCGGGCTCCCCGACCAGCGAGTCCCCAGCAGCAGTTGCAGTGGCAGCACCAGGCAGCACCGGGAAGTCTTCCAGCAGGAACGAAGACTTTAAAGCCCTGCTCCAGAAGAAGAGCAGCAAAACCAGTGCCGGCACTCGGCCATCTGCTGCTGAACTGCTCAAGACCACAAACCCGCTGGCTCGGAGGGTCATGACGGAGTTTGCCCCCGAGCTGGACAGTGCCAGCAGCCCCAGGAGCCAGCCCTAACCATGCATGGTCCCTTCTGGCCATGGAGGGCTGGAGATGGCTGCAGAAGGAGCATTGCTGCGGATGCGGCAGCCTGGCTGCCCACTGAGCCCCGGCTCCCACCAAGGGCTTTCTTCTGCCTTTGTTTCTTCCTTGGAGAGCTGCATTTGGAGCCCAAGTGTCTCTGATGGAGCAGGGCCAAATCCAGGCGGGAAGAAGCGGCCCCACGGCTGGGACCATCCTGGCTGCTTGAGAGGCAGAGTGGGATGGCAGCCTTGCAGCGAAGCTAGCTTGAAACTGTGTGGTCACTTCGGCATGTGGTACTTTAAATGGCTTTTCTAATGCACAGTGGTGATGATGTTTTATTCTCTTTCATTTGACATTGTACCTTGAGTTTCCCAGGCAAAGATCTCAGGTTTGAGTTCGGCTGGATACACGGAGATGTACTTTGGGAAGATGCGAGGGGGCTGGCTGGAACCAAGGTTGCTTTTGACGAGCCGCTAGAGGTTCCCCCTCCTCATCCCAAGCACCCTCCCTGCCACATGGGGACACAGCACCCAGTGCCCGCAGCCAGCGTGACGACCTCAAGCCAACCCCAGCCCTTGAAAGCCCCCAAAATGCTGCATTTCAGAGCTCCTCGGCTCTCAGTCCGAAAGCAAACCCCAGGGTCGTCTCCACCGCCAGTGCCGGGAATCTCGTCCCGTCTGGTGTGCCACATGTGGAGGGAGCTCCACTGGCCCCCCTGTGCCCCGCAGCCCCCCGGCACCAGCCCTGCCATCGGGTGCCTCACGCATCGCACTGGAGCACAAGCACCTCCTGCAAACATCGGCCACGTCACCGCTGGAGCACAGAGGCTGCCACCGAGCCGTTGGCCAAACCCATCTAGACGCCACCTCCGGTGACTCCTGGGGTCCCTCTGGGGTTACCCCCAGCAGCAGTGTCCCACGGGTAACCCTGAGGAGGTGGCACATCCGTGGCGGTGCTGGCGGACACGGTGCCAACACAGCTGAAGGGCGGTCTGCACATCCCCGGCTGGGAGCCAGCCCTTTTCCTGGGGCACAGCGGCAGGCGCGGGGTGGGATTCATCCCCCTGGACCCCTGGCTTGGCTCCGGGTGGGAGCAGAGGCCGCGGTAACGGGTCAGGATCAGCTGCAAGGCCGGGGCAGGGCACCGGAGGAGGGGGAGCTGTGGGGAAGCACCAGCCCCAGCTCCGAGCGTGTTTAGAACAATTTTTGCTTTATTCCCCAATGTGTTCACGCCAGCCACAGCGTGGCCTGATGCTCCCAGAGGAGCAGGGGGCACCGGAGTGAGGGGCCAGGACCAGGCCCTGGGGGGTCTCTGTCCCCCTGCGAACAGAGCCCCATGTTCACTCGCATCCACGCACCCAGGCTCCACGACCCTCCCAGTTGATTCCCCTTCCCCTCGGTCCCATGACTTGCACATGGCTCTCTGCCCGTGCCGCGGCTGCAGATTTAAGCCTGTAATTCTGATCCAGGCTGAGAAACTCAGGAAAAAATAGAAAACCCCAAGGAAAAGAAGCGCTATGAGATGTCCCTGCTCTAGCCCCTGCCCGGCCCCGCTCCCGGCCCTCTGCTGCCCAGCCTGGCACAGGGTCTGTTGTGCTAGGAGGGGGGCATGGGAACGGGGAGGGAAGCTCTGGGACGGGTCCATTTTGCACATGACTGCTCAGGAAACTGGTGGTGGCGGTGGCCAGGGACGGCGGCGAAGCGGGGCTGGGGACACGGGGGCTGCCCCTGCAGAAACCAAACCCAGCATCGGCGGGTTGGCTGCTGTCAGATGAGAGATGTCTGGAGAAGGTTGGCTCCGGGCCGCGGGATGGAGATCCCCGGTTCTGGAATGGGCTCTTCCCGGTGGAGCGGTCCCTGGCCATTCACCCCCTCGTCCCTCTGCGGGTGCAGAGGTGCTGGGGAGCGCGCGGGCAGCGGTGCCGGTCCCCCCGCGGGCCCGTGCTCCCGGTGTGTACTGTTCAACCTGCCAGCTCCAGCTCGGTAAACGGCTCCTGCTGACGCCTGCCTCTGCGTGCTTCTTGTGCCTGCCGCGGGGAACGCGCACCCACCCTGGCACCGCCGGGTTGGCTCGATGGGACCCCGGGGGAGCGCGGGGCCTCTCACCGCGTCTGCCGTGTGCCCGAGTGCCCCAATGGCTTTGCGTGAGCGCAGGGACACTGCGGGGAGCGGGGAGATCCAGGGGTGGGTGCTGGGGTCAGCCCAGGGTGGGAGCTGGGATGGATGTGCGGAGCTGGGGATGGTGCGGGGAGCTGGGATGGACAGAGGTCCTGGGGGAAGGCAGCATCCCAGCATTACCCAGGTTGGAAAAGCCCTTTAAGCTCCTCCAGTCCAACCGTTCCCAGCCCTGCCAAAGCCACCACTAACCCATGGCACTGAGGCCTCGTCTCCACGGGGTGCGAACACTCGCAGGGACGGTGCCTGCAGCCCTGCCCTGGGCAGCCTGTTCCAATGCCTGCGCACCCTCTGGGGCAGGAATTGTTCCTCGGCTCCATCTGAACCTCCCCTGGTGCAGCTTGAGGCCGGTTCCTCTTGTCCCATCCCTTGTTCCTTGGGAGCAGAGCCCACCCCGCTCCCAGCTGTGTCCAGCCCCGGTGCCGCTCTGCCGCAGGACTCACCGCCGCGGACCACGCGGCCCCTGCACCCCCTCCAGCGCCGCCGGTACCCGCCCTGCCGCGGGGTCCTGCGGGCGCGGGGCAGCCCCGAAGCGGCCGGTCCCGGCGCGCCGCGGGCAGCCCGGGGGCCTCGCAGGGCCGGGTGGCGGCAGCATGGCGCCCAAGGGAAAGGGCGGTGGCAAGGCTGCCAAGGGTGAGCGGCGGGGGCCGGCGAGGTGGGACCGGGGCGGCCCCGGTGGGGCCCGGGGTGGCGGGGGGCCGGGGGCCGCGGGCACCGAGCTGGTCTCAGGGAGCTGCGTTCACAGGCGGCGACAGCGGCAGCAGCGATGCCAAAGCCCAGGGCCCGAAGGGAGGCGGCAACGCCGTGAAGGTAAGAGCGGGGTGCGGCGGGGTCCCCCGGGGGGGCTTCCCCCTCCCGGCCCGGTTCTGACGGCCGCGCTTGGCACCCTCGCCCCGCAGGTCCGGCATATCCTGTGTGAGAAGCACGGCAGAGCCATGGAGGCCATGGAGAAGCTCAAGTCTGGGCAGCGCTTCAGCGAGGTGGCCTCGCAGTACAGCGAGGACAAAGCTCGGCAAGGGGTACGGGGAGCACAGGGGGTGGCTGCGGCCCGCGGGGGCCGGGTCTGCTCTGCTCGCCGGTGGCTGCGTGCCCCGAGAATACGCTGCTGGGGCTCAGGAGGCCGGTTCAGCAGCTGCGGGCACGGTCGTGAGCAAACACTGGTGGGGGCAGCGTTAATTCAGGGGTAAATGGTTGTTTGCAGCAGGTCTGAGGCACAGGAGCCCCCGGGCAGCAGGACTTTAGATGTGCTGGTTGAGAAGCAGCTCGGGCTGAGGAGCTCTTCCCAGCCCTGTACTGCCTCACAGCGTGTGTGCTGGGACTGATGCTGCCAGAACTGGTTTTGGGACAGGTTTCCACCACCCCCCTGCCTGCTGGCCGGGCTGCTGCTGCGGCAGCGACATCCTCAAAGCTTAACCCTCACGGTTCCTTTTTGTAGGGAGACCTGGGCTGGATGACCAGAGGCTCCATGGTGGGACCATTCCAGGAGGCAGCGTTCGCTCTGCCTGTGAGCAGCATGGACAAGCCGGTGTATACAGACCCCCCGGTCAAAACAAAGTTTGGGTACCACATTATCATGGTGGAAGGCAGAAAATAAAATGTGAATGACCATGAGTGTATTGGCTGCTTGAATCCCAAGAGCTTTCCAGACACCGCAGCCCTGGAGCAAGCCAGTGGTTACCAGCAGCTTGTTTGGAGGCAGCACCCATCCCGCTGCCATGGCAGGACACAGGTTATAGGTGGCAGAAAGCAGGGCTATGCCTAGAGAGGCAGGGCATTCCTTGGAAAAGGTGAAGCAAGAGCTCTGTGCTCTGCTTTTCCTGGCTGGCCAGCCTCTTGCTGTTGCCATTGTGGAGACAGTGACACTTGGAGGAGGTACTCAGGCTTACAGTGATTGCCCTGCAGAGGTGCAGATCCAGTGCCCTGGCTGAGCAGCAGTGGTGAGGAGGAATCCTCCCAAGTTCAGTTTCCTATACCTAAAGCTACATCTTTGCCTGCTCAAAGCTGCAGTGGAAGACACTGCATACCTCATGCTTGTGTGAGAAAAGCCACTAAATGCTTGTTGCTTCCTGCACTCCCCTCCTGCTAACTATGCAGTGCACGTGTCAGGCCTCACAGGCTGCACCTCATCCTTCTGGTGAAACTATGTGAGGGACAGTGTGATGTGCTTGGTGGCGGGTGACAAGAAGCTCCCCATGACCCGGCCATATGCACTGTGGCCCAGAACCCCACCATGTGCTAGGCTGCACCCCCAGAGCATGAGCAGCAGGTCAAGGGAGGGGATACTCCCCCTCTGCTGTGCTCTGGGTAGCACCCCCCCTGCAGTCATGTTTCAGCTCTGGGGCAACAGCACCAGAGGGATGTGGAGCTGTTGGAGCGAGTCCAGGGGATGCCACAGAGATGCTGCGAGGGCTGGAGCAGCTCTGCTCTGGAGCCAGGCTGAGAGAGCTGGGCTGGGGCAGCCTGGAGAAGAGAAGGCTCCTGAAGGGGAGACGTTAGAGCAGCTCCAGTGCCTAAAGGGGCTGCAGGGAACCTGGAGAGGGGCCTGGGACAAGGGCCTGTAGGGACAGGGCAAGGGGAATGGCTTGAACCTGCCCGAGGGGAGACTGAGATGAGCTCTTAGGCAGAAGCTCTTCCCTGTGAGGGTGCTGAGGCGCTGGCACAGGGTGCCCAGAGAAGCTGTGGCTGCCCCATCCCTGGCAGTGCTCAAGGCCAGGTTGGACACAGGGGCTTGGAGCAAGCTGCTCCAGTGGAAGGGGTCCCTGCCTGTGGCAGGGGTTGGAACTGGAGAAGCTTTAAGGTCTCTTCGACACAAACCAAGCTGGGATTCTGTGATTGATGTGAATGGAGGCAGCCCTGCAGGTCTCTTGGATCTTGGCAATCCATACCCCAGTTCAGGGAGCCCCTTCCTGAAGCAGAGCTCCAGCAGTGGACTCTGGCTTTGGTTGCCTGTGAGCATCGTGCAGTGTCTGAATGCTTGGAGATTGGGAGAAAACACCAAAGACCAAAAGGCCTTTCCCAAGATCATATACAAAGATGAGGCTAGACCAAAACCAGGGCAGGTCTTTTTCCTCCCTCCATTTTGGGGTGTTTTGTTAAGGGACTGGAAAGCTGAGAGAGCTCACAAAAAACTGCACTGCTCTGGTTCATGAGTGTTGTGTTAAGAAAGGCAGCCAGGCCTTTCCCCAGCACCAGAGCAGATGTGGCCTCATTGAAGGGATGCTCTATTAATAAACTGCTTGTTTCCAGGCTACCAGAGTTTTGTTCTACCTCTTTACAGAAGCGCACTGGCATATCTCCTGTACCAGCCACATGGTGGTTTGTGTCTGCCATCTCTCCTAGCATAAAGGAGTCACATTCAGACCAGTTTCCTCTCTCAGACCTGAGCAAGGTGTGAAGGTATCCCCTGCTCTTTAGGGCAGCAGCCAGACCTGCTAGGCACAAAATGTGCACGTGGCATGAGGAAGCACTGAAGTTCAGTGCTGTATTGTCCCAAGGGAAGACTGACACAGCGGTGAGCTGGGTTTCCCTCAGCGTGGCAGCAGAGGGGCAGGGGAGGGAAGCTGAGCACTCTGAAAACAACTGCAAGGTTCTTCTGATGCTAAGCTCTCTTGTTTCCAAGCTATGAACCACATCATTGTGGCTACTGTGCCAGAGAGAGGGTTTATCTGCCACAGCTGAGGTGTTATGTGGGAAAAGGGTTAGAGGACAAGCAGCCTGAACTTTTAACACCAGTTCTCCCCCCTCCTGCTGCCTTTGTGCAGAACAGGCTTTGCCTGCGCTGCTCAGAGGTAAATGGAGATGGGAGAAAACAAGCTCGGACTGGAGCCAGTTCTGAGGCTCCCCCAGCAGCACCAGGAGGTGAGAGGTGCTCAGCACCTTGCAGCAGTTCAGCTCCAACTGCTGGTCCATTCCCTCCACAGCCCCTGCCTCCACCTCTCTCAACAGCAACCACAGCCTGGCAGGGGTTGGAGCAGGAGGGTTTCTACACCCTCAGCACCCTCTGGGGGGAGGCAGGGACAGGATGTGCAGGAGCCTGCAGCCAGGGCTGGGAGCTGGAGATAAGGTTAGCCATAAAGAACATGAGTTTTTATTAAATAACCAGACAGCAGCCTGACAGATGAACCATTTTCATCTCTGTGAAGCGAGGCCCCAGGTAAACCCCTTCCCCAGCACCTGACAAGTGGGTTTTGGGCTTTTCCTCATGCAGGAGAAGGTGCTGACATTGTTCAGCCACCACAAAAGAAGTGCATTTGGCAGCATTCAGTCTCAGAGTGTAGTTCAGACACGCATTTAACAAGACAATGTTAAGGCTGTACTTACCAAAGATAACAGCTGCTTCATTTCTGGGCTAGCTGTCTGTACAGGTTTAAAGTCATGAGCATAATTTCAGGATCACCACTTTTGATGTCAAGAGCTTGCAGGAAACAGTTCAATGCCTCCTGTAGCTTTCCATCATCCTGAAGTTTTTTCCCACTGTCTACCAAGGTCTTGTAATCTCCTGCAGCAGGAGAAGAGCTCTGAGCCACCTCTGTTTCAGGGACGCTTTCCTGGGTGCAGTACTCTATCTGCTCCCCTGACAGAAGCTCAACATCACCAGTGGATTCCTCCTGAGAGGACTCAGTGGCATCCACTTCCGACTGCTCAGAGGACATGCTGTCCAGGCAGGAAGACTTCTCAGCTGTACCAAGCGTTTCTCCAGCGGGTTCTTCTTCAGGCTCCACAGATTCCCCACTGCACTCTTCAGCTTCTTCTTCCACGAGGTCATCCTGCTGCTCATGGCTGTCCTCTTCCTCAGTGGTTCCCATGAGTTCTCCAATATCCTCCACCTCATCTACCACCTTGTTGATCAGAGACCGCCTGGAAGCAATAGACCAGTTGCCGCTGTTGCTCAGCTGGGGAGAAAAAACAGCTTGTGCTAGACCTTTGTCACATTTCGGAGTGGATGTGCCAATTCCCTCCAGGAATGGGTGCAGGGGGCTGTTCAAGGAAGAAGGCCTTTTGTCAGATTGGTTTTCCTGCAAAAGCATAACAGAATGCTCTTCATCCTCACTGTCTGAAACAAGTCTTTTTAAGCTTTTTTTTCTACCAAAAGCAAAGTCATCGCTGCTTTCCTCTGATGCTTCACTCCCTTGCAGGGAGGTATTTGGCACTTCTTCAGCTGCAGGACAGGGTTCTCTACAGTTACTGTTCTCACTGGGCCAAGCTTTTGCTGGAGATTTTGTGGTGGGAGACTTACAAAAGCTTCCTGCTTCTTGTGGGAAGCCCTCCCCTCCTGCACGTCCCGCTGATCCTTCCCTAGTTGAGGCATCTTGGCATCCATCGTCAGACTCTTCCAAGACCAGATTGAAGTCAACTTGATCCTGGAGAGAAGACACAGACATCTCCTCCAAGTTGGCTTCCAGCACAGGAGACTTCTCAGATCCAGCATGGATCTCTGGTGTAACATGGGCTAAATCTGGTGCTGCAGCAGCCCAAGAGAGCTCAGGAGCATCATCCTTCTCTGCCCCTGAGGCAGCACATGGATCAGGTACCTCACCTGGCACTTCTGTCTCTCTTAACCTCTCGGGATCGTTAGAGGAATGATGAGGACACGCAGACAGGTCCTTCCCTGCCTCAGCCAAGCTGTCTGCATGTATATGGGAACACTGCTCCTGCTCAAGTCTCTGACTGTCCCTATCAAGTCCATGTGATGATGGCACCATGCTCAAGTTAAGGTTTTGTTCAGATTCTTCTGCATTGGATTGTTTCACTGTCTTGCTGGTATTAAGCAGCTCTGTATCCATACTGGACACATCTTGTGCTGGTTTCTCTTCATCCAAGTCCTCAATAGTCAGATTAGTTATTTTGGAGCTGACATTAAGAGCCTGGACTTCCATGTCTTCTGTAAGATCAATAGCTTTGTAATGTTTGTGCTTGTCAGCTACCGGTGGTGAAACAGCGTGATCTATGTTGTTCATCCTTGGAGACAACTCCTTTGGCTTGGAAACTAACTCTGGAGGCCTTTTCCACATCTGTTCATAATCATTTCTGATACCCTCCAGCCTCTGGTCTCTAAGTTGAGACTCCAACTGAACCAGCTCATGGGCTTTCTGTACCCTCTGCTGAATGTACTGGTGGGCTTCTTCACTCTCAACCTGCTCCTCATGAGCAGTTTCCGATGTGTATATCAAGTCGTGGTCAGAAATGCCAAACATGTCCAGGGAGTGTAGGTAAGCAATGTGCTCGTCCAGCTGCAGGTCAGTCTGTCTTTGGGTGGCATGCAAGGACTGCAGCTGGATCTGGGTTGCGGATGTTCGAGTATCTTCTAACGTGAAAAGCTCCCTTAGCTCCTGTTTGGAGAAATACCGGAACGGGTTCTTCTTGTCACCAGTGGTCTGTCTTATTAATGAGTCCTTGAATATCTGTCTCCTGTATATCTTCTCCTCCACCGTGCCGCAGGTTATCAGCCTGTAAATGACCACATTCTCTTTCTGCCCAATCCTGTAAGCTCTGTCTACAGCCTGTGCATCTGTGGCTGGGTTCCAGCTAGGATCAAAGATCACCACTCTGCTGGCTGCTGTCAAGGTTATGCCAACGCCACCAACCTGTGTGGTGAGCAGGAACACGGAGTATTCCCTGTTCCTCTGGAAGGTGGAGATGCGCTTCTCCCTCTCTAGCAGGTGGGTCACAGTGCCGTCGATGCGCATGATCCGGAACTGCCGACAGGACAGGACGTGCTCGATGATATCCAGCATCTTCCTAGACTGCGAGAACACCAGTGTCTGGTGCCCCTCTTCCCGCAGTCTTTCCAGCAGTCTCACAAGGAATAGCATTTTTCCGGACTCCTGAATCAGGGTCTCTTCGGAGAGGTGGTCTATCTTACTGGTGCCTGCAAGCATGCCGGCTTCGCTCCCAGGCTCCTGCTCTTCCAGGCCCAGCTGGACACATGCCCTTTCAGGAAGAAGCCTGGGATGGTCACACAGCTTCTTCAGGACAGTCAGCTCAGCCAGAGGCGATCGCGTTGTCGTCAGCACTTCTTTTACATGATCCAGAGAGAGAAAGTTCCTGTAGATTTCTTCCTGCACTGCTGCCAAGTACACCCACACCACAAAGTCATTCTTCCTGGTGAGAGATGGCATGGTGGGGGCACTGTTCTCACTTGGACCCTTGGGAAGAGGAGCATCTGGCCTGTTGGTGCAGCTGTTTTTGATATCTTCTTTGGTTCTCCTGAGGAAATAGGGCTTTATAATTGTCATCAGGTTCTCAGACATCTTTAGCCCCAGCGCTTTCTCACCTAGAGTCGCGTCCTTCTCCCTCGCCCTGGTAATGGGATTCTCGTACTCCATTTTGAAAGTCTTGGCCGTCCCCAGGAGGGAGCCTTGGCATGCAAAGTCAAACAGGGACCACATTTCCTGCAGGTTGTTCTGCAAGGGGGTGCCAGTGAGCAGGATGCGATGCCTGGCAGGGATTGCATACACACACTTGGTTGTCTTGTTAGAGGGGCACTTGATCTTGTGCGCTTCGTCCAGAATGATGTAGTCCCAGATGAACTCCTGCTCGTGCCTGCGGGCCAGCTGCTTCCAGTTGTTGATGAGCATCTGGTAGCTTGTGATGACAATGCCGTTCCTGCTCTGGACCCTCTCCAGGTTTCTGGCACGCTCTGTCTTGCTGGTGCCGTGGAACTCCTTGACACGCAGGCCGGGTGTCCAGCGGGCGAATTCTGCCAGCCAGCTGCTCACCAGCGTGGTGGGCATGATGAGCAGCACGTGCCGCGTCAGCTCGGCGTCAAACATGCCCGACAGGAAGGCAATCACCTGGATGGTCTTGCCCAGGCCCATGTCATCTGCCAAGATGCAGCCAGGCCGGCCCTCCCTATGCAGGCGGTACAGGAAGGCAACGCCTTCCCGCTGGTGCTGGAAGAGCTTCTCGTGCATCTCCCCGTAGATCAGCAAGCCGCTGCCGCACACGTTCACGAAGCCTTCATCCTCCTCTGGCTCCTCCTCACCGCGCTGCACCACCTCGGCCAGCACCTCCTCCACACGCTGGATGCGTCCCTGCAGCTTCTCGCTGGGGCGGATGGCGGCCGCCAGCCGGAACAGCCGCAGTGCTTCCACCAGCTGCCCATCGCCCGCCGCCGCCTTCGCGCCGGTCACCAACCTGCCCGGGACAGACACACCGTGAGCACCAGCCCCGGGCCGCTGCCTGCGCCTGCGCCAGCCCCGCCACGGGCTCACCGACCCGCCCCGCAGCTCACCCTGGTACCGCTGCTCCCCGTTCCTGCCTCTCACCCCCGGTACTGCCCCGCCTCGCCACTGCCCGGTACCACTCTTACTGGCCCCGCCGCTCACCCCCAGTAGCGCTGTTGCGCCCGGTACCACCACCCACCCCCGGTACCGCCGTTCCTGGGCCCGCCGGCCCCAGCCTCTCACCCCCGGTACCGCTCTTCCTCCTCCGCAGACAGATGCTGGGCCGCCATTGCGTGCGCTCCCTGACTGCCGCCCCCCGCTTCAAACGCCAACCTCTCCCGTGCTGCACTGCGCGCCCCACGTGACATGCAAATGAGTGGCCAGCAAAGCCAATCAGCGCCCTTGGGGCGGGGACTCGGGGCGGGGAGACAGCGCGGGCGGGGCCGTGGTGCTCCCGGGGCCCTTTTACCGGAACCGGCACCTGCGCCGCGCCCGCCCCGCCCCGCCTCTACCCCGCAGCCAGGCCCGCTTTGCCCCGCCCCCTCCGCAGGCAGAGCAGTCCTCCCACCGGCAGGGGGCAGCGCGGTGCGCGGAGGGCGCCTCTCTGCGCGCCGCCAGTGACCAGCGCGGAGTCGCCGGGAGACCGAGGCGCCGCCATGGAGCCGCGCTCTGCGGCCTGGGGCCTGCCCGTGTCCGGCGGGGGCTGCCCGGGGTCGGGCAGCTGCACGAGGGGCCGGGGGGCAGCGGCGCAGAGCGTGGCCGGCGCGGAGCTGCGTGCCGGGCGGCGGGAGCCCTGCGTGCTCAGCCTGGCTCGGCGGGGCGGCCGCTACGGGTGAGTGCGGGCCGCGGCGGGGCGCGGGCATTTGGCCCGGCGGACGGGTTGCGGGGCCCGGTCGCGCTGGGAGCCGGGCCGGTGACGGGGATCTTGGGCCGTGGGGGCGCCTCGTCCCTGAACTGTTTCTCGTGCACTGCCGCCGAGCCCGCTCCGGGCTGGGCGCGGGGACCCTCGAGGGGGACCGGGAAACCACGGAGCTGCTGCGGCAGAAAGGGCGTTGGGCACCTGCCCCCGATGCGGCCGCATCTGCCCCGAGTGCCCTATCCAGCCTTTCCCTCCTCCCCGGCGCCCTCAGCCCGTGCGGCTCTGGGGCTGTTTGCCCCTTTCCGTGCTCCTCTCCCGTAGTACAGCGATA
This sequence comes from Neopsephotus bourkii, assembly GCF_033783945.1. Taxonomy (NCBI): domain Eukaryota; kingdom Metazoa; phylum Chordata; class Aves; order Psittaciformes; family Psittacidae; genus Neopsephotus; species Neopsephotus bourkii. The sequence continues at coordinate 473,751 of NW_026901945.1, forward strand.
GAGATCTGTAAGTGCGGGTCTCTCGCCTCTGCCTCCGTACGCAAGCAGGGAGCTGCTCGTCTGCTCTTACAAGCCTTTCTCCTATCTCCAGGATACTTATCCAGTCCCAGGAGAAGGACAGCTCCGATCCGGATTACATCCCCATCAACAGCCGCTTCAGATGTGTGCAAGGTACTGCTGCCAGAGCCAGCACTGCCGCGTCTCAGCGGTTCTTGCCCTGCCCATGAGCGCCCGCACGGGCCTGATGCTCTTTCCCCCTGAAACTAAAACTTACCACCCATGGAATGCTGTTTCCTCCTTGCTGCTTGGGTCAGCTTCCCCTGCCGGCACTCAGCTTGGGGGGGACGTGGTGGCTCATCAGTGGGGGGCTTGATGTCAGGTAGAGCCTGAAATCTGGTGCCTGCTGGTGTCTGTCTTCATGCTTCTCGAGAGCACGAGTTGGGAGCTTTACTCTGGTTCCTGCATGTTTAGATCAAAACTTCTGTGGGGGCTGGTGAGCTGTCAGCTTCCAGCCACGGAATAGAACAGAACTCCAGGCTTTGCCCTGGGAGAACTGAAACAGCAGCACCCATCCCTGGGGCAGTTACTTGTTCAGGAATGAAAGCATGTTTCCCTGGGCTAGCTGAAAGCCTCTGTGCAACCCAGCGTGATTCTGCCCATCCCTTCAGTGTGTAGGGCAAGCTCTCAAGTTCATTGTCAGGTTGGTCTTTCCCCAGAGTGATGCTGGACAAACCGTCTGGATGTGGGAACCTCCCCTGTGACTCTGGGGTGGTGGGAAGTGAATGTCCAGACAGGACTGTGCCTTCTGCTAGAGCACATGAGTAGTGCAGATGCAGGTCGCAGCTCCTCTGTGGCTGGCAGCAGGCAGTGTGCTTTCTGAGTGCTCAGTTACTGCAGCATCCCGTGTGACCTCTCCTGATCCCATGTTTCTCTTTCCAGAGGCAGAAGAAACGCTGCTGATTGATATAGCTGCAAACAGTAAGTTTCTTAAGTGCAGCTGTGAGGCTATGGCTGCTTTTGGGGATCAGGCTGGGCACTGCCACACACTCTTTTTACCTTCAGAACCTCCCTCTGTGCTTTGTGCTCGCCTTTGGTGAAGCAGGGATTGTGTTTCCCCGATGATGTGCTCTGGCTCTTTGACAGTTGGGTCTCATGACAGATGTGGTTTTAAATGCCCAGATTAAAGTGTTGGCAGTTGGTCAAAGTTTAACTTCTTCAGTCCTTTCTCCAGGCCCTGCACTGCTCTCCGAACCACCCAAAGCTCCTTTCATCCCTTTGGCCTGTTCTTGAGCCAGGGCTACTGTGGGCTGTGTCAGTGCTGACAGCGCTCTGGGTGGTCACCAGTGCGGCTTTCCCCTTCAGAAGTTTCTTTCACACTTTTAGAGCTCACAGTAGGGAGGAGTATTCCTAAAGCCAGGAGAACATAACTGATGATAGCCCAAGCTGGGGAGGGGGATCTCAGCAGCACAGGGCTGTTAGCTTAAATGCAGATTTCCATTGGAAGCGATAGCTTGAAGCTGGCTTTCGTGGATGAGCTCAGAGGACACACAGAAATCTGCCACTCCTGGGGTGCAGCATCTGCAGCCAGCAGGGCTGAGAGTGTCTGTGTGTGCCTGCAGCAGGCTGCAAGGTCCGGATCCAAGGTGATGAGGCAGCAGAGCGGCTCTTTGAAATCCCAGATGAGGAGCATTGCTTGGGGTTCCTGGCGGAGGTGCAGAGCATCCAGGAAGGTAACAGAGGTGCAGGGTGTTTGGGGTGGCCCCACTGCCACCACTTCCTCACTGGCCTGATAATTATTTTTTCCAGCCCACCTTAAAGCTTCTCCTATGGAGCCAAAGGACTCATCCAGCTGGCATCAGGTGGAGAAGAAACCCCCGGGCCTCTCACAGGCCTCTTCTTCAGGTACTGAACTCACTGTCACCTCTCATAAAACCACAGACGGGGTTGGGTTGAAAGGGACCTTAATGCTTCTCCAGCTCCAACCTCTGCCACGAGCAGGGACACCTCCCACTGGAGCAGCTTGCTCCAAGCCCCTGTGTCCAACCTGGCCTTGAGCACTGCCAGGGATGGGGCAGCCACAGCTTCTCTGGGCACCCTGTGCCAGCGCCTCAGCACCCTCACAGGGAAGAGCTTCTGCCTAAGAGCTCATCCCCATCTCCCCTCGGGCAGGTTAAAGCCATTCCACTGCTATTATCACTTGTGGTTTCACTTTCTGTGATCCTTCCTTCTTGATCTGAGCAGTTTTAAGTGGTTTGTCAGGCATTGTGCTGATTTTTTCATGACAGGGGCTCTCGGGTTTGAGGATGACTTCACTGCTCTGAGCCTAGAAGAGAAAAGAAATGGGCAAAACCACCAAGCAGGCTCTCGCCGGGAGCCCCCCCCACCTCCCGTGCCTCAGAACAGGCAGTAAGTAGCATGGGCAATCTGTTCCCTTTTTCCCTTCTCTGCCTAGACAGCAGAACTGGTTCTGAAGCTGCTCTTGCTTCCTTCCTAGATTCCACCGAGAGAGAGAAGGTTCATCCAGAGACCAGCCAAAAGTGACCAACACAATGCGCAAGATGTTCCTGCCCAACAGCCAGTCAGGGCAGCGAGAGGGGCTCATCAAGCACCTGCTTGCCAAGAGGGAGAAGGCGTACGTCAACCTTCACAACTTCAGGTGAGAGCTGTCCTGAGCAGTGAGCGCAGGGCCACGGCACTGTCACCTCTGCTGGGAGCTTGCATCCAGCCCCGGTTTGAAACCTCACAGCTACTGGTGTGTGGCAGCTCTGGTGGCCAGGCAGGGGCAGCGAGTGCCTGTGCTGCAGCTTCACGTTGTATGTCTGATCTCTCAACACCTCGCTTGGGTGAAGGGAGGATAAAGGTGCTGTCCCACCACACTGTCCTAGTACTGCCCCACATGACACGGTGTTAAAAAAAGCCAGATGTTCACTGGCCATGGTGAGACATCCTTAGCTCTGTAGCATGATGAGCGTCACTGAAAACCAAGCCTGGAAGAGCTTCAGTTGCCCCTTAGCTGGGACAGCTCGTAGATGTCTGCTCCCAGCCTGGGCTGGGAGCCCTGAGCCCGTTTGGGAGGCTTCTGTGCTCTGAGCCCATTGGAGAGACTGTGCTGACACTGGCACTGTCTCTGTGTTTTCTAACGGTTCAGCTGCTTTTGTGTTGCAGATTTTTTGTGGGAACGTGGAATGTGAATGGGCAATCTCCAGACAGTGGCCTGGAGCCCTGGCTGGTGTGTGACATGGAGCCTCCAGACGTCTACTGCATCGGGTGAGCAGCAGCCACCTTGTATGTACACATAGTGCTGGGCTTCTTGCTGCTCCTGCTTGGATCCTGCTGGGCTGTATTTGGTGTAAGCTCTTTAGACGTTCCACAAAGCTGAGCTATGTCTCAGAGGAGCTGTCTGAGGCGTAGGAGCCAGCTGGATGAAGCAGAGTACTGGGTTAAAGGCTGGCATGACATAATAGAACATCCCTTAGGGCATGCGCAGAGCTCTCTGGTTGTCCTCTACCCAGAGTAATGCTGGTCAGAGACAGTTGCTGGCATGTGTTGTGTGGGGTCTTGGAGGCACTGTGGGGAAATTCTGCTGTTTCACTTAGCAAGTGGGAGTAAGGAGCCTCTCTTTCAAACTGGAGGCTTCACATTGGCCTCCCTGAGGGTGGGCTCTCAGTGAGCTGGGACGTGCTCAGTGAACCTGGTTTTGTAGATTCCAGGAGTTGGACCTCAGCACGGAGGCTTTTTTCTACTTTGATTCTGTGAAGGAGCAGGAGTGGCTGGCTGCTGTGGAGAAGGCCCTGCACCCCCACGCCAAGTACAAGAAAGTGAGTTGTTTTCAGTGCTGGGGTCTGGCACTATGGGAAGAGAAACAGGCTACCACTTCACAAGCACAGTGACTGGAGGAACCAAGGATGTGTGCTGGGAATGTGTGTGCTGTTAACACGCCAAATGAAATCTAGAGAGTCTGTTGCTGCCCCAGAGATGTAAGGGGATACTGTGCTTTGATGCAGAAGTTTATAAAGATGGGGATCAAAACAAGGTGATGAATACAAGGTGGGTGTCAGGGAGGTGGTGTGTTCAGCAGGATCCCAGCAGGCTCTCTCTCTGTGTTACCCTCCCATCCTTACTGTGGAAGCAAGGCATGTCTTGAGCTGGTAAATTCAGTTAATAAATTATCCCATGAGGAGAAGTCTTCCCGAGGCTTCTGCCTTGGGTCAGAACTCAGCCGTGGCAGCAGGATGTTCTGCCTGGTTCAGAGCAAGCCCCTGGTTTTATCTCTGCTGTAGCAAACATTTCTACCAGCCAGGAGTACATGACTCAGTTTCCCCACCCTCCTCAGCCCCCCGTGCCTCTCCCACCCCTGTCCTGCTCGCTTTGGGTTTTGCTCAGTCACTCTTCCAGCTGACCTTGGATTTCGGCTTCACCCCTTGCTGCATAGGCTTAATCCCAACACATCTGAACGGTTTTATGCCTCTAAAGGGGGTGTATGCACTGTCCTCGAGGAGATTAGGCCTTGTCTCTGGCTTTCCAAGTTATGGCCCTACTGTTTTGAAGGTACCAGGAGGTCCTGGGCTGGAGAGTGCATTGGCACGGGTGAAAGATCAGTGCAGACTTGAGCTCCCTGCTGGGACTGTACACATCAGGGCTGTGTTAATGCCTCTGGGCTGAGCTCTGCAGTAGAGAACTTCATAGCTCCAGGAAAAGGCTCTTTGCGTTAGAGAACAAGGGCTTTCTGACAAGCAGAGAGTTTGTGTAGCTGGGGGGGGGCTGCCTTTTGATACCCCACGTGTCAGGTGTGTTTGCCTCAGGAAACAAAAGCTCTTCTGTCCATTCCTCACTGCCTCCACGGTAGTTCTGGGTAAGCAAAGGTGAGCACTGAGTCCCAGCTGGACCCGTGGCCAGCAGCTCTCTGCTGAAGCACTGGAGGTATCTTCCTCTGGTAGTTTTGGTGACTTGAGCAGAGCCAAAGGCTGAGACCTCCCCAGCAGCTCTGCTACGTATTTGTTGTGTTCCTCTTACCTCATGAGATGAGTCTTGTTTGTAGGGAAGCACCAGAGTGGGGACTGCAGTGAGCTCAACACAGCTGATGGCTACTGGGTGTGACAGATTGTCCTCCAGAACCTTGCTTTGGGACAGGAGGTCCTGTGGGTGGTGTTGCAAGCAGGGATTGCCTACAAAACATGACAAGGAAGAGAGAGAGAAGAAGAGCCAGAGAATAAGAACAGCAGGGAGATCCGAGGTGCTGCATCTCAGTGGCAGGCTGGGAACTGAAGATCCAGGATCCCTTTTACTGTTGCAGGTGCAAATGGTCCGTCTGGTTGGGATGATGCTGCTCATATTTGCAAAGAAGGATCAGCTGAGCAATATCAGAGAGATTGTGACGGAGTCTGTGGGCACGGGAGTCATGGGGAAGATGGTGAGTCACCAGCACCAGCCCCTGCAAGAACAGGACGACTGGGTCTGTCCCCATCTGAGCCATCCCATTTCCTCCCCGAGGCCTCACCTTCTCTCACTGCTGCTCCCTGCTCCCCCCAGGGCAACAAGGGCGGTGTGGCCGTGAGGTTTGTGTTCCACAACACCACTTTCTGCATCGTCAACTCCCACCTCGCCGCGCATGTGGAGGACTTCGAGCGGCGGAATCAGGACTACAAGGACATCTGTGCTCGGATGAGTTTTGTAACCCCAGATGAGAGCCTACCTCACGTCAACATCATGAAACACGAGTGAGTTTGCTCGGCTGATTTCCCTTTAGGTGTTGAATAATCCAAATCAGACTCAGCCACGTGTGTGACAAAGCACATAAGTGAAGTTTTCATAAACCTGATGCAAATGATTAATACTTCTGTAGTTAACATTTAAACCATTTAAAAACTGGAAATAAAATGCAGACTGGATTATAGTACAGAAAAAACTCCAAATACTAGATTATCCTTGATTTCTGCTAATGGAAATGTTGAGGTTTGGCTATAAACAGGAAGAGCTTTGATGCCAGAGAGGGGTTTAGATTTTAATCTTTAAATGAAACCTTTATGGGGTAAAGAGCGAGTAGCACAAGTGTTTCTTAGGTGCTGGTGATGGGAAGGATGAAGGCCTGTTAGAAGGCCCAGAGAGGAGCAGGGTCAGAGCAGGCACTGATGAGGTGCAGCTGAGACATAAACTTGTCAGGAACCCAGCTGTGCTTTGGCAGCTCTACCTCAGCCCGTCTGTGCTAGGCAGGGGATGTAGCATTGGCCTGGGCTGCCCGAGAGGAAGGCAGTGGAAAAGGAAGTGGCAAAGCTGTGGTGTTAGAGCAGCCCAACAGCCCAGCCCTGCGTAACGAGCCCTGTCACTGCCCTCTTCTGTGCACCAGCAGAGCCTCACCACCCCCTGGATTTTGTGTAGCCCGAGAGGTTATGAAGGTGCTGAGATGCAGCTTTCCCTTCGTTAGAGTTGGTGGTGGTGTGGGGATGTTCTCAAACTGAGGCAAGCTCCAGTATCTCCCACTAAATCAAGTCTTCTGTCCTATGAGGGATTCCAAAGGGGATGGGGTTAGTGCTGTAGTGCCAGAAATCCTGCTGGCAGACTCAATCTTTCATGTCTCCTTTCGTCTTCCATGTTTCTCAACCTCAACCACCAGCCACCCACCATCTGTTCTCCTACACCCTTCTCCCCTGCATGGCCTGTGGTAATAACTACTGGCTCTTCTGCATGTTTGCCTCTGGTTTCAGTGTTGTCATCTGGCTGGGAGACTTGAACTACAGGCTTTGTCTCCCTGATGCCAGTGAAGTGAAAAGTCTCATCAGTAAGAACGAGCTTCAGAAGCTGCTGACATATGACCAGGTCAGTGAACTCTGCTTACATTTGCTGTGTACTCTTGAGGGCATCTTGGTTTGGCATACGCCTGGGCTTGGGAGGAGCTGGCAAATAAGCATCTGTATATGCAGATGTAGACCCTTGACAGAGCTGGGGGTGTCCTGGTGACATCAACCCTGCAAACGAAAGCAGATTGTACCTTATATTGGCGTTCACTGTGTGACTCTGGCAATTCCTGTATCTTTGCATCTCAGTGGCAGAGTTCTTCCTCTCTTACGTACAAACTGCAGACTAGAACATCAGAACTGGTAACAGCAACTACAGCTGCTGCAGTCAGTGTTCTGGAGGAGGTGTTGATTTGGAGACCAGCACCTGTAGCCAGGGCAAGGCCCTGTCTCAGCCAGGCTGACCCCAGTTCTTTGCTGAAGCTTTCCCCACTCAGCATTTCCTTGAAGCTCGCTGAAAATTGGGATAGCACAAGATGTGCCTATAAGATGAAGGGCTGTACCTGTGAAACGTGAACAGACATGGTGTGCCACCATCTCGATGACACACAACAGTGAATCTGGTTGGCTCTGCTCTGAAGCTCATTTCTGTCCTGTGGGGCTTCGTGCAGCAAATAGCTTGGATTTTTTATGAGGAAAACAACTGAGGAACAGGAAGGTGGTGCCAGGTTGTCAGCCCAGCACCCTGCGGGAGGCTGCTGCTGAAGTGATCGGCACTGAAGTATTTGTGATGGTGATGCTTAAGCCTGAAAACTAATGAAGGTGTTTAGCATGAGTGAAGCAACTAATATTTCCATTTAGTGCTGTTTTCTGCCTGCGTGTTTCAGTGGGCAGCACTGTGCCAGAGGGCGCTCAGTCTGGTTAGGAAACATTCCATTCCTGCTGAGGTTTTACCTTTTTTGAAGGTTTGAGGTCTGGGAGGTGGTTTGGGGGTGTCTGGTGAACCCCATAGCCCCAGGCTCCAATTACTCTGCCTGTAGATCTACTCTCTGACACTGCTCTATGTGTTGGGGGAGTGTTTGGGTGGGTTTGGTGTGTTTTACAGTGTTCTTTCTCTGCTTCAGCTGAATATTCAGCGCATGCAGAAGAAGGCGTTTGCCGATTTCACCGAGGGAGAGATTAAATTCATCCCCACATACAAATATGACTCTAAAACAGACCGCTGGGACTCCAGGTAAATCACCTGCCTGTGCATACCTTTACCTGTTACACAAAAAGCAGTTCCTCATAAAACTTGACTTCCTCCTTCCTGGAGCTGGCAGTCCCCCCAGTGCTGTGCTGGTGGCTGGAGTACAAACAGCTTTACATTCCTTTGTTGTCCCTGTTGTCTGGAATAGGCAGAGCCTGTGTCCGTTGACCAGGGACTTGCCTTAAACCTCAGCTGCTGCTGATTCCAAGGGGTGAAGCGTGCACTCAGAGATGGCCCTGCACTGGTGGGGGGTTCTGCTGCCAGAGACAGACAAAGGATGAGAAAGGAATTAGAGAGGTTAAGGAAGCGCTCTCTGGGTCGGCCTGTTCCCTGACCTGCACAGTGATTCCTGCTTGGTGCCTCCCATTGGTATTCCTGTGTCTGCTGCAGAAGTTTGCTCCAAATGGAGAAACTCCCAAGGAGGACTTACAAACCATTCAGAGACTGGGTTTTGCTCTGCCTGTGTTTATGAATTAGCACAGTAGTTAATCTGCAGAAAGATAGCCCAGAATTCAGAGTTCATAACCGAGTAGTAATAGCTGAGTAGACTTTTCATAGTGGAAACAATAGCAATGGGTCAGACTGTAGTGGGCAGAAAGATACGGCAGCAAAAGAAACCAGGGCAGCCCGGGTCATAGTACACATGGCTTCAGTCTGTGAAAGCAGCCGTGGCTGACGTTGGTTTATTGCCTGATGCTGGAAAGGATGGGGAATTTCAGCCTACTGCACAGGGAAGGGGGAAGAGAGCAGAAGAAATAGCACGGTGTTCGAGTGGAGGGGAGCAATGGGAGTTCAGCCCCTCTGCAGTCAGTCCATGGGGGTGGCTGAGCTGCTGGGCTGAGAGGAGGAGCAGCTCGAGGCTTCATTGGGATTGCTGGATGTCCCTGGCAGCCTGTTTCCCTTCACAGTGGGAAGTGTCGTGTGCCTGCATGGTGCGACCGGATCCTGTGGAGAGGGGGGAGCATCACCCAGCTCCGCTATGGCAGCCACATGGAGCTGAAGACCAGCGACCACAAGCCCGTCAGCGCGCTCTTCCGCATCGGGGTAACGACTCTCATGTGCTGGGGTGGGGCTGTGAAGCCAAGGTACCTCTGCTAGTGCTGTTGCAGTGGGACAGAGTAGTAAAGCCAAAGTGTGTCCATGGAGGAAGCGTGCTGCAGAGTGCTGGCTCCTGCAGCAAACAGCACAGTGCTGTGGCCAGGACAGCGTCGCCCCATGGTAACAGGGGAAATCTGGGGTTTACCCCAACTGGTGTGGTCGTGCAGTCACTGCAAGTGACTGCTTCAGTGGTGCTGCTTGGCTTCCAGGGTATAACCCAGGATAGCTACTGCTGCTAGTGGGTGAGCTGCTGGTTTCTTTCTTCCACAAATAGACACAGCAGAAACCTGCAATAGGTGTCCCTGCTGTTGCAGTGTTGCCTCTGGTGTGTTAAGAGAAGTGTGTCACTGGTTCACATCTGGATTTCTTAGTGCTGAACAGCTGGCAGCAGGTTTGGGTTCCCCAGCTTGCCAAGTGGAGACGGTCCATGTCCATATTTGCTACCTACTACTCCTTAGGTAGCTCAGGCCTCCTTAAAGGAGAGCTTTTCTCCTCTTCCTCTAGAGAATCGTGTAATGCTGTGGGGTGCCAGTGCTGACCCCAGAGACCACCCCCAGGAATCTCCCAGCAGTGTGGTCAGTGGCCAGGAAGACCCAGGTAACATCAGCGGGGGTAAAACACAAGTGAAGATGCACACACAGCTTGGAGGTGCCTCCACATACGTGGATTCTCTCAGGTTCCCAGCTGCACGTAGCAAGTGCTTAGAGAAATAGTTCACTCCCGCAGCTGGCTCATGATCAAAGAGTCCCAGTGAAGGGGGTCAGGAAGATTGCTGAGTGTTTCCTGGTCTCCCACAGGTAAAGGTTGTGGATGAGCAGAAGTATCGCAAGTTGTTTGAAGACATTGTTCGCTTAATGGACAGAATGGAGAACGACTTCCTGCCTTCGCTGGAGCTAAGCAGGAGAGAAGTGAGGATGAAACCTGCCACTTCCCACCTTGTCACTGCCCTACACAGCAGCCATGGAAGTGCTAGAGCTACTTTTAAAGACTTTGATTCCATAAACTGGATTATGGGAAATTGGACTTTACCCATTATCTTATGCTCAGGAGTTGGATTAGAAGGGACATCTTGGCTTGGCTTCTTGGCAGGTCTTCTGCTGGGAGTTCTGCGTTGTGTGGGCACTTCCTGTCACGGGCTGCTGCTGCAGAGTCTGGGGGCCTACCTGTGTGTCCCCTCCTGGCTGCTAACCTGCTCTGTGTTTTCTCTTTGCCCTGCAGTTTGAGTTTCAGAACGTGAAGTTCCGTCAGCTGCAGAAGCAGAAGTTCCAGATCACCAACAATGGGCAGGTCACCTGCCACTTCTCCTTCATCCCCAAGCTGAACGACAACCACTACTGTAAGCCATGGCTGCGAGCCGAGCCCTGTGAGGGTTACCTGGAGCCAGGTGAGCTTCACCGTGGTTTCTCCATGTGTGCTGGTGTAGATTCCCCCCCCACCTCCATCCCGTCCATCCTGTCATTCCCATGTCTCACCTTTCTTGCCATTGCTTCTGTCTGTTTGTCTTCTCGGTTCTGTGGCCTTGGTCCCTGCTGCTGTATGTTTGTCCTTGTCGCCCCTTTTAGAGAGTGACTGTGAGTTCTTGAGAGCTCCTGTCTGTTGCAGATGAGAGCACAGACATCTCCCTGGACGTGTACGTCAGCAAGGACTCGGTGACCCTCCTGAACTCCGGTGAGGATAAAATTGAGGATATTCTTGTCCTTCACTTGGACCGGGGGAAGGATTATTTCCTCACCATCAGTGGGACCTACCTGCCCAGCTGCTTCGGCACCTCCCTGGAGGCCTTATGCCGAATGAGACGACCGATCCGAGAAGTTCCAGTCACCAAACTCATTGACCTGGTGAGTAGCTGCATTCTGGAGCAGCTCCCTAACAGGGAGAGAGCAATTTCCCCTCTCTTTACTCCTAAAAGCAGGAGTGATGCCCTCAGTGTGGGTCAGCTGCGCTGGCTCCTAGCTGAGGCACTTTTTCTGGAGCTCCTTTCTGTGCTCCTTTCCTATGCTCCTTTGTTCTTTCCCTCCACCACAACCAATGGCTTTGAACAGCAAGTGCTTTATCCCAGTTTCTGAGTAGGTTCTAAATGTTGTTTGGAGGAACAAAAAGGGATCCCAGCACCTTGTGCTTTGTGGTACTGTCAGCCTCAGCCGGGTGGCACTGCTGTGTCACAAGAGGTATGCCTGAAATGCTCTCCTCTGAGGTGCCCAGGCTGCTGCTGCAGTGACAGGGCTCCAGGGTCCTTTTCCTTCTGCTGGTTGTGGCACTTGCACTGTTCAAGGGGAGGAACAAGCAAAAGCAGGACCAAGAGAAGGACTCTGATGCTGGTCAGTGTGCTGATGGGTGCAGCTCAGCCCGTGGCCAGTCTCGCAGCCTCTCTGGCCAGTTCCTCTCCCTCTGACCACTGTGACCCAGCTCTCCAGCAGCTACACCAGGCTCTTGCTGCCTTCTGCCATTCCCACCTCTGGCTGTGTCTGCTTTTCTCCCAGGCCCAGCATACAGAAAGGGTGGTTTTATACCAGAGTTCTGGTTCTGCCATCACAAGATCAGGTGAAGCAGAGCCCAGGAGGTGAGATGCAGGGTTTGCCTCCTCCATTCACACAGCTCATCCTGGCTGCAGGCTCCTCATGCTCTTCAAGATTCAGCTGAAAATCAGTCTTGTTCTAAAAGTGTCTTAACTTGTTCTGGAGCATCTCATCGGTCCTGGGGCTGTTCCACCTGCCTTTTCCTGCTCAGTGTTCAGCACTCATTTCTCGCTTGATGGACAGGAACTCAGGCCCACTCTTATTTTCTGCCCTCACAGACACACATTGTTGCTTTTCTAAGGGTACTTTTGAGGCTTATTCTGCTTCCTTTACCACCTTCTGTTGTTCAGTGAAATGTACAGAAGTACAGGAAGCAAACCAGATACAGGAAGTAAACCAGTGAGAGAAAAGCACCCTGTCACCATATCTGCAGCATAGTCTCTGCTTTTGGGGAGGTCAGTGTGACTTCAAGACCTTGATCATAACAAGCTAAGCAAACTCACGGAGCACCATGTAACCGCTCAAAGCAAAATGCAGTCACTTGGATTATAAAGCTGCTGTCATGTTAGAGCTATTTTTAGGTCTTTTGGTTTTGATCATATCTGTGCGGTGGGAAATGCCATGGGGCCGGAGGAGCCCTTCCCACAGGCAGAGCAGTGCCTGTGCTACCCAGATGTGTTCTGGTCCTTGTGTGATTTCACTGAGAGTTAGGCTGTGCATGAGGCAGGCACTGTGTGTGTGTGTCTGTGTGTAGAACCATTTCCCCTCCTGCATGTAGGTAGTGTTAGGGCTCATCATTCACTGCAGTGGGTGCGTTTCTCAGCCTGGCTGGGCGCTGTGTGTTGCCTTCAGCAGAGGGAGACTTGGAGAACCCAGACAAGGTCTGAGAGGTGGTTCGATGCAGGGTAGCAGACAGCAGGTGGAAGCTTGCTTGGAAATGGCTCCTGGTTCTCTTGGGAGAAGCTGCTGATGCTCGAGCATCCCACCTTTGGGATTGCAGTGTTAGAGTCTCACCGTGGTTTTGTCTTGGGATCCTACTGTGGGCTTTACAAAGCCTCTTGAAGGATCTTTGCCAGGAGCGGGTTATTCTCACAGAGCCAGTGGTGCTGAAGAGCACAGAAGAGAGGTGACGAGCAGGGCAGTCAGTCAGGTAGGTGGGGGTGGGACTGTTGAGGTGACTCAGAAGGGAGCAGGCTCCTGTGCAGCCTGGCTGGCTTATTCCCAAACTTGGGACCGGGCGAGGAGCCTGCATCAGCTTGTGTTCTGAGCAAGCTGTGCCCTGCAAGAGACTGGGCTGTTGTGGCTGAGCAAGCCTCCAAAGGCAGCAGCACTGCAAGACACCGGGCAGCATCAGGATGTGTGGTTGTGTCAAGCATAGCCCTTGAATGCGTTCTGATTACTCCCACCCTGAAATGTTGATCCATCGAGCTCAGCTTGGGCAACGTGCTTCAGTTTCCTCCTGTGGGCTCCACCCAACAGCTTCTCCCCTCTGCCCCACCAGCCTGCAGCGTGCTGGTGGATGCTGGATGTCAGGGTTGCCCGAGGGATGGGACATGCAGCCTGGAGGGGCTTTGCTGAGCTCCGTGCGGCATGCTAATGCTATTAGGTAGAGGCAGCATGGGGTTTTGAGCACAAACACTCATTTCCCTGGCAATGCACAAAGCTGCTTAGGGGGCCTGACAGCTCCACAGCTGCCACAAGCTGAGGAGCACAGACTGAATGTTTTAGATGTGGCCTGGTCAGGGGGGAAGGTGGCTGGAATGATGCGGGAATGTTGATTTCTGCCTGGGAAGCTTTGGGAAGTTCATCCTGGCAGACACCTCTCAGCCTGGGCTGTTCTGTATGTGAGCAGCGCTGCTGGCAGGCCCCTGTGAGGAGTTGGTACAAATCCTGGCGAGGCTGGGCATCATGTGAGCAGGATTTGTGCTCGTTGGCAGGCAGATCTCTCGCAGCAGATTTAAGTTCGGCCATGTCAGCAGAACGCATGAGGACCCAGCTTTCACTGGTGATGCAAACTGGCTTTCTGCTTACTTGGAGCGTGGTTCTCCCCCCTAACCATACTTTTTCCTCTTCTCTCTTTCCCACTGCTTTCAGGGAGAAGACAGCTTCTTAGAAAAGGTAACACAACTCCTTGCTGGGGTCCTGCTTCTCATGACCTGTCTGTAGCGAGTGGGTATCCCCATTGCCTGCTGCAGAGGGAAGGGAACGGGGTGCAGAGGCAGCGTTTGTCCCAGCAAAACCCCTTAGCAACACTGTGGGCTGCATGAGAGCTGCATCCCACACATCCCATCCACTGCCAGAGCACAGAGTGACCCTGCAGCCAGGATGGGGTGAGCCCAATTTGCTGATCAGAGCTCAGCAGCTGTCTCTGGTGACAGACACAGAGCTCCCCTTATTCCAGCAGTGAAACCATTGGCACCCTGTAGCATACGTGAGTTGCCTCTAACCGTGCCCATCAGGTGGGGTTCACCTCGGCACCCTGTGCAAAGGGGGCTGAATTAACGCTGACATACTCTGCTCCTCCCATCTTGCTGCATCCTTGTGGAGGCTGAGGAAGGGCCTTGCACGGGGACAGATGTTCCTCTGCTGCCTCACAGCCCAAGGGAAGGGTCCCTGCTTTGCTTTGCACTCGTGCTCTGCACTGGAGGCTGAGCGGGTCAGATCTGCCACTGAGGAGCAGGTGGGAGGTGCTGGGATGTGTGACAGGTACATTCCTGCTCCCTTGCACCTGTCCACACCTTTGGTGGCTCGTTGGAGCTGGCTCTGTGCTGGTGTCCTGGGCTGGGTGGCTTTTCCATCCCCACGCTGCCAGAGCAGTGGCAGGATAAAACAGGAGAGAGAATGGATGAACCCTCTCAAGAGGGGATTGAAGGCAGGTGGTGAACCAGATGAAGCTCCCAGGCTGGTCCTGGCAGAGGGGAGGGAGGAGCCTGGTTCCTGCCTCTGGGCAGAGCCTTTGCAACCAGGTCTCCTCCTCCCTTTCTCTTTTCTTTCGCCTTCCGTTGCCCGCACACGGCAGGAGAGGGCGCTCGGTGCCCGGCCAAGGCACACGGGAAGCCGAAGGCTCCTGCTCTTCCTCCTCATCTTAAGGAGCTCTGAGCCATCTCCTCTTCCTCTGCTCTAAGCCACCGGGGTCTGTGCCTTGGGGGTGTCTGCAGCTATCCAGTGATGCCAAGGGCAGCCTCTGGCACTGTGCCCCTGTGCTGCAGTGGTGCTGGCCTGGGGTTTGCTGCTGAGGAGCCCTTGACTCGCAGGGAGGCTGCACAGCTCTCACTGCTTCCCCCTCGAAGGAAGGGAAGCTGTAACGCTCTTGCCTGACACGCTGCTTCCCAGCCTCCACTGTGTGCTTGGGTGAGGGGGCAGCATGTCCTAGTGCCTGCTGGCAGTGTGCAGGGCAGAGCTGGGCTCTGTCTGTGGCCACCACCGGGGCCAAGGCACTAGCTGTGAGTGACTGTGAGGGGGAGCCACCACTGTCCCCAGGTTGGAGATGCCTGCCCTAGTGGAAGGTGTCCCTGCCCATGGAAGGGGGCTGGGACTGAATGAGCTTTAAGGTCCCTTCCAATAGAAACCAGGCTGGGATTCTGTGATTGTCACGGAAGCTGTCTGCTGGAAGAAAGCGCTTTGCATCTGGCTTGTGATGCTCCTCTGCTGGTGTCCTTGGGTTGTGTCCCCTGGTTCTACTCCTGTTCCTGCTGGTCTCTTCTGGGGGTCTGCTGAATGGGCTGCAGGGGAGCAGTGCATGGCTCTGGCCTGGGAGCACACAGGAACAGGAGGACCGTAAAATGAGAGTAAAATCAAGCAATCACTGGTCCCCATAAAGATTGTACTGCTGGAGGCTCCTGAGCACTTGAGCTTGAGCTCATCAGCTGCTTTGCATGAGTAAGTGGGAAAACGTGATGTGGTGTTGGGACAGTCTGTGTGCAGCAGATGCTCCCCTAGGGAAAATGGGGAAAGGAACCTGAGAAGACAAGGGACCTGGGGAGCGATGGCTCTGCGCTGAAGGAGCAAGTGAGGCTGGACGGGTGCTGGGTCCTGCTGCTTCTGCTCTCTGGGCTTTCTCCACCCAGGCCCTTCTGAGGGGACTGCCGTTTCCCCGACACCTCTGTGTGCTTTTGGCCGCAGGAGAAGTCTGTGCTGCAGATGGGCTCCCTGGAGAGCGAGGAGGACGGGGGGACACCGCTGCAGGTGCCAAAGGAGGTGTGGCTGCTGGTGGACCACTTGTTCAAGCACGCCTGCCACCAGGTGAGGACAGAGCCCCGTGTGCTGGGTGCCACATTCATCACTGGGCCCTGCAGCTGAGGCTGCTTTGGGGGGCGCAGCCTCCACCCCACTGTCACTGTGAGGAAGGTGATGTTGTCCATCCCTATGCTGCTTTCGGCAGGAGGACCTGTTCCAGACTCCAGGCATGCAGGAAGAGTTGGAGCAGATCATTGACTGCCTGGACACCAGTATCCCTGAGACAATCCGTATCCTTGCTGTGCCTGACTTCTGCAGGATCCTGCTGGATCACAGCCCTTGGGAGAGCTCATCTGTGGCCTTTAGCTGCAGAGTCCCCTTTATTCCCTCTGAGATAACCTCTCCTGAAGCTGAACGTGTGCTGGCTAACACAGCCACAGGGCCCCAGCTCTGGAAGCTTCTGCAAGACTGTGTCAAGGGCTGGAGCTGAGGAGCGGCTGATGGAGCAGAGGATCTATGTGGAGCTGGGAGGGGAGAGGGGCAAATGCAACAGAGGGGGAGTGGATGAGCATTTTCCATGGGTGGGGGCTAACAGAAGGAGGAGGGTGGCTTTGGGGTGGGGGTGCAGCAAGATGGGCACCATGCAGGGAGGCTGCAGGGGTGGGCAGAGGGAGGTTCCATCTCCTCACATGGCCCTTGATTCCTGTGAGCTCAGCGGGCAGCAACCACTCGGTAGCTGAGGCTCTCCTCATCTTCCTGGAGGCGCTGCCCGAGCCGGTGATCTGCTACGAGCTGTACCAGCGGTGCCTGGACTGGTCACACAGCAGCCGCCTCTGCCGGCAGGTACAGAGCTGCCCCTGGGTCCTGCTGCTGCCCCTTGGGCTGGGTGGGACATCCCAGGGGCTCTGGCGGAGCTTTCCTGCCCCAGGTCAGCACTGCAGCATCTCCAGCGGGCCTGGGGGCTCCCAAGGACACCCCATGTGTGGCCTGTGTCACCCTGAGCGTGCGGGAAGAGCAGCCCCAGGGAGTGAAGAGCCTCCACCCCACTGCTCAGAGCTGCAGTTCCTCTGCTTCCCTGAAGGACCGGGGTTGGCTCTTAAAGTGGGAAGCGAGGCCCAGCATGTCCTTGGGCTGAGGAAGAAGGTCTGGGACATGTTTTCGGTGTTTGCATCAGGAAACCTCTTGTCTCTGTGCTGCTGCTGCACAGCTACAGGGGTGAGAGCTGGGACTTGACAGGAACTGAATGGGAAGCAGGCCCTGGGCAGTGGGAATTGCCTGGGGCCACTGTTATCCTGGAGGCAGTGTTACTGGGAGCCAAAGCCCCCTGAGTGTCACCTTGGTGCTCACTTTCTAGGCCTGTGGCTCATGCAGTGGCCACACGATGGCCTCAAGACAGTGCAAAAGGGAAGCTCTGCCTGTGGAGCCTAGGCCCAGCTGTGGTGCTGGAGCTCAGGGGCTTCCCTTCTCTCTTCTCTGCAGGTGATTTTTCAGCTGCCCCGTTGCCACCGCAGTGTGTTCCGGTACCTGATGTCGTTCCTCCGTGAGCTGCTCCGATACTCCGAGGACAACAAAGTCAGCGTCACCATGATCGGTCGGTGACACTTCCCTGCTTCCCCTGTCCCCGCCAGGCTCTCGTGCCCAGTCCCTCACGCTTGTCCTTGCTTTGCAGCCGCCCTGTTCTCCAGCCTCCTCCTGCGCCCACCGCCCAACCTGGTGACCAAGCAGTCGCAGCAGGACCGCCAGCGCGCCATCAACTTCCTCTACAGCTTCTTGCTGGCTGGGGATGAGGAGTGAGCCCCCCCTGTGCTGCCTCCCCGGAGGCTCCCAGCTCCTCCAAGTGCCGTGTTTACAGTCGGAAGGACATGGTCCCCCCTCCTTCCCACCGCTGTACCCTGCACTGCAGTGGACCTGCACACTCACTTCACTGCCAGCCATGCCAAGAGCCTCCTGCTCTCTCCTAGGCTGGATTTGGTGGAGCCCAAGCACGGTGCCAGCGGCCTACAGCAGTGTCAGTCATGCTTCTCTCTCCTTTTCACCCCCTCTCTCTTGAGCTGCTGTGGGGCAGGCACAGACTGTGAGCGCTGCTGGAGGGGCTGTGGCATTCACCCTGCGTGCCGTGGCCCTGCGGGTGCCTGTGCTGGTGTGCACTGACTGTACTGCAAGAGCCCTGGGCGGGTGTTGGGTATGTTTCACCCTCTGCCCCACAGCAGAGCCAGCCAGCCCTGATGCCCCATCACTGTGCCATGGAAGCTGGACTGCAGCTTTCCAGAAGATTCTCTGGAGATTCAGGCTCTCCGGATCAGTGGGGTGTTGTTATCCCCTCATCCCCCTCCTGGGGCACAGGGCTCAGCACACAGCTCTCCCTACTGCATTCCCAGCCTTCTGTACTGTAGCCTTGTCTTGCTCTCCGTTGTCCCTTCCCTTTGCCTCACCTTCCCCTGGGACACATGTGATGGGGCAGGCAGGGAGCAGCACCTTGTTCATCAGGGCTGCCCCTGTGTGTGGCGTGGGGCAGGACCCAGCTCCTGACCCAGCCAGCCCCACTTGCAGCGCCATGAGGGTACAACAGGCTGGGTGACAGGGGCCCTTGGATGCTGCCCTGCCCTAGAGCGTGCAAGTAGGAGAAGGGGAGATGAGGCAGAAACGCACCCTGAGTCCCAGAGGAGCAGCTCTAGTGCTGGGGATACCCCTGGGGGCTGGTGGCCGATGGGTACAGGAGGGGGCACAAGTCCCATGGAAACACTAAGCAGTGTCCTGCCACCTCGGGCCAGCAGCTGCAGGAGGCCACTGCTTGAGCGGAGCTGCGGTGCCAGTGCCCAGCCCATGGTGCCCTGTGGCTCCGTGGTCCCCGCTGAATGAGTTGCTGGGGGCTCCCAACCCCACCTCTTTAAACTTTTTAAATGATGTAATTTATTGGGGAATGGTTGGTTCTGAATAAACCTCCATTGTGCCAGGTTCCTGGAGCTGTGCTGGTGTCGCCGTGTCACTGCATTGCACAGCCTGAGTGGCTGCTGCAGCATCCCCTGATGCAGAGCTGCGGCTCAGCTCCACCATCCTCCCTGCCCAGGGCTCTGTCTGTGGGGCTGAAGCCTCCCAAAGGCAGCTGAGCCTGTCCTGGGCCCCTCCCAGCATCGTGCTGGGCAGAGCTGGGGGCTGCAATGGAGGTTATTGTTCTCCTGGTTCCTGCTCTTGCCCCTGGGCAGGCCGGTGCCAGTTCCCCATTTGGCAGAGGCATCCTGGGGATGGTGGAATCAGCACGGAGTGAGCAGGTACAGGGGATGCTGATGGCGCAGGGCTGTTGCAGGCCACAGCAGTGATGTCCGGGTTCTTGGGCCCCGCTGGAACAGTGGTGGAGGAATCCAGCACGTCCTGCCACAGGAAACAGTGGCCGGTGTCATCTCCGTGTGCTTCCTGAGGGCTCCTTGAGAGCAGGGCTGTGGCTGGGCAGCTGCTGCAGCCGCGGCACAGAGGGACCGGCGCAAGGTGCCGTATTGTTCCAGCAGCCACCGCATTCCTGCCACTGCCGGCGGAAATGCCAGAGCAAGCACGAAGCTCCTGGGATGGGGCTGGAGCCTCGGCCTGTGCATCCTCTGGGCCCAGCCCAAGGAGTGGGGCTGCTTGGGGGCTGTTGGTGGATGCTCCCTGCCCTGCGTGTAGGCTGGGGGCTCAGCCCACCACAGCCATCAGTGGGACTGAGGCTGCTGCTGCTGTCTGGTGGTGGGAGTTGGGGAGCTGGAAGCAGTAGTGCTGGCTATGAGTGCCCAAGATCCATGGTGCTGGCAGAGGGTCCCATGTCCTCCTGCATGGGCATCACTATGGTGAGCCCTGTCCAGCCCCTGTCCCTAGGCCCTGGAGGGCTCCAGTGGTTGCTTAGCCGCTCCCCATCCCCTCTCCCAGTGCTCCCAGCATCCTTGTTTCCCCTCTCAGTGGGCCAAGACCCAGGAGAGCACCAGTCTGCATCGTATCAGGAGCAGCACTGCCATCCAGAGCTGCAGCCTGGCAGCAGCCTGAGCACAGTCACCATCATCTGGCCATGGCTCCGGAGCCCTTGTGAGCCTCTGGCTTCACCCATGCAGAGAGCCACGCTCTGGAGAGCCACATCTGCTGGAGGTGCAGCTCCAGCAGTGCCCGTCCCTGTCTGCCCCTGCTGATGCCCTGGAACTGCCCGGTGCCGGGCTCCAGCACGGTGCGTGCCTGCTGTTGTGGCACAGGGGCAGCGTGAGGAGCACTGCCGCCCGCACCTGCCCGCGGGCAGCCGGCCAGGCCAGGAAGAGCCAGAGATTCCTTCGGTCTCCCGGCCCAGGAGCCTTTTCCTCCAGCCCTGCCTGGCCGCAGCCCAACCGGGGCGTCCTCTCCTTCCCGGCGGGCAGGGGGGCCGGGGTCAGGGCTCAGCTGTGCAGCCCCTGGCTGCAGCCCAAGCCCCGCGCTCGGTGCCGATGCAGCCGTGGGGCACTGGTGCCGCCCCTGGCACGGCCGCAGGGCTCTGCTCGGGGGGAGCCGGGGCCCCCCCCACCGCCTGCACCCAGAGCCCCCACCCCACGGGCTGCGCGGGCAGGGTGCTGGCTGCCTGCAGCGGGCTCAGACGTGAGTGATGGAGCGGGGAAAGACCTCCCAGTTCAAGCCAGTAGCGGCACAGCAGCGTGGCCATGGAGGAATGGAACCCCCAGCACCAACCAGTGCGGCCACGGAGGGAGCTGGGGTCACCTGGGGGGGGGGGGCTGTGGCCACAGCGCTGGTGCGTGGGGATGCGACCGCGGGCCCCGGGAGCCTCCTGGGGCTGGAAGCCGGGGTGCGAGTGCCGGGAGCGGAGCCGGAGCGTGGCGAGAGCGCGCTGGCGCGTGGCCGGGCCCACATCCCCCGCTCCCAGAGGATGAGCTCATGGAGGCAGCTTGGCCCGGCCCCGCTTCCCCCGGGCTCTGCTCCCACCCCGCAGCTGCAGCCTTCCCGCTCCGCAGTGGCCCCCGTTAACCCCTTATCCCCCTCCCCGCCATCGCTGCCACCCCTGCCCGTGCCCCCGACCGGCGATGTGGCTCATGGGCGGCCTCCTGCGAACAATAGGGTGTTTGGGAGCCCCGCACGGGCACTGCCGCGCCTGCGGGTCCCGCTGGGACTGTGGGAGGTCCTGTCCTGGGAGTACCGTTCCCCTGCATGGGGATGGGGAGAGCTGGGGTGAGGACACCAGGGTGGGGACAGCAGGAACAAGGAGATCTGGGAGCAGGATGCCAGGGGAAAGAATGCGGGGGGCACCAGGGACAGCAGAGACCTCAGGGAGGGGGATGCCAGGGAAAGGGGCGCAGGAACACCAGGAGGGATCTGCCGCTGCTGCAGTGTATGGGGAGCTGGGCACGGCTGCCCAGGGCCGCGGGGAGCGGATGGTGCACAGGGGAATCCAGCAGGCGCGGCAGCTCCAGGTGCAGCCGGGTCAAACAGAGCCAGGCCGGGGGTCCCGCAGCGCTGGGGCTGCTCCATCCCAGAGAGAGCTCCAGCCTCCAGAACACAGCCCCGGCCGGTCCCACCGGCATCATCCCCCTCCAGCCCATCCCCTGGGGACATGGTGCTGCACCCATGGGGGGGGTGGATGCCGGTCACCACGGCAACGGCAGCGTCTCAACACCGCGCACCCGCAGCTCCCTGCAGGAACTGCCCTACCAGAGCTATTATCGTGGCTCAGGAGCGGGCACCATCAGTGAGGGACAGTATGGGCCATGTTCTCTCTTCTGGGCATGAAGGTGCCAGCACGGCTGTCATCAGCAGAGCCTCTCCTATCACCCCACTCCCCACTTTTAGAGCTGTTTCTGCACAGTTTATGCTCAATGTGGAGGGGAATTCGGGTGAGCAGAAAAATAAACCCCAGGAGGTGATAAAGGCGGGGAGTTTAGGGCAGCATTTGCAGCCAGGGTCTTTGCTCCACAGCCAGAGCGTTCCCCAGCCCCTCTGCAGAGGCTGCCCTGGCTGGGACCAGCATCCCTGTGCCCTTCCACCGTCCCCTTCTATATTACCAGCCCCTCTGCAGAGGGGGCTCTGACCCCCTGTGTCTTTTCCCTCCTCCCCACTCTTTGCTGGGCATCTTCTCCACCAGCCCTGGGCTGGGGAAGGGGCTGCCCTCACCCCAGCTGCCACCAGGCAGCTCCAGGGGGAAACAGGATCCTGGGAGCCCCTGGGAGGCTCCAGGGCAGTGCAGGCACCCCCTGCCCACACCTCAGAACCAAGGGTTTCCTGTCATCAGAACTCTTTATTACAAACATGTATTTACACAGAATAAATCTTTACAGACATGAGACATGGTCAACAGGGCCCAGCTCACAGCAAGGGCCCCTCCTTTGGCATATGTCAGTGCTTGACACAGAGACCCCAGTGCTCCCCATTCTCCTGCTGTCCCATGTCATGGCATGGGCAGAGGGGCTCAGAGCCTCCCTGTGCTCGGGGCAGGCGCCCCATGCCTTGGGGTTCCCTGGGGTTGGGGGGCTGGCAGTGGGAAGGGCAGAGCAGCTCACGCAGGGTGCAGGGTTAGCACCAGGGGAATAAATAAGACCTCCCCACCCAGGGCAAGCTGGAGCAGCTCCTCCGCCTGAAAGTGCTTTGGTCAAAGCCCACCATCGCGGCAGCACCAGCAGCACCACAAGCCAGACACGGTGCTGGGCCTCCAGGTGCAGCCATGGGGACGAGGTGACTCCAGCCAAGGGCTCACGGGTGGGAGTCCGTGCTCAGGGCTGGGGCACGAGCAGCACAGGCTGTGGCACTGTACGGGTGGTGGGAGCCGCATCCAGGGCAGGCTGGGGACACCTCTGCAACGAGAGCAAAGTCAGGATCTGTGAGGTCCCTCCCAGCAGCATCACATGTGTGTGCATGGTCCCCCTTGTCCCCACTGCTCCTCACCTGCCTCAGAAGGGCATCGGGCCCTTGTGTGAGAGCCGGGGTCGGGGTCTCCGGTACCTGCGCCAGCCACCGGGCCGGTGCCCAGCCCCGAGCCGGGCACCCCGTGGCCGCACCAGTGTCCGGATGAGGCCATGGTTCACATCCTGCCCGCCTGGTACAGCGCCCAGTGGCCCTGGGGATGGCGGGAAGAGCGTTAGCCTGGTCCCTCGCCCCTGCACGTGGGGTGGGGATGTGGGAGCCATGGGCTTTGCCAGCACCACCCGTTTCCTGAATTGCCCCCAGCAGGAGCCATTGGCCGGCCGAGTGCTTCCTGCGCTGAGCTGGGCCAGGCCACCTGCACCCAGCGGGGCCACCTCTCTCGGCCGTGGCCACTGTGAGGGCACGGACCAGCCTCAGGCTCTGTCCCCAGAGCTCCCCAGAGCCACCCCCTGTGCCCCCGTGCCCCATCGGTGGGCAGCACCCGCTGAGTCCCGGGCACTGCCTCCTCCCCACATCCCGGTCCCGGGTGCCAGGCTGAGATGCTGCAGTGCCAGGGCCAGTTCCAGTCCCAGCAGCACCAGCTCCAGTCCATGTCCCGGTCCCGGTGTGGCCGCAATCTGCTGAGCAGAGGCCGTGCCGGGACCCGCCGCGGGCAGCGCAGCCGGGTAGGGTCCAGCCGCCAGAACCGACTTTGCCCGCGGCCATCCCCGTGGCGTCGGGCGGGTCGGTGGCTGCTCCCCGGCCCTTGGCTGCTGCTGTTTCTGCTGCCGGACGGACGGACGGGCACGGGGAGCTATTGGCATCACGAAAAGCGCTTTGTCCTGCCCAGCCCGGCACTGGCAGGGGCTGCCGGACCTCGAGCCCCGCTCCTCGCCCCGTTGCCAGCTCGGGCACCGGGCGGCGCCGCACCGGGGAAGGGGATGGATCGGGAGTCCTGCACTCACCCGCGGCGGCCAGGGCGAGCCAGAGGAGCAGCAGCAGCGCCAGGAACCAACGCGGCGCGGCCATGCCGGGGGCTGCGAGCGGCGGCGGCGGCCCCGCCGCGGCGGAGCTGCATTTGTAGGCTGTGAGAGCCCGGCCCGGCCCCGTATCCCGCCCGGTCATGTGGCCCCCGGGCCCCCGGGATGGGAACCGCCCCCCGGCCCGCCCCTGCCCGCCCCTCTCCCGGGCACCCCCGGCCGGGACCCACCGCACTCCCTCCCGTGGAACCCCCACTCACAGCCCCCAGGGCAATGGGACCCCCCCAGCCTGGCCATGACCCTCCTTCAGTTCCACCTTTTTGCCCTGGCACCCAGGGGCTGCAGGAGCCTGCCTTGGCACCCCCCATGCCTACCCTACCCTGCAGTCCCCCACCAGATGGGTTCTCCTGCAACCCTGTGCCGCTCCCCCGGTCACCCCAGCCATTGCCGGGGGGCGATGGGAGGGCACAGAACCCCTCTGCCAGGGCTCTCATAGGCAGCACCACGCACAGAGGTGGGGGAGCTGCAGGCTGCGAGCTGCGAGTGCAGCCTCTGGCACCATGCTGGTGTTGTGGTGGGTGAGGCCATAGGAACCCGCACTGCAGCAGGACATTACCCTTCAGCCTCCCCAGACCTCGCGGGGCAGGGTTGGGGATGCTCGACCCTCTTTGTGACTTCTCCTCCCCTTACCCTGGCAGCCAGGACCCCAAGTGCCATCCCCTGGGGATTTGGGGCTGAGAGGTGGCCGCAGGGAGGGGGCAGTCGGGGCACAACATGAAACCTGTACCAAGGCCTGACATGGTGATGTGGTGACAGTCACAGCACAACCCGGGTACTGGTGGGGCTCTGCAAGGCCAGCCACCAGACAGTGGCTCCTCTGGGTCCACTGGGGTCCCCTGGGGAGGTGCTTAATTGGGGATTGTTGGTACAGGGATGTGCTGGGTCCATGTGAAAGGGTTTGCTTGATGGAAGGGACAGGGTGGCTTCCCTGAGGAGCTGCTGGAAGCTTCCCCCATGGAGGGAGCCAATGCAGCCAGATCCAAGACGGACCCACGGCTGGCCATGGAGCAGCAGATCTCCACCTGCAGCTGTGGTGCAGACAGTGGGGTGGCAGGATATGCCCCTGCAGCCTGGGAAGGTCCATGTAGAACAGATCTCCACCTGCAGCCCGGAGCCCTCTGCTCCTGAAGGATGCACTCATGGAAGAGTGTGAGGAGGAAGGAGCAGCAGAGACAATGCATGATGAACTGACTACAGCACCCATTCCCCATCCCCCTGCACAGCTGTAGGGAGGAGGTAGAGAAAACTGCGATGAAGCTGGGCCTGGGAAGGAGGGAGGGGTTAGGGGAAGGTGCTTTGAGATTTAGTTTTTATTTCTCATTATCCTACTGTGATTCGGTTGGTGATAAATTGAATTCATTTCCCCAGGTCAGCCTGGTTTGCCCATGGCATTGGTGAATCATAGAATCATAGAATGGTTTGCGTTGGAAAGGACCTTAAGATCATCAGGTTCCAACCCCCTGCCATGGTGGAATGACCTCTCCCTGTCCTCATCTGGGGTGATTGTGCTGGACTGTAGGATGGGCTGGGGGGGGGCTGTAAGAGGAGCTACAGGGGCAGGTGTGGGGACCATGCTGAGACCCTGCACGTCTCTGCAGGGAGGAGGACATCCTCTGTGCCTGTCCCAGTCCTGCTTGGCACCACCACCACCACCACTGCAGCTCGGCCAAGGCGCTGGAGCATCCTAGGGTCCCCACCAGCACCCCAGAGGCGCTGGAGCGTTGTAGGATCCCCACCAGCACCCCAGAGGCGCTGGAGCGTTGTAGGGTCCCCACCAGCACCCCAGAGGCGGGTGCTTCCTCAGCAGGGGCCCATCTCATGGGGTCCGGGACCCCCACCCCTTCAGGGCAGCTGGGTGCGGAGGGGACCCTCTGGCCACACCCCATCCCCAGGACAGGCAGGGGCAGGATCATCACCGCATCCCGGTGCTGGTGCCACCGCTGCTTCCGCATTCCTGCACCGGCACCCTCCTCCTCCTCCTCCTCCTCCTCCGCCGGCCGCGTCCTGTTTGCCGGGCGCGTCACCCCGGCCTGAGTCACCCTGCGGCCGTGCAGGTGACGGAAGGCCAACAATAGCCCACAAAGGGAGGATGTCCCCCAAAGCCTTCCTCCCGCTCGTCTTCGAGGAAACCTCCCGCGGGAGGGAAGGGCCCCACCGGACGCACGGCATTGATGAGATGAGCCTCGTCCTGTTGACGCTGCCCTGCCTGGGGCAGCCCTGGGGGGCCGGGGTGGCCTGTGACACCCCCGGGAGATAAGGGGAGAGGAGGAGGAGGAGGAAGAAAAGGAGTAAGAGGAGGAAGAAGAAGGATGTGCAGCTGCAGGACTCACACTGACGCTGTAACCATGGGGATGGACACACCAGCCTCAGCCCCATCCCTTGAATGTGAGCTTAATACCATCCAGCAGCTGGGAATAAAGGAGTGTGGGGACACCCCTGTTCCCATGCGGAGCCATGGCCCAGTGCAGCAGGCAGGGCAGCAGAGCCAGGAAGGACCATGCGTGGACACATCATTAGCACATCACACTAATTAGCAGGATGCAGCAAAGCACTGCCTGACCATCACCACAGCAACTGCATCACAGAGGCAGTTTGGTGTCACCCTGCATGTTTCCATCCGGGCCGATGGAAAAGGGGATCCCCTTGACCCCTCCTGGGGTCCTCTAAGCAGGGATGGGAGAATGATGCCAGGCTCAGGTGGATGGAGACCATCTGTGACATGAGCATGCTAAGCCTCAGCAGGAACAGGATGGCAGCGGGATCACCAGGATTTGCTGTCACCGGAGCTGTGATGGGACCGGGTGGGTGGGCACAGGACAGGGAGAAGGGAGAGGGGAAAGGACAGGACAGAGCGATAGGACAGGAGAGGGCAGAGGGGTCTGTGAGCTCCAGAGCGCAGTCCTGGTGCCACCTCGTGGTGAGTGGGATCCCGGTGACAGTGGCTGTGCTGACACCGGTCACCGCAGTCACCGCATGGAGCAGAGCCCCCGCCATGGCGCAGCGTTCAGCAATGGCTGTGGGGTTCCGCCTGCATTCCCCAGTCTCTGCCAGCTCCAGCCTTGGGCTGCCATTGGGCACTGGGCTGGGCACCACCATAGCATGACCAGAGGATGCTCTGCACCCCTCAGTGAGCTGGTGGAGGAGAACCATGGAGGATGCTCTGCACTGCTCCATGCTGTAGAATCATAGAACCACAGACTGGTTTGGGTTGGAAGGGACCTTAATTCTCATGCAGTTCCAACCCCGTGCTACAGGCAGGGACACCTTGCACTAGAGCAGGAGGAGATAAGGAGGAAGGCAAGCTTGGGGACACACCTGCCCCTTACCCAGGGACCTCCATCAGCTCTCAGCGGCTCCAGAGGACAGAGGTTTCAGAGGACACGGGAGAAGAGTTCCCCACAGGCAGCTGAGCTGGCTCGGCCCCACCTCTGCTCCAGGAGGATCTTTGGACTTTGTGCTGATTTTGCTGTTTGCTTTTATTTAGCAGCAGAATTCACTGTCAGTGCCCAGGACAACAACCCCCATTTCCCAGGCCTCTCCCTCCCATCCAGCATCCTTCACCCCGGGGGCAAAGGCGCAGGAGGAGGGACCCGTCACCCGGGGCACTGCACTGGGGAATCGTGCCCTTCCCGCAGCCATGCGCCCCCCGCAGTGGATCCCAGCCTGGCTGCTCCTGCTCCACGGTACCACGGGGGGCTGGGAGCTGGGGGGGGGCTCACCTGGGGCTGATGCATCTTAGGAACCAGTCCGTGAAGGGAGTCGGGTGCTCTGCAGCAGTTGCAGCCGCAGCTGGGAGAGGGAAGGGTGGGTTTGTCCTTAGGGAGCCTTTGAACAGGGGCTGCAGAGAGAGGCTAAACCTGCCTGACCCCAGGGGCGAGCCCTGCGCAGGTGACAGGTAAAGAGCGGCTCCCAGGGGATGGAGACCAGGTGCCCAATGCCACACGGTGCTAAGGGTGACCCACTAACCCGTGACACTGGCCTGGGACAAAGAACAAGGTCCCTGCCCGCCGCTGCAGCGGTGCCAGAGACGGAGAGCGCAGGGCAAGGGGGTGCTGCTGATGGCACCGAGCACCCAGCAGCACCGGGGAGAGGCCAGGTCCTGGTGGGACATGGCCAGGGCTGCCGGGCAGCTCCTCCAGCAACCCCAGCACCAGGACCCTCAGGGCTGGCTCCTGCCAACCCCCTCCCCAGCTCCTGGGCACAACAGGCACTGGGCACTTCTCTTGAGGATCCCATCACCCCCAGCCCATCCCCAGGCTCTGCCTGCTCCAGGAGCAGCTACTTGCCCTTGAGCTGGATGACAGCACTGGTTTCACCCACCACCCCCGGGGCTGGAGCTGCTGGTTTCTGTGGATGCCAGCTGGGTCCTCAGACTGGGGATGAGGGTGACGGCTGCCGCACGGGTGTCCCCATGTCCCAGGCTGTGCCACGGCCCTGCTGCCAAAGGCTGCCGACTCCAGGACCGACATCCGTGACTGCTCCACGGACCCTCCGGTGAGCCCAGCCTGCCCTGTCCCTGGGACACCCAGCACGGGGCACCCCGGCCCCACTGCCACAGCTCATGTCCCTTGTGCCACCAGTACCTGCCCCCGACGGCCACTGACACCACGGCGAGGGTGGCGGCTCTGCGGGGCGCCATGCGGGCCCTGGGCGTGCAGGCTTACGTGGTGCCCGCCACGGATGCGCACATGGTAAGGCAGGAACAGGCTGGGACATGGGCACCGGCCCCACCACTGCTGCTGGGGTCAGCGGCCGCTTCTCACGGCTCTGCTCCTGTCTCAGAGCGAGTACATCTCGGCGAGGGACGCCCGGCTGGGCTGGCTGACCGGCTTCACCGGCTCTGCAGGTGAGAGCAGCCCCATCACCACGGCTGCTCCTCATCCATGGGGATCCCTGGGAAGCCATGGAGCTGCTGTGAGGGCTGGAGCAGCTCTGCTCTGGAGCCAGGCTGAGAGAGCTGGGCTGGGGCAGCCTGGAGAAGAGAAGGCTCCTGAAGGGGAGACCTTAGAGCAGCTCCAGTGCCTAAAGGGGCTGCAGGGAACCTGGAGAGGGGCTTGGGACAAGGGCCTGTAGGGACAGGCCATGGGGAATGGCTTGAACCTGCCCGAGGGGAGACTGAGCTGAGCTCTTAGGCAGAAGCTCTTCCCTGTGAGGGTGCTGAGGCGCTGGCACAGGGTGCCCAGAGAAGCTGTGGCTGCCCCATCCCTGGCAGTGCTCAAGGCCAGGTTGGACACAGGGGCTTGGAGCAAGCTGCTCCAGTGGAAGGGGTCCCTGCCCATGGCAGGGGTTGGAGCTGGAGGAGCTTTAAGGTCTCTTCCAGCACAACCCCGTCTGTGGTTCTGTGACGATCCTGCTCCACACCAGAGGTTGGGCTGGGGATCCTTGGGGGTCCCAACATCTGCCTGTAGAAGGGTGCAGGTGACGCCTGAGCCCTGCTCCTGTTGCAGGCACTGGCGTGGTGACACAGGACAAGGCTGCGCTGTGGACCGACAGCCGGTACTGGACGCAGGCAGAACGGCAGCTGGACTGCAACTGGGAGCTGCAGAGGACAAGTCAGTGGGGGCAGGCTGGGGCTGCTGCTCCCCCGAACCCCAGGAGCCCCCAGCCTCATCTGGTGTTACCCGCCTCCCTCCTGCAGCCTGGATTGAGTCCATTGGGATGTGGATCCTGGAAGCGGTTCCTGTTGGGGGGAACATCAGCCTGGACCCCTTCCTCTTCTCCATCGGTAGGGATAGGGTGACCCTGTCCCCATTCGGCAGCTCTCAGGTGTGGATCTGAGCCCACCATGGGCTGCTCCCCCCTCAGACACCTGGAACAGCTACAGACAAGCCCTGCAAGGCTCCGGCAGGGTCCTGCTCCCCATCGACACCAACCTGGTGGACCAAGTGTGGGGTGACCAGAGACCCGCAGCAGCCTCCAGCGAGATCTACAGCCTCCCGGAGGAGTTCACTGGTACAAGCTCCCAGCACCCGTGCTGCTGGGCTCTGCTGGGCTGTGCAGGGCTGTGCTGGGCTCTGCTGGGCTGTGCTGGGCTCTGCTGGGCTGTGCTGGGCTGTGCTGGGCCGCCGGTAACCCTGTGCTGAGACGCTCCCTCCCGTCCCAGGGAGCAGCTGGCAGGAGAAGGTGGCCCGGATCCGGCAGGAGATGGAGCAGCACATGCGGCACCCCACAGCCGTGCTGCTGTCGGGGCTGGAAGAGACGGCCTGTGAGTAGCTCAGTGCCATGGGGGGTGCCGTGGTGGGTGCTGTGGTGGGTGCCATGGTGGGTGCTGTGGTGGGTGCCATGGTGGGTGATGTGGTTGGTGCTGTGATGGGTGCTGTGGTGGGTGCCGTGGTGGGTGCTGCGGTTTGTGCCATGGGGGGTGCCATCAGGGGTGCTGTGGTGGGTGCCGTGGTGGGTGCCATGGTGGGTGCTGTGGTGGGTGCCATGGTGGGTGCTCTGTGGGTGCTGTGGTGGGTGCTGTGTGGGTGCTGTGTTGGGTGCCATGGTGGGTGCTGTGGTGGGTGCTATGGTGGGTGCTGTGTGGGTGCTGTGGTGGGTGCTGTGGTGGGTGCCATGGTGGGTGATGTGGTTGGTGCTGTGATGGGTGCTGTGGTGGGTGCCGTGGTGGGTGCCGTGGTGGGTGCCATGGTGGGTGATGTGGTTGGTGCTGTGATGGGTGCTGTGGTGGGTGCCGTGGTGGGTGCCATGGTGGGTGCCGTGGTTGGTGATGTGGTTGGTGCTGTGATGGGTGCTGTGATGGGTGCTGTGGTGGGTGCCGTGGTTGGTGATGTGGTGGGTGCTGTGGTGGGTGCTGTGGTGGGTGCTGTGGTGGGTGCCGTGGTTGGTGATGTGGTGGGTGCTGTGGTGGGTGCCGTGGTTGGTGATGTGGTGGGTGCTGTGGTGGGTGCCGTGGTGGGTGCTGTGGTGGGTGCCGTGGTTGGTGATGTGGTGGGTGCTGTGGTGGGTGCCGTGGTGGGTGCCGTGGTGGGTGCTGTGGTGGGTGCTGTGGTGGGTGCCATGGTGGGTGCCGTGGTGGGTGCCGTGGTGGGTGCTGTGGTGGGTGCTGTGGTGGGTGCCATGGTGGGTGCCGTGGTTGGTGATGTGGTTGGTGCTGTGATGGGTGCTGTGATGGGTGCTGTGGTGGGTGCTGTGGTGGGTGCCGTGGTTGGTGATGTGGTTGGTGCTGTGATGGGTGCTGTGGTGGGTGCCGTGGTGGGTGCTGTGGTGGGTGCTGTGGTTGGTGCTGTGATGGGTGCTGTGGTGGGTGCCGTGGTTGGTGATGTGGTTGGTGCTGTGATGGGTGCTGTGGTGGGTGCCGTGGTGGGTGCTGTGGTGGGTGCTGTGGTTGGTGCTGTGATGGGTGCTGTGGTGGGTGCCGTGGTTGGTGATGTGGTTGGTGCTGTGATGGGTGCTGTGGTGGGTGCTGTGGTTGGTGATGTGGTGGGTGCTGTGGTTGGTGATGTGGTGGGTGCTGTGGTGGGTGCTGTGGTTGGTGATGTGGTGGGTGCTGTGGTGGGTGCTGTGGTTGGTGATGTGGTGGGTGCCATGGTGGGTGCCGTGGTTGGCACTGTGGTGGGTGCCATGGTTGGTGATGTGGTGGGTGCCGTGGTGGGTGCTGTGGTGGGTGCTGTGGTGGGTGCTGTGGTGGGTGCCGTGGTGGGTGCCGTGGTTGGTGCCATGGTGGGTGCCGTGGTGGGTGCCGTGGTGGGTGCCGTGGTGGGTGCTGTGGTGGTTGCTGTGGTGGGTGCCATGGTGGGTGCCGTGGTTGGTGCTGTGATGGGTGCTGTGATGGGTGCTGTGGTGGGTGCTGTGGTGGGTGCCGTGGTTGGTGATGTGGTTGGTGCTGTGATGGGTGCTGTGATGGGTGCTGTGGTGGGTGCCGTGGTTGGTGCTGTGATGGGTGCTGTGATGGGTGCTGTGGTGGGTGCTGTGGTGGGTGCCGTGGTTGGTGATGTGGTTGGTGCTGTGATGGGTGCTGTGGTGGGTGCCGTGGTGGGTGCTGTGGTGGGTGCTGTGGTTGGTGCTGTGATGGGTGCTGTGGTGGGTGCCGTGGTTGGTGATGTGGTTGGTGCTGTGATGGGTGCTGTGGTGGGTGCTGTGGTTGGTGATGTGGTGGGTGCTGTGGTTGGTGATGTGGTGGGTGCTGTGGTGGGTGCTGTGGTTGGTGATGTGGTGGGTGCCATGGTGGGTGCCGTGGTTGGCACTGTGGTGGGTGCCATGGTTGGTGATGTGGTGGGTGCCATGGTGGGTGCCGTGGTTGGCACTGTGGTGGGTGCCGTGGTGGGTGCCGTGGTTGGTGCCGTGGTGGGTGCCATGGTGGGTGCCGTGGGGGGTGCGGTGGGGGGTGCCTTGGGGGGTGCCGTGGTGGGTGCTGTGGTGGGTGCCGTGGTGGGTGCCATGGTTGGTGCTGTGGTGGGTGCCATGGTGGGTGCCGTGGTGGGTGCCGTGGTGGGTGCTGTGGTGGGTGCCGTGGTGGGTGCTGTGGTGGGTGCTGTGGTGGGTGCCGTGGTGGGTGCTGTGGTGGGTGCTGTGTGGGTGCTGTGGTGGGTGCTGTGGTGGGTGCCGTGGTGGGTGCTATGGTGGGTGCTGTGTGGGTGCTGTGGTGGGTGCTGTGGTGGGTGCCGTGGTTGGTGATGTGGTGGGTGCTGTGTGGGTGCTGTGGTGGGTGCTGTGGGCTCTGAGCCCTGGGGGTGGGAGGGAAGCCAGCAGGTGGGGACTTGGAGGTCTCCTTCTCATCAGGGCTCTTCAACCTCCGTGGCAATGACATCCCCTACAACCCGGTCTTCTACTCCTACACCCTGCTGACCAACACGAGCATAAGGTGGGCAGCATCTCCCTGCAGGCACAGGACATGGGCAGGGCTCAGCACCCACCCCCTTCCCTTGCAGCACCCATGGGACCCTCCCGTCGGACCAGCTCCGCTTCCCCCAGAGCCCACCACACCCTGCAGCCCCCAGCCCCACCGACCGTCCCCTCCCAGCCCCCTCTGGGGTGCAGCACCCCCCTTTCCCAGCCCTATGAGCCCCCCAGCGTGTCCCACGCGGCCAGTTCTGGGGGGACCAGGGGGTCCCCTCTGCTCTCCCCGCATCCACCCCTCACCAGGCTCTTCGTTGGGGAGCGGCGGCTGGCGCCGGCTGCGCGGAGCTCCCTGCGGGCCGCCTGCCCGGGGCCGCTCTGCGTGGAGCTGCACGAGTACGAGGAGGCACCGGCTCACCTCCGCCAGTACGTGCAGGGCAACGTCACCGTGTGGCTGGGCACCGAGTACACCACGTACGGCCTCTACAGCCTCATCCCTCAGGTGGGGCAGGGCCGGGTGCCCGCCGTGAGTCCGGCCGGGGGTGATGGGGGTGCTCCCGTGCCCACCGAGCCATGGGGATGCAACCGCGGCCGTCCCTGGGGTACGGGGGTGCTACCCCAGCCCGCTCTTGCAGGAGAAGCTGCTGGAGGACAGCTACTCCCCCGTCATGCTGGCCAAGGCTGTGAAAAACACCAGGGAGCAAGACCTGCTCCGAGCCGCCCATGTAAGGGCCGTCCCCTTCCCGCAGCCCCGAGAGGGGGGGCAAGCGGGTGCCAATGTCCCCTCACTGATGCCCAGGTCCGGGACGCGGTGGCTGTGATCCAGTACCTGCTCTGGCTGGAGAAGACGGTCCCACGGGGGGAGGTGGATGAGTTCTCAGGGGCTCAGCGCATGGACGCGCTCCGCCAGTCAGTGCTGCGGCCACAGCCCCCCCTGCCCGCTGTGGGGCACCCGGGGACCTGCAGCACCCCCCTCCCTGCCACCTTCCAGAGCACAGGAGCACAGCTGTGGGCCCAGCTTCCAGTCCATCTCCGCCAGCGGGCTCAATGCCGCCCTGGCACACTACAGGTACCAGGGCTGGCAGCAGCAGCTTGGTGGGGGCAGCTGGAACAGAGAGCTCTGACCCCCTTCCCCTCACAGCCCCTCCAACAGGAGCAGCCGGCAGCTCTCTGTGGATGAGATGTACCTCGCGGACACAGGAGGGCAATACCTGTACGTGCTCCAGCTCTGCATCCCCATCCCTCCCCATGCCCCCAGCGCAGGGTGGTGCCAGGGGGCCCAAAGCCAGCGCAGGGACTGCATCACCCCCATCACATCTCTGTCCTTGCAGGGACGGGACGACAGACATCACACGGACGGTGCACTGGGGGACACCGACCCCATTCCAGAAGGTACCAGAGAGGAGCCCCCCCCGGTGCCCAGCACCGATGTCCCAGCCAGGGCTGGATGTGCCGGCAGGGAGGGTCTGGGCACTCTGATGCTCAGCCCCTGCTGTACCCCCCTCAGGAAGCCTACACCCGGGTGCTGATGGGCAACATCGACCTGTCCCGCCTCGTCTTCCCACCCAACACAGCCGGTAGGTGCTGAGCCAGAAGCTGGGCAGCCCGGCCATGCCCAGGCCCTCTGGACATGAGGATGATGAGGATGGGGGGTCCCTATCAGTACACAGCCCCATTGCACATTGTCATTCCAGGTAGAGTCATAGAGTCCTTCGCCCGCCGGCCACTGTGGGATGTGGGGCTCAACTATGGCCATGGGACTGGCCATGGCATCGGCAACTTCCTCTCGGTCCACGAATGTAGGTACTGGAGCGTCAGCACCAGTGCTGGGGACACGGGGGGGGAACAGGAATTAGGACAGGGGCTTATGTGGGGCTGCTCTAAGCCTCAGGCATCCTTGCCAGGGTGGCCCCATTGTCCTTGTGGTGGCAGCCACATTGTCCTCACCAGTGTGACACCTTGGTCTTTGCCAGGGTGTCCCCGCAGCACACCCCGTCCCCAGGCGCTGTAACCACCCCATGTCTCCTGCAGGGCCTGTGGGCTTCCAGTCCAACAACGTGCCCCTGACGGCCGGAATGTTCACCTCCATCGGTACGTGCCCCATGGCCAAGGGTGCTTTGGGCTCTGCACAGGTGTCCGTGCTCAGACCCGCTCAGGGCTGGGCTGAGGGAGCTGCCAGGGCTCAGCTCTCACCAGGCCCCCTTCCGGCCCCCAGAGCCTGGGTACTACCAGGACGGGGAGTTCGGGATCCGCATTGAGGACGTCGCCCTTGTGGTGGAGGCGCAGACCGAGGTGCCGCAGTGGGGCCGGCCTGGGGGTGGCACAGTGCTGGGGGCACCAAGGCAGGGCTGGGGGCTCTCAATGCCACCTCTCTGCACAGCACCAGAGTGGGGAGAAGCCCTTCCTGACCTTCGAGGTGGTGTCCCTGGTGCCCTACGACCGCAACCTGATCGACATCAGCCTCCTGTCTCCAGAGCAGGTACCGGGTGTCTGTGGCAGGAGGGCAGAGCAGGAACATGGGGCTGAGCTACGGTGCGGGTAAAGGGGACTGCAGGATGGATGTAGTGGGAAATGGGGAGATTGGGGTGGGTAAATGGGGCTGTGGCAGGGATGGGTGCATGGATGGAGAGGGGAAATGGGGTTTGCAGGTGGGGCTGGTGCTGCAGATGGGATGTGGGGTATCCAGACGCACTGTGAGGGGCAGTTGGCCGGGGCAGCCCCCGCAGCCCCCGTGGTGCCTGGCTGCAGGTCCGTTACCTGAACACCTACTACGAGAGCATCCGGGCGCGCGTGGGGCAGGAGCTGCAGCGGCAGCAGCTGCAGGAGGAGTACGACTGGCTGCAGAGGAGCACCGAGCCCTTCCCGCTGGGGAGCGCTGCGGCAGCCACCGCCACCAGCACCACGGGCACGCTGGCCCTCACCATGCTCCTGTCTGCTCTGCTGCCAGGGCTGCAGGCCTGAGGCCGCTCTGACGGCCCCGCACCAGCCCCCTCCTGCAGCAGCTCACTTCCCTTTCTCCTGTTGTTTTCTCTTGCGCGGTGGTGATTAAACACGAGTGATGGCGGGTGGTGCCTGCGCTCTGGTCCATGCTGACAGCCTGTGTGCCCACTGTCATGAGGCTGGGGCAAGCCCCACTCCTGTGATCCTGCCATGCTGGCTGCCCCCCCCCTGCCATGGGGCAGCCACGTCAGCAGGGAGGGAGGATCAGGGCAGGTTCTGACTCCTGGGACAGGAGATGGAGGGAGTGGAGCAAGAAGGTGCTGAGGGAGCCATCCCCACTGCCCTGCAGGTGCCAGCAGCACGCTGCTGATGTGCCCATTCCATCTGGGAGGACCTGAGGATGCAGGGAACAGCCCGGACCAAGTGCCACACGTCAGGCTTGGCCATGGTGTGACCCAAGTGGGCACGGTGAAGAGGTTTGGGGACCTTCACCATTTGCATGTGGGGCACAGAGCCCACCAGCAGCACCGCCGGGGGTGGGAGGGCACAGGCCTTGCCCCACGCTGGGGCCCCGGGCAGGGCAGCCGCTCCGTGCAGGGTTTCCTTCCTCCTGCACACCCTGCCCACGCACCCACTGTGCAGCGAGCACCCCTCATGTGATCGGCAGCTTCCTGTGGGCCTCCGGGCTCCGGTGCCGCTTCTCCAGGTTGTGCTGTGCCAGGCAGGCGCTGCCCGAGCGCTGTGCCCGTGCCCCCGGGACAGCACCATGCTGCGCCGCAAGCCCTCCAATGCCAGTGACAAGGAGCCAGGACACAGGAAGGTGAGTGCCAGCAGCATGGCTGCCCTTGGCACCCGCAGGTTCCTGCATGCCCTGCGCCAGCAGAGCCTGGGCTGCCCATGAGATGCTGGGCAGGGAGTGCTGGTGCCGTGGGGCTGGGACAGCTGTGGGGCAGAGCCAGACCTCAGTGACGGCCACCGTGGCCTCGCCTGTACGCAGTCCTGGACTTGACCAGTGCTCTGCTCCTGCTTTGCAGCATGGTGGGATGCACGGTCGGGATGCACAGACCCTTGGTGTTGGTATGGGAGCAGTGGGGGGTGCCGATGGGACCCATAGGGTGCTGCTGGGGGGCAGAGCTCCCCATCCCTGCAGCATGGGCAGCATTTCCTGTGGGGATGGCTGACGCGCCGGCCCCCAAGGTGTCTGCAGTGAAGGCAGCACGGTGCTGCACCTGGTCATGTGCATTGGCCACTGCCACCGGCAGCACTGCACCAAGCACCAGGACCACTAGCAGCACCGGCACCAGCACCGCGGCCCCTCAGATCCCCAGTCGTGTGTCACCCTGCACCACTCCACCTGGAGCCATCGGTGGGGGCCATGGCCAGCCCCTCGGGTCTGGCACCAGCCGGTGCTTCAGCTCTCACCAGGCTGTGCTGGGCTGCTGTTGGCAATAGCAAGTTCCAGAGGAGAGTGGGGGAGAGCAGCTGGTGCTGTGGTCCTCCCCATGGGATGCTGCTGGTCCCACTCCATGGTGCTCCTCCATGCTGGGAAGCTCCCTGGGGATATCTATGTGAAGGTCCCATCCGGGTGCTGGGGTGGCCCCGCGGGCATCCCCTGCCCTTGCCCAGGCGCAGCCACTGCTCTCACTTCCCCCTCGCTGCCGTGTCCCAGCTCCATGGCCCCGCTGCCGGGCTCCCCACAGCTGCTCCCGCTCCCCAGCTCCAGGCCCAGGGCTGGGGGGAACACGGGGCACGGAGCTGTGTTATCTGAAGGGAGAGACCCAAGGGGCTCGGTTTGCCTCCCCCGCGGAGGGGAGCGGGGCAAACCAGCACCATCTCCTGCGCATGATGCACGGGCTGGGCTGGCTCTGCAGCCGCGGCGGGGATGGAGCCGGGTCTCGCTCACCCGAGCCAGCCCTCTGGAAGAAAACGACAGAAAGTAGTAACAAAGGATGCTCGGCGGGGCCGGTAAAAGGGGGAGGAGGAGGAGGAGGAGGAGGGGCTGTGCCTGGACAGGGACTGAGCGGGGCCTCCGGCGCAGGCAGAGCGACCCAGAAAGGAAATTGCTGCGCTTGCGGTCGAGCCGACAGCAGCTCTGCGGTGAGAGCTCCGAGCGGAGCCGAGCCCAGCTCGCTCCCGCGGGCCGGCAGCCGGTGCTGGGCCCCAGGGGATGAGGGGACCCGGCCCCGGCACTGCTCCCGGCGCAAGGAACCCTTTCCCACATGGGGCAGGCACATGGAGGGGAGCAGAGCCAAGGCAGGGCGGAAGAGGCAGTGAGGGAGGGTTACACCAGGGCTGAGATCTAAACCCCGCTTTGGCAGCTGCGGCACAAAGGCAGGACTGAGGTTGCTGGCGATGCTGGCGGGGAGTGGGATGATGCTCGCAGGCAGAACACGTGGGCAGCTTTGGGGGATGAAGCTGGAGATGAGGGCATGGGCACAGCAGCACCGATGTCCTCAGGAGCTGAGAGGAGCCTTTAGCTGTGCCAAGCAGCCACACGCACACCATGAGCAGTGCTGGCTGCTGCATCCCGCATCCCGGGGCTCAAAACTGCCAGCAGCTCTTGGGGCACAGCAGGAAGGGAGATGTTGTGGCAGCCAAACCCCTTCAAGCACCAGCAGTGCCCTGGGCACGGCCGGGGCCTGGCTGCAGAGGGGAGGGTGGGAGCTGGTCAAGGGGATCCCTCACTCCTCCCGTCCCCATCCTCCCCTAGCTCTCCCTCCAGCGCTCCAGCAGCTTCAAGGACTTTGCCAAGGCCAAAGTCAGCTCTCCTGTGCTGAGCGAGAACGAGTTCAACCTGGAGGAGAAGGTGAGTCCCTTGCCACGTTCCATTCCCGCCAGGCACAGCCCTGCTCACAGCATCCTACCCCAAAATCCAGGTCCTGCCAGTGACCCCCATGCCATGCAGCAGCCCCAGGGCTTCCAGCACTGGCAGGATTTGGGGTGTTTCAGCCCTCTGTGACCCATCTGAGTTTCACCTGGGGCAGGGACGGGGGCAAGGGCTCTGCCTTCACTCTCCATCCGCCTGCCAGATCCCCAGGGATGAGTCCAGCAGTGCCAGCGCCAATGATGCTGCACGGAGCAGCGGGATGAAGCTGAGCAAGAAGTGGCGAGCCGTCATCTCCCGCACCATGAACCGCAAGATGGGCAGGATGGCCGCGAAGGCACTGGCTGAGGGGAAGGTGAGCGGGGCCCCGGGCGGGGGTGCAGCTCCTCCTGCCTTGACCTGAGCCTGGTCCCCCCCAGCAGGGAGATGTGGAGGAGGAGGAGGAGGGGCCCCTGTGCCCCCTGTCCCCAGCCAGCAGCACAGAGGAGCCAAGCCATGACAAGGTGCCGGTGCCATTCCTGGAGACGGAGGAGGATGAGCAGCCGCCCCTCAGCAGTGAGCCTGGCTCTAGTGCAGCACCGGCTGGGCACAGCCTTGGCCCCCGCCACTCCACGGGCAGCGAGGGGTCCGGCCCCAGGAGCCGGCAGCAGGACAGCCCTGGCACAGCCTACACCGGCCCCTTCTGCGGCCGGGCCCGCGTCCACACTGACTTCACACCCAGCCCCTACGACAGGGACTCACTCAAGTTGCGGGTGAGCGGCCCCAGGGTGGGAGCTGGAGGGCAGGGGTAGGGACCCCCTGAGGGAGGATGCGCTCCAGCCATCTGCAACCTGCGCCCACCCTCATGCCCACTTCCCCCTGCACAGAAAGGGGACATCATCGGCATCATCGAGAAGCCGCCCGTGGGCACCTGGACCGGGCTGCTCAACAACAGGGTGGGCTCCTTCAAGTTCATCTATGTGGATGTCATCCCCGAGGAGGCAGCTCCCGCCCGCAAGAGCCGGAGCCCTGGCCAGAGCAAGCGGCTCAAGCCCAAGACGCTACCTGAGCTGCTGGAGCGCATCAACCTGCAGGTAAGGGACAGGGGCCGCAGGGCTGCAGCAGGATCATGCTCCCCTCTGCTCCTGAGAAGCCCTTCACTGTCCCCACATCCCCGCGGGTCCCTGACCCTGTGTCCAAGCACCACTGGGGCACACACACAGGGATGCTCTGGCTGGTGCTCGGGCAAGTGCCGCAGTGGTCCTGTGCCAAGCAGGAGTCGTGTGGGCAGCATCAAGGGCCAGGCAGAGCGAGCCGTGAGCCAGAGTGAGCTGGGAGCTGTGCCCCACTCAGCCCATGCTGTGCTGCCACAGGAGCACACCTCCACCCTGCTGCTGAACGGGTACCAGACCCTGGAGGACTTCAAGGAGCTGCGGGAGACCCACCTCAACGAGCTGAACATCACGGACCCCCAGCACCGCGCCAAGCTGCTCACGGCTGCAGACCTCCTCCTGGATTACGACAGTAAGAGCCGAGGGAAGGGGCAGAAGGCACCCCAGTGCCAGGCAGCCCCAGCAGCACCGGCCCTGCCCTAACACTGTCCCATCTCCCAGCAGGCAGTGAGCCAGAGGAAGGCAACAGCTCCGAGGCCCGGCCGTCACCCTCGGAGCCCAAAGAGGACATTCCCCGGGACTCGGGCTGCTTCGAGGGATCCGAGGCCCTGGACGGGAGCCGGGATGAGGCCGAGCTGGGGGGTCCCGAGGGGCAGCTGCAGGCTCTGTCCCTGGCAGAGTCCCCCTGAGCCCACAGCACAGCCCCGGCTGCTCAGGGGGAAGCAATGGGACCCCATGGCAGGGCTGCAGGCAGCTCAGCCCTTGGCCCCAAGGCTGCCCCATTCGCTGCCCCCAGGACATTCTGCCCCGGCGTGTTGGCTCACAGCTCCTGGAGCCGGATGAGCCTGCAGGAGCCGGTGAGGGCAGGGGAGTCCCAGGGCAGCAACCCCAGCACTGAGCAGCCACATGTGAGGGCACGAGGGTCCCACTGAGCCCGGCTCTGTGCCGGCAGCTCCATGCCCTCCTCGCAGAGCCAGGGCAGGGTTTGCTGGGAGGTCTGGGCTGCACGGAGAGATTCAGCAGAGCTGAAAGCAGCCTGGCAAGGGCACTGCACCCCCTCCATCGGCTCCAGGGGAGCCCTGACTGCAGCTTGCAACCCCAGCCCTCCAAGCAGGCCCAGGGGAGACACAGGAGGGAGCTGGGGGGACCATGAGCACCCTGGAGAGCCCCTTCCAGAGTGCCAGATCCCTCCAAGCAGCCCCGGGCAGGGGCACGGGACCTGCAGCCCAGTCAGGGCCCCCATGCGCAGGCAGGGGCAGGTAAGGGCAGCAGGAGCAGGAAGGGGCTGGCATCCATAAGGGAGCGTGGGGCAGCCTGCAGCACTCACCAGGCTGTGCTCAGCTCAGGGGCCGACCCCAGGCCTCTCAGCCCAGCTCTTGCTGCTGCACATGAGAAACTCCAGCTCCAGCACTTCATTCCAATAAAAGCATGCAAGTCCCTTTTACTCCAGCCTTCAGCTTAATAGCGGGCAGGAAGGCTGGGGCTGGGGAATGGGGCAGCGTCCGCAGGTAACATAGAGCTGGCGAGGGTGCTCCCTGGGCTGTGTCACCTGTGCACTGAGCCCCCTCACCTGCCATGGGGGACAGCAGGATGCAAACAAGGCAACATGGATAAAACACCCTGGAAGTGCAAGATGTAGAGGCTGGAAAGGGAAGGGGGAAGCAGCGGGCTCGGGGAGGCACAAAGAGGCAGAGGCTGCAGCTTGGCCAGTTTTCAAACCAGTTAGTTTTTCTTCATTGTTTTCAAATTAAAAAAAGAAGAAACCAAACCAGAGCAAGCCCAGCCCTCACCCAGCCCCGTGCCCTTCCCAGCTGGAGCGGGTACAACCCCGGGTGCAGGCAGTGCCAGCACCCAGCCTTTCAACCCCAACCCTGCACCTCTCCACAGCGAGCTCGGGGCTGGGGCGGCAGCAGGGGAGAGGAGGGGGCAGCTCCCGTGGCTGGGGTGCGCGGGGGGCAGCAGCTGCGAGCGGGGAGCCAGCAACAGGGAGCTGCTGAATGCACCACCAGAGCCCCCGGAGCAGCTCTGCCCTCGGCAGGGGGAGGAGGCCCTGGTGTGAAGGGAGAGCGGGCAGCGCTGATCACTCCATCCACACCACTTCATCCGCTGCCAGGCACGGCCAGGCCAGCACCGCGAGGGGTGCCAGTCACACAGCTCACTCCGGAGGGACCCGGCTCCCCTCATCCCCTGCTGCCACTGCTGAAAGCAGGTCAGAATAGAGGGCAGGGAAGGAGGAGCAGCAGCTTCATGCTGCCAGGGAGGAACACCCCAGGGGCTCAGCACATGCCCGCAGGAGGCAGACATGCCCAGAGCTGCCAGGGCACCAAGGGCACTCCCTCCATCACCATGGACCCCACAGCCCTGAGGCGCTTCCCAGCCCGGCTGCCCAGCACAGAACAGGATTGTCGGGGGGGAAGAGGAGCCCTGGCAGGGCTCCTGCTGCTGCCCAGCCCCGGCCTCTGCTCCCTCCAACACTAGCTGAGGATGGCTGAGGAACACAGGGCAAGGCGGTAGGGACACAGGGACACGACATGACACAGAATCAGGGCTGAGGTTCTGCAGAGCAGCAGCTACAGCCTGGCCTGCAAGGGGAGGGCACTCTGCACCCAGCAGCAATGGCAGCCCTGGCACCAGGCAGGGAGCCAGCAGCCAGGCAGAGCCTCCTGCAGCAGGTGTTACCAACCGCTCTGCGGCCAGACACATGCAGGAAGATGGGGCTGCCACACTCATCCTGTGAGCCTCTGGCTGGGGGTGATCCCCAGGGAAGGACAGGAAGGGGGCCCCTGCCCACTACCACTGCGCTCACACCAGCTTAAGTCACACGGAAAGGAGCATGGGAAGGAAGCTACTTCAAAATCACTGCCAGCAGAACACCTTCCCAGTTACCTTGGCCCTTTTGGCACCAAACTGTCTCCTGACAACCCTTGTCACGTTAACCAACAAAACAATGCCACAGAATAGAGGAAGAAGGGAGGAGGGGAGAGAGGATGCTACTGCCATGACTTGCTTTCCCCTTCCCACCAGGATTCCTCAGCAGTAGGGAGCAGGCCGACCCTAACGTCGCTTCCGAGCTGCTTGACCACGAGCCATCTCGTCAGGTGGAGGGACAGCCAGTATTTAGCCTCAGGACAACCTGCAGAGCAAGAGGTCCTGCCCCGGCCTGCAGCTGCCTGGCCCCGTGGGGACGGCGACTCCCACTCTGGATACTCTGCCACCGCGCGAGGCCAGAGCCACGAATAAAGACTACAGCAAAGCGGCCATGAGGAATTGTTTGCCTGGCATCCAGCCCATCTCCTCCTCTCCTCCATCACCTCCAGCTTCGATTAGACAAAACAAGAAAGTTCTCCCCTTCAAGCAGATGCTAGTGCTCTGCTTGCCCAGCGTCCTGGGGTGGGACTGGGAGCTCCCCAGAAGTCAGCTGCTTCTCCTCTGGCATCTCGGCACGGCTCAGGGGTGGCGCAGGGACCTGCAGAGAGAAGACAGCAGTGACTTGCATGAACACACCCCCATGCAGAGCATCTGTCTGAGCACCCAGACACGGCTCTGCTGCTTCTGCTGCACCAGGCAGAGGTCTCAGCTGTGCCTGGGGAAAGGAGAAAACAGGGATCACCAAACAGGCAAAACAGCAGCTTCACGGAGATCTGGGGCACTAGAATGCTCTACCAGAAGTGGTCCAGACTGCTTCTACCAGAGAAACAGCAGCTCATGCCCATGCAGGAGTAGGCCCAGTCATTTCCCATTGTGTTAATGGAATAATAAAGAGTGGGAAGGGACTCTGGAGGTCTCCTGTCCAGCCCTACCCTTAAAGCAGGGCTAATGCCAAAGAGCAGGCTGCTCAAGGCCACAGCCTGTGGGGCAACGGCTTTCTCCAAGGATGGAGATCCCAGGCCTGTCAGATCCCTTCCTGGGGACAGCCCTTCAGCTTCCACCGAGTACCAAAACAAGATGCCTGCAGCCTCCCAGCCCTGCTCAACCCCTCCCAGCCTCCATGGGTACCAGCTCCCGGATGCTCTCATGGCAGGATTGACGTCTCCAAAACCGCAGCCTGTGATTTCCTTTGAGTACATCAAGAGCGGCTGCTTTCCCACCCAGAGCACAACAGCTTTCCGTGGGCAGCCTCCCCACAATGCCCCAAGTGTTGCTTTGCTCCTGCCGAGTCACACCACCAGCTTCTCCCTGCTGGCCCGCACCAGCAGCAGCAGTGGCCCACTCACCCTGCGCACAGAGGCCTCGCTCCCAGCATTGGCGTGCGGAAGGCTCCCATCCTCCCGCGGCACCCCGCTCCCCTCCATCTGTTCCCCGGTGCCTGGAGCAGCGCTGGGCCCCCGTGGGCACGACTCCACCTGTGCCGTGCTCTCCTCCTGCTGCAGGATGCCCCGTCTGTCCAGGACGCTGCAAGGACACAACCACCCCATCAGACCCGCGCCTGCCCTGGAGCAGGCTTCTCCTGCAGGAAAAGTGCTGGTGGAAAACAGACGTCAGGGGAAGGGACCCTCTCCAAAACAGTCTGTGCACAGAGTAGGCTTGGGCTATGCTCCTCCCGTGAAAACCAAGCCTCCTGGAGAGCAGCCCAGCTCTGAGTGTGGGACCACCAAAATGAGTGTCCTGGAAAGAGCCTTCACATCACATGCTGCCCCAGCAAAGGGCAGCCACTCCTCCACGGGCTTCCCAAGCACATGGTGATGGGAAGCACATCACAAGCTTGAATCATGGAAGATATGCAAGGAAGGTAACACAAGACCTTCCTCCCCAGAGCATCCAGCTATGTCCCAGCAGATCTCTAGAAGCTCACAACACACAGTGCTGGCAGAAGAGCCAAGTCTTGTACCTAAGCAAAGAGAGCTCCTCACAGTCCCACGCTGGGCTCTGGGGGTAAAAATGGCAGGGCTGCCCTTTGAGAGCTTACCTGGGGGGCAGGGGCCCACAGAGCACCTCACAGCAGTTCTTCACTATGTTGCCGTGGCTGTAGGGATTCTGCACACGGTTCTTCCCAGTCCAGGACCCCTTGATCTGCAATAGTCAGGGCACAAGCTCAGGTTTGCTCCACCAGCACCAGCCCCCAGCCAGGGAGCCCAGCCTCAGGTTGCGGGGCACGTCAGCAAAGGGGGCACAGGCATGACACGCCAAGGAAGTGATGAGAGACAGAGGGCTCAGAGGAACAGACAGACTCTACTTACGTCTTCATTGGTTGTCTGATTCAGTGCCACCAGGAAGGTGTGGAATCCAGTTAACCCCACCACCGACCACAGGGTGAAGAAACAGATGAGCACCTCCAGTACAGTGAAGACAGTTAAGGACTGGGAACAGCCTGGGAACAGTCGCAGCCCCAGCCCCAGCCCAGCTGTGTCGCTACCCACGATGCACACAACCCTAA
This sequence comes from Neopsephotus bourkii, assembly GCF_033783945.1. Classification (NCBI taxonomy): domain Eukaryota; kingdom Metazoa; phylum Chordata; class Aves; order Psittaciformes; family Psittacidae; genus Neopsephotus; species Neopsephotus bourkii. The sequence goes on from NW_026901945.1 coordinate 518,402, forward strand.
CTCTCCTTTTCTTCTCCTAGATATGGTTTTCTGTTTTACACTCCTCCCAAGAGCCACAAAATCGCTCCTCACCTTGTACTCATGGGGGAAAATGCCCTGAAAGACTCCTTAGAGAAGCCTGGGCATTGAGGCTCCAGGTCCTCCATAACACAGGTCCCACTAACCCCAGCTCTGGGGGAACCAACCCTCCATGCTCTGGAAGGATATGTCCCTGGGGTTTCCTTCAACGTGTTCAGAAACCCAATCTTCAGAGATTCTGGCAACACAAAGACAGATGTTGTCTCAGGAACATCACACTGAGTCCGGTTCCCTTTCCCACTCCACCACTCCAGGATTCCCACCACCCCGCATCTCCCCCCTCCCTGAACCACCCACCTCTCCGCAGCCAGACTCACTCAGTGCTACGTAGACTATATTAAAGGTGAAGATGTAGATGGTGAGGAGTGAGAGCGAGAGGATGAAGAGGTAGAAGTAGCGGTAGTTCCTCTTCCCCACGCAGTTGCCCACCCAGGGGCAGTGATGGTCGAAGCGCTCTGTGAAAGCCAAGACGGGATCAGCAGGGCCCTGCCTGACCCCAGCCACACTGTCCCAGACTCAAATACATCCAAGGATAACAGGGCTCCCTGGGCATAGAGGGCAGCCCTGCTAACGCAGGGCCTGTACCATGGCCTCCTTCCAGCAGGGGAAGGTAAGAAAGGGCAGAATTGCTTACTAATGAGTGGGTTTGCATAGAACAGTTGAGTTTAAGAGCCTGGCCCTATATGCGCCTTCTCTCCCAGAGACCTGAGGTGTAACAGTTTTTACCAAGGCAGCACACATGTTAGGTGAAGGCCTGGGGCTTCAGAAGTTCTTGTCTAACCCGTAAGCCACTTTACTTCAATAATTAGAAACAGGTTGAAGGAGCTGCATAAACTCTCACAGGGCTGGGATCCTGCAGAGGAGGAAAGGGATGCAACAAGGGATTTCTTCCTCAAGAAGGGATGCTGAACACCAGCCTATCACGGTAGCAAAGAGCTGAGAGAGCATCTGCTCTGCAGCTAGGGGAACAAAGCCCAAGGGCACTCCATGTAATGGTGGAATCTCCTTGCTGATGCGAGGAGCTGCCTTCACACAAGACACAGCTCTGCTAGAACCCTCCAGCCCAGCAAGGCCAGAGAAACTCAGCAGTGGACTGCACCTGCAAGCTGCTCAATCTGGCTTATGTTAGACCAGGTATTGCCAAAGCAGTACCGGCAAAGATGAACCATCTGGCTTCAGGCTCTGAACGCATCTCGAGCCCCTTGTGCCGCAGATGAGGCAGCCTGTCCCGCTCTGTCCACACTCCACCACCCTGGAGTTGCTCAGCAGGAGCAGAGGTGGGTGCAGATGTTCCCCTCCCTCCTCTACAGGCTGTCCCTGTCCCCTCTCAGGCCTGCACTCACCCACACAGTTGTCACAGATGCTGCAGTGCGAGGCCCGGGGCGGACGGAAGATCTTGCACGTGTAGCAGTACTTCAGCTTCACAATCTGGTTGTTGATCTGGAAGTTCTTGATGCGCGGGGGTGGGCGCTGGCCCTGTGGCACCGTCCCGTTGGTGGCCTCTGAGAGAGGATGGAGCAGAGATCAGACCTGCTGCCACGACACGACAGGCCAAGGACAACAGCTCGCCTCCTGCTTCTCCTACCAGTGGGATCAGAGCCTGCTCGTTCCGGAGCCAGTGGCTGCAGCCCTGCTCACACAGCCCAGAGCCAAACTGGCAGCCTGGAGGCAGGAAAAGTGATGCCAAAGCCTCCACGGGCATATTTAGGGGGGCTGGAAGTGTGCTGCCTGCATCAACCAAACCTCCTCTCTACCTGAAGGACCAAGGGGCCCACACTGAGCTCCTGCACCCCTTCCCAAGCAAACTGAGCTCATGTATAGGAAACAGCAGTAAAGATGTCCCCGGAGAGGGAAGCGGGTACATTGCACCATCCTTTGAGCCTCAGCCAAGCAGACCCAGCCCCAGGCACACCCCAGCCGGGCAGAAGGGCTCTGCAGAGGGCAGCCGCACTCACCGATCTCCATCTCGATGAAGGCTGCCTCATCCGGCAGCGCCCTGGGGATCACGCCAGGGTCGCTGAAGCTGGTTCGCAGGAGCGTGGCCATGGCGAAGAGGAAGAGAACTGCTGCAAACACGGGGATGGCTGGGGACAGCTGCACTGCCAGGTACCGGCACCTGCGGGGACACGCGGCGGTGGGAGCCGCACCGTGAGCAGCTCTGCCTGGGCCAGGCCTGCGGCTGGCACCGAGTTCGAGCCCAGGCTTTCCCACGTGATGTTAGCAAGGGGAAGCTGTCCAGCACTTCCTTCTGGTCCCACCACCACAGGGAATCACCCCTGGAGTGGCTCCAACAGCCAGCCGCAATCTAAGTGCCACCATGCCTTTAGCCAGCCAGGCCCACAACTCTTCCCAGCGTTTTGGTTTGTTCCCAGCTCCCGTTTTGCTCAATCATGGATGATGGCAGGAACACAACCACCAGCAAGAGGGATCTTGCCTGGAGGACACTAGCTGAGGGATGGACCCTTCCTGCCCCCTGGAGAAGCACCCAAGGCCTGGTTTGAGAGCCCCACCACTGGAGAAAGCAAAAGGCACGGAAGCACACTGGAAGAGTAGGGATCTCTGGCTGTCCTCTACATGGGCACAGACTCTAGTACCACAGAGATTACTTGCTGGGGATTAACCACGTCCTGTGCTTCCCAGGAAGAGATTTCCCTGGAAGTGCAACATTCCCCTGCAACATGAGGCCTGCCTTCCTCCGACTTCCCTGAGGCAAAGGACTTGACAGCTCCACATAAAGCAGGCAGGCTCCCTCCCTAGGGCAGCCCCAGCTCAGGCAAGGACACACAGCCTAAGGTTTACCAGCACAGAGAGGTCCTGTGAGGAGTTCCCAGTGCTAATCCCACTGATGGGCAGTGCAAAGGGAGCAGACCTGTCTCCCTGTGGCCCCTGTCCCTTCTGCACACTACAGGCACATGTCCTGGGCACTGTAGCACAGGCCGTGCTGAAGCCATGGTTCACAGGGATGAAAGGAAACATGTTTTTGCCCCTATTCCTTCAGAAAACCCCATTTATGTGGGGGTGAAGTTCCTACAGAGCTTTCTTATGGAAAGCCTGCCCAAACCTCAGCACAGAGCACAGCCTCCCCTCTCCCTGCACTGTGCTTTCTCAGGCTCCTCATGGAGCTCGGCACCCAGGCTTTCTAGTAAGCCCTGGCACCACAGGCTTGGATCCAACACAGGCTCCTGGTCTCCAAGAAAGCAGGAGTCAGACTCCTGTGGTGAAAGGCTGGGGATTATCCCCCGCAGCGGGTCTGTCATCCTGAGCAAGGCAATCCCCAACATCCACAGCATTAACCGCTGAGCTCTGCGTAGCCTTCCCCCCCGCAGCTGCTCCAAACACAACTCGTTCTCTGGCTCCCCTGGCTCCTTTGGAAGCCCACCACATGCTGCAGGGAGCCACCCAGGCTCTCATTTACCATTCCTTGGCTGCAGCAACCATGCCCCAGCATGAGGAGGGGCAGAGGGGGCTGTGCACTGGAGCCACAGGATGCTCTGGCCACAGCCGCAGCCACATGTGGGGCCTGGCCCCTAAACCAGCAGGGTTAACTTCAGGCACCACAACCTCTGCGGCTACTGGCAGCAACACAGTCCCCAGGGGTGTCCCCGTGCGCAGTCCTGCCTTCAGGTGTGTGGGCAGCAGGAGGCCTGAGGCAGCCTGAGATTGCTTTCCCTCTGCAAAGGCAAAGTCTAGGAAGAGCTGGGAGTCAGAAACCCTGGATCCCATCTGGGGAAGGAATATGGGATTATTCCTCTGGACAGGCTCTGCCCCAAAGGGCTGCAGCCCGACCATTGTCCAGCTGACATGAAAGCTTTTGTCGCTGTCCTCACAACTTGAACAACGTGTTAGAGTCTTAAAACCTGGTTCTGTGAGCTGTGAGAGCTGCACCAGAGCTCCCAGCCCTGGCTGCGCACCGACACCTTTTAAGTTTCCTCAGTGAACTGTCAGCAAGGAGATTTATTACCTGCAGCACGTGCTACGCAGAGGCACTGGCGATACATGGGATCAGCCCCTGCAGCAACCCCGCTCAGCCTGGGTGTGAGCAGCAGCGTGGGGCATGAGTCACTCCCACTGACTGGAAACCTGCCCTTCGGGAATGCAGCAGGTCCTGCTGCCCCTGAGGAGCAGCAACAGCGGCCTCAGGATTGATGTTACCACATAGCAGAGCGTGAGGTGGCAGGGGGAAGCATTCAGATGAGATGAGTGCACAACTGTGCTCCCCGCTGTGGCTCCGGAAGCAGCACCAGCCAGCCAGGAGAGCAGGAAGGTGATAGGGAAAAGATCCCCCGAAACTCACACAGGAGGTAATGATGGCAGCTCCTTCAGCTGCCATTCACTGAGGAGCATGAGATGTTTGCACAAGGAACCCACTCTTGTCCTGTTGCCAGGATGCCCTGTCCAGGCACTGTGCTGGATGCTCAGCCCATCACTCAGCAGTGCCATGGCACCGCAGAGCTGAGCAGGGCCCTCCTGCTTCCCTGGCGAGTAGGGCTGGTAGCACTGCTGCATCCTCTGCACAGGAACACAGCCTGGAGGTGAGGGTGAGACACTCACCGCACCAACACTGCACCTCGAGCCCCAGCCCCAGCCTCCCATCCTTCCCTGTGCCAACAGAGCCTTGCTTTTAGGAAGGTGCTGTTCAGGGGACGTGCCTGGTCTGTCTGCCACAGCAAAGAAAGCCAAGCGCTGTCCTGAACAGCTGAGCAACAGGTAAGGCCACCACGTGAGGCTGTCACTTGGCACTCACTGGTGCTGGGAGATCGTCACCCTGTGTCTCATCTACAGCACGATTACACTCAGCAATTCATTCCCAGTGCTGACAGCCATGTTAGAGATCCCTTGTTTGGGAAAGCTGAGGGCCAACACAGGCATACTGTTGCATGTAAGGCTCTTGCTGCTGCTCCGCTCCCAGTGCGGTGCCTGTGCTCCTGAGCATTCTGTCATCTCGGAGCAGACAATAACAGCACTATCACACTGCCCATTACAGGGGCCTGGGGGTGAGAAAGGCTTAAACAGAGAGAGCATTAGAATGAGAGAGGGGAGCAGCAGCAGCAGCTGGGGGGTGCCACAAGTGCAAGGACTGTGTGACTGAGCTCTTTGCCATCACTCAGGAAGCTCTGTTGTAACTGGCCCATTAAGCAAAGCTCTGGAGGAAGGGGAAGCAAACAGAGCAGCCCCGGTGGACACGGACATCAGCCATGGGCACAGGACAGCACATTTCAGGCCAGGTCCTCCCGGGGCTCAGCACAAGCTCTCCTGTATTCATCCACATCTCACTTGCAATCACCTATTGGGACTTCCTGAACCACCACATTGTGCACTCATCCCGAACACCAGTGAAGTACAGGAGTATCTGTAGCAAACGTTTGACCCTCACCAGAGCACTCGCAGTCATCTGCACCTCCCAGGCCTGGGATGGTTTCCAGGAGCTGATGTACTTGCAGTAAGCCTGGAAACCATTGCTCCAAAAGCCAGGGAAGTGCTGCACTGCAATGCTGGAGCCCAGGGACCTGCCCCGAGCAGCACAGGAGCTGGCTACAGCAACACTCTTGGCTGGAACAGCAACACAGAAAACCCTCACCTCAGACCCTCTTCAAGGGCAGTTCCACCGGGAGTATGTGCCACCAACACAGCAACCACCTTGAGGCAGGAGATGGAAAAGTTCTGCTAATGCCACTGCTCTTTTTCTGGCTGCAGGTGAGGGAACACCCCAAGATCACACTGGCAATGAGAGGTGGTGCTCCAGAGGACGTGTACACCACAGGGAGAGGTAAGTTGACTCCTGGAAAGGAGCCCATGTATGAGAAACAGGGCATGCCATTCTAAACACACCTCAAGCAGAACCATGCCTTCAGGAGCAAAGCAAGCTGAACTCTGAGGTTCACCTCTACCAAGAGGCTACAACTGCCAAAAAGCACAGACTGACTTGGGTGCAAGCTTTGACAGGGCTTGACATTGACCTAAGCAGAGGTAAAAGCCATTTTGAAAGCATCTTTATCAGTGTAAAATCTGGGGTCTTTGGGGTTTGGAGGGAGAAACCCAAGAATTAAGTCACATAAAGGGTCAGCACAGGTTATTTCAACTCATCAGAAACCAATGAAATTCTAATCTGTACATAGCTAGGAAAGTAGAAAACAATAACATGATACAGAGGCCGTCACTGGAGAGTGAGGAGCCCCTTCCCCTCCCTGCAGGACCCCGGCGCTGCCAACACCGGGGCGTTTACCAGCAGCAGGAGCTGCGGTTCTGCAGCCGCTGCCGCGCTGAGCAACAACTTCAGAAGGGCCCTTCCAGCCACGCTGGCAAACTGCAGAGAGGAGATCCCAGCAGCCAGAGAGAGGCTGCACATCCCATCATGCCAGTTCCCAAAGGGGCTTCACCAGCGCTTTACCTGGGCTTCTCCTCGTGCTCCAACACCACAAGCAGAGTTAGACAACTACGCGCCCTGTTGCAAAGGCTGATGTGCCCATTAAGAGTCTGAAAGAGTGCCAAGAGGATATTAAACGAGTTTTATGTGACACGTTACGGATATGGAGCAGACCCAATTAAACACAGGGCTCGGACACTGCAGGGACCAGCCTCAGCCCTGGAGCAGGAGGAGCTGCTTTCTGCCAAGGTGCTGGTGAGAGGTGCCCTTGGGCAGAGGACTCCAGTCGCTGCAGAGCCCTTCCCGGGAGCCAGCACAGCTCCACAGCCCTCTGCTTTATCTGGGAGAGAGGGAGGAGCTGGAGCTCCAGGTACAGCACTGATAGTGCAGGCAGCCCTCTGGGTCTTTTTGCTCCCAGCTGGAAACTTTCCCCATTCCAGCGCACAGCTCTGGAGTCTAGGGGATAAAAACACACAAACTCCTGCCCACGGGGCTGAGGTGGCTTCAGACCGCTTTATTGGAGAGGAACCGATGTGCAGGGGACTCAAAACACAAACACCATGAGCACAGCTCAAACGGAGCGGCTGCCGCGGGCTCGGCTTATCTGGTGACGTGTGGTGCTGGTCCCCGCCGGCTCTCCTGCACCAGGCACCGCACTCTGTACCTGTCACCACACACTGCACCGCGCACCAGAGCCAGCCCGGCAGCCTGGAGGGCACTGCTCTCAGCCAGAGGCACTTGCTGGCTTCAGGCATCCCCGGCCCTGCTCACACAAGGTGTGACTGCGCAAAGTGATTCAGCTGAATGAAACGGGAGCCCACAGCACAGGCTCCCTGCAGCCAGCACACAGGACAGCAGCGAGTCTGCTGCTCTCCACAGAGCCCAGCAGCTCCAACCGTTCCTCTGCAGCACAGACTTTAAGGAGAAAAGCATGACATTCCATGCAAGCTCCAAAGGACCTGCCAAAAGCTGAAATGAATGGACAACACAGAAGGTCAAGGCCAAGCACTCCAATGCACACAGAAGGGCAGCTGCTCATCACCTCAGCTGGGTCTGTGAAACAGAGCAGGGTATCTGGCTGGCAACGGAATGGTTCATTCCTATCCCAAATTCAGAAATCCCAAACAAACAGTTTCAAAACAAACATGCCTCTTTCAGACAGAAAACATTAACATGTTGAGCGATGAGAGAATCAAATGGATATTCTGGATTCTCCCAAACTTTTCCTAATTGAAAGCCACTAAGCCAATTTAACCACAGTTCAGAGGGAATTCTGCTCCCAGCAAAACTGCCGCCAGGCTGGTGACCCCACAGAGACCGTCCCCCGGCTCGACCCAGAGGCATATCCCGGGGTCTCACTGGAAGCAGGGACATGAGTGACCCCTCCATGGGCCTCTGCCTGCAGAGCAGCACGGGAAGAGGCTTCCCAAGGAATTCCCAGTCATGTACCTGCAGTACCCCCAGCACCGCTGCCTCTGCCAGCACAGCCTGGGACTGTAAAAGCAGCAGGGAGTGGGCTGTGGCTTCTCTTTTCTGCTCAGGACAGGCTCCACAGGGAGCAAGAGCAATTATCCCTCATGGTAAGTGTTTCTGGAGCAGAGACACGTTTTTCTAGAGCAGTGACACTACCAGCCCTCCCTGAAGGCACCAAGTCTGAGCCCCATTTCTGAGATGGGGAAAAAGCAAACAACAAAACAAGCAGCAGTGTCATCTCATACCTTTGGCTTCAGACTGAGTCAGGGATAATTTGAGCTTCCTGTGCTCGAGAACCACAACACCTCATGTTACACCTGTGCAGCACCTGCCTTCACTGCTGCACCACCACCAAGCAGAGAAATCAGCTCTGTTGCTGACCTGGGCATGGTGTTTGCTGCTGCACTGCTGCCACTGGGACATGGTAAACCTCAACAGACTGTTCCAGAAAGCTCTTTCCAAGGATGGTGGCAATATCCACTAAGGAGAGGAGTGAGGGACAGCAAGGCCAGGCCACAGGGAGCTGGGACAAGGTCCCTATTCTGGGGAAGATGCCCAGGAAGCCAGTGCCTGGGCCCAGAGTTTTAGGTATGTGGAGCAATAGCCAGGACTTAATCAGTGGGAGCAGTTTCTTCCGCTTGCTTGTCGTGGCTTAAGTGGCTTTTGTGTTACCCAACACCAGCCAAGACCTTTGCCTCCCTAAGAACAACATAAACATGCTGATGGAGACAGAGAAAGGAACATTTCACAGTTGTGTGGCTGATCCAAGCTCACCCTCAACCCAGGCAAACAGAGCAGTCCTGCTCCCCACCATCACCCCACCGCCAGAGCTCAGGCAAATGCAAGTGAGCTTTTCTTCCCTTTCTGCTTGTTGTTTTGTCAGGATTAGTCTGAGGCCAGGTCAGTCCCAGCTGAGCTCACAGGGCTGTGGTGAGACGGGGCCAGTCCCTGCTCTTTGGCAGGACACACAACTTGCTGCAGGCCTTTAGGCTGCTGTGCTGATCTAAGAGGGTGGCCGGATTACCCCTAGGGCTTCAGCTCACGGAGGGTCTGCTGTAGCACAGCACCACAACACAATACAGACAGCTGAAGGGTGAAGCTGATCTGTGCTAGGGACCAGTGCCACCAGGCTCATGCACTTTTGGTTAGCTCTCCAGCCAGGTCACTCCCCTCACTGGGCTAAGCAGGGCTGTACCCAGGCCCAGGGTGCATGGGAGCAGGCTCACGCTGGCCTCTGGTGCTGCAGCTGCAATGCCCTTGCACCCAGGCAAGGCGCACGCACCCCACTCCCCATCCCCACTGGCGGTGCTCCGGACACGGGATGGCAAGTCCCAAAGCACAGGGAAGCACAAGCAGGGGGGTGAAGGGCCAGTGTCGTGCTGCAGAGCGAGTTCTGCCAGGGCCCAGCATCCCCAGAGCTCCAGGTCACTGTGTGAGAGGCAGATCCAGCCTGGGAGAGCCGCACCGCGCCGGGCTCCGCGCCGCCTCGCTCTACCCCCACGCCCCCCCGCTCCCGAGGCCACCGGCGGCCACCGAACCCACCCTGACCCAGGGAGCCACCGGGCGGCTGCGGGGAACTCACTCAAAGGCGAAGAAGAGGGCGCAGGTGCCGAGAATGAGGAAGAGCGTCAGGTAGAAAATGCCCTTCTGCCGGGCCATCATGATGCGGCCGTCGCAGCAGAAGGTGTTCCTGCCCGGCAGCTTCTCCCATTTCCGAACCACCTTCTTCCTCGCCACCATCACCGACATGGCGGGGCCGTCACTGGGGCGGCGGCGGCCGCCACAACTCCGGGTCCGAGCGCTGCTGCTCCGCCGCCCGCGCCCCCGGCATCATCGGGGGCCCCGCGGGGCTGCGCTGGGCGCTGCGGGGAGAGGAGAGCGCCTCAGCACCGGGGCGGCAGCGGGGGGCGGCGGCCGTCGCTATGGAAACCCCCGCGCCCCGGGAGGGGCGTCGTCATGGAAACCCACCGGGAAGGGAGGGGGAGCGGTCAGGGCGCGGCCGTGGAAGGCCTCGGCCCCGACAGAAGCGCCCCGTAGGGGGGAACGGCGGGGCGGCCCCGCACCGGCCGCACCGGGAGGGGAGGGGAGGGGACGGGACGGGGCTGGGCTAGGCTGGGCAAGCAGCGCCCAACCCGCGGCGACGCCGGAGTCCGGGCTTGTGGGGGAATAGGAAGGGAAGGAAGGGGAAGATAGGGCCCCGCCACCGCTCACCCTGTGCCGGTGCGGGCAGCGCCGCGCGGGCCGGGCCGGGCCGTTCGCTCCCTCAGCGCCGCGGGAGGGGCCGCCACGCCTCGCGCCGCTGCGGGGGCGGGGCCGCGCCGCCCATTGGCCTGTCCGCGCCATCCTTCCCGCCCCTTCACTCCCATTGGCTGAGCCAAACGTCACTCCGCGGCCGCTCCCCTCCGCCCCGCCCCGGTGCGGACAAGGGGAGGCGGGGCCGGGGGCAGGGCCGGGCACGTGGCCGGGGGCGGGGCCTGCGGTAGCGGGCGCGGCGGGGCGGCACAGACGGGGCGGGCGTGTCACGTCGTGTCATGTCGTGCCCCGTCCCTCCCGCGTGTCGCTGCCGCGGCCCCACTTTTCCGCCGTGCTGCCTGGGGGTTTGCCGGTGAGAGCAGGGAGCGGTGTCCCGAAGTGGGGGGCATGGTCCTCCCGCGGCTGTTGCCATGAGGACAGGGCCGGGCCGTCTCGGTGCTGAGCCCGAGCCCGGGCCCGACCCCTGAAAACCCCGAGAACCGCGGAGCCGGCCAGTCACGCCCACCCTCGGCCCCGCTGTCACGGTAACCGTGACGTCAGAGCCGCCCGGCGGGCGGAAGCGCGGCGGGTTGCGGCAGGCCGGGCGGAAGTGGTGCGCTTTCCGGCAGGTCGTGCTGGGAGTAGTACCACGCGGAGCCGTGCTTTGCGGCTAGCGTAGTGTAGCGTGGCGTGCGGTGAGATGTCGGAGGAGTGGCTCGGGACGGAGGCGGCCGGGAGCGAGAACGAAGATGAAGATGAGGATGAGGTGAGGGCAGGGCAGGGAGAAGCCCGGGTGAGGCGAGGCCTCGGGGATGGGTCCCCTCGCTGCGGCAGAGGGCGCAGGCCGGGGCTCGGCCCTCGGCCGGGGGCTGGCGGGACACCAGCGAGCGGGCGCCGCTCCCGGCAGCGCCTGCTGGGCCTCCAGATGGAGCTGGGCCGGGGTCTGTAACTGTGTCTGCCTCGTGGCAGCGGCAGGAGGACGGCGAGCGGCGGCACCGGCAGCTCCTGGAGGCGGTCAGCTCCTTGTCCGGACGGAAACGGTGAGTGGTGGAGTCCGGGGCGCTGCTGTGGCTTGGCCCTGGGGGTCTGGCAGCAGCCACGTTCCCTCGCCGTGGGCCCTGTGAGGCTGCGCAGGGAAGCTCTGGAGAAGAGGCTCAGCTCCTGTGGGAGGGAGAAGCACTCGGGGGGTCGTGGGGAGCCCTTTGGTTGATTTGTGCTCCCGTGTCACAGGCGGAGGCTGGCAGAGCGCACGGAGGCCAGTGTGCAGGTGTCCGAGTTCAATGTCAGCACCAAAGGTGAGACCCGTGGGGGCTGAGGTTGGCTGCAGCCACCCTGATTTTCTGGCTGAATGCAGCTGCAGCCCCTCGGGTCAGCAGTGCTGTACCTGAGCTGACGTGTGGGACCTCATGCAGGGGCTGGGGAGAAGCTGGTTCTGTCAGAGCTCCTGCAGCCCATCCGCCCCAAATCCGCCCTGAGCAGCGTGAAGAATGAGCTGACCCGAGTGAAGCAGAAGGCAGCAGTGGAGCTGCCGCTCAGTAAGGAGGAGGCCAAGCGGGTGAGTGGGCCCTTGGGTTCCCTCTGCTACTCTCTGATGCCACCAGGCTCTTGTTTTTCGCCTCAGCCCTCCTTTGCTCACCTGCTTCCCTTCCCGCCCATCTGCAGGTCGTGAGGGAAGCTGCCTACCTCACAACTTCCAAAGATGTGGGCAAGTGGCAGCAGATTGTGCTGCAGAACCGGCGCGCCGAGCAGCTGGTGTTCCCACTCAAGCAGGACATTGCCGCAGTCGTGCCCCTGGAGCAGGCGACTTCAGCCTGGAAGGTGAGTGCTGCTGTGTGTCATGCAGCTCCTGGCTGTGTGAGGAGGAGTGAGGCAGGCATGGGGAAGGCCCAGTGTGTCACTGAGGCTCTGGGCAGGCGTGGGCTGAGGTGGGAAAGATTCACATGGAAGTATTCCACCTTCCTCATGCACAGCTGAGCCTCTGGGAGGGGTTGGCTAAGGCACAAGCAAAAGGTTTTGGGTGTGCTCTGTCCCCTCTCAGCCTTTCAGCTTGAGTCACGCTTGCTGAGTGCAGGTTTTTGGTCCCTGTGCTGAACCATGTGTCTGCTTGTAGCCCTTGGCCTCGTGTGCTGAGGTAGACGGGGTCCAGTTTGGCAAACCCTGGACCTCATTACTGTAAATTCTGTAAAATTATAAAACGATGATGTTTTTGATTTGGAGCACTAATTCCCATGAGGGTTGTGCTGCTGGCAGGTGAGTCACTGCCCTCCCCGAGAGCTCTCCCAGCTGTACAGATGCTCTGGTGAGAGGCAGCCGCTGCCGAGTTCCAGCCAACTCGCCTCAACCTACCCAAAGGTCCCTTTCTGTTTTGGCAGGACATGATGTTGTGTGGCCAGGGAAACTGCTCTGTGCTTCATGCCTAGAGCTACCCGGCCAGTGCTGCCTGCCTGTTGTGAGCCTCCTCCTCTCCCTGGGAGGAGTTCTGCCCTCCCCGGGGCAAGCCAGGGGCTGCTGCCTTTGACCCTGCTCGGGGCCCTGACCTCAGCCCCAGGAGGAGGGGCCACACTTCTCTGGGCCCTCCTATGGACCTGCTCAGGGACACCAGGACAGGCACATCCAGAGGAGCATTGCCTCTCGTGATTCTTCTCATCACCATCATCTTGCTGGGTCTGCTCTGTTCCAACAGGCCCGAACTCCCCTGGAGCAGGAGATCTTTGGGCTGCTCCACAGGACGAAGCAGCCCATCACAGATCCGCTCCTGACGCCAGAGGAGGCAGCCTCGTTGCAGGCAATGACCTTGGAGGAGGTGGGTTCCCCCCCTGCTGTGCCCTGGCTCTTGAGGCCTCTTCCCTGATGCCTGCCCTCACCCTGTGCTCTCTGGCAGGCCCGGCAGCGGCGGGCAGAGCTGCAGAAGGCTCGGGCCGTGCAGTCCTACTACGAAGCCAAGGCTCGTCGGGAGAAGAAGATCAAGAGCAAGAAGTAAGATCCCTTGGAGAGGGCTGAGTCTGCCCGGTGTGGGGGTATGGCCAAAACACGGGGTCCCCAGGGCCTCCCTGGCACCTGAGGCCTCACTGCCTCTGTGCTCAGGTACCATCGCATGCTGAAGAAAAGCAAGAGGCGCAAGGCCTTAAAGGAGTTTGAGCTGCTGCAGAAGTCAGACCCTGAGGCTGCTTTGGCAAGGCTGCAGGAGCTGGAGCGGCTCAGGATGCAGGTGCTGCTTTTGTGCTTGTTCCCCACCGCATGGGACCTCCCCGCTCATGAGGGTGCTTGTTCTGATGCTTCTCTCTTGTTTGTCCCCCCAGGAGCGAATGAGCCTTAAGCACCAGAACAAGGGAAAGTGGGCCCGCTCCAGGGCCATTATAGCCAAGTATGACCTAGAGGTGAGATCACAGAACCACAGAAGGGTTTGGGTTGGAAGGGACCTTAAAGCTCATCCAGTTCCAACCCCCTGCCAGACACGTTCCACTAGAGTTCCAAGCCCCATCCCACCTGGCCTTGAGCACTGCCAGGGATGGGGCAGGCACAGCTTCTCTGGGCACCCTGTGCCAGTGCCTCAGCACCCTCATCATACAATTTGTTTCTACTTTCTTCTTTGTATCTAACCTAAATCTGGCCTCTTCTAATTTAAAGCAGTTGCCCCTTGTCCTGTCCCTGTAGATCTTGGTATAAAGCCTCTTCCTTATAAACCACCATTACACATTGAAAGGCCACAGCAACGTTTCCAGTGTTGGTTTGGGGAAGGGGGAGGCAGCTGAGGTGGGGCGGGTGTGTTGTTTGTGCCCTGCCTCAGAAACCTCTCAATCCCCTCCCAGGCTCGCAAGGCCATGCAGGAGCAGCTGGCCAAGAACAAGGAGCTGATGCAGAAGGTGCGTGTGGAGCTGCCTGAGGAGAAGCCAGATGACGTGCCTGAGGAGGACCCCACGTTGGTGACCGTTCCCACCATCCCCACTGGTGCCAGCAGAGCAAATCCCTGGCTGTTGGGCAAACCCAGCAGCCCAGCCAAGGAGCCAGAGGCACAGGAGGGTCAGGGGGACGTATTAGAGCCTGGTGCTGCGGAGAGCAAGGAGGAGATGGAGGAGGAGGAAGAGGAGATGTCAGAGGAAGAAGCTCTGCTACAGGACTTTGCGCAGAAGCGGCACAGGCGGCAGCAGCAGGCAGGGAGCCCTGCAGGACAAGGTGAGGAGCTTGCAGCCCCAGGCAGGGAGGGACTGGTGTGCTGCTTCAGGGCTGGGCAAGGGAAAGAGGGGTGCCAGGGCTGTTTTCTGCCTGGTTCATTCTCCTGTTTCCTCCTCGTGGGTGACTGTTTCTCACCTGTTGCCTCGATGTGCAGATGCTGATGTGACAGAGGCGGTTTCTGAACCTCCGGGGGACATTCCCATCCCCCTCATCTGCACAGAGGCAGAGGTGAGTGCAGGGATCGAGCTGCCCACTGATGCCCAGGAGGAAGTTCTGCTCTCGCAGCAGCTGGCTCGAGCACGAACAATGGAGGATGTTGAGGCTCTGGCCTCAGAGGAGCGTGTGGAGGAGCCGGCAGCTGGAGGAGGAGAGATGGGAGCGCAGCAGCCGGTGGTCGCAGGAGCAAAGGCGAGAGCGTGGCAGCAAGCGACTGCAGGAGCAGGGGCAGGAGTACAGCAGCCGGTGGCGGCAGCATCAGAGGCAAGAGAGCGGCAGCCAGTGGCCACAGGAGCAGGAGCACGAGCACGGCAGCCAGAGGCTGCGGGAGCAGAGATGGGAGCACAGCGGCAGCCGGAGGAGGGCAGAGCTGGGGCCAGGCCTGCCAGGAAGGCAGCATCCCAGAAGCAGCTGATCAGCCTGCAGGCAGTGCTGGAGGGGCGGGCACAGGAGGTTCAGTGCCCCAGCCTGCCCATGCTGCTGGAGGAGGAGGTGAGCGGGACACACCAGCCCCTTGTCCTGCAGCCAGGCTAGCTGCAGGGGCTGACCCTGCTCTCCACAGGAGGGAGGCATCGACCAGCGCGGGGTGATCACGGAGGCCTTTGCCGGGGATGACGTGGTCGCTGACTTCCGCCGGGAGAAGCTCAAGGCGGAGCAGGATGCGAAGCCACAGCCGGTGAACCTGGTGCTGCCTGGCTGGGGCGAGTGGGGGGGCTCGGGCCTGAAGCCCAGCACCAGGAAGATAAAGCGGTGAGTGTGTAGAGCTGCGGCAGTGTGCCCTGGCCCGGCCCTGGGGATTACCATGTGTGTGCCCCAGCCTGGCCCCAGGGCTGAGCATGTCTGTGCCCTGCAGATTCCTGCTCAAGCCGCCACCGGCGCCTCCCAGGAAGGACCAGCACTTGCCCCACGTCATCATAAGTGAAAAGCGCAACATCTATGCAGCAGCACATCAGGTGAGTGATGTGCAGCCTCTATGGGCACTCGGGACCCTTTCTGTGAGCCATTCCCAAAACAACCCCTGTTGCTGCCTGTGCTCCCTGCCCAGGCACTGAGCCTCCAGCTTTGGCAGCTCAGAAGCCAGCAGCATGATGGAGGGACGAGAAATCCCCAGGACTGCTCTTGGAATCTACTGGCATAAGGGATGGAACCAGGGGTCAGCGGGGCAAGGGATGGTGTGAGCGGGAGCCAGCAGCAGCATGTGGTGGGAGAGCACCCCCGGGGTGCTGGCAGGGGTGACCCCGCTGTGCCGCTCCTCACAGGTCAGTGAGCTGCCCTTCCCCTTCGAGAGGCACCAGCAGTTTGAGCAGAGCATCCGAACGCCCGTGGGAGCTACGTGGAACACGCAGCGCGCCTTCCAGAAGCTGACAGCGCCCCGTGTCATCACCCGCAGCGGCCACATCATCCAGCCCATCTCTGCTGAGGACGTTCCTGCTGCAGCCAGGCCCGCCGTGGACCTGGTGCCGGAGCTGAAGGTGCAGCCAGGCCGACGCCGTGGCAGGACAGGGCTGTAGCCGCATGCAGGCTGTGGAAGGGTCGGGTCCGCGCCTGTTCTGTTCCCTCCTGTATGGCATGTGCTCTTGAGGGGGCCTGGAGCTGCTGCCCTGGGCTGGGAGCAGAGGTGAGCTCAGTGCTGGGGCTCCCCTGCCCTGAGGCTTCTGTCTTCCATACCCCCATTTTTTATATATATATAAATATGACATTATATATATATATAACAGTATTTTTTTGATCTTGGTTAAAGGGGTTTTCTCCCAAGCCTGGCTGTGCTGAGCCCAGCCATGGGGCACCGCTCCTTGTGTCCACCAGAAGTTCACTGCCGCACTCCGGTGAATCCCATGAGCTGTAATACAGGGCTCTGAGGTGGTTTCACCTAGCCACCCTGCCCTCTTCCTTCTGCTGAGCCAGGCTTCCTGGCCCACTGCACCCTGTAAAGGGTGACTGCAAGGTGCTTGGCGTGTCCAGTGCTGGAGTCTCATGGTGGGACAGGGATCCCCTCAGTACTCTCCTCCCTCTTCTCATCTGTGCTGTGCTGATACAAGTCAGAGGAATGCTTCCCAGCCTGAGCAAGGAAGCTGAAGGGGCTGCTGTGCCCAGGAATTAGTGTTCCATGTCCTAGGGGTGCTGCCATACCCTGCACTGGCACTGCAGCCTTCCCTTGGGGTTCAGCCATGCGGGGTCTCGAGGCTGCTCCTTGTTCCCTGGGGCTGGGGCAGAGCTGCTGCACTCACCCTTCTCTCTGCAGCCAGGGCACCCAGGTGCCATCCAGTGGGAGTGGGGCACAGGCATCCACAGGGTGGAGGGTGTGTGCCCTGTAACTCCTGTATTGTAACCCCAAAACAAGTGCAGGGCTCCTGCTCCGGGTGCTGGCACCCTTCCTGGGGTGGTGGCTGCTGCGGTGTCACCTCTGCTGGAGCTGTGCCCTTGCCAGGGACTCGGCCTGGGTGTCACCAGCCCCAGAGGGTCCCTGGGGTGCCCAGATAGCGTAGGGCTGCGCTGGGGCTGCACAGTGTGAATGTAGGCTGGGCTGGAGAGAACAGAGAGGAAGCACAGAGCATTTCCATGTGACGCTGGAGAACCCTTCCGTATCACACGCGGGTAACGTTGCAGCCTGGTGCCTGGATTCCCTCTGCTCTGCACCAATAGCCATGGGAGCCCTTTGCCTATACCTCCACCTCCCTGCAGCTCCCTGTGGCCCTGGTTTGCCAGAGCCCTGTAGCACTGCTGTCCCTGTCCCTCTTTGTGAATGCCTCCCTCATCTGCCCAACCCGGGGCTCTCCCTTTCTGCTTCCCAGCCCTGGATTGTGCCTGCTGGGTATGATGGGCTGCCCAGCTCCCAGGCCTGGATGCCCAGCACTGGGCTGGATTTGGCTTGAACTGGGGCTTCCAGTGTCATAGCATCACAGAACCACGGACTGGAGTGGGAGGGAAGGAGCTTAAAGCTCCTCCAGTTCCAACCCCTGCCACAGGCAGGGACACCTTCCACTAGAGCAGCTTGCTCCAAGCCCTGTCCAACACTGGCCTTGAGCACTGCCAGGGAAAGCGCTGCTTCCTGAGATCTTCTCTCCATCCACCCAGAGATGCTTCAAAAGTAAGTGCAGAAAGCCCCAGTGTAGTTGCTGGGGGTGGGTTAGGGGGACATGGGTACAGCAGGGCACCCTCTGGGCAGAGGGGTTTAATGAAGAGGCAGTTCCAGGTCTGCGGATGGCTGCAGGAGGGAGGGTGCTGGGGATGCGGCCGGGCAGCCCCAGGGCTGCGGAGGCCCTCGCAGGCGTGGGACCGGGCTGGGAGCTCCGCGGGGCGCTGTCACGGGCCAGCCGCAGGCCCAATCCTCGTCCCTCTCGTGCCGTGCTCCAGCCTGGCCCCCTCCCTCCCGCACGCACCGGTGGGTACCGGGAGCTGCGATGCCGGGAGCAAACCCTCCCCTCCCCCCCCCGCTGCCGGTGTTCCCGGGGGGCGGGGGCGCGCGCTCCCTGCCCTACTTTCGGGGCTACGTCAAAGCCGGAGCGGGGCTAATCCCGGCGCGCCCGCACGCGCGGGAGCGGGAGCGAGGCCCGGCCTCTCCCCGCGCGCGGTGCCCCAGGGGTCCCCCCCGCACCGCCCCGGGGCAGGGTCCCCGCTGGGCAGAGCCGGGGCCCGCTTCCGCGGGAGCTCCGAACACCAGCGGGGCTGGCGGGAGCTGGATGGAAGCAGAGGGCACGTTTGGAATCAGCAAACGAGGGGCTCTAGCGGCTGGCTCTTCGTGGGGGCGCTGGGGTTCGGGGTTTTTAATGCGGGCTATAAATAACCTGTACAATATTTTGCCTGGGCCATTTCTGAGCGTGAAATCTCTTCCCGTGCAGCGGGACGGGCGTGCGAGCGCCAGGGCCATCACCGGGATAGGGGGTTCCTCCCCGCTTCCTCGCTGGGAGAAGGGGGTTCCGTGTCCCTGATCACTCCCATCCCCTGTAGCGTAGGGAATGATCCTCCCCAGAACGGGCCTGGCTGAGCCCCGGGGTGGGAGAGAAGAGAGGAGAGGAGGTGACACCCCTCTCGGAAAAAGCCCACAAGGGTGGAAGGAGGCTCTGCCTGGCACAGAACGAGAGTGGGGCAGGGCAGGCAGGACTGCGCTGGTGTTTTCGGCGTGGGACCGCCCCATTCCCGATTTCCCGGTGTCTCCTTCCCCCTGTGCCTGGACAAGGGTGGCCTGTGCTCCGACCCTGCTCCGCCGGACCCCCTTCAGCCTCCTCGGTGGGGCCGGCCATGGGTGTCCGGACACCCCCGACCGTCCTTGCGGTGGCACCCGGTGCCCGGGCAGCGCATCCCGGCGTCCGCTGCAGCCGCGTTTCCGTGGAGATGGCATCTCCCGAGCCCGCACCGCCGGAGCGGGAGGGTTTCCATGGAGATGCCGTATCCAGCACGACACAACCTGAGCGAGAGATTTCCGCCGAGATGCTGTAGCGGGACCTCGCACCCGCAGAGGTGCGGTGCTCGCGGTCGCACCGGCTGCCCACCCTTAGTGACGGGTGCTTGGAGCAGCCGCCAGCCCCGCTGTCACCCGCCCGGAGCGTGTCGCGCTGCAATGCCACATTCGGGGTCTCCTGGGGGTGGCGAGTCCCTGCTTGGGGAGGGGAAGTCCCTGTATCCCCGTGATGTCTTTGTCCCTGCTGCCACCCTGCAGTTCCCACAGCGATGTGCCGGGCACATCGGGGCCAGGGAGGGATGTCAGGGCCACCGGAGGTAGTGGAGGAGCAGGCGGGTGCCCAGAGCGAAGCCTCAAACACGAAACCCCCTCCTCAGTGCGGAGGTGGAGCCACTTTGGCCCCAGTGCGGGGTTCACAACATCAACCTTCAAGTTCCTTCAGGGAGCTGGGCACTGCCCTGGGCCCCAACCCCCTGGAAAACTGGGGAGCTGAACCCCAAACCAGCAACCCCAGAGCTGGGGGATGCCTGGCCAGGCTCTGGCAGAGCCACAGCCCGAAAAACCTCAGGCGAGGTGGGGCGGGAACTAAGGGTCCTAAACCGGCAGGTTTGAGGCCGAGCGGGGGGTGAGTGGAGGCTCTTCACACAGATGTCCTCACGGCAGGCAGTGGCACGGTGACGGGTGCCCTGGCCACTGCTATGGAAGCAGCTTTCATCTGAATGCAGCCACCGCAGAGGTCACAGTCGGTTGTTCTGCACACAGAGAAACCCCGAGCGCAGAGAGCCTGCAAGCACGAAGCAGGGCTGCGACACCCTGCCTGGGACACCCCCCCAGGGTCACCCTCGTTCCTGTGCTGGGCCCACAGGAGGTGTGGGGCTGACTCAGCTGCCCCGCCCCCCCTCCCTCCGCCCCACTCCCTGCCTGCATCCTGTCCTGGGTCCCTGTGAGGGCTCCTCTGCTCTGCTCATCTCTCCCTGCATCCCCGTGCAGCATGGCAGCCCTCACCCTCTGGTGCTGCAGCTGGGAGCTGGGGTGATGCCTGCGGCTAGGCACTGGAAGCTGTTCCAGCCCCAGGCTCCCAGCGATCCCTTAACCCTGTAGCACAGTCATCCCGGTGCAGCTTCTGCATCTGCAGGCACGGGCTGTTGGAGCAGCATGTTGTGCGCAAACACTGGCTCTCTTTGTCTCTGGTTACAATTAGGATCCTCAGTGCCTCTCAAAGCTGGACCTGGGGGCTTGGGGCTGGAGGATGGACAATAAAGAAGCTGGGGGCTGAAGCAGGAGCTGGGAGCAGGGGAAGGCCCAGAGCTGCCCACAGTGAACTGCCCTCCAGAGCCTCCAGCCATAGAATCCTTGGAGAGGTGGTGGAGCTGAGCCAGGGCTCCCCATGAACACCCTCCAGCCCCACGGGGCTCCTCACCTGTTTTCTGGGGCTCCCCAGGCACTCCCAGCTCTGCTCACCCACTGCATCCATCCCCTCTCCATCACTCTGCCCTGCCTGTTCCTGCTGGAGCTGCCAGCTCTTCCCTCAGCCCCCAGGCACAGCACAGTTCCTCCCAACCTCTCCCCAAATTCTCACCCAGCCCAGTGCTTCTCCCGAGGATGCAGAGGAGGAGGATGGCAGCAGAGGCAGCAGCGCATGGCCTTCTGCTTCCCCACTCACCACAGGTGATGCCTCAGTCCTCCACCCAACTGCAGCCGTCACAGAGGCTGGTCCCAAAGAACCCTCAGGAGCACACTTGGAGGAAGAGGGCACCCCCAGGCTCCCTGTGAAAGGTTCACGGTGAAGAAACCCAAAGCGTCAAGCCACCAGTCCCCTCCCAGTGCAGAAGAGGCATCACTTTGTCCCCAGGGCTAGGTTCAAGCATCAGCCTCCAAGCTCTTGATGAAGAGATTCAGTTTGTCACACAGGAGGTGGGACACGGTCACACCCCCCCCACAGGCCCTGCTGCAAGCCCCTTTGGAGCAGGGGGGAGAGCAGCTGCAGGGCTCATCCTGCTGCTCCTCCTCATCCCCCAGGCGTGAGCAGGCAGGAGGAGAAGGAGCTGCTCCAGTGAGGGGGTCACCTTCGGGATGCACCTTTAATGTGCAGCAGAGGGTTTGTCATTAGAGTGGGGAGGGCAGGTGGGAAGTGGGAAGACAAGGTCTGCAGGTGGAGCTGGTGCTCCTCATGGGGTTACTGCAAGGTGGCTGCCCACCATGAATGAAGCAGTGCACAGGCTCCTGCTTCAATGCAGAAGGAAAAGCCTCAGGAAACCCGGAGACTGAGTACCAGATGCTGTGGCAATGGACACCCCATCCATCCTAATGGGAAGCCCCTGGCCTCAGAGCTGGTTTCATGGGCACAACTCTATCCACCTCATGATGTTGAAGCTCTGGAGCAGGGAGGTCCAGCGCAGGACTGGCCAGGGACAAGGGGTTTGTGGGGTGAACACATCACACTATCACTCCTATCCTGGTGCCAGGAGCTACAACATCACTCCTGCCAGAGCGGGAGGAGGCTCCGAGCTGCCCCCTGAGCTCAGACACCCATTTTGATCTCCTGGGCTTCCAGCCCAGCTGGAGAGTGGCCCTGGGAGCAGCAGAGACCAAAAACGTCCTGAGCAGGGTGTGAGGTCCCCACACATGGCCTGGCAGTGAGCAGAGTGTGCAGTCTGCCAGCGCTGTTCCTGTGGCCAGTGCTTACCTGGGTTGTGCAAGTCAACGTGCTCCCATTCCTGGTGAGGGGAGGAGGCAGTGGTGCAGACCCTGCCCAAATCCAGAGGGAAGGGGTGAAAGAATTAAACTCCAAACCAAAATGTATTTTTGCAGTGCATATTAACATACAATTCATGTTGGCCTTCTTGCATGTGATCCCATGACTGGTGTCTGATGAACAACGCTCCCAAGGAAGGATGCTCCTCATTCTCCAGGCTTTCCCTGGAACACCAGCAGGAGAGACCACAGTTTTTCAGGACCATGCTCTAAAGCTCTGGGGTGTAAATTGTCCCAGCCTGAAGACGGTGAAGTGCTGGTAGGTTTTGACTAAAGGAGGAAGGAGCAGTGCTGGGAGACGTGGTGATGGGATGCAGACCCCACTCAGCTGGCACCACACATCCCTGCATGCAATTCCTGCGGGGATGGGGCGAGGGGAGCCGCAGGATGGGGCCATTGCTCAAACCACCTGGTTTTAGTTGCAGCAGGATGCAAGCAAGGCAGGTCCTTATCAACCCAGGGCTGGCTGTGGGCTGCACCAGCTTCCACTCGTCCTCCCAGGCTCCAAACACCTCTCGGAGCATCTTCCCTGCCCGCAGCACAGCTGGAGGCAGCAGGTAGGGGAAGGCAGGGACAAACAGGGGCGAGATGGAGTGATTCCCCTCTGCAGGAAGTGTGTCCTTGCTCCTGGCCTTCCTCTGCTCAGCCAGGGCTCTCTGCCTTGCCCTGGTGCTGTCACTCCTCACGTGTCACCCTGCCATCCCTCATATGTCACCCTGCCACACCTCACATGACACTGCTGCCCCCAGACCTCACCCCAACCCGGGCTGCTTGCCCTGCCCACTCAGCACTGTCCCTCCTGCAGACCCCAAACTGCATCCCCAAAGGGACAATGGGCCATGTCTTGCCCAAGGTGACTGAGGCCTTTCTGGCAAAGGAAAGGAGCTCAGTGCCTTTGCAAGGGGTTTTTCCCCTTGGAGAGAGGGAAAGCTGGTGCCGAGGCTGCAGAGGTTGCTGCCTGCAGTGGCAGGCGACACCAGGGTGTAGGTGCCACCCTACATGTGCCAACCAGGGGTACCCACCACAAAGTGTGCCCTGTGGAGTGACCCCATGTCCCTGCAGATGTCACACATGCTGGGATGAGGCAAGACGTGGCCATTGGACAGGCCAAATCTGGGACCGAAGACAGGCACCGCAGCAAAAAGGCAGGTCCTGGACACACCTCGGGGCAGCACCATGATGGGGGCGGGGAGGGGTGGGCCGGCAGCACGGACCCCCCGGCAGCCTCCCCGGATTCTGGTGACCCCCAGGCCAAATCCACGGCCATCCTGCATCCCCAGCGCGGCCTCCGGGCCCTCACCCACTGCCGGTGCCGGTCCCTGCCTGAGCCCCTTGAGGCACCCGGCTGCCCGCTGTTCCCCGGTGGGACGGGTGTTTCCTGCGCGTCCCCCGCAGAGCCCCGAGGGCAGGACTGGGTCAGCACCCGCCGGTTCTGTGCCGAAACGGGGAAATGGAGGAAACCCCCACCCTCCGCGGGGTGGGCGGCAGCGAGAGGCGGCGGAGGCAGCCGGTGCGCAGGGACCGGGGCGGGAGCTGCCAGGCCGGAGGCGTCGGATGGGGCGGGCGGGCTGCGGAGCGGGGGCCGGCCCGGGGGGAGGCAAGGGCGAGGGGCCGGCCCGGGGGAGGCCGGTCTGCCCGGGGCAGGGGAGGGGGCGGCGGGGCGGTGCCTGCGCCGGGGCCGGGCAGCGTGGCAGGGCCGGGGCGGACGGTGCCCGCGCAGGGCGGCCGCGCCAGGGCGCTGCGGGGACGCCCGTCCCGAGGCCCGTACGAGGCTGTCAGCAGCCGGGTCGCTGCGGGGCGGGCCCGGTAAGGCGACCGGAACGGAGCAGGCCAGGGCGCGGCCGGGCACCGCGGGGGCCGCCCCGTGCCGGGCATCGGAGGGGCTCTGTATGTTTGTGTGTACGTGTGTGCGGCGGTCGCCGGGCCTGAGGGCCCCGGTGCCGCCGGCGGGGGCCGGTGAAAAACTTCGATCCACCGCACCGCGCCACGCAGCGCAGCCCGATGCCCCGCATGGCGAGGCGGAGGCGACTCGCCCCCCGCCCAGGGCCGCCCCTGCCCCGCAGCGCTGCCCGCCCGGCGAAGCACCGGGCCGGGGGCGGGGGGAACACCCAGCGCCATCGCCGGCCCCGCGTCCACCTCGGCCGGGCAGGCGGCTCCGCGCCCGCTCCACCGGCCCCGCTCGGGGGGGGGGGGGGCTGCGCCCGGGGACATCCCCCACTGCCGCACCCGGCGGCGGGCACCGGGGGATGCGGGAGCCGCGCTCTCCTCCTGTGCTGCCCGTCCAGCTCTGCTCGGGCGTGGAGCGAGCGCCCGCCCCGCCGCCTCCTCCTTCTCCATCCTCCTCCCCCCGGTGCGGAGCGAGCGCCGCTCCCGGTGCGGGCGCTGGTGCCCCAGCGCGGGGTCGGGTCTGTGTGCGTGTGCGCGGGGCTCCCCCCGCACCGCGCCGTACCGCCCCGTGCCGCCCGGTGCTACCGGCCCCTCCCGGTCGGTCCCCCCCCCCCCCTTGCCCGTTCCCCCTCCGGACTCGGCCGGCTCCGCGCAGCCCCCCCGCGCGGGCAGGGCTGGCGCGCGGCACGCCGGGAGCCGCAGTCCCCGGGGCGCGGGGCGGGCGGGCGGCAGCGGCCACCGGACTACAGCTCCCGGCAGCCGCCGCGGCCGCGGCTCGCTCTCGCCCTCACACTCCGGCTGCCGCTGCCAGTGTCTCCGCCGCCGCCGAACCGCCGCTCGCAGCGCCCAGTGTCCGACCCGCCGCCGCCGGGCAGGGGCCCGCCTCGGCCCGCCGCCGCCCCCCCGCCGCCCGCCCGGCTCGGGAAGCAGGTGCGTGCCCGACACCCCCCCTCGCGCCGCGCCGCCCCGCACCGGACGCCCCGGCCCCCTCTGCCCAGGCACCCCGGGCCCTTGCGGCCCCGCACCCACTGCCGAGGGGGTGACGGGGGGTGGACGGGAGCGGGCGGCCCGACCCATCCTCTCCCCGCCCGGTTGGACGGGGTCTCCATGGAAACGGTCCCGGGACACCCCCGTGGGGGGGGGGGCGCCCGGGAGGGGGGGGGGTGGAGTTGGCGATGGTGGGGGGTGGACAACGTCCTGCGGTGGGACAGCGGCGGGGACGGCGGGTGCTGACAGCGCCGGGCCGGGGGCAGCGGGCAACGGGCGTTGTGCTCCGCTCTCTGCCCCGCGACGGCGCGGCGCGCTGCTGCCCTGCCTCGCGCGGCGGCACCGGCACCGGCGACACCTGCCGCTCCCGGGGCGGCGCGGGGGTCCCGGGGCTGCAGGGCGGGGCGGGACGGCCGCCGGGGCGCAGCGCTCCCGGGGCGGCGGTCGACAGCGGCGGGACGGCGGCGCCGGGCGCTCGCGGAGTTTAGCGGCGTGGCCCGAGCCCGTCGCCGGCGGCCGCCCTGCCCGGGGCCGAGCCGCCCCGGTAGCAGCGCCGGGAGCCGGGCGGGCGGGCGCCGGGCAATGGCGGAAGAGCCCTCCCTGGGGGCAGCGCGGCCGCCGCCACCTCCATGTTCGGGGCTGCCCCGGTGCGGCAGCGCGGGGAGGTGGGGCCCGGCCGCGGGTACCGGGGCCGTTGGGCGAGAGGCGGCCTCGCGCTCCCGTGCGGAGCGGCCCCGGGGGCTGCCGTTGAGCCGGAGCGGACACCGGGGGCTGCGGGGGCCGGCGCGGGGCAGTGCCGCGGGGCCTGGCCCCCGGAGCGGCCGTGGGGTCCGGCGTGTCGCGGGGCGGGGCGGGGGGGGCCTCCGTTAGCGGCGCGGGCTGTGCCGCGGCCTCGCGGTGTTCGGGAGGGACCAGCCCCGCGGCCTCGGGCAGGGCTCGGGTCGGCCCCGCGCCGCCGCCGCCCCCCGAGCCCGCGGCGGCCGTATCGGGCCCCGTAGTGCCCGTGGTGATGGTCGGGCAGCGGCGGGACCGGGCAGGAGGAGGCGCTTCCTGCCGCCCGTAACGGAGAGGAAACCAAAACTCCTTCGACGGAGTGTCGGTGCTCAGCAGGGTCGGTGCAGCTTCTCGGCGAGCAGCGTCGCTCCCTTCCCCCGGCGCGGGTGCTGCCAGCTCAGAACAGCTCCTTGAGAAGCTCTTCCAGGCTGACATAGCGATGGAGAGTCTCTCCTCCCGGCAGAGCATCTGCTCCCCAGCATCCTCATCAGCAGCAGCCGAGTCAGGGAGGATCACCCCACGCCCTTTGCTGCTTGTCACGTCTTTTTTGACCATGTCTGCACCAGCCTTCCCTTCCCCGTTTCATTCCTCATTGCCATCACCAGCCTTTGGGTCCCACCGGTTGGGTGCTGGTGTCTGTCAAGGCACCACTTCATTGCCATCGCCTGGCTCTGGAGCTGTGCCCTGGGTGGGCTCCGAAGACTGGCTCTGGCACGGTTTGGCCTCCAGAACGAAGCTGCCCCTGGCAGTGCTGGGCTGTGGCGTGCCGGCCCAGCACCAGGGACAGGCGGCTGCTCTCCCGTCGCGGTATTCCTGGTGACACGTGCCGTGTCAGACACATTTTTTACACTGTCCTCCCTCAGTGGCTCTTTTTTCCAGCCCTTAAATGCACAGCAGTGGCCTTTTGTGAGGACAGCCCCGGTGTTGTGAGTGAGGGAGTGCTCAGTGCTGCTGGCCGGCAGCAGGGATGAGTGACCAAAGGACTAGCAAATGAGTGGCAAACTTTTCTTTGTTTCATTCCAAATGGGGATGGATTTTCTCTTTTTTATTACCAATTTGTCGTGCTGAGTATCTATAATTACTCGCGGTGTTGCTGTGTCTTTAAATGAGCTTAAGCAAATGCGTGGAGGCAAAGCCTGGCTCAGCTTGGCAGTGGTCGGGTTGCTGGGGGGACCCATCTGAGCTGGGAGGACCCAAATTGAGCTGGGGTGGTCGTGGGGGTTGGACCCGGCACCTCCCTGCTGACACCGGCCACGGTGGTGGCCTGGGCAGGCCCTGCAGGGGTTTGTGGCACCCTGGTTGTTCCTGGTTGGTACCGGCACTGCTGTTGACCCCTGCAGGAGCAGTAACGTGATACAAGATAGATAAACCCGTTCCCTTTTTCGGTTTTCTTGGTCTGATTTTCCCCTGGCGGTGCATTGTGCCCACTGTGAGTCCTGTGAGGGGACCCTCACCATGTTTTAGTAGATTTTTTTTATTTAATTCAAATATTTTTGCCAGCACTTTGCTCTGAAGGGTTTCCCAAGGTGATGCTCAGAGCTGAAAAGGCGCCTGGGGCGACTCTGGGTGCTGGCGCTCTCTCTGGACCTCTGGAACTTAAATGGGCACCCAGCAATCACACATAAAACCAACTATAATTTCTTGCCTGTGTTACTAATGGCAACGAAGGCTGCCAAAGAGAGCGGAGGGCTGTGGGTGATGGCCCATTCCTGGCGGTGCAGCCGGTTCCTCCTGCCACCCTGCGCTACTGCGCTGAACGATGCGCTCTGAGCTCCGGGTCCTGCTTGGAGCTCCCAGCAGCGAAACCCCGTTTGATATTCCATTGCTATCTGGGGGAAAACCAAACCCAAGCCAACAGGCTTCAAGGCTTCAGTGCTGTCTGGGCATGAATGTGGCAAAGGTGTCTCCTGTGGGTGTGTTTTCAGGGTCAAAGTGCATCCGTCCTTCCCCGGCCTTCACTTGCACAGCGGGAGGGGACCCACTGCAGCCTCCTCATCTGCTGCTGCATGGGGTCCTTTGGGCTTTCTCCTTCTCCAAGCCCTAAGGTGGAAATCCTCCTCCTCCCTCTGTGCCGCTGTCACACTTAACCGTCAGTGTCCATAAAGGCCTTGGAGCTCTGTCGAGCTGCACTGAGTTCCTACTGATGCTCTTGGGGTGATATTCCTGCCTGGAGCCCAGGCAGGGGGAAGCCTTGCGCTGGGGGGGTTATAGGAGACTGGCTGCTGGCATTTCAGCACCTGGCATCTCATGCCTGCCCAGGCAGGGTGCAGCTGAAATAGTGGCAACCGCTCGGTGCATTACTCATGTGCCAGTGCTGGGATGGGGAGAGGAGGGTAAGCGGCTTGAAATCTATGTCATCTTAGTACAGAGCAGGGAAATACATGAAAAGCTTCTTGGGGGTGGGGGTGTGTGTCAAGGCAGTGTAGTCCTAAACGCAAGAAGAAGAGGGAAAAGGCCCCTTCCTGTACCGTGGGTTCACCCCAGGTGCCCTGGCGGTGACGGCTGCAGGAGATCATGGCTCTGTTTGACCTGCTCACAGCAGTATGAGCGAGGGTTCGACCAGGTGGCAACAGAGATGTGACATCTGTCATGCAAACGTGACAGCACCAAACCCTCTGGTGAAAACCAACTCCTTGCTACCTATGGCTGGAAGTCTGGAGGCAGCCCAGAGAAGCTGCTGGGGCAAGCGCTTGAGGAGCTGGGTGTTGAGTTCGGTCAGGGAGCTGATCCGGCTGAGGGACTGCTGTTATTTGCAGGGGGGGAGTAGTTTGCAAAATCCACTTTGCAATTCCTGCTACGTTAATGCTGGGGTGGGAGATGGAGAGCAAGGGGCAGCATGGCAATGGAAAACTTGCTTCGGAAGCCTCGCCTTGGGCAGCTCCAGTTCCGATCACCGAGAGCTAGGGTGCGGGCAGGGTTTTAGCAGGGGTCAGCACGGAGGTTGTGTGGGCTTGGTTGTCTTCAGCAATGTGGGAGTGGGTGGGTGAAGGCAGCAGCAGCCTGTCCTGCCCCCCTCAGCCTGGGCTGAAGCGATGGCTATCTTGATGCTGTTGGGATTTTGGTGAAAGAGGGATTTGAGTGGTGATAACTATTAGAAAATACCCGTGCGTGAAGAGCTTTGTCTCAGGAAACTCACTTCTGTTGGCTGCACAACGGTATTTCAGAAGGGATAGTAATTGCTTGACTCAATTCCACATGTAGCTAAGTCATGGCTAACCTGAGTACAAGCATGCTTTTACTACAAGGACAACATCTGCTTTTTATGGAGCTTGGAGGAGACTGGTTTGCAAAGGAGCAGCCTCTCCTTTTGCAAAATGATGAGAGGTTTTAATGAACACGGGATGTTCATTGAACAAATGAACTAATCCCCCTTGGTTTTAATTCCGGGGGGGGATTTGTTTCACTGAACATCCCTCTGAGGGGTTGCTATTGGAGGTGGACACATTCAGCATCTTTCTGCCTGCAGTTCTTGGAGCACCGTTTGTTTTGGGGGGTGAAGGTGCTTTAATATCACACCATGAGCCCAAAATGCAGCGTTCATCTTCTGACTTCATTCTAAACCAGCTTTCTTCAGAGTTACTTAGAATTGGCTGAGCACCTATTTAGCTAAATCAAAATAAGACTGTGGTTTCATGTACACTTCCTTTGACAGATGTGATGGGTTAAGCAGGTTCTGTGCCAGGCTGTGCCCTCTCTCCCTCTTGGTGAGCCTGATCTAGGAGCTAGTAGGGGTTAAAACCAGGCCAGGGGGGAGCCCACGAAGGTTTTAAACTGAGATCAACTCCCTGGTCAAGTTTACCAGGACACTGCACAGTTTCAGTGACGTGATTGAAGGGGTGAAGGGAGAGAAGGGCTTCAACAGCTTCTTCTGCTCATAGACAGGCATGTGAAGCCAAGCTCTAGCTGTGTTCTCCAAGGGGTTCCTACTCGTTTCATTACATCCGTTTAAAGTCGCTTCAAGCAGCACAAGTGTAGACAGGAGATGTGCTCTGTTTCCTCATGTCGACTTGACAGAAAGCGTGTTCTGACCAGGGGAGGCTGCAGTTGCTCTTTCTGGTTCGGCGTTGCACTGGGAGGCTGCTGCTCATCCCATGTTTCTCAATAAACCTCCTGGCCTACCTCCTTAAGGATGCTGTTCTTTCAGTCCTTGTGCAGGTGTGTGCTTGAGACCACATCTATGGTTTTGCCCCTGTTTTGTTCCTTCACGTAGTTGAAATCTTGATTCTTTTTCTCCTCTGTTCCTCGTTCCCTGTGAAATGCCTGTCTTTGGCACATGTCCCACGTAGTCCATAGCGGACAGAGGCCAAGAATTCATGAAACGGTGTCTATCTCTGTTGCTGTGTCCTCCCGGCTCCCTTCTCATGGCCATCATGCCTTCTCTGTTGACCAGCTTTTACTCAAGTACTCCAAACATGCTGCTTCTCCCAGCTTCTCGTACCACCCTCTTATCACTTTTCCCTTGCCAGACCTATTCTCGGGTCACGCCTGGTCTGTTCAAGGCTTCCCCTCGTCTCCAACTCCCTTTCCACATGGCGCAGCCGTATGTGTCCCCTTCCCCATTGCACAGAAGGTCCCTTTTGGTTTCCCCCGAAACATCTGTCCTGTCACTATGCTGGGGGGCAGGACCTTTCTCCTCCCTTTCTTTCAGTTTAGCCTAAGATGGTGAAATCCCCGCAGATTGTTTGTTCCCCTATTTCCTTTATGTTGCATTTCTCTCCAAGCATTGCAAGACTCCTCCCCTTCCTGCTCCAAGCCACCTCGCATTCTCTTCGGGTATGACCCTGCTCTCTATCTCACCGTCCGCCCGGCTCCCCCTTCACTGCAGAGCATTGCTTCCAAACCCATGTCCTTTAGCAGGTTTCCCCCGCTTCTCCTGACCTCTGGTTGCCGTGCTCTGTTTGCTCACTTGTGCCCTCATACGTACGGATGGCTCTGTCGCTGCTTTTCTGCAAGCAGGCTGCCTCACCCCGTTTTTTCCTACGTGCCCGGCACTTCTTCCTGCCTGAGGATCCCCACAGGCACGTTTGGGCTGAGGTGAGGGCACCCGGCAGTGGCTGCATGCGGTTCCACGGCTGGACCCCTCGAGCTGCTGGCCGGTAGCTCCCTGCGGGGCTCGTTTCGGCATAAACGGACGGTGCAAGCTGCTTCTTGTCCCGTTCAGAGCTCACGTCGCCAGGAGTTTGTCAGGGAACAGGCAGCCGATGGAGATTTGGGATCACGTGTCACTTTCAGCTTCTTCCCACTCTCGCTTGCTGCACTGAGCAGTGCCGTGCCTCTGTGCCTGCTTTACCTTCAGGTGCTCCGAGAGCATCCCTCTGCCGTTTGCAGTCAGCGCCGCTCGGTTCAACCGGGTCCACTTGTTAGCGCAGAGGATCCTCTCTTCCTCCGCTGCTTTTTCCCTGACAGGAGTGGAGCAGCAAAGCTGCCTTAGTGCTGGAACACCCAGCGCAGCAGGATTGGCTGCAGCGCTCCCTCAAAAGCTCCACCCAGCCGACGGTGCGGCTTGGATGCTCGCAAATCCCTGGATTTCCTCATGTTTTCCATCCGTAACTCTGCTGAATAGCAGCACCTTCCTGACCGAGGGAGGGGGTAACCCCTTGTCAGCACTGTCTCAGGGCACTGCTGGCAAGCCTCTGCTCCCATCCAGGGTCCCCCAGTTGCCTCCTTATGTGAGGTTTTTCCTCCTTGAACCTGCCATGTGCTGGCTTGTGAAAGTCGTATGGGGCCTTGGGGCACGGCAGCATTTTAACAGACCCTCTTCTTGGGTAAAAGTCTGACTTGTGGCTTGTTCCCCAGTGCTGGGTGTTCCTCTGGAGGGAGAAGAAAGGCGGAGGAGTCTTGGTGAGGGATGCGCGTGTGTGTGGAGACATCGGTGTGAAACTCTCAGGGTAGCCAGAGGCTTTTTGGCAGTGGGCTGCGGATGCTGCCCAGGGCTCTGCTGGTTGCTTCTAGCCCTCTTGCAGACAGAAGTGTAGCATCTCGGGCACTGCACCAGTCTGCCCAGCAGCGCAGCTGGGGATGCTGCTCTCTGAAGCGCGGTTGAACAGGAGCATCCCTGGGAGAGTTCCCAACCCTCTGGCTTTCTTTTGTAGGCAGAGCGGCTTCTCGAGCCCCAGCAGCCCCGGTCGGTGACGAGCAGCTGTCATGATCTCTACAGCACCTCTCTATAGTGGGGTGCACAACTGGACCAGCACAGAGCGGATTCGCATGTGTGGCCTCAACGAGGAGAGGTGAGGTGCGTCGGCAGCGTAGTGGGAAGGAAGAAGGGAAAAGTGCCTTGAACTGGGGAGGCTGTAGGAAGGGAGCTGGTGCTGGCTCAGCCTGTGCTTCCTGGGGTGTAACACAGATGGGGGTGTGCAAGAGCACAGGGAGGGGATGGGGCTGTGATCAGATGGCATGTAATGGTCCCAGACCGATTGTGCTCCATTGGAGAGGGCCCACAAGCAGAGTGTGTAGCTGTATTGCCTCTGCTGTGTGGCTGCAGGATGAGCCTGCATGTGCTATTGGCTTCACCACACCTGTGCTCTGAACTGCCGGGGGGGGGGGGTCAGTTTGGGGCTTCCTTGGGGCTATTTCACGTGTTCAGTGCGTTTGCCAGAGCCAGGAAAGCTTTATGGGCTCAGAGGCAGCGTGTGCCTGCCACTGCTCCCTGCGGGCGCTGGGGACTCTGGAGGTGAGTGCTGCGAGGGCCGGCCAGAGGAGCCGTGGCACAGGGCGAGCTCAGCCCTGCAGAGATCATCTGCAGCCCTCAGCAGCGCCTGGCCCGCCGTGTGTCCCGCAGATAAGAGCTGGCAACGGTGCTGCCCTCCTCTGCCTCTCCTGAGCCACTCGCAGCTACTCCTAGTTTGCAATAAACATGAAAGTTTGGGGTGTCTGCGCAAGCAAGGGAGCACAACCGGGCTGGCTGCGGCCGGGCGCTCTCCCTCGGCTGGCACCGGGTGGCTGTGGAGGATCCCCGGCAGGGACTGGACCAGTCTCTGACAGGGCCTGGGGCCAGTGCTGGCCGGGCAGGTCCGGCCCCGGCGGCCTTGGAGGTAGCGGACGACAGGAGGAGGTGGGGCAGTGCCCAGCGCTGTGCCTGGGGCGTGTCCGTGCCCGTGCCGGGGCCGTGCCGTGCCCGTTCCGGTCCGTGCCGGGGCTGTGCCCAGGGCCGTGCCGTGCCCGTTCCGGTCCGTGTCGGGGCTGTGCCCAGGGCCGTGCCGTGCCCGTTCCGGTCCGTGCCGGGGCTGTGCCCAGGGCCGTGCCGTGCCCGTTCCGGTCCGTTCGGGGCTGTGCCGGTGCTGTGCCCGGGGCCGTGCCCGTTCCGGTCCGTGCCGGGACTGTGCCTGAGGCCGTGCCGTGCCCGTTCCGGTCCGTGCCGGGGCTGTGCCCGGGGCCGGGTCGTTCCCGTGCCGTGCCGGTTCCAGTCCGTGCCGGGCCGGGCCCCGCTGTCCAGCTCCTGCCGTTCGCCGGTAGAGCCGCGGGCAGCAGCTGCGCTCGGGCGCCCCCTGGCGTCCCGCCGCCGCGGTGCCCGCCTGTGTGCGCTCGGCCCCGGCCCCGGGCCCCCTCGGCCGGCTCCGCTGCTCCGGAACCGGGCTACGACCGTGGGCTGAGTGCGCGCCCCCGCGCCCCGCGTCCTCCTCTTCCCCCCAGGCCCCTCTCACTCCGGCGGGGTCGCCCCTGTCCCGGATTAAGGCTGGGCCCCGGCGTCTGCCGCGGCCAAGAGCGCAGCTCCCCGAGCGCCGCCGGCTGCGCTGAGGCGGCCGGGCCCGGGCATTCCCATCCCCGCGGCGGCCGGACCCGCCCGGGCTAACGGCAGCGCTCCGGCTGGCGCCGTCTGACCGTGACCGGGCTCGAGGGCTCTGCGGGAGCCGTGCTGCGGGGCCCGGTGCGGGGTTGCGGCAGCCCCGGGTCGCACCTGTGTGCGGTACTCTGCTGGGAGAGCCGGGCAGGGCCGGGACCGGGTCC
Organism: Neopsephotus bourkii; assembly: GCF_033783945.1. Lineage (NCBI taxonomy): Eukaryota > Metazoa > Chordata > Aves > Psittaciformes > Psittacidae > Neopsephotus > Neopsephotus bourkii. Next base: position 551,686 of record NW_026901945.1, read on the forward strand.
GGGTCGTGTCCTCAGCAGGAGCTGAACTCGGGCGGTTCTGCCCCGGCCTCAGCAGCTTGTCTGAATGACCCTGAAAGAGCAGCGAACGGCCGCTGGGTAAATACTGCTGGGGCAGGCATGGGGCGCCCCATCCCCTGTCCCCACGGATCCTGAGCTGTGTCCTCAATGTGCCCTGCTTCAGTGGGGTTCACATCCCTGAACCCGGATCCACTCTTTCCACTCAGGAACAGCTTTCCAAAGAGAAAGGGTCAGAAGCTGGGGGCGGCAATGAGGAGCTGCCTGTAGAAGAGACAAGCAGGATGGGGCTCGGGAGCATGGGACTGGGAACGTGGTGGAGCAGAAGGGGAAGCGGAGACTGAGGAGCGAGTGTGGGCTCAGGCTGGGAGGCAGCGTATTGAGGAGGGCCGGAGGGGCAAAATGCTGTGGCTGAGGGAGATGTGCAGAGCTGCTGGGCCATGGAGAAAGGCTTGTCCAGGCTGCAGGAGCCATAGGGAGAGCCGGGAGCTCCGGGAGCGGGAGGACACAGCAGTACTCCTCAGCCCCTTGATCTGTAGTGGCTGGTACCTGCTGTGTGTTGTGTGGTGAGGAGGAGCTACATGGAGCAGCCGCGCTTCCTCAGGCTGCCAGCTCTGCTGCTGTCCCTTGCTGGGGTGCTGGGAGGGTATTTTGTAATCCTCTGTCTTGTTCCTTGGCCAGGAGAGCCCCCCTTTCTGATGAGGAGTCGAAAACGAGCAGCTCCCAGCACTTGAGGTCTCAGGAGTTTTGTGTCAGCACCAGCTTTTCCGAGGTGAGCTCTTTGTGTGCTTGTGTGGGGCTGAGAAGGCCTTTCCCTGATGGAACAGGCCAAGAAAGAGCATCTACTCTAACGGGTCCCATGGCCTCCCCCTTGAGAGGGGTGCAGCAAGGGGAAGCAAACAAAGCTGTTTGCCACTTCTGCCTTTGTGTCCAGGTGGGGGTTAGGGAGAAGGTCCTGCCTGCTTCACTAGGATTCACTTGCACAGCCCTACGGACACCTTCTCCCTTCTTGTTGCAGGTGGAGCTCACAGCAGTCAGTGGTGGTGGCAGCAGTGCCCAGGGCCTGGACGCTGATGGCAAGGTGGAGGAAAAGCTTGGGCCCAAACTGGAAGAGCAGCCACCTGATCCCACCCCAAACCCAGAGGGAGTGGAAAAGACTGTAAAAGATGATGCCCTGGGCCCTCTGGCAAGCCAGGGGAATGGCAGAGGGCAGGAGCCTGCAATCCCGAAGGCTGCAGAGCAGGAGGGTAGTGGTGCTGATGCTGCCTGGACACCTGCAGATCCTCAGAGCACCAAGCAGGCTGATGCTGCTCCAGCCTGCTCCGTGGTGCCAGAGAGTGAGCCTTCTGGAAAGGAGAAAATCACCCCAAGCAATGGAGCACAAGAGGCAGGTGTGCTGGCGGAAGGGACATTTCCTGTGGTTGTCTCCAGCTGCAGCACCTCTGCCTCCACTCCTACAACTTTTACTTTGAACAGAGTGTGCTTTCCCACATCTCAGGCCCCTGCTATGCAAAAGCTGCCCCTGTCCTTTCAGGCTGGGGCAGTTCTGAGCCCAAGCCAGTCACTGGTGTACATCCCACCACCCAGCTGTGGGCAGCCGCTTAGCGTGGCCACGCTTCCAGCCACCTTGGGGGTCTCCTCCACGCTCACCCTCCCTGTCCTGCCTTCCTACCTACACGATCGCTGCCTGCCAGGCATTATCGCTTCCCCAGAGCTGCGCTCCTACCCCTACACATTCTCTGTCACCAGACCCTTGGCTTCAGATGCAAAAGTGGTGTCTGTGGAGGTGAATCAGCTGAGCTGCCCATTGCCCTCAGGAGGAAGTGGTGCCCAGGCTGCTTCCGAGGGCGCTCCCTCGTCCACCACCGGCCCTTCGCCCTCGTCCAGCCAGCCCTCAGCGGCAGCCCCGTGCGTGAGCACTGCTCCATCTTCTGGCACTGGTGCACACACCAGAGCCCCAACAGCTCCCGAGCCGCCCGCACCGGGGGCTGCCACATCGCTCTCTCCTCTCAAGTCCCCTCCGCAGCTGGAGCGTGAGATGGTCTCGTCTCCAGAGTGCAGTGAGATGCCTCTCGATCTCTCCTCCAAGTCCAATCGTCAGAAGCTGCCTCCACCCAGCCAACGCAAAACACCTCCTATGCCCATCCTCACCCCTGTGCACACCAGTGGCAAAGCCCTTCTCACCACGGTCCTGTCCAAGTCCCAGCGTGCGGCCCAGAGCACGGGCAGCAGCGTCACCTCGTGTCTGGGAACCACCCCTCCTTTAGTCATCTTCCCCGAGTTCTTGCGCAACGGTGAGCAGGGCTCCTGGGTGAAGAACACTGCACTCATCAGCGCCATTCCAGGCACCTATGTTGGCGTTGCCAGCCCGGTGCCTGCCTCACTGCTGCTCAGCAAGGACCCCGCTGTGAGCTTCAGCAGGGACCCGCGCCACCTTCCCAAGCAGGAGCCTATTTCCGTCATTGATCAGGGAGAACCTCGCAGTGCTGGGGCTCCCTGTGGAAAGAAAGCCAACCAGACCAGCGCAGAAGGACAGCAGGAGCCTGCCAGGAGAGTTCTTCACGGCAGAGTTACTCCGGGAGCTCCTCTGTGTCAGTCCAAGGACATCTCCAATTGGAATCCTGGCCAGGGAAGTGTGTACCCGCGATGCCCCATGAATGGAAAACCTTCCAATCCTCAGCTTCTGCCCCTTGGCGTGTCTCCTTATCATCAAACCCCTCTGCTTTCCATTGGCATCTCCACAGCCGGGCAGCTGCCCCCAGGCCAGAATAGCTCTTGCAAGCCAGCCGGTGCAGGTGAGCTCCCAACGTTCCCGAGCGTGCAGCCCACAGAGTCCAGTGCAGCCGCCCAAAGCCTGCCGGAGGGACTGCCCAGGCTCCCACCTCAGGAACGGGAAGCTGCAGCCAAGAGCAAGAGCTGCCGGTCCTTGCCCAAGCTCTACGAGCAGCCAGTTAACCCAGTCTTGTTGGATGCAGGTCCATCTCCTCAGACCAGTGCTTTGGATATGAAAGGGGAGAAGGGGAAGCTCGACAACCCTCAGAAGAGTCAGGAGAGTGATCCACCGAAGCCTGACTCCAGTAAGGAGGGCAGCGTACAGAACGTAGAGACTGAGGCTCCCCCCCAAGGGAGCTGTAGCCTCAAGCAGTTGGATGGAAAACCTAAAGCCCAAGTGTTAGCAGCGTATTTATCGCATGAGGTGCCGACAGCGGAGCAGCAGAGCCTGCGAGTGAGTTCAGAGGTGCCTTCTGTGCCCGCAGAGAGTCAGTGCAAGGAGCTGGGCTGCGAAGGCTCCCAGGAGCCCCCCGCTGCAGAGCCCCCCCAGTGTGTGCGTCAGGTGGATCTATGCAGGGTCAAGAAGGAGCGAGTGGAGTGTGACCTGTCATTCACCCCTGTGACTTGCCTGCGAGCTGGGACTGCTCCCCAGGCCTTTGCCGAGGTCAAACTCAAAGGAGCAGGCCAAATCAAGCAAGAGGGCAGCGTGCGCTGCAAGTCCAAGCGGCAGCATGATGGGGACACCAGGCAGGCCCACAAGAGACTAAAGTGCCAAGGCCAGGAGAGCGAGGAGTCCCCTGGGAAGTCAGGGAGCTGGAGCGTGCATGGCCGGAAGGTGCGTGGATGGGCCGGGGCTGCTGGGTTATGGCAGAGGTTGGCAGGTGGGGTTTGGGACAAGGAGGGAGCTCTCACGGGGGAGGGCTAGTTGAGTGCACAGCGCTTTCCACCCATGCTCCTTGGAGTTATGTGGCAGTGGATCAGTGCAGGTTATCTAGAGCAAAAATGGATCTGGGGTGTCAAAGATGCTGGAGATGAGTGGAGGGGACAGCATTTTGTCCCTTCTCCTTTGCTGCTCCAGCTCGGTCAGTCAGCAGCTCAAGCTTCAGTCTGTGTCCTCCACACACAGTGGCGAAAACACCACGACAATCCACATGAACTCGGCAGGCAAGAAGCCCAGCCCTGCCTGGGGTCAGGGAAGGACCACAACAGCTTCAGGGTAAAGCGCAAGCGGCGGAGGCCAGCGAAGCCGGAGCTGCCATCACCGGTGCAGTGTGGAGACAGCCGTGAGGAAGGTACTCGGGGCACGGCACCGTGTCCTTGCGGGGTCAGGCTGCAGCGGCTTCCTGCAGTGGGTTGGGATCCAAACCAGAGCTACAGTGCGGTGCTGGACCGCCCTTGCCAGGTCAGCAGATGTGTGTGTGGCCTGTTTCCTCAAGGCTTGTGTTTTCCTCACAGGTTACCTTGAGAAGAAACCCAAGAACAGCTTTCGGGATTTCATTCCAGTGGTGCTGAGCAGCCGGACGCGCAGCCAGTCGGGTGAGTCAGTGCCAGGGGACCCGGGTGAGAGGCTTGTGTGGACTGTGTTTCCCTTTTCACCTGGTCTTGGCTCTGTCTTTTGTCCTGCCTTGCAGGGTTGCTCTTGGCTTCTTTGTCAGCTAGAAATCCCCCATGTTTTGCAGGAAGCAATGCCGGCTCTTCTGCTGCTGTGACGGGAGAGTGTGATGTGACTGGTCAGGAGATTCTACCGTTGCTGGAGGAGGGTCAGGAAGACGAAGAGGAGGAGGAGGAAGAGGAGGAGGAAGAGGAAGAGGAGGAGGAGACAACTTTGAAACGTCGCAAGCTGCGAAAGTCCCACAGGACAGCCGGCTACCGCAGCCGCAGGGACAGGGACAGGTCTGTGTCCGGGAGGAGCAGCTGTCACACAAGGAGGACCCGGGACCTGCCATGGAGAGTGGAATCCCCCAGGCAGCTGTGGGAGCCCAACGAGGAGGAGGAGGAGGATGATGACAGCCACGTCAAAAGGAAGAAAAGGAAACGACAGAAAAGTCGGAAGTACCAGACGGGGGAATATTTGACGGAGCGAGAGGAGGAGCGGGTGGGCTACCCCCACAGGAGGCGGAAATCCAAAGCAGGTACAATCTGGAGAGGGGTTTCTGGTACCAGGCTGGGGACAAATGGGGATTTCTCATTCGGTTGGGGTTTGGGGTGTTTTTTATTGTGTGTGAGATTTTTTTTTGGTGTTTTTGGTGCTTTGGTGTATTTCTGTAATGATGAAACTCCGTTGTTATTAGTGGCTTGATGTCCACAGCATGGGCAGCAAGCTTCAACTGACCCGCTCTTCTTTCCAAAATATTCACAGGAAACTTTGGAGTAGGAAAGAGCAGCCTTATGTGACTAATTAGATACTGGTCTTACCCTCAGATAAAGACAGAGGGTGTGGGAAAATGAGAATCAGATGAGGTAGTGCAGAGGAGTATTTCTGGACAAGCACAGGCCCCTGGGGGCAGTGTTCAACTGGCTATAGGAGAGTGGAGCCACTACAATTTAACTGGGCATCTTTATGCTCTGTGTCCCTTTATTAAGGCAACTTGCAAGCTTGCACCAGGGAGCACAAGGGCAAGAGGATTAACAAAGCTGGAGTGTCTGCAGCTGACAGAGACACCCCCCAGCTCGCCCCCGCTGTGGTTCGTGTCTTCAGCTTTGCTGGGAGGAGGATGCAGTGCCCCTGCCAGCATCCTGCTCGCTACTCTACCAGCACTGCCCAGCCCATGCAGTCACATCAAGCCTGTGACCTGCGTTTTCCTGAGGTTTAGCAGTCTTTGCAGTCCCTCCTCTCCGTCCGGATGAGAATTTGAGGCAGGAGCAGGTTTGAGGCTGTAGGACGTAAGGCTGGGGCTCATCCAGCAGCACACGGTGTCTCAGGGTGTGCTGACGGCTGGTAGCTTGTAGCTGTGTCCAGGGGTCCCACAGGTAACTTCTGCCAGGATTGCAGGAGAGTGTGCCTGAGCCACGGGCTTGGGGGAAGCAGTTCTGCCAGCTCTCCATAGGCTTGGGTCTGTCTCTTTGGGGTGCAGTAGTGGGTACGAACCTGCTGCCTTCTGCCACACCAGTGGTCACACTGACAGTCCTCAGGAGATGCTGAGATACTCTGAGGTGCTGTGAGAAGTCATATAGATGGCTGCTGCACTCCTACCAGCTGATGGCTCAATCTCTGCTTCTGCTCCGGCATGGTTCTACGCTGTTGCTGCAGTATGTTGTGTCTGGGTGCCCCTGTGAGACCAGGAGTAAAGTTTCTGATGGGCTTCCTGGCATCTTTGCAATTCATGGGTGCTCTCAGACTGGCCTCTGCTGGCATCTGTTCCAAACAGAGCCTGAGAAGGAGGTTTGAGTGCAGCAGCACTGGGGACAGTTTTTGCCAGCAGCTTTACCACACATCTTGAGTGTCTGTCTTCTGTCCAGAAGCCAGTTTCCTCAGGGACTGCTTGCTTGCCCCTCAGATGGGTAAGCTTCTGTATTTTGGATTCAGAAGTTGTGGCCTAAAGCCGCCACTGGCTTTGGAGATGAGGACCTGGGCACTGTGAGTGGGCTGGCAGCCAGAGGAGGGACGGGTCCAGCCCATGTGTTTGCAGAGTGCTGTGTCCTGTGCTAGCTGAAGACCCTACATCATCTTCGGGTACAGGCTGCAGCGATCTGCTGGATAGTTTCATACTGGGTTCCCAGTCAGACCTAAGCTGTGGTCAGTTGTGTGTGAGCCCCAGCTCTAGGCAGGCTTGACCTTTTTGAGACCAGGAGACCATCTGCCATTGGGTGTCTTGTGTCCATGCGGAGTCCAGCCCTGCTGGGGAGAACCTCTGTGTTCACTCTACTTCCACTTAGTGCAGTGCCTCTGCCATGGGTCTGGGCCTCTGGATGTGCAGCCATCCAAGATCAGCAGTTTGTTCTGCCTGGCAGCCTTTGGTGCTGCACCTCCAGAAGCTCCTCATTTCTATTTCTCCTCTAGAGTTTAGGTACCAGAAGCAGAAGGAGTCTGTAAAGGGTAAAGGCACAGAGCTACGGCTGAGGAGCAGGCTTTCCCCATCACCCCGAAAATCTCAAGGATGCCCAGACTTTCGGAATGGCTTCTTCCTGGAGCACTCTGACAGCTCTCCTGCCCAAGAAGAACTGGAGAAACCATCAGGAAAACGCAAATGTAAAACTAAACACCTGGCAGGGATCTGTGATGAGGGGAAGGTATGGCTTGCACTGATGAGGGGAGCACACATGGGGAGAAGAGAGAGAAGGGACTCTGTCAGTAAGCCAAGGAGTCGCATTCCTTTCTTTTCTAGGGGAAAGGCTCTTGGAATCAGCCAAAAATCCACTCTCTGAAGAAGTCCCAGGAGTTGTGGACACTTTGCAAGTCCCGCCGGGTCAGCCCAGGGAGCTCCCCGGAACTGCCCCCAGTCCAGAGCATTCCTCCTGGGGCTCGGCGGCTGATCGTGAACAAAAACGCAGGGGAGACCCTTCTGCAGCGAGCAGCTCGCCTGGGCTACAAGGTGAGTTCTGGTGCCCTCTGTCCCCAGTGCTGCCCTGGCTGGGTTCATGTGTAACCAGGCCCGCAACACTCTTGCTCCTGTAGGACGTGGTGCTGTATTGCCTGCAGAAGAAGAGCAGCGACGTGAACCATCGTGACAATGCTGGCTACACAGCGCTGCACGAAGCCTGCGCGCGAGGCTGGATTGACATCCTCCACATCCTGCTTGAGCACGGCGCCAACGTGAACTGCAGCGCGCAGGATGGCACCAGGCAAGGCACTGAGAGGGGAGCACCTGGGGAAGCCCTGGGGAAGTCAAGGCAGGGAGCAGGTCGTGTTTTCAGGATGAGCTGTTGGTCATCACTACATTCGTGTTAACCCAAAACAGCATTTGCTTTGCAAACTCTGCCTTTCTGTTTTCCTATCAGTGCTTCTGTCCTTGCAGGCCTGTCCACGATGCAGTAGCAAATGACAACCTGGAAACCATGTGGCTTCTACTCTCCTATGGTGCTGATCCCACTCTGGCCACTTATTCTGGGCAGACAGCTGTGAAGCTTGCCACCAGCGAGGTGATGAAGCGCTTCCTCTGCGGTAGGTGCCAAGCCCAGTGGTGGCAGTGCTTCCACCCTTCCCGTGTGGCAGCACATGGGACCAGTTGTGGGTGTCAGAGGGTTTAGAAGCGCTTGAGCAGCAAGTGACTGAGTGATTTGAGCTCTGTCCTGTCATGTGTGTTTGTGTCTTTGCCACCCAGGCTTTAATTACAGGATTGTGTACCATTTTCCAAATCAGGTAAAAGTCACTTTCAGTCTTCAGTGCGCAAGGAGATGGCAATTCTGTGGTCACACAACTAAAGACAGTGCTGTGCATGAGGCTTGGAGACACTGTTCCACAGTTCCTGGTTCTATTGCATAACCTAAGTAACAGGGTTTTGCTGCCAAGTAACAGTGCCTTCTACTCAGGCACCTCTGCCCAAGTGCTGCCTGCCATCCCTTGTCAGAAGGGACCACTTGGGATCCCTGTGGCAGAGAGTGAGGCCTACCTGCTTGCTGCTCTCATTGCATAGAGGCGAGACAAGTGTTGGCTTCTACACAACAGCCAGGAAAAATTTTGTTTCCAGCTGTCTGTCTGAGCTCCTTCAGGCTTAACTACATGTGCAGGTGCTGGAGATGTCATTTTGAACTCAAGGCCACCCTAAGAACCTTTCTTTCCAACACATTGGGTGTTGTCAGTTGTTTTTCCTTTTCAGCTTCTATTTTGTGTTCTCAGGCTAGGGCCACATTGTCCTCTTCTGAGTCAGGGTATTCCTCCTGCAAGTTGTGGTTCAGCTTTTGCCCTAATCCCTAACTGGAGACTAGGGAAAAGCAGGAGAGGTGAAGGGTGTAACCCAGGATCATTGGATGTGCATGCCAGTCTATGCTTTGTCCAGTAGATAAGCATTAACCCTCTCAATCTTCTCTAGATTACCTTTTGGATCTTCAGGGGCGCACGGATGGGGATCCTCGCACAGCGTGGGACTTCTACAGTAGCTCTGTACTAGGTGAGTTCAGTCTGTGTCATTTCATGTACAGCAGCAGAGCAGAGAGATGTAATGCCAGGTAGCAACCCCTCATTCACTTGAGTATGTGTGTGTCCCTCCCAGCTCACAGCCTTGACAGAGATCTTGCCATAATGTTACAGGTTGGGAGTTGCTCCTGAAAGGGACTTTTTCTCTGGGAAGCTGCGTGTGTGGCTCCCTCCTGTGGGCTGAGCATGGTGTGCAAGACTGGACTCAGGTGCTGCTGGTGATTCCTAAGGGTCTCTGGGTATCGATCCCAGAACATGTTATTCTTGTAGCACTTCTTGTTGCTCCCCTGCTAACCAGTCATAAAAGATAAATCCAAAGCACACTTGTGGACATACTTATTCCTTTGAGGTGTTAGAAGTCTTGAACTTCTTCCAGGTTCCCTCTGCTCTGCTCTGGAGGGGTGGCGTTTGGCCGGGCCAGGTCCTCTGCTTACAGTGCCAGGCATTTCCCAGGGAAGGCAGGACCTGTGCCTCCTGCTGTCACTTCCTGAAAGTTGTGGTTACCAGCTTAGGAGTTCTCTCAGAACAACACAGGGACAAGGTCCACAGATCTCTGATGGTGTTCCTCCAGTTCCCCCAGGGCTCATGAATGAAGATGTTCTGGATGTAGCTGTGGGGCTGTGGCAGACTGCAGAGTCCCTCCTAACCACTTCAGAGGCAGTAGGTCAGCGCTCTCAGGCCCTTTGTAAAGACTTGGGTTATTTACACTGCAAGCTAAAAGGCTCTTGGTTTTAGCTGCTCACCTGTGTCATTTCCAACATCCTTCTAGAAATGCAGAAAAATCAGGTACCTGTGGAAGGGTGTCCTTGCTTCTTCTTGGAGGACATCATGTCTCTTCCTTTCAGAACAGAAGGAATTCTGTACTACTTTTGTTCGTGGGCTTTTGCACCTCAGGTGTGCCAAGGAAGCAGTTCAAACTGCAGCCTCCTTCCTCTGAATTTCTCATTCTCGAAGCTGTCTCAGTCCTTTCAGAGGAAGCCTCTTCACCATAAGATAAAACAGCTGTTCTGTGACTGGAGTATTTTAGAAGTAAAGATACTACCCTTTTTGATTGATCACTGATTCCCACTTGAATTTCTCTGATAAACAAGGAAGGACAATTGTGTGTGGTTTTGTGGGCAGGAGAGTTGAGCTCCCTTTGGTTACCGCAACATGCTGAGTTCTTGGTTACCCAGAGAGTTTACGTGCTTGAGTTCTAGCATCTGCTTATCTCCCACTTACCAGTGCCTTTTCCTCTTGAAGATCCTAGCATGGGATTGCAGAGACTGCATACCCTTTAGGAGACCCACTGCTGCATGCAAGTGATTTAGAAGTGTGCCATCTTGGTTTTTGTATACCCTGATGCCTGAAGTGAAACGGGTGGATCTTGGAAGAGCAAGTTCAAATTAGCTGCTTCTTTCAGTTCTTTCATTTCCATATCCCTTGGCTTGCGTTGAGGAGTCTTGTCTTGTATCTTGTCTTCCCACATTTCTGTCCTTCACCCCTGGAAGCAAAAAGAAAGTTTACTTTTCAGTAAGCAAACTGTCACCTCTTGGTGTTTCTTGGGGGCTGGATCCCTTTCCACCAGAGGAAGCAGAGAGCATTGCATGTCCCTTCATGTGGAGAACTCCCAGGCTGCAGCTCCAATCCGTTGCTATTCTTTGAGGCAGGAATGTTGTCTACATGTTCCTTTAGATCTGCAAATCTCTGGGGGCCAAGAGCTCATGAGGGAAGTCAGGGTGTGGGATCTCTGAGGTCTGTGTGTGGTAAAGTCATCAGTGTCTTGCACTTGGTGATGCTTTAGCTCGACACCAAGCCCTGCTCCAGGGTTTTGTTCTACACCTGGGACTAGCATTGTTGTGCCTGATTGTCTCCCTGCTCCTGGCAGTGGTACAGGGTGTCCCTGTTCTTGTCCCAGCCTTCTGAGAGAGAGGACTGAGTGAGGGGGGTGTTCAGGGTGGACACTGAACCACACTGTTGTCTTTGCATTTATCTTTGTTCCTGGGGTGCTCAAGAGATGTGAGGCTTTTCAGGGATGGCCTCTGAGCTTTGCCAGCAGTGACATTGCACCGAGATTCCTGTCACTTAGTTTTGGCCTGGTCTACAGGAAGCTTTGACAATTCAAGCACCTTTTTTTTTTTCCTGTTTCAGAGGGATTTTTTTTTTTTCTCCTGGGCAGACTAAGAAATAATTATATTTTTTTTTTTTCCTGGGACCCTGTTGGAGCCTGTTTCCTGTTTCTGAGTAAAATGACATTCTTTCTGAGGGCTGCATTCGTTCATAGAGTGTGGGGTGTGGAGCTTTCCCATGCGTGGTGTTGAACTATGGCATGATCAGGTTATTTGCTGGTTATTACCAGCACATTTGGTCTGCCTTCTCTGTGTAGAACCTAACCTCTATTTAGTGGGAAGTTTTTGGAGTTATCCTGTATTATCTCAGCAGGACAAAACCACTCTGCAAACCCATGACTATTCATACCTCTTAATAAAATCCAGGCAGCAAGCTATTTTTCGACAGATGCTTTTCAGATTGATGAATAGTAGATTTAACTGCCTTCAAATGGTTTATGGATCAAGTGTGCAGTTTTCCATCTCCTATGAAGCAAATCCTGCTGGAGCCCACATGCCTCCTGGGACAGCCAGCTTTAAGCCAGGAATCTGTGGGGCCGAGTCTCTGAAGTCATGTTCTCTAGGTTTGTGCATGGTTTGGTGGCACAGCCTTGCTGTGTGTATTTAGGCACCGCTGCTGACACACCGCTCTAGAGGAGCCCCTGGGACTTTGCTCTTAGAGCTGCTGGGATGTTGTGGACATGGGACAGTGGTGGTAGTCGGTGCAGCTGTGCAGAGCTGTTCCCTAGGGAGTGATGAGCACTGGCTGATGTGAAACTGGGAGAGATGCTAATGTCTGTTTTGCTTGTTGCAGAGGGGAAGGATAGCATCGGATGTGATCTTCTGCTCAACCCTCCGGGAAGTTCAGACCAGGAGGAAGAAGACCAAGATGGAGACAACTTCCTCTTTGAGTTCTCAGACAAGCCACTGCTTCCCAGCTATAACCTCCAAGTGTCGGTCTCTCGGGGGTGAGTATCTTCCTGGAGCAGAGCATGTGGGTGACATGAATGCTGGGTGAAGTCAGAGCTCACAGAACAGAGCCCTTGAGCTTGAGAAGATAGTGGCAATACAAGGAAGCCTTAGGCTATCTTCCAGGTGGGGATGACTTGAGTTACTTACATATGGAAAATTCACACCTGCCTGAGAAGCTTTGGGAGCCCAAGCTGACTGCATGCTAAGGAGACAGGCCTGATAGAGCACACTTGTGTCCTGTAGATATCAAAGCATCCCTCCAAAGGAGGACCTGTTTTGCAGGTAGAAACACGGAGGGATGAAGCTATTGCAGCTTCCCCAGGAGGAGAAAATTGCTGCTGCTGGGGCAGAAACCCAGTTGTGGCATGACAGCTCCCTGTCATGAGACTTCTCAAAATGAAGTATTGCATAGACTCTTTGCTCAGAAAAATGTGAAGGTAGAAATCACACTTTATAAGCCCCAAGTCAGAGAAGCAAGTGCCAGATGTCGGGTAAGATGGAATTTGTTAGGCGAATTCTGAGAGGTCCACCTCTGAGGAGGTCACCTTGGCCTCTTGCAGTTAGCGAAGACCTCATACCAGGATTTATCCAGATGAGGGCAGGAGCGAGCTTCAGGCTGAGGTGGACGGCTGACTGGGACTGATGAGCTCCCCAGTGTCTGTGGAGGAGCCTGGCGGGAGGAGACTCACTTGGGTGGGCACTCCTGCAGGTGTGGATGTGCTGAGAGAAAAACATCTTCCCCCAGAGGGTGCTCAGGCACCGGAACAGGCTGCCCAGGGCAGTGCTGGAGTCACCGTCCCTGGAAGTGGCCACACACGGTGTAGACGAGGCCCTCAGTGGCATGGGATGGTCGTGGCTCTGGCAGTGCTGGGCAATGGTTGGACCTGATGATCTTAGAGGTTTTTCCCAACCCGGCTGCCTCTGTGGTTATATGGCTCTGTGAGGTGTGACCTGCAAAGCAGCACTCAAAGCCGGGTGTGCGGAGGGGAGGGTCAGCGTGCTGCAGGTGGGCAGGGGTGCAGTGAGCAGCATTCCCGCAGACCCCAGTGGCCCTAACCTGCCATCCTCTTGCCATCCTCCAGGCCCTGCAACTGGTTCCTCTTCTCCGACGTGCTCAAGCGGCTGAAGCTGTCCTCCCGCATATTCCAGGCCCGCTTCCCCCACTTTGAGATCGCCACACTGCCCAAGGCTGAGTTCCAGCGGCAGGTCTCTCTCAGTCAGGTGCTGGTGCAGGAGGAGGTGCAGGAGAGCCCCGAGCCAGTGCAGGGCTTTGCAGAGACAGTGGAGCTGGTGCACTATGAGCCCGAGCTACTGCAGCTCCTGGGGTCGGTGGTGGAGTACCAGGCCTGGAGCAGCTGACGGAAACAGCTCGCTCCCTGCATCACGAGGCAATAAGGACCAACGGGAAGCGGCCCTCTCAGCGCCAGCAGCAGGGACCTGGGTCTTTGGCCAGCCAGTCCTTCTCTCCTCGGGGGTCTCCTCCAACTGGGGAGACAGGACCCTTGCCTCCAAGGACTTGCCCGGATCCCTTCGTCACGAGCAGCAGCGGTTGCAGCTCTCAGCCCATGCAGCTGTGGTGGGCAATGAAGCCCTCTCCGCGGGGCCACGTGAGCCCCAGCTCTTGGGGCAGCAAGAGCTCTGGCTCCTCCAACACAAGAGGTGGGGGGTGCCCTGCCTGACCCCGTGGAACTGGGCCTCTCTGTTTGACCTCCCCCTCCCAACGTCTTCCATAGTATTTATTTAATTAGTATTTAATTTGTAAATGTTTCCTTTGTTTTCTGCTGAGTCTGTATCACTGTGATAGTGAGCTCCGAGCTAGGGGTGAGGGCTTCCTCCAGCCCCTGTCTGAGGCCAGCGCTCCCCCGGACCAGCCATGCCCTGAGCTGCAGGCCCAGGGGGTCATGGCCCTCCAAGGACGGGCTCCTTGATCCTTGGCTGAGAGCCTGGGAACAGTCACTGCCCTTAGCTTTGGAGCCAGCCCCGCTGCTCCATTCTCTCACCAGGCTCCTTCCTCCATCTCATTTGTTTTGTGCTGCTGCTCCCGCTCCCGCTCCCGCTCCCTGGCAGCCATCACACCCACACTCCCCGACAGCTTCTTGCCATGGGGGCTCTGGCCACTGCAGAAGCCCCCTCAGCGCCTGCTGCGGTGCCTGCTCAGCCTCAGCCCGCTCCCTGCTCCCCTCCAGTGTCACCACGAGCAGTGCTCCGGGAGAGAGCGAGCAAGGCGCCGTGCTGCTCCCAGGAGATGGTACAGTTTTATTGTACAGGTGCTAACAGGACTGAGGACGAGACAATCTTGCTTTCTCTGGCTCTCCCCTGCTCCGCAGTGGGAGCACTGGGTGGGTTTTTTCTGCTGGCTCATTTTTCCTTTGTGTTGTGTTTGTTCCTGGCCAGGGCAGGTGTTACCCCTTCTTTCCCCTTGGAATCCAGCTGCCAGCCTTCCCTCCTGAGGGCCTGGCAGCACCTTGTGTAAGCCAAGGGTTTTTTTGCCTTTGGGTGTGTACTCTGGTTGCTCTTTCTGATTTCTGTTTTATTATAAACAGCAACAGGCTGTGTTGTCAAAAACACTGATGTACAGAAAAAAAAAACCTGCATCAGGACACCGGCTCCTGCTTTTTCTTCCTTTTCCCCTGTCCCATGCCTGCTGCAGGCAGCTTTCCCTGCAGAACGGTGTGAGCTAATGGGGCAGTGAAGGAGCATGGGAATGCTGCCAGCCCAGAGCAGCCACAGGCAGTGGCAGGGCAAAAGCAGCGTGGAAAGAGCCATAATTGGGTGGACCCTGCCTGCACCCGGCTTTCTCCTGAGAGGGACCAGGCAGAGGTGAGCACTGTGGGGATAAAGATCTGGTTTATTGGCCTGAGGAAGTGTCCACAGCGCGCGCAGGCTGCAGGACGACGTCCTCAGTGCAGCTCCCTGGGGTCTGGAGGTGGCAGTGGGGCTCTACTCCTCCACTTTGGGGCTGACGCAGGAGCCGCGGAAAGCCCTGCGCAGAGCCTTCAGCGCCCTTCTGAAGCGAGACGGTCGTCGCTGTTGCACTGCTCCTCTGTCCGGGAGGGTGGCGATGCCTGTGGGGAAAGGAGAGCTGTAGGCGTGGGGCTGGGCGGGCACCAGGCAAGCTCCCGCTGCCACCCACCACCAAGGGCTTCCCCCAGGGACTTTCCACTGGAGGCTTTCAGCCCTCGTCCAGGGAGGGGAGGCCGGGGTAGGGCCGAACTCGTGTGCACGCTGCTGCCGGCATAGCCTTGGTGCCACTTGACTCAGGGATGTACCTGGCTCATCCTTGGTGTCCTGAACACTGGCAGGTGACATTGCCAGTTCATCCTCCTGCAGTGGCGGGGAGGCAATGGCTGTGCTGGCCTCTCCCTGATGCTTGTTTGGTGCTCTCCTCGCCTTGTGCCTGAATAAGACCTGCATAGCTCTGTTGGTTACTGTGACTCTCTGTGAGGCAGGTGCCTCTCTCTGGGCCTGAGCTGTTGTCTGCTGCTCATCCATGCTGGGCTCTTCCTGAGCTCCTGCTTTTCTGTGTAGAACCAACTCAGAGGCAGTGGGGCTGAGCAGGGCAAATGACTTTCTCCGTGCCTCTGCTTTTGCCCCCTGCTCGAAAAAGCCAGTGGAAGCTGATGCCGGTGCCTCCTGCTCTTGTGCCACAGCAGCGAGAGGTGCGCGGTGCTGCTCTTCCTGAGCAGCTCCAGACAGGGCAGGAGCTACTGACTCAGTGTCTGTGGGACCGGCTGCGGCAGGAGATAAGCACTGCAGGTCTCCGGCTGCCTCTCCTGCCGCATCCATGCCCCTGCCTCTGGGGGAGATGGACTCGTCCTGGGCACCCATGCGGGGGGCCTGGAAAAGCTCTGGCTCTGATGGGTTGACCAAGTTATTATGTATGATGATAATAACCACTGGGGACAGCAAGTTTTCACTGTCCTCAATGAGTTCTTTCTCCTCCTCAGGGAAGGCCGCTGGCTCCTCCTGTAAACACACAGCAGAACATCAGGAGCTGACAGCTCTCCCCAGCCCTGTCTCTCTCAGGGCTGCACGTAGCTGTGTGGGTGCTGTGCCATGGGCTGCCTTCTCCCCTGCTGCCCTATAACCAGCGCCAGGGCTGGGTGGTGCATTGGCCCGTCACATGGGCTCTGGGGCTGCTGCTGGGGGCTGCTCACTGGGGAGTTCCCTCACGGGCTGCTCTCCTTCAGTGCCTTTGCTCCAGAGGAGGGGTGCGGGAAGGGAGAGCAAGAGCACAGGCAGGGGAGGGAGGGAATGTCAGCGGGATGACACAGGGAGCACCAGCAATGTCCCTGGCACACGCGCTTTGGGATTTGGGGCTGCTTCCAGCACCTCAGGATCCCTGGTGCCGGCCACATGCGTGGTGCTCACCTGGTGCTGAGAGTCCTGTACCAGGAGAGGAGCTGCTGCTTCTCCTTCATCGTCTGCTCCAGGAGCAAGATGGGGTGTTCCAGCGTCTTCCACGGGGATGTCGGGCAATGAAGCTGCCACTTTCACCTTGTGTGCTTCTGAGGAGACAATGGCTCTCCTGTCCTGTTCTTGATGGTCTCCTGACATGGGAGACACTACATCTTTTCCAGGCTCACTTGCTGATGGGACAAGGCGGGGTTTGCTGGGCTGTGCCTCAGGGCCTTCAGCCACAGGAGTCTCAATGTGCTCAGAATGTGCATGGGACGATGCTGCCATCGCCACATCCACACTTTGGGCCACATCCTGGTGTTCCACTTGCTGCTGGTTGGTTCTCTTGACGACAACCACAGGCTGCACAAGTGGTTTCCTCTTTTTGCTCATGGCTGTGGCCTCCAAAGCTGCATCCTTTGCTTTGGTGGTCTGCAGGGCAGGTGCCTGTCTCTGTCCCTGTGCTGCTGCCTTCTGCTTGCCAGAGCGACGGGAACCTCGTGCCGGTGCAATAGGAGGGTGAGGTGCTCGGTGCTTCTCAGGAGCTCTGGGCTGGCCTCTGCTTTTTGGCTGCTCTGAAGTCTTGATGTGGGGCTGTGGGGGCAGACGCTGAGGAAACACCTTCTGGTGCAGCACCGGCAACTTGCTCTTGTGGCTGTCCTTGCTGCCTGCTGCTGGCAGGTGCTCTGCCACTCGCCCAGCGCTCCTGAGTGTGTGCTGAGTGGCTGGGGCCTTGCTGTTGGCTGCACGGACAGTGGCTGCTCTTGCTTGTGTCCCTGCAGCCCTGCTGTGTGCTGGGTCCTGCCGTGCCACTGGCTGCTGGTGGGGTCCCTGGCTCCCTGCCACAGGTAGCAGCCTGCAGCACTTGCTGACAGCTCTCTCTGACTGAAGTGGTGGCTGGGGTGCCATTTTCACCGATGGTGGCAGACAGTGTCTGCTCCTGTGTTGTCACACTGGTTTGGGACCCAAGCCCACACCTCCCAGAGCCCTGTGCTGGCAGGAGCAGGGGCAGGGGCTGGCAGGTAGAACGCGACCTGCCACAGCACCTGCTGGACTGGTGTGCACAGCCAAGATGACAGATCGCAAGTTCCTACATGGAGGCTGGAGTGCTGATAACCTGCTCCTGCCATCATTATACCTCTGGGTTCAGCACCTCCCATGTCTGCCTGTTCCCACCCAGTTCAGCCTGTGCTTTCCAAACACACAAAAGTGCACCTCCTCCATTGCTCCCATAGTTTAGTTCCTTATCTCTGGGCTTAGCAACTCCAAGCCTTGCTCCTTATTCTCACATCCCTTCTACATCCCTCTCATTACAGTCACTGGGCTGCAGTACGCACCAGGCTTCAAAAGCCAGCTGACTTGGGAGCCACTGCATCACACACTGTTTCATACCATCAGGATGCACTTTTCCTACTTGGCCAACATGTGCTGCCAGGAGCCAGCAGGACTGCAAGCTCAGCAGCTGGCAAGTGCTGCAAGGAAAGAGCTTGCTCCACAGGCTTCTCTGTTACCGACATGAGGGAAAACCTGGCAACAGCATGCAGCATACTTCCCCCTTTCAAAGCCAGCAATGCACAGCTACAGGACAAAGTTATTTAAGTTAGAACAGTCTGACTTTATTGGTGCAAAGATCAGAACTGTAGGTGACTGGAAATATTCTCATGTACTCAGAGGAGAGCGTCTGTGGTGAAGGGGTGCACGCAGACAGTGGCCCCCCTGCCCTACTCGCACCTATTGTGGTGTTTCTGTTCCAGAGTTTAGTCTTCGTGGATGTTGAAAAGCTTTGCTACTTCATTGAGATCATCGTGCTCCTCCCCATCTTTGATGATCTGATGGAAGGAAGAACACATTAAAACCCCCACATTCAAGTACCAGTGCTGCAAGGCTGTACCTGTCACCCATCAACACAACAAATTCCTTAGATCTCTGAAGCTCTGCTGATGACAACTTCGGCAGTCCACAACACAACAGTACTTACTACAGCCAAATTTATATGGGAGTCTTAAACACATTATTATCTGCCTACAGGCTGGACTTGAAACCATCTCACTTCTCCTGTAGGATTTCTTTCTGATGCCTAGGTTTCCCTTTACAGATCTGAAGAACAGGTACCTTCAACAAGTGATTCACCTCAGCTCTGAGAAAATGAGCCAGCTTGGCTGTTTGCATGACTTAGAGGAGCCCATGTAAGTGGCTTAAACTTGCAAACCTACCTTTCAGATGAGATGAGAGGGCAAGGTACACACTTGGCCCTCTGATTTAGAGGAATGGCTGCTACAAGAAGGAAGGAAAGGATCTCTTTCATGGGGAAGGAAGTACTAATAGGTTTAAAGTGCATCCTCAAAGCTTCTGATAGGTACCAACAGAAACTTCCACCACTAAGAATAGCTCATTTTGGGACAGATCACCTGGAGATGATACAGAAACTCTCACAAACTACTGAAATTCTCCAGATGTTAACAAGTGACCCAAGTATAGCTAATCTTACCTTGGTGGATGGAGACTGACTGTGGGGGATGGAGACAGGCTAAGCACCTACTCAAGGCTGCTCCTAACCTGACTTTTTATGGCAGGGTATCTAGGATGAGTTTAAGATTGTTTTAGACGATTGTACATCAGAAAAAGTGGCACAAATATAGGACATTTCATGCTCCTGCTCAGTCCATTGTGATTCTTGCCTGTACTTACTACAGGCCTGAAATTTCAGCCCTGCAAAGGCAAGGCTTGAAGCATAAACCTGACTTGTGTGGTTTTTTTTGTAAGACTTTTGAACAAACATGCAGAAAAGCACAAGGACATCTCCCATAATTCACCTGAGGCAGGGCTACCATTGGATGTTGCACAGCATCGTTCCAGACACAGCATCTGCATTTATTCATCCTAATTTTCGATTGGTAGGTTGATTGTTCTGCATGAAAATCCCTGACCTAAGCAAGCCTCCCTGTTCAGCACACTGGTCCTGTACTGACCTTTCGAGCAATAGGCATCCTGTTGAAGATGTTCCACAATACGATTCCAACCACAACTTTATCCCTGAGGTAGAAAATGACACCTTTGCCATAGTCTTCTCCTTGCTTTGGAACTTGAGGCGCTGGTGAAGAGCTTGGAGAAACGTGAACTTCTGAGGCTTCTGCTTCTGTCTCACTCTCTGATCGAATGCCAGTTCCTAACACAAAGATACGAGATAGCAAACATCCAGTGTGGAAAAAAGCTGCAGCTTTTTGCTGCGATTGTGAAAGCAAACTGAGGTTCTGTAACAGCCCGAGGCATTCTCCTTTGAGGTGCATACAGCAAAAGTTAGGTTTCAGTAACAGGAGAATGAAGCAATCCTAACCTGAAGCACAACCCTGACAATTCCCAACTTCTTTCACTAAATGGAATCTTTTTGGGCAGCATATGCAAAATAAAGATGCTTAGATCCACACAATCTTTTGTCCAAAACCTGATTACTTTATGGAGATAGAGGAAACTAAGCTTCCCTGAGAAAAAAAGTTGGTAACTGAGATGGTAAGTGTCTTCTTGGAGACATTTTAATATCAAAACCAGCCTTTAAAGCTTGGTCTAGAAAAGAAACAGATTGATGTCTCTTAGTGCTCCACAGTATGATCAGCCTGAATCTGTGGCCACCGCAGAGACCCAAAACCTTCCACCCACCGCCAACAGCTCCCAAGCACAACTACAGCCCTACCTGACTGCTCTGTTGCACTTTTCGGTGTGTCTTTTGCTGTTGCTTTAGCAAAGACTCCTACTGTTGGCAAACTACTGTCAACAAGGCCAATGGCTTCGTACCCCACATTAGGGCCCAGATCACTCCTAGGAATGAAGGACGGGAAAAAGCATTTGAAGCATTAGCGAGACAAACACAAGGCAAATCCATCCAGCCCCAAAGCCTTAGGGCGGGAGGGTGGGCATGTGCAGGCTAACTGACACTATCTCATCTGCATACGCTAAGGTGGCACAAGCAGTGAAGATACAGCAAGTCTGAGACCATCACTTTCTGATTCAACAAACAAGAACCTCAAATACTTAAGGGGTGGCTTCCAGGAGCTGCATAGATCTTTGCCCTTTAGGAAGTCAGACATCTGACCTCAGTACTCAACTGTGGGCACTGGGATGCAGCTCATAGGTACTTGCTAAAACCTCTGTGTTGATTGCATAGTACCACTGTAACATGGAGCTGGGGCAGAAGCAAGTGTTCCTCCAGGTCCTAGTAAGATCATCTGATCCAGCTTCTGGCCATGCTGAGTTACAAGCCCCAGATTTTGCAGTACAGGCAATTACTGAGTGTGTATTTCAGAGAGAGCATTCTGAGAAGATTAACAAGAACATGTGGCTGTCACTCCTCCTTGAACTGGGCACCTGCTGAATATGCACTGGGCTGCTTGCAGGAGTCAAAGCAGCTCTGGTTTGGGGCCCAGTAAGTACACTTACTGTAGAAGTGTCAAAAGTGTTCCCAACTATGCCGAGGAAATAGATGCATTACACAAAACAACACGGGTCCCTTACACGTGCATCATGAACTTCCTGGCCAGAGTCCTCCAGCACAGACTGGGCTTACAGAAAGGAATCCCAGTAACGTGCCAACTAACCAGACCTGGCTCCCAGCAGTGGGTAAGTCAGAACTCAAAAAGAATCCTGAACAGATGTACGAGGAGCTCCTGCCACATGCCATGTTTTGAGCCCAGGAGAAGGAAGTGTCACTTGGTGGGGGCTGGTAAGCCCCGAGGGTAACCCCTGCCAACAGAACACACTAGTGCAACTCACGATCCCCCATCACCTACATCTGTGTCATGGGCAAGGGTCCTGAAGAAAACCACCCAGCTGAAATGAATGCTTCTGTGGTGGCTGTGGCTCAAAGAGAAGTGGGGAACTCCTCCAGAGTCCCTGCAAGACTCTGAAACCAAGTGTTCAGGTAAATGATGGCAAGTCATAAATAACTATTTTTGAGGAGATTTCTCCAAGTAAAGTAAAACTTTTCCCCATATTTAAACTCCTGCTAACCTTACATTTCTGATCTTCAGCTCTGGGAGTCTTTTTGTATGTGGTTTTTTGTTTGTTTTAAAAAGAATGTGTGTTGCAAAACATACAGCAGAACAGCCTATTTTCTCCATACCCCTGGAAAACAATAAACACACAAACACTCCTGGATGCAGCTGCGCATCACTACTGAAGCATCAGTTCAGGTAATCAGCAGTGGTGCAAAACAGCCAACACCAACAGACTGTGATGAGGAACTGGAGATCATTTTAACAGAAAAGCTGCTACTAAGTTCAACCTGCAAATCAGCCTGCTCTGCAGGAAGAGGCTGCTCTTTATGGCTGCTGGGAGAAATGGGGATCTGCAGGAAGGAAAACAATTCTGGAGAGGTCAGGACAGAGCAGCAATGTTCAATCCCTTCCCATTCCCTGTGCTTCTGGGAACAATCAGCTGTACTGTATTTGCTGAAGTAGCTTTGCTGCACTCAAGAAGCAGAAACCTTTACAAGGTGTATCTTGTCACAGCTCCTCAATGAGACCAAGTAAGAAATACAAAAAGAAGAAATCACATTACCAGAACATGGATTGATGCCAATAGGGCTTTGCAGCTCCTGTCATGTTTTCTCCAGCCAGTCTTCCACTCACAACAGCATGATCATGGTGCTCTACACGCCTCCTACCTAGTTTGATATCATAGAAGCAGGCAGCATCCCCTGCCTTAAAAAGAATCATTCAGTGAGGGCTGAACATTGACATTGAAAGCTTAAACTAATCACAACCAAAAATGGCACTGGAAGAGAACAAAGTGGAAATATGAACCAGGAATCTCTAACAAACCCCAACCACCACTTCTGCTGTATCCCACTACCCAAGCCACACAAGTCCTGGTTTTTCAGCATTTTTCATCAATCTTTTGAAAAATAAGGACTTTATCAGGTACATTTTCCCAGAAGAAGTCTTAACTCCCACCCCTCTTACACAGTAGAATAACCTACGGTATCTTTAGGTTACCCCAACTCCTCTTACACAGCATAACTTAGAACACTCGCACTGTTGTTCCCACAGCACAAAGCATGCTGTGGTGCACAGCCTCCATGGCTGCCAGCAGGGTCTGTGGTACAAGTGGTCTCAATACTTGTGATTTTTTTGCCCCATTCACCTAACCTGGATGCATCAACCCCCATAACTCTGTGTGGTCCAAGCGCATCAGCAGGACCAGCAGATAAATCTCCTCTTCACATACTCACCACCCAGATATTGGAGCGTGCCTGCAGCTCTGCATTCACCCTGAACCCCCCGAAGTCAGAGTCCACCTCCAGCCCAGCTGACTTGGCCAGCTCCACATTAGGCTCCAGGCCTACTGCAGCCACAATGTGATCTGTCTCCACCTGTTTGGGGATTCGGAATTAGAATCTCAGTTCTCTCAGTGCTCCTGCAAACGTGGACCTCTCCCTGCTTTTAAATTTACCTTTCGTCCGTCTTTCAGTTTAATCACCAGCCGCCCTCCAGAGACAGAGACAGACTTGACCACGGCGTTGGGCATGACATTAACACCCTCTGGAAGGAAACACAGGGAATGTGACTGCTCACTCAGGGGCACACTGGTTTCAGCTGAAGGAAGGTCCTTGGTGAAAACACAGGCAGAGCAGGGGCTCGGCTAGCCACCAAGAGTGGCCTTTGCCACTCCTGTTTGGAGCAAAGCATGATGAGAAAGCAAGCCAGCTGAAAAGTTTGAAAGAGCTACTTAAATAGCAATCAAAAGTACATGCATCATACAATAAAGTGACACCCCAAAGAACTCCCAAAGATAGCCTTTCAGGCACTAAGGACATTCAATTACCTATTGCTCTGCCACAAGCCAGACCAATGGGTCTGACAAGGCAGCTTCCACAAAGTAATTCAGACCTGTGGGTTACAGGGGCCTGCAATCCACAGCCCAGCTACATCCCTTCTCCCTTTATCTCCACTCCACTTACCAATGTACAGGAATATTTTCTGCATTTCATATAGCAAATGGGGAAAAGGTATCTCAGATCTCAGAGGCGTTCTGAGCTAACACCAGAGCAGCTGGCCTTACAAAGCTGCATGCATGAGGCTACACAACCCTGCTCTCAAAGTGACTCTAAGATGACTGCACTAGGCTGTATGAAGTGGAATGATTCGAGGCTAGAGCAACTCAGAACAAGGCAGTTATTTAACCATGCCAAGTGCAAGGTCCTACACCTGGGTGGGAGCAATCCCAGGCACAGCTACAGGTTGGGCAGAGAAGAGATTCAGAGCAGCCCTGCAGAGAAGGACTTGGGGGTGCTGGTCAATGACAAAATGAACATGAGCCGGCTTCAGTGTGCACTTGCAGCCCAGAAAGCCAACTGTATCCTGGGCTGCATCAAAAGGAGCTTGTCCAGCAGGTCGAAGGAGGTGATCCTGCCCCTCTGCTCTGCTCTCGTGAGACCTCACTTAGAGTATTGTGTGCAGTTCTGGTGTCCTCAACATAAAAAGGACATGGATCTGTTGGAACAAGTCCAGAGGAGGCCATGAGAATGATCAGGGGACTGGAGCACCTCCCATATGAAGATTGGCTGAGAAAGCTGGGGCTGTTCAGCCTGGAGAAGAGAAGGCTGCATGGAGACCTCATAGCAGCCTTCCAGTATCTGAAGGGGGCATATAGGGATGCTGGGGATGGACTCTTCATTAGGGACTGTAGTGGTAGGACAGGGGGTAATGGGTTAAAACTTAAACAGGGGAAGTTTAGGTTGGATATAAGGAGGAAATTCTTTCCTGTTAGGGTGGTGAGGCACTGGAATGGGTTGTCCAGGGAGGTTGTGAATGCTCCATCCCTGGCAGTGTTCAAGGCCAGGTTGGATGAGGCCTTGGGTGATATGGTTTAGTGTGAGGAGTCCCTGCCCATGGCAGGGGGGTTGGAATTTGATGATCTTAAGGTCCTTTCCAACCCTGACTATTCTATGATTCTATGATTCTATTCTATTGTAAGACAACTTTGGTTCCAGATCACAGAAGCTGTTAAAGTAACTTGCCAGTATGTAGTAGGGATCATTCTGTGCAGGAACAGCCAGAGGGAAAACCTCACCAGCATCAGCACACGTGTGCTTGGTGTTCCCAAAGGAACATCTAAGAGGCCAGAGATTCATGGGAGCTCTGCATTACCCAAGCTGCCTGAACTGCAGCTTGTTCTGTTCTGCAGCTGAGCCACCTCAGGGACCTGGTCTTCCTGAGGCTGTACCAGCAGACAAGCAGAGCTGTATCTCACAGAGAACAGCTAAACAACACCCACTGGCCTAAACACCACAGCTCTGCCACCCTCTGAGGAGGAACCCTGAAGTACAGCTTCACCTCTTCTGACTTTCTCTGTGGTCCAGTTGCTCAGATATTCTGGCAAGACTTTGCCCATGTTGCCGTTCTCTGGAAACACCTGAATCACCTCCAGGCCTCTGCTTCGTGCTGAAAGGAATGCAAAGAGCTTTACAACCTATGGCTAAAGAGCAGCAGTACACACTTCAGTACTTGACTTGTTTATGCAAAGAGCTTGACGGAAGTTTCTGAAATGGGGAGTTCTGGCTCCCAGATTTCCCACAGTAGTCAGAAAGTGACTGACCACTGTTTCCCATACACCTGCAAACTCCAGGGTAACAGACAGCAGATTTCTAAGCCAAATGCATATTGTGCTGGAGAAAACTTTCCATATCAGAAAATTGCCATAAAGACACTACTCAAAGCTGCACACACTTGACAGTGAGAATCCAGTTGCTCATGGCCTCTCTGAAATGCCAGTTTTAAGGTGGCTTTTAGCATTGAGAGAACAAATATAGCTTTTTACAGGGTGGAATGACTTTGCAGCATGTGCAGAGCTTATAGGGAGCCCGACTGACAAAACTCTTTGTGGCCAGGGGCTGCTTGACAGCTAATGGGAGAGAAAATGGAAATCTAGGTCAGGCCATACAGCCAACACCACACATGTGCAACAGGGTTGTTTCAAGCAGACCACAAGTCTGTGCAAAAAATCAGCAGCTGGAGAATGAAGGAGTTTACAACATTAGGCTGCTTACATGCAGTGTCTGTCACTTCTGTCAAGGTGCCAGCTGAAGCCACACTGCCCACAGCAGCACACTTACCTCTTCTTCCCAGCGCACAGGCCAGCTCACTGCCAAGAAAGCCACCACCAATGATTGTGATGGACTTGACCTCTCTTGAAATCTTTTCCAGCTTTTTGTAGTCCTCAATCTGAAAGAAGACATTTCAAATATCCTCAAACAGGAATGGCCACAGAAGATGTTTTTCTCCAATTTCTCCTTCTGTAATAAGAGCAACTCTCTCCCCAAATTAGAAAGGGAGATGTGCTTCTCCTTCATCCTCTTTGTTTATTGCACATGAAAAAAACCTCTCTGGCTTCCTAATGTTTGTGCTACTTTTTCCCTCTCCAGGTAACCTCAGATTCCTGCATTTTCCCCTAACTTCCAACAGCAATTACAATTAAATTTCTAGATGCAAATGTACTACAGCACAAACAGTACTACAAGGATGCCACAGCTCACGTCATACATCTTTCCCTTCCCACGCTGAGCAGATCAGACCTTAGGGTAAGTCCAGCAGAGAGAAGAAAGTTCTCAGATGGCTTATTCCCAATTCATTCCCTGAACTAGACCAAGGAGAAGGTTGCATACCTGTCCCCAGTACCATGTTTTCAAGAAAAGCAGAGTTTGTCAGCTAAAACCAACTCTACAGCAAAAACCATGACTAAATTCCATGTCTTTTATTCACTTTGTCCCAGGGCATGGGATGAAGGTGAAGAAATACCACAAAGCAGGCAGGGATATCGGTTTATCAGCTCACTGGAAAACCATCTAACTCAGTTCAAGAGCTAAGACACATGCTCAGCTTCACACTTAGCTCAACTGCAGAGCACGAGAGCAGCCTCTGTCATGTCCTAGGCCAAAGGCCAACCTCTTGCCTCCGTGCTGCAGGATCGTGGCATGCACTTACTCCTGACGGGTGGCAGGCTGAGCACTGAGCCAGCTTCCCATGTCTCCCTACAGTCCTGAAGGCACTCGCTGCTCACAGGCCAGACTGCCCTGCAGAGCGTACATTGCTCGTGGTTTTAAAAGGCCTGCAAGGTGCAAAGCCATACACGAGGGAAACTAAAAAACCAAAAAAACCAAAACCCAGCAACCAGACAAAAAAAACCAACAATCATCATTGCAGCTCTCAGGCCTGAGGCAAGCAGGGGAGTGCTCTGGTAGACTCTACCCGTTTAGCTGCCTTGGGAAAAGAAATAACTAGCAAACAGACTCCTGGCTACCAGGCCAAGGAAGCAGCAGCCAAGGCACAGCTGTCCCGGACCCTGAGCAGGAGCATCCATGGCTCTGTTGTTTCAACACCCCAGGACAGCAGCTGCTGGATTTTACCTTTCGGAACAGCGTCAGCCTTTGCTGTACATCTTTTCCTGCTCTTTCAATGGCAGGAAGATTCCTTGGGGAACCACCTGAGGGCAAGGAGAAAGAGACTAATGACATCATGGCCAGGTCACTGGCTATCCAGACAATGCAGAGCTACCTTTAATCATGACAGTGCTTTCCAAACTGCTACAGCATGCTCTGTTCCCCAGACTGCTACAACATGCTCTGTTCCCTGTTGCCATCTGGGATTTTAACATGAAAGACCTTCTGGGTGGGCAGCAGGTGACCCAGCAGTCACCCACAGAAAAAGATGGGATGCTGTACACCTTGCTCCACTAACTGGAGACAGCCAGTGCCACTTGAACCACACAAGACCATAGGCAGGACCTGAAGCTGGCCTGTACAGCAGTTCTTTTACTGAGCTGCTACGAAGTCACCTTTTCCTCCTTTCCTGCTGCTTTTCACAGGGCAAAGCTGCGAACATCCCGGAGAAGCTGGCTTTTGTGAGGCAGGTGAAACACCCAAAGCATGGCTGTCTATGACTGTCCTTCACATTACTGCTCTGCCAAGTGTTTGACATACTGCAGAAATTTCCTTGTCAGATAAATGTCACTGAACTAAAAAGCCTGGTACAAGACATAGAATAAAAAGTGAAAAACCCCCAACAACTTACCAGTAGCAATTAGACATTTGTCATAGGATATCTGGGTACCATCACTGAGTTTCACTGTGTTGCCTCTAACATCCATATGTACAACCTGCAAAATTAAACACCTGGGCACTGTAGGGAGTTAAACTGCACAGACTATTGATTAGAAAAGCAAACTTGGAAGTTACATTCTCAAACCTTTAGGTTTAGGGCAAGGGGGAGGAGGGAAGGAAGAAGACAAGAAGTAGGAATTCTTTGACAGCCATCACAGATCAAGCTGATCTTCCCAGGCTCTAAGAAATGGACTTGGACACCTGAGGTATCAGTAAAAGGACTCACTGAAGCCTTATTTTAGTGAGATATAAAAAACTGAGGGCACAAACATATTAGAAGCCTCACCATGAACTCTTCCACCTTCCTGCTGCTTTTGCACAAAGTCCTTGCCCACATTATAACCCAATGCTCTGATCACTCTGCTCTCCTTACCTCACCCCTGACTGATATATAGCCTAGCTCACATTTTGTTACACCCTGCTCTAAGCTCTACATATTGTCCCATGCTCAAAACTTAGACTTATCCTTCCCTCTTCCTCATCTTCCCTCAGCCCACTACTCCTCCTCATAGCTTATCCTGCTTTCAAACCATGTCCTTAAGATTAGCACAGTCTCTGCTTCATCATGTAAACCTCCCTCAAACTTGTACACCTTCTCCTCCTCAGCCAACCCTCCACACCACCACCTGCACTTGTTTAGCTTCAAGCAGAGGCTCTGCTTGGGAAGAGCTAAATGATGCTGGAACAGCAACTCGTGTTGTACCCACCTTCTTGCCACAGAGAACTGCTACTCCACCATTCTCTACATAAAGCAGGTCACGGACAGGTACATAGAACGATGGCGGCTGGAAATAGATACTGAAACAAGCTCCATTATCAAATGGGTTCCACTTTGCGATACCAGCAATTACCAATAATACCAACACACCTCTGAGCACCTATAACAAGCACCAGAATTCTTTTTTATCTACTTTTAAGAATTAGGGTCTTCACATTGTTGGAGTTCAAGGGTTTCATCAGTAAGGCTTTATTACAAAAACCAAATGCAGTCCAGGGTCCCTGGAGCTCTGCTCTGAACTGTGAGCCTACAGCCTCACTGTATTAACTTATTTCACAGGATTCCTGCCAGGGGTCGTGTGTGTCTCAGGGAATCCCAGCAAGATTCAAGAAGTGCTAAGTTCTGAGCTAACTCTCATGTGCAGCAGCACTGGCTGCACCTTTCAGTCTGCTCCTGACTTGTCTGTAACATCTCAGCATCACTGGGAAGCCACATGGCATCTCAAGGGCTCTTCAAGGTAGTCAGCCAGCTACTCCAGTGCAAAATAACACACACACTCTGCACACAGGACGCAGTGCCCTGTCCCCACTTTGATCAGCCTCGTGACACTGTAGAAAGCAGACAGAGAAATCTACCCAGTGATTTGTCCACGCAGCACTTCAGGGCCCATCATGGCTCTCTCACAAAACCAGCTTGATCATCGTCAGCTTTTCCTTAAGCCCTCTCCCTCATCCTTGCTACCCATCAGTGACACATACCTCCTCTCCTTGCCATTCCACTGTCTGAATCGCAGAGTCTCTGTCACATTGGGATCATCTGAAAACCACAGTTCTTTGGAGAGAGGAGGGCGCATATAGGGCAGGGCAGGGTCTTCGGACACAATCAGCACCTTTAATTGGTCATTAAACACAGCAGTTGTACAGAGGCCAGGCAAATGGCAAAACACACAACAGAAGCTCTGAAGCAAGCACAGTATTCAGTCATCCACACAAGTCTGCTCTGGACATCTCTTACCCGGGCACCAGGGTCACGAGCCCGAATGGATCTGGCAGCAGCAAAGGCAGCAGTTCCTCCACCAATCAGCAGGAAAGGAACGTGAGATGGGACCTCAGGCTGAGCCCCAGGAGCTGCAGGTGACAGATTGGACAGCTTACTGCAAGTTCAGCAGGGAAAACTGCACAGCCCAGTCCTAAAGAACAGTATGCCACCAGATGCTTCTCCCATACAGCCTTCCTTTGGCAAATTGCCCCTCAAATAACCCCCACTCCAAATACTTCCCAAGAACCATGCTGCTGCTTCAAAGCTGGATCCCTGCACAAATCAAAATGTCAGCTTTCAACAAACTACCTTTTCGAAGCCAGATCTGCACAGTTCAGCGGCAGTCACAGAGTTTTGGAACAGTCTTGTAGCACAGCTTTCACTGCAGGGCTTTAGCTCCTCTCTTATAGATCTATTTTTCTCTGGTTTAGGATGCTGAGAACAAGAATGATCTATGTAACAGCTTGAAACATCACTATTTGGAGAGCCTGTTAACAGGTTTGAAGCCTTACTGTGAACCTGTGCTACTTGTTCAGCAGATTCTCGGAGAGCTTCCTGTTATGAATGGATCAGTTTAAGAATGCTGCTTTAATGTGCAGAGCGGGGAGAAGTGGTTGCAAAGTCAAAGACCCACAAAGTCTTTGCGAATTTCCAGCATTCAATACACAATTTCAGAAGCTTCATATAAGATCAGGACATTATCTGTACAGTAGATCCAGGACAGCAAAAACATGCTTGACCTCTATTCTGGCCAAACAATATGCTAGAGAGCCAAGGGTACATGGTGCCTTGTTGAGATAGCAAGAGGGACAAAGCTCAAAAATGAGTCAAAACACCAGGAAAGGAGACATGGCCTGAGTGGTATTCAAACCAGAAAACAACTTTTTAAGTTCTTTGGAAAACCGCAGCTGAAAAGTGTCTGATCCAGCTGCATGTCTTTCTTAACCACAAACCAACTGTAAGCAAGAACAAAACTCTGCACTGGCCATTCAGGGAACAGTCTGTAAGAAAGGAAAGTTCCCTAAAACACCATGTGAATTCTGAAAGGAGACCAGGTTTTGAGTTCCTACCAGGATGTGTTTCCTCCCACATGCAGGTCCTCTCTCTAAGCAACACACAGTTAAACCGTATGCAGGAATAAAAGTTAGTTAAATATTACCATCGAGACTCACCTGCTCTGCCCTGAGCAGCAGCATCTGTATCTGAAAGAGAATACAGCAGCTCAGTTCAGCAAACCACAGGGACACTGCAGGGAAGAAGCTGCAGGTCAGGGCTGATCCAAGGAGGCCACAGGATTCACCAGCTCTCCACTACAAAGGGACAGAGCCTCCACAAACATAGACTTACCAAGACCTCTGCTTCAGCATCTAGGCTGTGTCTGTCCCCCAGCCTCAACCCTAATAAAAATGTTCCATCCTTCAAACCAAAGCAATCAGTTTTCTGTCCTGTCTGCAGGATATTCTTTGTGTGGGTTTCCTAGTAAAGTGACATACCAACTCTCTCTTCTATGGCCTAAAGCCACTGTTATTACTAAATATACAATCCTCTGGCTCAGTGGTTCAGACAGATCTCATAAATTAACAGAGAACTTCCATGAGCAACCTGTGCTCCACATAAAGCCTGCAAAGCATCATAATTGCCCCAATTCCTCCCTCTACATGCAGCTCAAGCAGGCTGCTTCTCACATGCCCAGCCCACTTTACATGGGACAGGAATGTAGCACAGCACAGAGGACTTTGTGCTGGCAGACCACATTATCCCTGTGGAATCACAGTGTCTTTGCCAGGCTGCATAAAGGCAGAAGCCAAAAGCAGGGATAACTCTTTCCTCCTTTTATCACAGAAGGCACAAACAGCAGGAAGGAGCCCTGAGAGACAACCTCATGATTAACTGTAAAGCAAAGCCTTCTTCAAGGCCATGGAAAGCTAGCACCATCTTCTGCGCTGGGAAAACACAGGAATCACAAACAGCAGTGTACACTGAGAATTACAATGCTGCAAAGGCATAAGCATGCAGCTTACATTAATCTGTGTTTTCAGAAGGGATCTGTTCCATTTGTTTTAGAGGTCTCAAGTTAGCAGCTTATGGCAAACAGACCCCAACCCAGAACCATCAGGCTCGTACCCACCAGGAGGAGACGATTCCTTTTCCTGAGACCGCGTAGTTATCGTTGTCACCCGGCTGGT
This sequence comes from Neopsephotus bourkii, assembly GCF_033783945.1. Taxonomy (NCBI): domain Eukaryota; kingdom Metazoa; phylum Chordata; class Aves; order Psittaciformes; family Psittacidae; genus Neopsephotus; species Neopsephotus bourkii. The sequence goes on from NW_026901945.1 coordinate 583,094, forward strand.
GAATCGCTCTTTGTTTTCTCGCAATGTTTTATATACCTGGAGACAGACAAGGAGATATTTACCTTATGCACCTTAGAGCAACAAAGCACCATGCTGCTTCCCCCCCTCCCTGACAGGCTTTTGTCCATCCTGCTTGCTCAGAAAAGGCATCTGCTGCTTATTAAAGCACATAGACCAAAATACACCTCACTGAAAGGAGTGCCCATAAAAGTACGTGCATATAGCTGCGAGAGGAATGTGCTCAGCAGACAATTTGCTCTACGTATGGTGTGATGAATCTCAATTGTATGGTTGTTTTCCATAAGCAATTGACCTTGCTGCAGACCTGTTTCAAAAGGGACCAGATACCACAATGGCAATGCAGTCAAACCAACTCCAAGGCTGTTTGCAAGCCAGGCCATGGCACAACAAGAAGATAAATTCAAGGCAAAAAGCAGTCCCCAGCTTCAAAAGCAGCTAGGCAGAACAAGCAAACAACCTCACTGGCTTTCTTTAGGCCAGCTGTTACAGCAGTAACATCACCGAGGTTGGCAGTGCCCTTCAGACACAGAGCGTGGCTGCTCTAGGCAACGCCCTCTGGCTGGAAATGCTTCCCAGGTCTGCTGACCTGCTGCCTGCGTGTCTGCTGAACCAGGACACAGTGTGAGCATCCCCTGCATGCCTGGGGACACAGTTTAGTGGCACAGACAAGGAAGGAATGTCCTTTTCTTGCTGACTTCCAAAAAACACTGCTAATCTAGAAAAGCAAAGGACAATGAGACTGCTGTAAGCAGGTCAAACCATATTTGCCCCCACAGTTAACAAATTAGAAGGAAGCAAACAATTTTAAGGCAAAACCTAGCCTTGCTAATAATGCATAAGTGCAGGATGTTAACTTTCATTTTACAGTGTTCATAAAAGAGAAAAATACCTTATCAAGACAGTCTGAAACACAACCACCTATCCACTTACTGTATTCTGAACTGTGACAGAACATCAAAACTGGGACATTTCCAGCAGCAATAAAAGCCTCCTAAATGTGAAGGCATGACTGGTAATGCTGCAGCTGATGCCACTGACTTAGTGCTTGCTAAGCCAGGGTCCTGACATCCAAACTGCATTTGAGCAAAAGTTAATTCCTTTGGGGAACTGGAATCTTTGACTCCCCAGACATTTTGCATCTTACCCATCTCCACAATTAGGTGTTCTATACCACACCAAAGAGTCTCAAACAGGATGAGTAATCTAATGCCAGGCATGAAAAAGATCAGGCAGACAAAAGCATATCCATGGAATGGAAACATGGTCAAAAAACATCAGAAAACAGGAACTTGGTGTTGGTAGAATAAAGATATCTTAAAGCCTTTTGCTTCAGCAGATAAAATTCAACGTTAACAAAACTACCTCTGCCTCTGCAAGCAGAACCATGAAGTTCTCAGCGAGGTGAAGGGCAGCACACAGAAAATGAAGTCTGACCCCTTTGAAAAACCTGACTGTTGTACCCATGCAAAATGTCACATCAGGTCTTCAGGATACCTGTTTTCAAAGGGACAATGCCAAGCTCCTTCTTGCCAGAAACACAGCTATGCGCTGTTAACAGAGCAATAGTTCTGTGCTCTGCTCTGAAGACATCACCCAATTGGACAAGCTTTGTTTCCTTTCCTCGATCATGCTCATATTTAGGTGATTGTTTCCTTTTTTGTAAGCCAACATTACTGGTATCAGAATAGATGTGTTAATTTGTGCCTTTCTGATGGTTACAAATCAAAGGCAGCAGGTTTGGGGTTTAGATTTATTCGATAGGGAAAAGCTAATTCTAAGGCAATTTCTCCTACTAAGAACTACAATTTTGAGACTATCGGGTTTGTAAACTTAAGTTACTTGACAGTGTCCCTTGAAATGAAATATCTGAAGCCACAGAGCACACAGTAAAAGACTAAGTTGGAATGCCACACAGAAAGGTGCCCTCCCTCCCTCCCTCCCCCCTCTCACCCCATTAAATCACATTTATTTCAGTGTCTTACATAAGCTCCTGTCCCAGTGACTGTTCCTCCTACAATTAAGTATAACAAAAGGTTGCTGCCAGCTTTGCCAGGAACACCTGAAGACGTCAGTGATCTAGAAGGGCATCTTAGATGATGACATTGCAAAACTGTAGGCGAAGACAGGCAACAAGAGAGAAGAGAAGGAAAGAGCTGAGTATTAAGGATTCTTGGTTAAACAGAACTTGGGAAGAGCAGAATGTGGTTTGTAATTTCAGTTATCTTGTTTCTCAAACAGGGCAGCAAGGCACAGCAAGGAAGACTGAAAAGGAACAGGAAAAGACCTTTCCTGTGTGCAGTGCAGTGCTGTGAATTGTTTTATTTCCCAGAAGCCTTCTGCATGTGAAGAGTTTCATTAGAAGAAACAAGGACTCAGGACTTTTACCAAATATGATCCTCTACAAGAAGGAATTTTGAAACAAAGATTTGTATGACATGAATTTTGGACCATCCACCCCTTGGTAAGGCTGGTAGGCTTCAGCTGCCTAGGAATGCTATTTACTCTCCAAGCAAAGTTTTACCTTTCTGAATCTTTTGATCAGGACAGAAGTGTATGGCCACCAATTTCGGGTTGATTGGGTGCACTTTCACAAACTGAACACTGATGTTCTGAATTGAGATTTCACAAAGAATGGTTTACTTTGGTATTAAAAACATCTACCATCCAACTCACCCTGAACTACAGGCTAAGAGCACATACAACAGGGAGAGCTTTGGTTTGTCACAGTATGTTAAAAAACTAAAAAAAAAAAAAATAAATGAGTGCCTTCATAGCAAAGAAATCTAAAAGGTAACTGAAATTACAGTTAAAAACCAATTCTCATCAGAAGTTAATCTCCAGCCAGCTTAGTTAGCTCCCCTTGATGTTTTCTGAAGGAAGATATAGCAGCAGAAATAAAAAGCTAAGTAAAGGTATCTGAAATAGAGCAAACGGTTGACAGGAGAGATGTATGGCAGCTTCTTTCCATGAACTACCTTTCTACTTACATAGGCACCCGCTCCTAATGTTGACAAGCCCACAATAAGGGCAAAACCCGAACTAGCGCCGTTGCCACCAGGCACGCTGGAGCCAGCCCCATGCATGCTCCGCTGCCGCTCCACCGGAGCGCTCCAGCGCTGCAGCAACTTGCCTGAGGAACACAGTTCATTAGAGAAAAACACAAACAGACCATCAATACAAGGGCATGGGTTGAAACTGAGAGACCAAGGCATTTCTGAAACCAAAGCAAACAAGGTGCTGCTTTAAAAAGCCCAGCACCACATCTGAGTGACTGCACTCAGTTATTCCCTGCCACAACAAAGGGCTCCAGGCAGCTGTGGACACCAAAACCACCTGCAAGATCAAAGAGTCACTGAGCAAATTAATAGCAGGAACATATACTAGGAAGCTAGGAGTATCTCCTGCTGAAGAAGCCTTCAGGCTACACATTACTGAGAGAAGACATCAGAGATACCCAGGTACTGCACGTTTGCTGCTCTCACGCTCCTCTAAGCCCCCGACTCAAGATGTACTTAGCATCATACAGAACCATAGAATGGTTCGGGTTGGAAAGAGCCTTAAGACAATCCAGTTCCAACCACCTACCATAGGCAGGAGCGCCTCATACCAGATCATGTCTGCCCAAGCCCTGTCCAACCTGGCCTTGAGCACTGCCAGGGATGGGGCAGCCACAGCTTCTCTGGGCACCCTGTGCCAGCGCCTCAGCACCCTCACAGGGAAGAGCTTCTGCCTTGTATCTCACCCGAGCTTCTCCTGTTTGCTTGCTCCACCACACGCAAGCAGAGATGAACATAACCTTGCCAGAATAAGCCGCAGCTACAGTTATCCCAGCAAAAAAATTCCTTTGCCAGCACAGCTCATTCCCCTGAGATGAACCTCCAGCAGAGAGGGGCTTCTGCTGAGAAAAGGGCCTTCCAAATGAAAAGAAGGAGCAATGCTTGCACATTCAGGTGAAGGCAGCCACCGGCACTCAAGACACAGAGTGTGCCTGCACAGCTCTGGCTTTGGATTTCACTGTAACTCAGTTCAGGCTCGCCTGTCCCAGTGAGATCTTTAAGCGGAGCCATCACGGGGATTGCTGGGAGCACTGTGCTGCACAGCAGCTGAAGCTGGCCTAAGTGGCTGGGCTCTTCTGCAGAACGTGCTTCTGCCTCATGCAGAAAACACCTTCCTCCTGCTCTGCCGCCAGCTCCTAGCCCAAACGCACAGCTCTGCGCTGTAACCCTCAAGCGAAACCGCAGGCGCTCGAACAACTCCACCGGGCTCAAGGTTTCCCTTCCCGCTCCTGGTGCACCCGCACCGCATCCGCCGCTGCCTCAACCAAAGCCAGGCCCCGCCGCCAACGGCGCTGCTGAGGAGCCCGTTCCACATTAGCGGTGCCCGGGTGCCCTCTGCCCGGGTAACGGGCGCCCAGAGCCCCCCGGGCGAGCTGCAGAGCTAGAAACCGGGGTTCTACCGCGTGCTGTCCCCGGCAGAGCGGGAGGGAGCTCCGTGCCGAGTGGGCAGCGCCACCACCAGAAGGGAAGCCCCGACCCGCGTGGAGGCGGAAGCCAGCGGCAGGGCCTCCCGCCTACGCCGCTCACGGAACCCCCGCGAAGGCCGCGCCCCGGGCAAGGCCCCCCCAAGCCCTCCCGGTCCCAGCTCACCTGCGGCGGCGCGGCCCCGTGGCGCGGGACTGAGGGGCCGCAGAGCCCGCACCAACCCGCCCGCGCCGCAGCGGAACATGTCTCCGGCGGCCCCGCGCCTGCTCACCGCGCGCCTGCGCCGCCGCCCACTCGCTATTGGCGGCCTCCGCCGCGCCTCCGCCGGCCCTTCCGAGTGGCCCCTCTGCACCGCCGTCTCGTTGGTGGCGCCGCCATGCTGCGCCCGCCCTGCCGCTGCCTCCCGCGGCCGCCCCGCCGCGCCGCCTGCACCGGGCCCGGCCGCCGCCTCCTGCTCTCCACTCCCATCTTCTACGTTAACGGGCCGCCGCACATCGGGCACCTCTACTCCGCACTGCTCGCCGACGCACTGCATCGACACCGCGGCCTCCGCGGCGCCGGCCCGAGCCGCCTCTCCACGGGTGAGTGTGCGCCCGCCGGGCGCCGCGGCTGCCCCGTGCCCGGGACTGACCCGCCTCCCACGGGGCTATTCCCTTTCCCCGTGTCCCCAGGCCCGTGAGGGGTGGTTGCTCCCGCTCCCGCTCTGCAGCACCCCGCTCACTGCCGTTGCAGGGACCGACGAGCACGGGCTGAAGATCCAGCAGGCTGCGGCCGCCGCAGGAACATCACCCCTGGAGCTCTGCGAGCGCGTCTCGGGCCTCTTCCGCCAGGCCTTGGCCCAGGCCGGCGTCTCCTTCACCGACTTCACCCGCACCAGCCAGCCCCGGCACCAGCGAGCTGTGCAGCGCTTTTGGGGAGCCCTCCGGGACGGCGGCGCCCTCTACAAAGGGTCCTACGAGGGCTGGTACTGCACCCCCGAGGAGTGCTTCCTGCCCGAGAGCCAGCTGGCCGAGAGCAGGGACGCGCAGGGGCGCCCCTGCAAGGTGTCGCTGGAGAGCGGCCACCAGGTACCGGCGCCGTCCCGCGCCCACGGACGCTGTGTCCGTGGTGCTTTGCTGTGGCCAAATCTGGGGGTGTTTAATGCTTCCTGCGGCCTTTTGTGCTTCGCATCAGCCGAGGCTTGCCCGTATCTCGCGGAACATCTCCTCTGTGTCTGTAGTGGTGTGTGGTGAGCAGGGAAGCACTGCCAAGACCCCACATTTCAGCCATGGGAAGGATTCAGCTGGGGCTGGCTCTGCAGTCTGCTGGCCTGGACACGGGGCTTGAAGGTGGTGATGGGAGAAGTTTGCTGTGCAGAAGGGTGAAGGTGTTCGGGGGGGGGGTCACACCTGCTTTGCCATTTGGCTTCTAGACAGCTTGTGTCAGTGTTGTTATGTGGGTTTCAGCCCTCCGTAAACCATTGTAACACTACAGGCCTGTGCTCTGGCCTGATGATTGCGCAGTGATGCAGCCAGGAGTGTGGTGCCTTACCTAGAGTCTCTGCCACTGCATTTTCTGGGGTGTCAGGACTTACATGTTTTAATCCAGCAGTTGCAGATAATTGTGTTTCAGAGGTAGGCAGAGGTTATGCTCCTGTGATATTTGTACGAGACCGGGGCACAGGAGTATTGGTTCACACAGAAAGGGGTGTGTAGCACCTAATGTAGTTATGAAAGGGATAAGTTTTCAGCCCAATAAGTCATTCTTTATATCTAAAATAGAGTCAGCAGGCTTCAGAGGCAAATTGAGAACCGTTACCTGCCTTAGCTGCCTGGCAAACTGTCCAAGAGAAACAGTGTGGATGGGGGAGAGAAGGTCTTGCAGGGTGGTGTGAGAGGAGTGGTCAGTTCTGTAACACGATGAGAGGCTAACAAAGTTAGCAGCTGAGATGCACAAATGCTTAAACTGGGGGAAAAGAGGAAAGTAGCGCTCAAGAGAAGGGCAAAGCATGTGCCAGGGGTGTTCCTGAGCAGTAATTAACTATGTTATGTTGCCTTCTCATGATTTTTATTGCATAACTATGCTTGTAATTCTTGCCTAATGAAAGCAGAATACCTTCCTGGCAGGCAGGAAGGTATGCAGGTATTCCTTCCCTGGGGGCATGAGCACCTTCAAAAGTTGCTGCTGAGCCATCCCAAGTGCCTGAGGCCTCAGGGGGTGTCTGGGGAGAGCAGGTTCTTGCTGGTCATAGAAAGCTGCTGGGGGTTCACGTGTACTGGGGAGCACACCCGAAGGCAGAGGGAACGTGGGACAGCCGCTTGCTGAGAACGCTGCCTGCAAATTGGGAAGCTGTTTGTGGCACGTTTCCACTGTCATTCTTTCTGCTCCTGCCTTCCCAGGTGCACTGGACCAAAGAGGAGAATTACATGTTCAGGCTGTCAGCGTTCCGGGATCCTCTGTGGAAGTGGCTCCGGGAGAACCCACACGCCATCTCCCCCGACCCTTTCTACCAGCGCGTGCTGCGCTGGTTGGAAGAGGACTTGCCGGACTTGTCGGTCTCTCGGGAGAGCAGCCGGCTGCAGTGGGGTATCCCTGTCCCTGGTGACCCAACACAAACTATTTACGTGTGGGTAGATGCCCTGGTGAACTACCTGAGCGTGGTGGGCTACCCCACAGCACATGGGGAGTGGTGGCCAGCGGCACACCACATTGTGGGCAAGGACATTCTCAAGTTCCACGCTGTTTACTGGCCAGCTCTGCTGATGGCAGTGGGGCTGCAGCCCCCTGAGCAGATCCTTGTGCACTCCCACTGGACTGTCCGCGGGCAGAAGATGTCCAAAAGCCTGGGCAACGTGGTTGACCCATTCTCCTGTATGGAACAGTACACTGTGGATGGGTTTCGGTACTTCCTGCTAAGGCAGGGCGTGCCTGAGCGGGACTGTGACTACTACCATGAGAAGGTACTTAAGGTGGTGAACTCAGAACTGGCAGATGCACTTGGGGGGCTTCTGAATCGGTCCACAGCCCTCAGCATTAACCCCAGCAACACCTACCCTTGTTTCTCAGAGTCTTGTTTTCCAAAGGTCTCGGATTCCAGGGAGGCAACAGGCACAGGTAGAGTTTCTGCTGAAGACTATGCGCTCCTGACATCCGTGGCTTCTCTGCCTCTGCAGGTGGCTGGTTACTTTGAGAGTTTCCAGATCTACAAGGCTTTAGAATGTATCACCCTGTGTGTAAGGCAGACCAACAGTTTCTTCCAGAGGCACAGGCCGTGGAAACTTGACCGGAAAGACCCTGCTGAGCAGCTCTGGCTTGACACCATCATCCACGTCACTCTGGAATGCCTGCGCATCTTTGGGACTCTGCTGCAGCCTGTGATCCCACACACTGCGGACAAGCTGCTGTCCAGGCTGGCTGTTGAGCCACAAGAGAGAGCTCTCTCCAGTTTGACGTTTCTACCTCGCTACAGTGGGAAGCCATGTCCCTTTGAGGGGAGGCAGCTTGGACCCGATACTGGTGTCTTATTTCACAGACTAGAGAAGTCAAGGGAGCATCAGAGAGAAACCGAGAGGCCGTAGTCCCTGGCACAGAGCTCCTGCAAATAAAAGCCTCCGGGAATTCTGGAGAACGTTGTCTTCCTTAAGAGCACGTTCCTCCCATCTCTTGGAGGGGTATGAAGCGGGTGAGGGGAAACCAGGGCTGTGCTGCGCTGCCCAGGCGGCCGGCTCAGGCCTCTGCCCGCCACGGGAGGGCGGGTGATCGGTAGTGTGAGCAGCTCAGGGCTAGAGGAGGGCCGCCCGGGAGCGAACACCGGCGCGGCGCGGCCCGGCCCCGGGCCTGGCGGGGTTGTGGTGTGCCAGATATGGCATGGGGGGTGGAGCCCTGCCATACACGGTACGAGGGGGCGGGACGGCGATGTGCCGTACATGGTGTGGGGGGCGGTGCCGTGCTGTGCCGTGCCCGGTACGCGGGGAGGGGAGGGGCCTTGCCGGTGCCGTAGCCGGTGCGTGGGGTCGTGCTTTGCCGTAGCCGCTGCGTGGGGCGGGGCGGGGCGGCACCGTGCCGTGCCAGTGCGTGGGGCCGAGCTGTTCCGCAGCCGGTGCGTAGGGCGGCGCGGCCCCATGAGACGGTGAAGCGGAGGCGCGGGATGGCGGCGGGGGTCGGCGGGCGGCCGCCGGGCCCCGACTCCTCTCTGGAGCCGTACGTGCAGACCCGCATCTTCAAGATCATTGTGATCGGAGACTCGAACGTGGGCAAGACGTGCCTGACCTTCCGGTTCTGCGGGGGCACCTTCCCCGGGCAGACCGAGGCCACCATCGGTGTGGACTTCCGCGAGAAGACGGTGGAGATCGAGGGGGAGCGCATCAAGGTGGGCAGGGCAGCGCCGGCCGGTCCCTACCCCGTCCCCTTCCCCATCACTTGCCCTATCCCTTGTCCTGGTCCCTGTCCTAGGTTCTGAACCTTTTCCATCCCCAGCCAAGCTCGAGGGAGTGGAGCAGGGATGGTTTCTCCTCCCCGTGCTGCAGAGATGCTTTCCGAGCCCATCTCTGTTGCCTTGTCACTGCCTGTGGGGTTTGCTTGAGCTGGCAGCTCAAGACGATGGCTCAGGGTGCACCGCGGCCGTCTTGCCCTCCGGCCCCAGAGTGCCCTGAGAGGAGTTCTGCCACGGGAGAGATGGGGCCGAGGATGAGCTGTGCAGAAACCAGTGTGGTTTCAGGAGCAGATGGCTGTGGGCTGCCAGGCCAGGAGCATGCAGGAGCTGGGTGCAGTGGGCTCCGCAGCTGCGGTATTAATGCTGAAGGCGGCTCTTGGCGAGCACAGGGAGGGTGTCATCTCAGCAGCATTAGAATAGGCTGAATTCATGGAATCCCAGCCTGGTTTGGTTGGCAGGGGCCTTAAAGTTCATCCAGCTCCAGCCACGGGCAGGTACACCTTCCACTAGACCAGATTGCTCCAAGCCTCATCCAACCTGGAGGCGCATCCTTCACCTGCTGTTGATGCTTTGTGTAGTTCAGCCAAGGGTACCACTCACTGCCTTCATTGCTCAGGCACGCTGCTGGCTCACGTCCAACCTGGTGTCCAGCAGGACCCCCAAGTCCTGTCCTGCAATGCCACTTCCAAGCTGGGTGCTCCCCAGCATGTCCTGGGGCCTGGAGTTGTTCTTCCCCAGGACAGGACTTGGCACTCCTCTGTTGAACTTCTTGAGGGTGCTGTTAGTGCATTTCTCCAGGCTGTTGAGGTTCCTCTAGACAGCAGCATGACCATCTCTCCTCTTAGCCATGCAGAGCTCATGCCGTCCTGCTGGTCTCACACAAAAGGTGGTTCCCCATCCTCATCTTTGCCCTAACTCCTCTGTACAGACCTCAGTGTAATTGTTGGGGTTCTCTTTAATGGCGTAAGGTTAGGTGGAAGAATGTCCTGATTTGGCACAAGAATGTTTGTGAGGTGAGAAGTACTTTGTGCAATTTTTCTGTGGCGGGGACGATGGCCAGGTGTATCGGGGAAAGGCTGAGAGGCAGGGAGCAGTGCTTCCTGAATCATAGAATCCCAGACTGGTTTGGGCTGGGACGGACCTTAAAGCTCTTCCAGCTCCAACCCCTGTCATGGGCAGGGACACCTTCCACTGGAGCAGCTTACTCCAAGCCCCTGTGTCCAACCCAGCCTTGAACACTGCCAGGGATGGGGCAGCCACAGCTTCTCTGGGCACCCTGTGCCAGCGCCTCAGCACCCTCACAGGGAAGAGCTTCTGCCTAAGAGCTCAGCTCAGTCTCCCCTCTGGCAGGTTCAAGCCATTCCCCTTGGCCTGTCCCTACAGGACCTTGTAAATGGAAGTGCTGAGGGATCTCTCTCTTACATGAGCTGTGCTTGCTTGGTGGAATTACGTAAGCATGTTCCCTGTCACATACAGCCTTGGGCACTGCCAGTGTAGGACAAAAGCTTGTGTAACTCATCCACTGATCCTGGTTCATGTAGTAAGAAACTGCCTCTCCCTGCAAGACTCATTGCCTGCACTTCCTCAGGCTGAGGTGCTGTGGTTGGAAGGGCTGGTGGCAAGCAATCCCACATCTTCCTGCAGGGAGCCTGGTGAGCAGCCTGCCTGAGGGCGACACGCAGTGCTCCTGCAGCCTTCCTTCTCTTCTGCTTTGCTTCCCAGGTGCAAGTGTGGGACACAGCTGGCCAGGAGAGGTTTCGGAAGAGCATGGTGGAGCACTACTACCGCAACGTGCATGCTGTCGTCTTTGTTTACGATGTCACGAAGATGTCCTCCTTCACCAACCTCAAGACATGGATTGAGGAGTGCAACGGGCATGCGGTGTCCCCCACTGTCCCTAGGGTGCTCGTTGGCAACAAGTGTGACTTGAAAGACCTGATCCAAGTGCCATCCAGCATGGCCCTCAAATTCGCCGATGCTCACAATATGCTTTTGTTTGAGACCTCGGCCAAGGACCCTAAGGAGAGCCAGAACGTGGATGCGATCTTCATGTGCCTGGCCTGCCGGCTGAAGGCGCAGCGCTCGCCGCCCTGCCGGGACCTGGAGGGCTGGTCGGGCCAGGCCCGCAGGCTGGAGCCAGCGCACACCACCAGCAGTAAAACCTCCTGCCCGTGCTGAGCGGGACCGGCGGCACGGCCCCGGCCCCGGTCCCCTTTCATCCCAATAAAGTCTCTGAGGCTCCAGACAGCTCTGGGTCTTGCTTTGCGCGGCTCGGCAGCGCTCGGGCCCGGCTCGGCTGTGCTCGGCTTCGCTCGGGCCTGGTTCAGCTGCGCTCGGCTCCGGCTCGGCTCTGCGCGCATGCGCAGTGTGCGGCGCCGCTGCCATGAAGTAGGTGTGCGGGGCGCGGAGGAAGGGGGGGGGGAAAGGTGCGCGGCCCGGTCCCGGTCCCCGTCCCGGTCCCCGTGCTGGAGCTGAATGTGCCCCCCCGCCTCCAGCCCCCTGACGAAGGTGAAGCTGATCAACGAGCTAAACGCGCGGGAGGCGGAGCTGGGCGTGCAGGAGGCGGTCTCGTGGCACGCGGAGTACAAGGACAGCGCCTGGATCTTCATCGGTACGGCCGGGGAGGGCCGGGGCTGGGGGGTCCGGGGCAGCGCCTACGCAGTGCCCGTGCCCCGTTCCTCCTTGCCTGTCTCTCCCCGCAGGCGGGCTGCACTACGAGCTGACAGAGGGCGATGTCATCTGCGTGTTCTCGCAGTAAGTGCCGCAGCCCCCAGGCCCGCCGCGCCCCTGCCGCTGCCTCGGGTGCTCAGGAGTGTGTTGCAGGTACGGGGAGGTCGTCAACATCAACCTGGTGAGGGACAAGAAGACCGGAAAGTCCAAAGGTTTCTGCTTTCTGTGCTATGAGGACCAGAGGAGCACCATACTAGCTGTTGATAACTTCAATGGGATCAAGGTGAGGGAGCAGCCTGGGAGGCAGGTCTGTCTGTCTGTCTGTCACCCTCATGTGGCTCCTATAATGCTGCCTCACATCAGCCAGAAGCCCTGGCCACCCACAGCATGTGGGGAGCTGGGCTGTGCCCTCGCTAACAGCAGGACTCCCCTTGTAGATCAAAGGAAGGACAATTCGAGTGGACCATGTGGCCAACTATCGGCCTCCCCAGGACTCTGATGACTTGGACGATGTTACAAAAACCCTCCATGCAAAGGGTTGTGGAGTTAAAACGCCACCTCATACATCCTCTGATTCCCTGTCAGAAGATGATGATGTGCCTGTAAAAAAGCCAAAAGGTGAGGTTTGCTCCTGCAGCCCTGACCCCCAGTGAGAGCCTCTGCACAGAGCCCTTGGCCTTGAGAGGGCTCTTTCCTCAGGGAAGCACCGAGGGTGGGTGGACTCTTAAAAAGAGCAGGGGGGAGCTGTGCTTTGGGAAGCATGGAGAGGGAAGGCTTAGGAAGAGCACCACTTCACATCTGGATGCTGTTGCTGTATGACTGGAGTGCTGCAGGTGTATGGGATGGCCATTGTGGCCTGTGTGAGACAACCAAATTGAACAGAACATAAAGCAGCAGATCTGGAGAAGCTTCTGTGGCTAGAAGCTGAAGTCAAAGGCAGGGGGATTGTGGACTGGGTGGACTTTGAAGGTTCTTTCTAGCCCCAAGTGCACCTAAAAATGCAGCACAAGGTAAATCCAACTGAGCGCCTGAATACCTCCTGTTCTTAGGGGCTGCATCAGGATTTGTTGTGAGATGTAGAGTACATCCACAGTGACTTGGACAAATGTGAAGGACCAGCCTATGCAGCTGCAGTGATGGATTTTTAGCAGCTGTTGGGTTTATTTTTGATCCATGCAGCAGAGATCTTGGAAAAGTTACCCTAGCTGGGGCAAGCAGGGTGCCAGAAGCAGGGACTTGTAGAAGGAGCTGCTTAATGTGGCTTGCTAATGACTATTGGGCAGCATGCACCTGTGATTACAGCAAGGACACAACCTGGTGAGCACTAAAGAAGGAATTAGGATGGCTGAGGCTGGAGGAGAGAAGCATTAAGGTTGGAAGTGGAATGTATAGCTTGGAGGGGGAGAGCTTAAATGGGAGGGAGCTGAAGAGTCAGGGTGGTGCCTGTGGGACTGTCCATCCCAGACACAAACCGTGTATTGCAGAGAGGAGTAGAGAGGAGCGGCCGCAGGTGAGCTCCCAGCCTGGGAAGAGAGCGGTGTCCGTGGAGGAGGCACCTCCCAGGATCAAGATTAAGAAGGAGAAGGAGGACCCGGCCTACGAGCGCTACGCCAGCGGGAGCCAGCAGCCCGGGAGGGGCTCCGAGAGGAAGCCTGCAAGCAGGACACAGCGGGAAGAGGAGGAGCGGAGGCACCAGAGGCCCCTGGAGAGGAGAGGGGAGAGGAGCTGCCAGGAGCAGCGGGGCCAAGGCGGGTTGTGGGAAGGCAGGCGGGAGGAGGCCGGCAGGAGGGGTGAGTGTTTCAGCAGCCGCCGAGGAGAGTGTCCCGAGGGTGGCCGGGCCCGGGAGCGCAGCCCCCGGGAGCTCTGGCACCGGGAGCGCAGCTCCACCAGGGGCTCCAGCCGCTGCTGACACCCCAGAACCTGCTTGGAGCCTCCCCAGGGACCTCCATCCACTTCTACTTGGGTCCCTGTTCCCTCCTGGCCAGGGCTCTCCTCACCACTGGTGTGGACCAGGACATTCCTTAGTTGCTGTCTCTGGCCCTTCCTGCAGCCATAGACTCTCATCAGGATGCTGCACTGCGTTGTGGAGGTGGTCACTGGGAGCAGCATCATCCTCCCATTCCCAAAATACCTGGGTCCATAGGGGTGTCCCCCTTGTGCACTGCTGGTAGAGACTGGCTGGTACCTTGTTGGCCTCATATGCCAGGACTGGGTCCAGCATTGCCCAGCACCATGCCTGGATCCTGTGCTGCATCCCCAGGGCTGCACTGCTGCAGTGGAGCTGTTTACTGTTGGTTTGCATTTTGGTTTAAATGACTTTTATTAAAATGCTACCTGTTAACTCAGCGGTCACCTTGAAACAGCATTTGTTTCCTGGTGTCATGGGTGGGAGATGCTGACATGGTGTGCAGTGATGGGGGGATGTGCATAAAATCAGTGTGCTTTGGGTTAAAGGGACCTTAAAGCTCCTCCAGTTCCAACCCCTGCCACAGGTAGGGACCCCTTCCACTGGAGCAGCTTGCTCCAAGCCCCTGTGTCCAACCTGGCCTTGAGCACTGCCAGGGATGGGGCAGCCACAGCTTCTCTGGGCACCCTGTGCCAGCGCCTCAGCACCCTCACAGGGAAGAGCTTCTGCCTAAGAGCTCAGCTCAGTCTCCCCTCGGGCAGGTTCAAGCCATTCCCCTTGGCCTGTCCCTACAGGCCCTTGTCCCAAGCCCCTCTCCAGGTTCCCTGCAGCCCCTTTAGGCACTGGAGCTGCTCTAAGGTCTCCCCTTCAGGAGCCTTCTCCAGGCTGCCCCAGCCCAGCTCTCTCAGCCTGGCTTCGCAGCGGGGGGGTTTGTACCCGCAATTCGTTGGTACCAGAAATAACCGCTCCCACCGCATGGCTGCGCGCCGGGGGAGCGGAGCGGAGCGGAGCGGATGGAGCTTAGCGCCGCCCGCGCTTCCGGATCCGGTGGCCCCGCGCTCCGCCCGCGCCGCCGCGCTCCGCCATGCCATGTCCGCGCTGAGCTGGAAACCCTTCGTGTACGGCGGGCTCGCCTCTATCGTGGCCGAGTTCGGTGAGGCGGGGGCCGGGCCGGGGAGGGCCGGAGCGGGCGGGCGGGGGGGCGGCGGCCGCTGACAGGCGCTGTCCCCGCAGGCACGTTCCCTGTGGACCTCACCAAGACGCGCCTGCAGGTGCAGGGCCAGAGCGCCGATGCGCGGTTCCGCGAGGTCCGGTACCGCGGCATGTTCCACGCCCTCTTCCGCATCTGCCGGGAGGAGGGCGGCCGCGCTCTCTACTCAGGGTAAGCACCGGGGAGCAGGAGCCGCCGGACCGGGAAGCCCGCACCCGCCCGGGGAACGTCCTTCCGGACCCGGGAATCCCGCCCGGTCCGGGTCCATCCCGGCCCAACCCTGTGCCTGTTCTGCCTCTCCCGCTCCGGGACCCCCGCCTGCCCCGGCCCCCCCATCCCACTTCGGGAATCCCCTTTCATCCCGGTTTGGGTCCCCGCTGCCCATCCCAAGGCCATGCAGCGGTGCTGCTGTGCATCCTGGAGACTCCCGGTATCCCCGAGATACAGAATAGGGAATTGTAGGCCAAGGCCAAGGCTCCCGTGGGTGCTGGGCTCCCGTGCTGTAGGTGTGGGAGGAGGGAGGCATCTGAGGTGCTTCCAGGCCAGCCAGAGTTATCCTGTGTTCCCTGGCCTGCTGCGCTGCTTGGGGGGGGGTGGTGTTTGACCCGGGGCAAGGCTGTGCCTGGCCTAGGCTGTGCCCCTTGGTGGTGATGGGGAGTGCTCCGTGCTGGGCCCGCAGGGAGAACCAGCCCATGGCAGGGCTCAGTGTGTTGTCTGTGCCCCCAGGATCGCCCCTGCCCTGCTAAGACAGGCATCCTACGGCACCATAAAGATCGGCATCTACCAGAGCTTGAAGCGGCTCTTTGTGGATCGCATGGAAGGTTGGTGTGGGTGAGCGTGGCACCTTCGGCCTCACCAGGGTGCCCTGCGAGGTCTTGTACTCTCTGTGCAGTCGAGTTTTCCTCATTCCTTTCTCTGCCCTTCCTAGCTATGGTTCCCACAGGAACAGAATTGTTGCTACTGTGTTGTCACTGTGTGCTGTGGTTGTGTTTGTGGGGTAATAGCCAGGATGGGCTTCCACACAGGCAGGAATCGGGGTGTGCTTGGTGCTGCCTGCAGCCCCAGCCAGCCCCCTCCCTGCCCCCTCCCCTTCCCCCCAGCTCTTTCCTTGCCCCTGCTTTGCAAAGCCAAACCCAAAGGTATTATGGTCCCAGGCTCATCTCTTTTAGGTTTAGTTTCGGGGAAGGCATACAGCCATCTGTACATCAGGTTGTTACGTGGGTTGAAAGCTCCAGCAGCCAGTCCCTGCGATTTTCCTGCTGGAGCCTTTGAGCCCATGTGCCTGAATGTGGCACATCCAGACAGAAGTTGTACTGTCCGGCTCTGTAGCCATGGCTCCAGCTGGGATACAGCCAATGCTCCTGACCTGTTCACCTCTGGGAATGGGGTGTTGGCTCCCACCAAGAGCAGAGCAGCAGGAGCCTGGTACATGTTCACTGAAGGAGCATCACGATGTGCATGTGCACTTTTAATCCCTGGTGTGACATGGGTGAATGCTCTCATAGAATCATAGAATAGTTAGGGTTGGAAAGGACCTTAAGATCATCCAGTTCCAATGCCCCTGCCATGGGCAGGAACACCTCCCACTAAACCATGGCACCCAAGGCTCTGTCCAGCCTGGCCTTGAATGGGCAACCCATTCCAGTGCCTCACCACCCTAACAGTAAATAATGTCTTCCTTATATCCAATCTAAACTTCCCCTGTTTAAGTTTTAACCCATTACCCCTTGTCCTATCACTACAGTCCCTAATGAAGAGTCCATCCCCAGCATCCCTATAGGCCCCCTTCAGATACTGGAAGGCTGCTCTGAGGTCTCCACGCAGCCTTCTCTTCTCCAGGCTGAACAGCCCCAACTTTCTCAGCCTATCTTCATATGGGAGGTGCTCCAGTCCCCTGATCATTCTCGTGGCCTCCTCTGGACTTGTTCCAACAGTTCCATGTCTTTTTTTATGTTGAGGACACCAGAACTGCACACAATACTCCAAGTGAGGTCTCACGAGAGCAGAGCAGAGGGGCAGGATCACCTCCTTTGACCTGCTGGTCACACTGCTTTTGATGCAGCCCAGGATACGGTTGCTTTCTGGGCTGCAAGCGCACACTGAAGCCGGCTCATGTTCATTTTCTCATCAACCAGCACCCCCAAGTCCTTCTCTGCAGGGCTGCTCTGAATCTCTTCTCTGCCCACTGTAGCTGTGCCTGGGATTGCTCCGACCCAGGTGTAGGACCTTGCACTTGGCATGGTTAAACTTCATGAGGTTGGCATCAGGCCACCTCACAAGCGTGTCAAGGTCCCTCTGGATGGCATTCCTTCCCTCCAGCGCATCAACCCAACCACACAGCTTGGTGTCATCGGCAAACTTGCTGAGGGTGCATCAATCCCACTGTCCATGTCACCAACAAAGGTGTTGAACAAGACCGGTCCCAACACCAATCCCTGAGGGACACCACTCGTAACTGGTCTCCAGCCGGACATTGAGCCATTGACCACAACTCTTTGTGCGCGTCCCTCCAGCCAGTTCTTTATCCACTGAGTGGTCCATCCATCAAATAGATGTCTATCCAATTTAGAGACAAGGATGTCATGTGGGACAGTGTCGAACGCTTTACACAAGTCCAGGTAGATGACACCAACTGCTCTACCGCTGTGTATCAGTTCCATAGCCCCATCATAGAAGGCCACCAAATTGGTCAGGCAGGATTTCCCCTTAGTGAAGCCATGCTGGCTGTCAGCAAGCACCTTGTTGTTTTTCATGTGCCTTAGCATGCCTTCCAGGAGAATCTGCTCCAAGATTTTGCCAGGCACAGGGGTGAGACTGACTGGTCTGTAATTCCCCTGTCACACCATTCCAGCCCAGGAAGGGGTGCTCGGGCCGGTCGGCAGCACAGTGAGGACCAGGAGCCCACTGCTCTGCACTGCTGCCTCCCCTGTGCATGGTGCTGTGCCTGTGCAGCACCATGTGCCTCCTCGCTGCCTGTGGCAGGGCTCCACCTGTGAGTACCCTTCTCTGAATGTTTGTCTCCCTGCAGGCCTGGGGCAGACAGTGGCCTGGTCTCCTCTGGGAAGTGCAGTGGTCAGTACCAGCAAAGGGTTGTGCCTTTTCTCAACATAACCAACACCCTAATACTGGGCCTGGAAGTCTTGGATTGTTCCCCCTGGAACTAATCACTTCTAACTCTCTGCCTGGGTGCCTGCTCTCGGTTCTCTTGAGGTGACTGCATAGTCTGAGCGTGGCCAACTAGGGCCCCAGATAAACCAATTGGCATCAGGTTGCCTTGAGAAGCATTGGGCTGCCCCTCTCTGTCTCCCTCTGCCTTGGCTTGAATCCATCATGATGCCATCGCTGCATCTCAGATAATTGTCCAAAACGTCCATGTCCCTCAGACTGTTCTTTGTCTGATGAGCTGGATCCACCAGTAAGACCCGCTTCTCCCTGAGCGTGTTGCTGAGTGTTCCAGCTGCTCTTTCCAACTCTGCCAGGCGTGGGGACAGATCTGCTGTGAGCTGGTGGCACTGGCCAGCCTCTGCTTGTGCACCTTTACCGTGTGATTTGTGAGCTGAGCTCCTCTGCTGTTCCCAGTTTCTTGCTTGCTCAATGCAATCCATGCACCTTCCCTTCAGCTCTTCAGGATCTGACTTTCTTTTCTTGGTTGCAGATGAAACGTTGCTGATCAATGTCATCTGTGGGGTGGTTTCAGGGGTGATCTCCTCTGCGCTTGCCAACCCGACAGATGTGCTAAAGGTAGGAACGTGTCTGGAGAGAACTCCTGCTGGGTTCTGGTTTGACATGTGGAAGGTGCTGCTCTCCGGTGCAGGGAGGTGCTGTCTGCTGGCAGCAGCTCTGCTTATCTGGGGCCTTATTGATGGGGGCAGAAGCAATAAACAGACTTAAGAATGGTGATGAGGTGGAGGCTGTTGCTGTTCCCGTGCCCTGCAGGGAGGGCACATGTGGGGAGTGGTGTCTGCTCCGAGCTGTTCTTCCCATCACTGAGCTGGTGTATCTCATGTTTCTTTCAGATCCGAATGCAGGCTCAAGGCAGTTTATTCCAGGGGGGCATGATTGGCAGCTTCATTGACATCTACCAGCAGGAGGGTACCCGAGGCCTCTGGAGGGTGAGTGCTGGCTGTGGAACCCCCTCCACTAGTATCAGAACTAGCAGCTTCCTCAGCTCACTACTCTTGGGTGCAGCTGTCAAGGAGAACTATGAACCAAGGGGAGTAGCAGAGTTACAAGCAGAAGCAGAGCTGTGGTGGGGATGGGGCCTGTGCCACAGCAGCTTCAGTGCTGGGCCAGGCAGACCTGGTTTCCAGGGCTGAAATGTGTCTGTGAAGTTTCAGGTACAGGCAGCAGTCAAATTTCTCCCTCTTACTGTCCCTGAAGTCCTTTACAGAAGGTACCTGTGTGGGAAGGGGAGGAGGAATCAGTCAGCTGCCAGGGTTGACTCAGTATTTACTTTGAGATTATTTCTCCTCTCTAGACACAGACACCAGAGAGGGGAAGAGAGACTGGAAAAAATCTGAGACCCTCGATGTTGCTGATGTTTGCTGCAGACAGGACACGGTGCAGAGACAGATCAGTCTTGAGGTGGATTCCAGTGATCAAGCTAGTCATGCTGCTCTCTGGTGTGGGACAACCACTGTCTCCTCTCTCCAGTCTCCTCTCACGCTGAGGCAGAGATGTTTGTGCTCAAAAGCTCTGGCATCACCATGTGGGGAGTTTTGAGCTGGCTGTGCCAGGGCTGGGTTAGGCAGGAGCCCAGGAGGAGACTGTCAGGCACTGCATTAGCACAGCAGGAGCCAGACACCTGAGAAGTACTTTTACTTCTTGCAGCAGCTTTGGGTTTGTGTGGTGAGAAAGGTGCCTGTCCCGCTGGCTCATACACAGCTCAGCCACAAGGGAGGGTTCCTCCAGTCCCAGTGACCAGGAGCTTTCTCATGGGTCTCTGGGTTACTTGGATGGCATTAGTCCCTGTGAAATGGCCCAACTCCACACTGGCACCATGTTCTCCATGTTCTGCAAGCTCATAGACATTTGCACATCTCGTTCCTGGTGAGGGGCTGCTGGGCTGGCTCTCAGATAGAAGGTGGCTGGTTCCTCTTGCCTAAGCCTTGTAGTTGTTGCAGTAATTGTCTTGCCAGTTCCAGATCAATGCCCTGCTGGCAGCAACTCTTCATACATGAAAATCTCCTAAGTCAGAAGCTTTCACAAAGCTGTTCTGTAGCAAGGAGGAGCTGGAGCCCCACCTGTCTCCTTAAAGAGTTGCTCCCCTTGGGGTGCAGGATGTTTCCTGGTGTTAAAATGGGTGGGTGCTGTTCGGTGGGGAAGATGAGTGGATTTTAGCCTGATTCCTGCATGCTCATGGCTGGGAGGAGGGCAGCAGCGAGTAGTTCATCTGCCTGCAGTAACGCAGCTAGAGGCAAGGAGTCCCCCTGAGCTCTGGAGTAAAGCTGGGAGATGGCAAGCTTGACCTCAGAGCTCCAGCTGCGAGGCAGGGCAGCAAAAGGTCCCTGAGAGGAAAGGGGGATTTGTTAGAGTAGCTGCAGCCTCCAGCTCTGTCTGTACTGGTGCTTGTGCTCTGCAGGGTGTTGTCCCAACAGCTCAGAGAGCTGCCATTGTGGTTGGCGTGGAGCTGCCAGTCTACGACATCACCAAGAAGCACTTAATCCTGTCGGGCCTGATGGGTGACACCATCTTTGCCCACTTCGTGTGAGTATTTCCTGCTTCACTCTTCAGGCTTGACAGGGGTGTGGGAAGCAGAGGAGCAAGGTGGGATTAGGGCTGAGACCTGTTCCTAGAGCCGGTGCTCTGAGCTGCAGAGAGCAGGCTTGGTGCTTCAGAGGGATCGGCTGTGTTGACTGGAGCAGCTCAGTATTAGCAGGTATTCCCAGGGAAACCTCCCTGGAGAAGGAGCCAGGCAGAAATCATGGAATGTCAGGGTGATGTCAGCTCACTGATGTCAGCCACAAACGCTGTTGCTCCATGTGTGTGCCCTGGTATGAGCAAGGCAGGAGCTGCAGATGTGTGACTGTGT
The DNA here is from genome assembly GCF_033783945.1 of Neopsephotus bourkii. Classification (NCBI taxonomy): domain Eukaryota; kingdom Metazoa; phylum Chordata; class Aves; order Psittaciformes; family Psittacidae; genus Neopsephotus; species Neopsephotus bourkii. The sequence goes on from NW_026901945.1 coordinate 603,824, forward strand.
GTATCAGTCACCTGAAACAACTGCTTTAGCCTGAGGTCCTCACCTGAACCGGGGCTGTCAGCTTGCAGGCGTTGCTCTAAAAGCAATGAGGTAAAGAGAGACTTGCAAAGCTGATGAGGCCCTGAGCTTGAGCCAGGTTTGAAGTCAGCCTGCTCTGAGCAGGGGATGGGTTAGAGACCTCCCGGAGGCTTTGTTCCACCTACATTTTCCTGTTCTTCTGGCAGACGCTTTAGTTGAGGTGCTGCAGTGCTCCTGTCAGGTTTGCCTCCTATGGGCTGAAGGTAATGAGCACTGCACCGTATGTAGAGGGAGGGGACTTGCAGCTGCATGCTCCCTCTTGCTGCTGCCTTTGGCCTTCCTTCCCCACCCTGAAGAAGTGTTTGCTGTGGTGAGCAGGATGTGTGCTGCTGAGAGGCCGCCTTCAGGTCTGTGTTGCCTTGATGGCACCCGGAGGCACTTGCTGGGCTGCAGTCTACCCTCTGGAGACCAGCAATGGGCTCTGACAAGGGTCTACATAAGACAAAGCTGAGCATTTCCCTTCCCCTGGAGTGTCTCTCTGGGCTCCTGAGGTTCTCTGCCTGCTTCCTGGGTGGGAACAGGTAGTGCAGCCAATGTCTATTGCAAAGTGCCTGTCATAAAATGCAATGAAAGTTGTTCTCCTGTGCTGCTGTCCTGCATGAGCCAAGAGCAGTGTGCTTGGAGCTGTTCCTGTCTCTGTTCTGCTGTGTCTACAGTTCCAGTTTCACCTGTGGGCTGGCTGGTGCCATTGCCTCCAACCCCGTGGACGTTGTGCGGACGCGGATGATGAACCAGCGGGCGATTGTGGGCAACACAGAGCTCTATAAGGGCACCCTGGATGGGCTGGTGAAGGTACGGAGGTGCCCGAGGTGGGCAGATCCTGTCCTCAGGAGCCTGGGCAGCTCCCAGTGCCACACACGCTGGTGGCAGCAGTTAGATTGGGCAGGGACAGGACGTGCTCAGTAGTGAGCGCTTTGGACAAACCAGGCCCAGAGTCACCTCCCTGAGGTCTTTTGAGCCTACTCCCAACCTCCTGGGACAGAACTCTGTCAGTGATGTGGTTTGGTTAGGTTCATATGCTGACACAACAGTATCCCCACTGTTGTCTGCTTACTGCAGCATTTGTAAGGGCCCATTGTATGCCACGTGGCATTAGGGAGATGGGCAGAGCATGGATCTGGTGTGTTTCATAACTCATCTGTCTCTTTTCTCCTCCTAGACATGGAAGAGTGAGGGCTTCTTTGCACTCTACAAAGGTTTCTGGCCCAACTGGCTTCGGCTTGGTCCCTGGAACATCATTGTATCCTTCAGCGTGCTGCTGGGAGGTTGTGGTGTGGACAGGGAGAGAAGAACTGAGCTGTCAAGGGGAATGTAGAGCAAACACCCCAATGGGGCACTTTGTTGTCTTCCTTGTAGCATCCCAGGGTGGCTTCCCTGTCCCCTTTGACAGATGTAAGCTGTGAGGTGGCTGCTGCTGGTTCAAATGCCAGAGTGCCCCTGGTGTGACTGCGGATGCTGTGGCCAGTGCAGGGACTTGAGGGCAGCAGCACAGTGGTTCCCTCTGGACTGGGTGTTCATGAGTGTGCAGCTCAGGACTCCCTTTGCCTGAGCTCCTGAAGATGCTGTGGCTGCTGGATCAGCTTCTGTTCTTGAGAAAAGCTTGGGAACGTTCTGCTGCTCCCAGATGGGTGCTGCAGAACCAGCATGAGCTCTTCTTGCCCTTTGAAATTGTATGTGTCATTTAAGGAAACCTGGGGCTAGAGCCCCATCCCTTTCTCCATGGTTGGGCAAGCCTGGCCCAGTTTGCTTCTGGGTCAGTTTTCTCTCCCAGTAGCTCCTATTCCTCAGCTCCACAGCTCCACGCTGTGCTGATGCTCTGCCATAAGCCTGGTCATGCCAGGAGGCTCTGGGGCTGCTGCCTTGTGCATCTGCCTGAATTCCTTGACATTCCCTTCAGTTTTTTATCACATACGAGCAGCTGAAGCGGCTTCCATTCTGACAGCTGGCTTCACCCCCCCCGAGTCCTCTCCAGGACACGCAGCAGAGCTTTGCTGCAGCCTTCCTTCATCTCACCATCCCGTGTCTTGCTGTGTTGGTAATTGTGGGTCTGGGCCCTCCCCTCCCCAAGTGCACAGTCCCTGGAGCATGCTGTGGCTGAGGAGTACCTGGGAGGCTGGAGGCGGGTGCTGTGTGAGTTTTTGTGTCAGGGCAAGTGTGAAGGGTGTCTGAGCGGGCTTGAGCGGTATCTTCTGTGAAGATCTGGGTGCTCCCATGGCCTTTGGATGCTGCTGGGGGGGGTGGTTTGGCTCGTGTGTGCTGCTCGGCCATGGTGGAGGCTGGGCTGGGCGGGTGCTGGCGTGTGTCTCACCTGGAACCTCATTAAATTATTTACTGACTGGTGGCTGAGCCTGTGTTTGGGTGGGTTTTGCTGCAGGGACCCACAGCGCCTGCTCCAGCCAACCCGGGAGGGAGCAGCAGCTATTCCTAATGTTCAGCACACTCCATGGGTCTTTCTTCTCCAAATTGCTGTATGTAAAAGCAGTCTTGAGGGTTCATTACAATAGAAATGTTCTGAACCAAAGTAATTGTTAGTGATGAAACCAAGTTGCAAAACCTCAGTCTCTTACTGCTTACATTGGGTTTGCTTTTATCATTTTTAAAGCAGGTTAAATGTGATTTCAAGCTGAATTCAGACGTCCCACTACTTTAAGATGGTGGCTCTAATGTTGCTAGTGCTGAGCAGAACATCAAGCAAGATATTTTGGTCTCTTATTTAATGTGTACGGTTGTGAAAGCCAACAGCTCTTGTGGTCCTACTCCCTGTCCTCATTGTGGGGTGGCTTCAGGTCGGATGAAGGTCCGTGGTGAATTTCCTCCATGCAAACTGCACAAGGGACGTTCAGACAAAGCCAGCCTGGACAATGAGAACTGTGCTGTGAAGGTGTCGCTGCCTTGGGCCAGCGAGTGCATGAGGAAGGGCACTCCAAGAAGCTCCTGGACTTGAGTCATGCTCTGAACAGAGGTGATACCCCAGGGCTATGGCTCAGCAGGCTGTGAGGACTCTCCTCACAGTTAAACTGCATTTGCAAGCTGTCAAAAATGGGGAGCAGTGGATTTGGAGTGGACAAGGTCCATACTCCTCGCCTGGCCTCCCTCATGGAGAAGGTTTCTAAACATGACCAAGTAAATCAATACTGATGTGGTGGATGAATATGAGTCTATTTGGAGATGGATTTTAACTGCAGTTCATGACATTGTTTGGGTGTTCTTTTCTGTTCCTGTACCTTCAGTCCTGGGGCCATGTCTTCTGTGCATCATTCCCATGGGATGTTGCTGTTGATTGTTGGACTAATCCCCCAACAGCTCTTAAGCATGTGCAGTTGGTGTCCTGGGCATGTTTCTCAGGCATTGCTCAGAGGCTCCTCATAGCAGCCTCAGGTGTGTCCCCACGGCCACTTTGCTGTTTGCATTTCTCAACTGCAGGGTGCTGGTGAGAGGCTCTTACTTCCCCTCTTCTTCCTCCCATTGGATCAGCTCCTCAGGATGGCTTTGGAGATGTCCTGCCTTCCCTGAGTGGTCCCAGCCCCTGGAGATGGCCCTTATCAGAGCTGTGATAGCACTGGCTGTCATAAATGCTGCCCCATGTTCCTCTGCCTCACTCTGTCAGTAGTAACGGAGGTACACGGGTGGTGGTGGTGATCCCTGCAGGTGTGGGCGCACCTCGCCCTTTGCCAGGCACTCCCGGAGGGTGGTCAGAGAGCCCTTCATCCCAAAAGCGTCCCACCTTGGCTGCCAGCAGGGAGGAAAAGCTGAGTCCTCCCAAGGATTCTCCATTGGTAGCTCAGTGTACTGCTGAGTGGTTTGAAAACCAACATCCCAGCCCCTACATGGCTGGTAACCTTGCTCCGAGGGGCAGAGCTGTTGAGGTCTGGCATTTTCTAAGGAGGTTCTTTGCCTCAGGACATTATAGTCACAGAATTCCAGACTCTGGGGTTTGGGTTGAAGATCATCCAGTCCTGGCCCCCTGCCACGGGCAGGGACCCCTTCCACTGGAGCAGCTTGCTCCAAGCCCCTGTGTCCAACCTGGCCTTGAACACTGCCAGGGATGGGGCAGCCACAGCTTCTCTGGGCACCCTGTGCCAGCGCCTCAGCACCCTCACAGGGAAGAGCTTCTGCCTAAGAGCTCATCTCAGTCTCCCCTCGGGCAGGTTCAAGCCATTCCCCTTGGCCTGTCCCTACAGGCCCTTGTCCCAAGCCCCTCTCCAGGTTTCCTGCAGCCCCTTTAGGCACTGGAGCTGCTCTAAGGTCTCCCCTTCAGGAGCCTTCTCTTCTCCAGAGCAGAGCTGCTCCAGCCCTCGCAGCATCCGCATGGCCTCCTCTGGACTCATCCCTGACGTCTCCCTGGGCAAATACAAGAGGAGGTTTGGGGGTGTGAGGCCACCAAAGCCCTTCCCGTACCCACCTGCAGAGCAGACCCAGGGTGTTCCCTGCTCTGCAGCTCCATCCACAGTGGCCACAGTTCGTGTTTCTGCAGCATCTCCCCATCACAGTGCCAGGTCCTGCCCTGTGCCTTGATCCCAGCCTCTCCCCAGCCTCTGGTTACTGTTTGACAGAGGAAGGTTTGAACCTGCCTGTTTCCTGGCAGCTCCATTATTTTCCGGCTCATGAGACAGGAGAAGTGACTTCTTGCACTTGGTTTAAAGGGATGCAGCAGTCTCAGTCCTGGCCTGTGTGGGTCACCCACTCTGGGAATGTGAGGGACGTGCACTGGGTTCATAGGACTCTATACACAAGGACACAGAAGCTTTATTTCCATGAATCTCTTTGTTACAAGTTACTATTGGTAAGGGAAATACACTTGTAATTAGTAAAGAGTGTGTGAGGTGTCCCTGCCATTGCAGGGGTTAGAATTAGATGATCTTTAAAGTCCCTCCCAACCCAAACCATGAAACAGAATATATAATTTTATTTTTGTACTGTTAGTAGCAAGTCTGTGTATTCCATTCCAAAGTGGTCTATTATTATGGTGCTCTTGGGGTGAGGTCCGTGATGGGTGAAGTCTCTCTCTGGAGATTATCTGTGTCCCAGAGCCTGCAGTCACCCCAAGCATCCCCAGAGGGTCTGAAGGATGATATGGAGTTCACATACTTTGGGAGAGGGATACTTGGTTTGGGTGGGAAGCCTGTTACTTTTACGTGGATCCATAAGTGAGCAGAGGACACCAGCTCCTGACTTCTGCTTGTTAGGAGGCCCCTTTGCAGGTTATGGCAGGTTCCTGCTCTGCAGGTTATGGTAGGTTCTTTGTTATGGGCTTACCAAATGCACTGTAGTGTCCCAGCTGCACCTGCTGAAGACATGCCATGTTCCCAGGCTCATGGACAACTTTACGTGTGCTTTAGCTGACATCTCGTCGGTTCTTTTCCCCTCTACAACCACATCACCTTTACAGCTGCTGCACCAAGGGATCAGTGGTGTTCTCTTGATCCCTGCAGGAAGAGGCTTCCCTGGCTCTGGCAGGGACCCCGTGAGCTGTGTGACCCACATGGACCAGTGGGGCTGGGTGCTGGGACATCCCTCTGCTTGTTCCCTGATGCCAGCACCATCTCTGCTCAGGTTCTTGGTGCTTGGCAGGGGCACAGGCACCACCCCCTGTGCCATCGTGGCAGCTTCCTGTCCAGGTGCTCACAGCTCACCTCCTGCTCCAGGGTTGTCTGGAAACGTGGCTGGAGGGAGGGACCTCTGTGGGCACAGCAGGTGCTGGGAGTGCTCCAGTCCCTTCCGCAGGCAGGGGCTCAGCAGAGCTCCGCTCCAGCTCAGAGACACCACTGGCTGCTGCAGCACCGCCGGACTGAGGAGCTGCTCTTGGAAGTCCACGGTGAGGGATGCCCTAGAACCGTGTTGGGGACACACCATCGTGGGGCTGTGCCCCGTGGGGACAGCCATGGCTGGCTCAGCCTTCGGAGCCATCCTCGCTGTGCTGGCCTCGCTCATCATCACTGCCAATGCGCTGGTGGTCATCGCTCTCCTCTGCCTCATCCAGAAAAGAGGCTCCAAGGGGCTCTATTTTGTCCTCAATCTCGCCGTTGCGGATGCCATGGTTGGCTTCACGGTCACAGGGCTGGTCATGGATGAGTTTTCCCAGCCCTTTTATCCTCCCCAGATCTTCTGCGTCCTGAGAATGTCTTTTGTGACATCCTCTTCTGCTGCCTCTATCCTATCCCTGACCCTGATCGCATGTGATAGGCACCTGGCCATCAGGAAGCCTTTCCACTACTTCCAGCTGATGACAGGCCTGCGGGTCGGGGTGCATCTGGCGGGGCTCTGGCTGGTGGCTGCCATCATCGGCTTCCTCCCGGTCCTCACCCCAGGCTTTCAGAAGGTCGCCCACCATGAGAAGTGCTCCATCTTTGGGGTCTTCCACCCCACCTACATGCTCACCGTCTTCTGCGTCGGCTTCTTCCCAGCACTCTTCCTCTTTATTTATCTCTACTGCGACATGCTGAAAATCGCCTCCGTACACGTGCAGCACATTCAGGAGGTGGAGCAGGCAGGGCTGGCGGGCACTGCCTGCCCCCCGGCCCGCACCACCAGCGACATGAAGGCCATGCGCACTGTGGCTGTGCTCATCGGGTGCTTCACGCTGTCCTGGCTGCCCTTCTTTGTTGCCAGCATCGTGCAGACTGTCTGCTCCGAGTGCTTCCCCACCAGGGTCATCGAGAACTACCTCTGGCTGCTGGGGCTGGGCAACTCCCTCCTCAACCCGCTGCTCTACTCTTTCTGGCAGAGGGACGTGCGGCTGCAGCTCTCCCAGCTGGCTGGGGCTGTGAAGAGGATCCTCCTTCACTCGGGCAACCGCCGCCGATTCTCCAGCAGAGGCACCAACTCTGTCCCCACTGTGTCCTGCCTGCAGATCCAGCACTGACATGGTAAGGAGCAGCTGTCACCAGCTTTCCAGCTCATCTTCTGCACTGTGACCATGAACTTGGGGCCTGCTGGCTCTGGAGGAAGTCACAGACCAGGGTGGGACCAATCTGGATGCTAATTCCACATTGGCGTGGCCAAATTCCAGCCTGCCACAACAGGGCCTGGTCGGCATCAGCCCCAGGCATTGCACATGTTGGGTTTTGCCTGGAGAGCTCAGCAAGAGCAGCCTGGTGTCTCCCAGGTCCAAGCCCTCAGCACTCATTCTGCAAGCCAACATCCTTCGCCCATTGCTGCCCAGAACTGGCTCCTCCTGCCCTGCCCTCTGCCTGCAGCACCAGCTCTCTGGTAGCAGAGTCTGGGAGGTGTGCTCGTGTCAAGTCTGTCCTGGACCACAAGCACTACCAGTCGCTGCCCATCCTAAACCAAACTCGGGATCCTACAGCTGCAGCCTGGGCCATTCCCCAGCCCTGTCCCCTGCAGGGTGAGGGGTGCGAGTCTGGGCTCTGCCGTGGCACTGAGACCCCGAGGAGGCTCCTGCTGTTCCCCAGCAGCAGCGGTATCCACATGGAAGCTGGCATGGTGAGCAGGGCAGCATGGGCTGTGCCACTGCTGTTTGGCCTGGGCTCTTAAGGAAGTTAATGAGTAACTGGCTGAAGGAGCAGGAGGAACAGCTGCCTCCAAGCCTGGGAAGCCCCAGGCAGAGCGTTGTTCTATCCCACCAGGGCTGTGGGCTGGATTTGGGACTGCAAGGGTCCCTATGCACCGACTCATCCCATGAGAGTGTTTCCACGTGCCTTGCCATGCTGCAGTGCTGGCCAGCTTGTTTGCCCTGGCAGAGACTATAACCAGATTTCATTGATTCTCATTAAATCATGTCTGTTTAATCCATACAGCATGAAAATTTCTGTCCGAAGAGGTTTCTTAGCTCAGCATGTTCCCTGATCTGAAATGAGGGTGCTGTGCTCGCAAGAGCAGTTTTTTTCACCTCTGCCATCTGTCCCACTGGTGGACACGACTGTTCAAGGCTATATCCACTCCTCATCCAGAAGCTGCCTTGGTCCTGAGGCCTCCCCACCCTAGAGTGAGCAGCAAAAATAAAAGTGCCATTAAAAAAACCCAACGACAAGGTGATCTGTGGCGTTCACCTTCCATGGGAAAGGCCTGAGGCTGCCCATCACACGGCTGATGCTGTTCCTAAGCTGTGCAACACGGAGGGAAGGTGTCTGTGTTGCAGTCCTGGCGCTGCGGGTGGGTTGGTATCTCGTAGGTGGATCCAGCCTGAATCAGTGCTGGGACCGCCCCATCATCTGCCTGCAGGGTGTTTGCTGCCTGTTCTCATGGAGCCTGAGCTCTGCCGGCTGTTGCTGTGCAAAGCCGCCCGCCCACCCTCACCGGTACCGCCGGAGCAGCCCCCGCAGCCGCCGGCCGTGGGTGTCCTGTGGGAATGAAGACAGCTTACTCGTGGTCTCTTGCTGCTTCCCCAGCTCACCCGCTGCTGCCTCTGCGGCCCTGTGCTGCCCGCAGCGCGGAGCAGGGCCGGAGCAGCGCTTGGGCCCGGGCATGGAACCAGGCAGGACGGCAGAGCCGGAGCCGCGGCCGTGCAGCCTGCAGCGACCACGGCTGCTGCACCCGCAGCGGGGACACGGCTCCTCAGCGCCCTCAGTGCCAGAGACACGGGGTAGCGGCTGGGGGGAAGGAGCCGCTGCTGCTGGGCTCTGCTGCTGGTGGGGGCACGGCACGGCGGAGGCAGAGCATCCCCCCGCAGCGGAGGCAGCTGATCTGTGCCTCCTCTCTCCCAGCGCTGTGCTGCAGGGGGCGCTCCATTCCTGGAGATACCTCCAGGTCACGCTGGGAGCAGAGGGACCATTGGACAAGGGCCTGTAGGGCCAGGCCAAGGGGAATGGCTTGAACCTGCCCGAGGGGAGACTGAGCTGAGCTCTTAGGCTGAAGCTCTTCCCTGCGAGGGTGCTGAGGCGCTGGCACAGGGTGCCCAGAGAAGCTGTGGCTGCCCCATCCCTGGCAGTGCTCAAGGCCAGGTTGGACACAGGGGCCTGGAGCAAGCTGCTCCAGTGGAAGGGGTCCCTGCCCGTGGCAGGGGTTGGAGCTGGAGACATTCAAGGTCCCTTCAACCCAACCAAACCCCAGAGTCTGGGATGCTGTGGGCGCGGGTGGGTGCATCGGGCTAACGGGGCAGGAGGCATGGGTCGGTCCTGCCCCAGGAGAGAGGCAGAGCTGCCGCCGCTGTGCTCCAGCCCCATAAACCCCACTGCCACCGCCTCTGTTTCTGTTAACGGGAGGCTCCCCCTCCAGCAGCCGCACAGGCGCACTCCGCCACCGTCCCAGTGTGCCCTGCGCGCAGCGCCCCGGCTCTGAGCGGCCTCACAGCCAATAGGCGGCCGTGGCGGGGGCGCGCGCGGAGGGGCCGGTGCGGATGTTTGCGGAGGGGGGACGGGGAGGTGCTGGGTGCGGGTCGGCAGCGGGACCGGGAGCGGGACCTGGCGCTGGCCCGGGCGGTGAGTGCGGGGCTAGGGCTGGGTGAGCCGGGCTGAGAGGTCTCGGTGTCCGGGCGGCAGGGCTCAGCCCCGCCCCGGGAGACCTCCACGGGGAGCGGCTGCCTGGGCCTGCTGCGCCCGCGGCCCGGTGCTGCTCACCGGGGGAGGCGGTGGTGTGGGCCTGGAGCGCTCGGGCCTGCTGTGCGCTCCGCTTCCGTGGGTGCTGCTGGGCCGAACCTGCGCCCCTCATGTCCGAGGCGGCCGAGGGTTGGCTTCCGGCCGGTGCAGGCGGCTCGGTGCGGCTCTCGCCGGCCGTCGCCGTCACTGGGGTCCCGAGAGCTCCGGGGACCGCTGCTGGTGGTGACACCTCGAGAGCTCCGATGTCTCTCAGCAGGCGGGGGGGCTGCTCCGAGGGGTTTAAGTTGGGGTGGCAGAGTCTCTAGGCTGCTTTTTGCTGGTGATCAAACCGTCACCGGGTGGTAGGTTTGAGGGGTCGGCGAAATGAGATGTGCTTAAAGAAGTGATTGCTGAGCTGACGGACTGCCACACGGGGCACTTCTGGTGCTGCGGGAGGGTTGGGTTGCAAAGGAAGGGGGGAAAGTGGGAGCAGCTTCTCACCAGCTGGGTGTAGCTGTCACGGTGTTAATGGTTGGGTGTAGCTGGCTGGGTTCTCAGAGCAGTGGCAGGCTCAGCCATGCCCAGCTCAGCTTATGCTGGATCCAGTCACGACAGCCAGACTGTACGTAGGAAGCACTGTCAGGTTCCGGCATGCTTGTACCGGTAACCACAGATACCGATGGGCTGTAGCTCTCCCACAGCCCTGCTCCATAAATATCTTTTGCATCCATATGTATGCGCATGCATGCATTTGTTTGCTTCCTTAAGCGTTACTCTCGGGCTTCTTTATGTGTCACGTACTGTCTCAATTATTTTGCCCTCATTTTGGCTGTGTGCAAAGTCCAGCTGTTAACACCAATGTAGATTCACATCTTGCTGCATAGAAGCGCTTTTATTTTCAGTGCCAGGTATGTTAGTCCTTGTATAGGTTACCCGTTAATCTGCACACTTTCTAGCTCCCCTGTACTTCACTTGCATAGCTACAATAATCATTAGACAGTTTTTCCAGCCTGCAGAACGTGGCAGTGGAGTGGTGAGACAATGGTAAGTGCTGGGGCAGCCTGGGCAGGAGTTTGTCTAGCAGACTTGCATCCTTCTCACTCCAGCCTCTCACGTCATTCCCACTCTGGAAGCTGACTGGTTGGCTTTTGTCTCTCGGTGTTTTGTGGATGGATTTGATAACGTCTCATTAAGAAGCCCTCTGTCTCAAGCTGTTGAAAGCTCTGCCGGAGCTGCCACAGGGTCAGGTTTCTTAGTTTAAGGTCATGTTTTTGGTACGGGTGACTCGAGCCCCTAGAAGGGGTGAAGTTCTATCTCCCGATAATTTCAGAGATAAGGTGTTGCTGGAGAGGCATTCTGTGCACCTTCCGAAGATGGTGTGAGATTTCTGCCCTAATCCCCAACTTTTCTACAGACATTCCTCCAGTGTCATGCTGCATCCCGCTGCTCTGATCCCATCCAGGTCCTTGTGCTAGTGCTGCCCCTCTGAGGCTCTTGGCTGGGCACAGCACTCACCCCCTGGTCCAGGACTTTTCCAATGATCCTGATTGCTGCCTCTGCTGGAGTTCTCTTTGGGACTTCCCTCTTTTTTCCTCTCTTTTTCATTTCTCCTATCCCCCTGCAGTAGGTGTGTGCAGTTAGGCTTGCCTGCTGCCTCACTTTGCCTGACAGCTTTTTGCTCCTCACCTTTCAAAATGTATTTCTGAAAAGGTGAGCTTTTGAGCATTTGTTAGGAAGTGGTGGGTGTTGCCCTAGGATGTGCTGGGAGTAGAGCTGGCAGGACGCGGAGGATTGAAGGGCAGAGCTGTCCAGGGCCAGGCACGTCCCCTCTGCACCCAGGGGATGGAGGATGAGCTACTTGCTCCCCAGAAATCCCCGTGCTACCACAAAGGAATTCCTAGATGCTGTGTCAAGAGGGAAGGTGGTTTGACAGAGCATTCCAAAAGCACTCCATGGTGCCTTGGTGTGGGGGCTGTGCACATGCACCTAAGTGTGAGCAGCACACATAGCATGCATATGTGCATATGCATACTGGTAAAGAATGTTTCCCTTTGTTTTGGGTTACAACAGGAAGTAAAGGGCACAGTTAGGCAATTTGGTAACTCTCTATGGTTTTGCTGCTGTGGCTGTGTATTTGGTTTTAGGGCCCAGGAAGAAAGGGACTGTGTCTAAGTGCATTGCTGGAACAATTAACTTGTCTGACATTAATATTTCTTGAGTTCAAGCTTCCTGATCCAAAGGGGATGAGCAGTGTGCCTCTTGCCACTGAGGATTACCAGAACATTACCCTGTGTAGCGCAGCTAATCTCAGGCATGCAAACAGGGTTTATTTAACTGCATGCTGGCACTTGAAAGTGCTGCTGTGTGAAACCCCTTCCAGGGTGAGACAGATGCCCAGCACTCCTCCACCTGCTTTCCACCTCCCCCCCAGCCCAGAATTCGTTCCTGGTGCCAGGCCCTGGAGACTGATGGTGACACATGGAGCTTCCGTGTGCCAGCTCCAGTCCCAACCTGTGCTCTCGGTGCCCAGGGAAGTGCAGGGTCAGTTCATCTCTCATTAGGACCTGAGCTCCACTCTGCGCTTGGAGGCTTGTGTGGGAGCTCAACATTGGGCTCCATCCTTTCCATAGATAAGGAAGCTGGGAGCAGCAGAACTGGCGGAAATCCTGGAATATGACCAGCATCTTGCCATGTTTCTCGTGCAGTTCGCAGGTGAAGTTGTGCTTTGTGTGCATGTCCTGACAGCATGCTTCCCTCAGTGTCTGGTCAGTGCTGGTAGCACACAGAAGTGTATGGAGTGGACAGAAGTAACTTTCGGAAGTGTGCTGTCCTCCCCAGTGTGCCTAGCCAGCTTTGGGATCAAACTGATGATTATAGAGCTCTAGCTATGGCACTTAAGGAAAGAGTTCACAAGTCCAACAGCAGGTTTTGAACCTGGCAATGAATCGGGGAAGGCAAATGCTTGGTGTCAAAATGTAACTTCAGAGCCTTGGCATCTCCTTTCCCTTCCTTGTTTTCTTTTCTCTGTGTTTTCTGATTGCTGCAGATCATGTGCTTTGCTTTCTTCTAATATGCATTTTTGTAGCACAACAAGTGCTGTGTCATCAGGTGGCAGATTGTATTCTGGGATCCACTTTATTCTATGCAGAAAAGGGACCTCTGTTCAGGCTGAGTAATACTTATGTTGTATATTTACCAGTGTTGGCAAAGGTAAATCCATATTTATAGTAAAGCCTGCGTCAGCCCATTTCTGAAGTTCCTCGTGATGGTGGGTAAGAGCAGTTTGATGGGTACAGTCTTCACTGGCTTTTTAAGTGTACCGTTAAAATGCTTTTGGGTATGTAACAGTGTCAGAGTACCTGTTACTAAGCTTTTTCTTTGAGTTGCAAGGCAGAGGTTTGTATATCTGGTTCTTACTAGCTGAAGGTCAAGAAAGCCACTGGAGCATGAGTGGCAGCGGTGGGAGGTTGCTGTCAGTGTGCGGTGTCTTCAGGGTGAGGTTCTCTGCATCCTACATAGCAGCACGAGGTTTGTGCTCAGAGCTCCTGCTTTCGTCTGGTTCAACATTAGTAAACCCAGCAGGGAAGGTCTGCAAAGGTCCTGTGGGATTCACCCATCCCTGTGGGGAGCTGTTGTCCTGTATGGCCACGGGCGCGCTGCTCGGTGAGTGTTGTCAACGCCTGGTGAAGGGTTGACCTGTTAACCAGTGCTTTCCACCTCATATTGACCATTTCTGATGTCGCTTTCACTGGTCATGAAGACAAATGGCCAAGCTCTGTTAGCAGGACCTAGTAGTTGGAAAAGTCCTGCCCAGGGTCTGGCATGGGACCCGGTGAGGGCAGATACTTCCTTTGATTTATGCCTGGAACATTTTGATCTTCCCTGTCTCTCTCAAGGCCCTTTCTAAACGTGTGCTGTGAAAGCTGGAGCTGTATATAGCAGCAGCACAGCCCAGGATCGATGTCCACCGGGGCCAGGCAGGGCTAGGTGGTGGCAGTGCTCTTTAGGACAGCGGGAAGCTGCTGCCTGTCCTGCCATCAGAAAAACTCAGCATCTACTTCCAGAGGTGAAGACCAACATGCTGCCATGTGAGAGGACTCGCTGACAGTCATCTTGTGCTCGTCTTCAAGCAGCCTTACTTGTTCCTCCTGATCTGTTTTGCTAGAGAGGAATTTTCCAGTACAAACAGATTTTATCTCTTTAAATTGATTTTAAAATATTTCAGTCCCTGCATTATGGCAGTGCCTGATGTTGGGCTCCTCAAAATTCACTCTTCAGAAAATCTCTAGAGATACACACTGAGTGTGCTTGGAGGTAAAGGACATGCCAGTGCTCCTCCATGTATTGCTCTAGAAATGCTGACATTGATCACACACTGAAACCCCTAATTTTTGTCCTCTCTGCTTACGTTCCACATAGCACTTCACTGCGAACAGAAATCTGCTGCTTTCTGCCTTTCCTGGCCAGCTCTGCAGAGCCTCAGTAAACCTTGGTAAAACCTTGAGGCTTGCTCCTGTGCTGGACCCTTCCCTCCTGTGCTGACCAGCCCAGTACAGCCAAGGATGCTTTGCTAAGGTTAGCATGAAGGGAAAGGGCTTGTGCTGATGCCTCAGAGTCGCACTGGATGATTCTGTTTGCTTTTATCCTGCTCTGTGCCCAGGAGAGATGCTTTTCTGCAGCTTCAGCTTTCTTCTGTGCATGTTCTTTGTATCCAGCAGGATGCGGTTGGAGCTGCAGCTGAATGGCAGTTTGCTGAAATGGTAGAAGAGGCAGTTGGGTCTGAAGGTGGCTGCTATCATGGCATGTACCAATTGTAAGGTAGAAAACCTGATTCAGTGACCAGCAGCAGCTCCTGGCTTTCTCTGCTCACACAGTCTGGAGCAAAACAAGGCAAAGTGGCTGTAGAAGTTGATCTTGGGCTCCTGGAAGTCCTTGTTGGTCTTATGCTGGACTTCACCTGACTTTCGCCAAAACCCATTCCACAAAACTTGTACTTATGTTACTGTCACCTTTAGGCAGTTCCTATGATGTTAGTCCCCCACCTGGGGGGCCTGGAATGACCGCCTGCAACAGTACATGCTGGGACAAGCTGCTGGAAAACAACTGTGGAAAAGGTCTTATGTGACTTGACCTGTTCTGGGTCTCTTCTCATTGATCTGCATGCTGGAAGCAGGACACACATCTGGTCTGTAGCAAGCTGCACTGAAGTGTGTTGGTTAACACCAGGCAGCTATATGTGTGTCACCTACAACTGGAGCAGGGTGTCTGTCCATTTCAGCCTGGCAGCACGAATGTCTGGCTGTATCCCTGCACAGCTGCATCCTTCCCCACACCCAAGCACAGGAAAACACACTCCCAAGTTTCATGTTGCCTGTCCCATCAGCTGGATAACAACAGAGGTAAATCTTATAGCAGCTCCTTTTCAGTTGTCCTGTTCCTGTGCTGTGGGCTGTCTATTTTTAACCTGCAGCACTGGAGATTTGTTCCCCTGGTCCTCATGACCTCGGTGACATTCTGCCTTTGGGGTGTTGTGGCAGCAGCACTGTGGGCATCTTCCAGAGCCGGGCATGACTATTGTTGTTGCCAACAGAATGCAACTTCTTTTTTGGCGGCTTCTTGCATTCTCCCCTTTCAGTGGCTGAGGGAGGAGGCCCTTCAGGCTCCCTGTGTCCACTCCCTTGTCTATTTACAGCCGTACAAGTTCTTGGAAGTGGAATCCACTGGAATAGAAATCCCAATGCTGCAGTGCCTGGAGGAAGGTTTGGGACAAATACCCTGGGCTATCAGTGCACTGAGATGTTGCCTTTGGTCCTCTGTAATTCTGCTGTTCCGCCCAGAATACAGGCATACCTTAGCAGAGATGTACGTGGGTTTATTGCTTCATAGAGGATTTGGCTTGTGTTTTTTCCATTGATTGTTCAGAGGGAATTTGCAGACAGAAAGATAAATCCAACTGGATATTTTCATGTCCCTTCAGTCTCACATCCCTGCGAGTGCCAAGCATGGCATCAGGTGGAATAATGAACTCAGTGCTCAGTTAAGGGCGGTAAGTTTAGTGCAGAATTTGTCTGCAGTGGATGGAATTCCTTGAATTAGGAAATATACAGGAAGCTACAGGATGATTTTTCTTGATTCCTCTTTGGTCCAAGTTTGCATGATTGGCTTTTCTTACTCTATGCAGTGGTTGGTTGTTTAAGGATGCATTTGCCTTCGCTCTGTTTCATTATACCCCTTGGAGACCCTCAGTCTTGCCCAGTTTTGTGAATTGTTCATCAAAACCTCTTGAGCCCTGTGTAACTGAGTGTGAGAAGACCTAAAGTTGTGATGGGTGCAGTGGACAGGTTTTGCTCTGGTTTTGTTGGGCCTTACAGTTGGGCTTCTATAATACCAGTTTTATTTCCCCTTAGAAACACTCTCCTGTGGGAGACAGCTGCCTGCCAAACTCCTTGAATTAAAACTGCAATAGCACCGTATGTCTTTGAAGATCATCCAAGATGTGCCTTGGGTTTTGTTAGTAAATAATTCCAGGTGACTTCCCAACTGGTGATAAATGAGGTGGAAATGTTAAGTAACTATGAAAAACGTATTCCTGGAAGAACTAGGAAAATCATCTGCCTTCTGAGTTTCCAGACCTGACATCCTGCACAGTGCAGGGGAGATGCACCCAGGTTTATGCTGGTGAACAGTTTGACTTGTGTAGGACTGTTGGATTAATTGTTGTGAGCAGTGTTTTGAAGTGGTGTCAGTGTGACATTAGATGAGGTATAGTTGGGGACAGTAAAAGGGAAGTACAGCTCCCCCGGGACCTGCAGGGCTGCTTGTGCCTGGGACTGGCACTTCTCTCCTTACTGTGATCCTGAAGCATCGGAAATGCATGTAAAAAAAAAAGCGTCTGAGTGTATTTTTCTCTTTCAGGCTTAAACCCTCTGTCCTTTGATGCTGCCAGCAGCAGCAAGGCTCTGCAGCACAGCAGCAAGGCTCTGCAGCTCAGCAGCGCTGTGCCACCACTGGGGTTGGAAAGCTCAGCTGAGAATGGAAGTGATCTGGGCAAGAAGAGGAAGAGAGCAAACGTCCCTGCAGGTGAGCAGGGGAGTGGGAATGGGGAGGTGGCCATGGCAGCCGAGATTGAGCAGCCACACGTCTGTGTAATGTCTGTGGCTCCACCTGGGTTGCCAGATCACTCTGCCAGATTCTGAGCAGGTAGCACTGGTGCTGCTGCTACCTCTGCTTCATCTCCCTTTCCAGCATTGACGAGAAACACCTTCAGATGGCAGTGGGAGTTCTCTGTGCTGGAACAGACTGCCCTCGCTGCAAATCCAGTGCAATTGTTACAGTTTGTGCTGAATGTTTGTCCTTTGGTCAGAAATCTCTTGTGAGGAATCAAAGCACACCCCTTGCCTTTAATCAGTGTTCCTTTAAAGCCCCTTAGAGCTGTTGATTCTAATGGATAAACTGTAATGCAGACGCACTTGGGAGTGTTTTCATAGACACTGCCTCTGTACAATGTCCTCTGCTCAAGAGGGACAGCACTGGTTTTGGTTTATTCTTTCATTTAGCTCTTTCCTATTTGTCAGGTTCAAATCTGGTTTTGGATGCTGCTAGTGCAGAGCCTGGCTGGGCAGCATTTGCCCTGCAGAGGAGTTAAGAATGCACTAAGCTCTTAATCACTTTCCCTGCTCTCAGCAGATGGTGGCAGAAATCTAAACCTCGACATTCCGATGGGATTGCCAATGTCAGACCCGACCGCCTGGGCCACTGCAATGAACAACCTGGGGATGGCTCCGCTAGGGATGACAGGACAGCCCCTGCTGCCAGGTACAAGGCTCACCCAGGCTGCGCCCGCCTCTCCTTTCAGACATGGCTTTGGGAAGAGCCTATTTCAGTTATTAGGTAAATTCCTACCATGGACTAACCCCGTGAATAGGCAGCTAGCAGCTCTTGCTAAGATCTCCCCCTCACAGCACCAGTGGGCCCTGCTGGTAGTGGCTGTCATTACAGCTCAGCTCCTGACGTTCTCAGACTCATGAGCCACCTCCACAAGACATCCAGGTGCACTGCTTCCCCTGCGGCTGCCCACAGGTATTGCTTCCCCAGGGTTTGCAACTGATGAACAAATAAAATACCCTCCTCTGACAGCTGTGTTTAGTTTTATATGGCATTGGAGGCAAATGTAAGAGCAAAATCAAGGTGAAATACTATTTAGATGTAGTCAGAGGGCTGACTGAAGCCTAGAAACAAGTCAAGCAGGTTAAGGAAATCAGTGAGGTGTTTCCTTAAATGCTTCTGTGTATTTTACCCAGAATTACTGCATGTTCTTATCTGCTGGAGCTGGTACACTTCTCTGGCTTGCCAGGTGATGCCTTAACCCCATGTCACAAGCTGTCCACGCTGCTGAATCACTTAATGAAACTGAGCTGGGTTAGGTTTTACACTGTTTCTGGATTTCTTTATGTGGATAAACCTTCCCGGGGAAGGTTTTGGCAGTAGGAGATGGTGTTTGTGGAGTGGAAAAGGAAATAGTTTATTTGAACAGAGAAAATTTATTTGGCTGAGGCAATCAGCAAGGAAATACTGCTAAAAAAGTGTTTTAAGGGCACAAATCTAAAGTTCTTATGTTTTGATGCTCCCTCTGGATTGTTTATTCAGATCATTTTCGCTGGGGAGACTTCTCTAATTGCTGTCTGAGGAAAACAGTTGCTGCATGAGTCCAAACCACAACCTGACTCCCTTATTCTGTCCCTCATTTAGATTTTGATCCTGCTCTTGGGATGATGACTGGAATCCCTCCCATCAACCCGATGATGCCAGGCTTGGGGATAGTGCCACCTCCCATCCCTCCAGACATGCCTGCTGTGAAGGAGATCATTCACTGCAAAAGCTGCACTCTCTTCCCACCTAACCCACGTAATTGTCTGTTTTGTCCTGTTTCTGTCTGTCTAGATAGGAATATGTGTATATACATTAAAAAATGTGTGTGAGAGAACAGCTGTGACACTGCTTGGACATAGCTGCTCAGGGTGAGTGGCTGTGAGTAGGTGCTGGCAGGCAGCTGATGGAGTAATAGGAAAAGCCTGTTCTTGTCCCACCCCAGCAAGCAGTAACAATAAATTCTCAAGTATAGAGGAGGCAGAGGTTCCAAACCATGGAAGGCAGGTGTAGGACAGGTTTCTCCCTGCAGGACTTGCACAGCCCAGCTGTGGCTCTGCAGGAATCTGTGGGGCTGTGCCAGCTCAGGACAGGCTTGTTGACATTGCCAATAGAAACCAAGGACTTGACAGTTGTTTTTTTTTTAGCAGCAGTGCTCTCCATGGGAGCTAAGACATCTTCCTTACACAGAGAAGCTGTGAGAGGTAGCCGTGTCTGTGTCTAGTTCCTGACCACGTGCCAGCAGATGGCACCCGAGCCTGATGGGCTCCCAGCACTGGGAGTCTGGGCTCCCGGGCCCAGTAATTTAAATAAAGCTCCATTAGTGCCCAGCCTGATGATTTAGCTCTTTGTTCACCATCCCCAGAAGCAGACCTGTCTCACTGTCCTGGAAACAGCTGACAAGCCAGTTCATGTGCTGAGCTGGGGTGGGGGGGGTCCTGTACTTGCCAGGTGCGCATCTGAGCATGGGAATGGGTTTGGTGCTGGAAAACCACTTTTCCAAGTCTGCAGTCTCGTGCATTTTCTTACGTGTGCTGCAGCAATGCAGGTGGGTGAGTGTACTTGGCAGGCTGCTTCTGGCAAACTCGACTTAACTGTCAGCCTGCTTTTATGTTCTGTGGTTCATTTTAACCATAAGAGTAAAAAATGCCATCATTAATTCCTGCTGCACCTCTTGGCTGTACCCATTTCCTTCATCTCTTCCTTTCATAATATCTTTTTTAGTCTCAATTTGGTTCATGACCTTTCCTTAACATTAATACTTTGTCCTTTAGGATCCTCTGTCTACATTTTCTATGTATTCTTTCTGTTAGGACAGTCCTTTAAGCTGTGCTTTCATAGCACCTCCCATGATGAAGTTTTGAGGTCCTGGTGCTGCTCGTATTCTATGACTGGAGCTCAGGGAGCCTTTCCTTGTGCCAGGGAGAATGTTTGGAGAGCTGCAGTCTCCTGAGCTCTTTGTTTGGAAGCATGCTGGTAAAGGTACTTATCGTCATGCAGCACCTCAGCAGTACTATAGATCTGCTTGCTAAGGTTGTGTGCAGTGGAGCTGGGTGTGTGTTTGAAGGAAGTCAGGAAGGTGCAGTTGTGGCTCAACCATACCTGGGGAGATGGCTATGGGAAAGGAACGTGTGCTGACAACCCCAAAGCTAACCTGCTCTGCTTTCTGTCTCTTGCTCTCCTCAGATCTTCCCCCTCCAGCAACAAGGGAGAGGCCCCCAGGGTGTAAGACGGTGTTTGTTGGAGGGCTGCCAGAGAACAGCACTGAGCAGATCATCATGGAAGTGTTTGAGCAGTGCGGGGAAGTCATCGCCATTCGGAAGAGCAAGAAGAACTTCTGCCACATCCGCTTTGCTGAGGAGTTCATGGTGGACAAGGCTCTTTATCTCTCTGGTAGGTGCATTTCTGTCCTGGATGGCAGGTTACAGTTCTGGGACAGCAATGTGATCTCTTTCTCATGACAGGCTGTGTTGCAGTTGCAAGGTTTGTCTAATGTGTCAGTTCACCTCTTTTCTGCTGCTCTTGCATGTCTGCTTAAACACATGAAAGGAGCTGCTAATAGGAAAGCTGGCAATGCTTTCTTACCTTGGGCACTGCAAACCCTTGCAAAATACTGGGTACAGTCTGAGGCCATCTCCATCTTTGCTGGATAAATGTCCAGCTAATGCTAAGACAGTATTATTTTCCCTGAAACACATGGGCTCATTTTGCCTGGGGTTTGTTTCATGAAGGGAGAGACCTCGTGGTTGGTGTTCACAGACTGTGGCAGCAGATTTTGCCTTTCCAGCCAAGCCTGCATCTGCTGTGCTGGTCACATCTGCTGTGCTGATCGCATCAGACCTGAGCAGCCCATGCTCCCCACCTCACCCTTCACCATGCTAGAAAAATACAGCAGTACTTTGTTCCCGTGCTGAAATCCCTTCCAAATGGATTCCTTCAGTGTATTAACAAACCCAGGTTATGTCTCCAAAGCCACGCTCTTTCCAGAGAGATGAGATTGTCAAGATAAGACAGGGGAATGCTCTTTGCTACTTAAAATACTGTAAACTTCCCTGTAGCCTGTCTGAGCTGGCTGTAAGTGTTGCATCTTGTTCCAGAGACTGTTGAATTGAGTTAGACTTGCAGTACCCTGTTAGTAAGAGTTGTGCGTCTGTGATTACAGCTTCTATGTACTTAATACAGCCTCTTTAGCCTCTGCTTATAGTTCCTTCTGCAGAAAGCCATGGTCATATGCACAGTCATCAGTGTCCTCCACACGCAACTGTTGTTTTTGGGTTTGTTCTTTGTCCAAAGTGTCTCTGGAGCTCAGATTTTCTTCCATAGATCCCATGTGTCCTTTTCTTAACTACAGAGCAGATTCTTCTGGCGTGTCTGATGTGAAACCCCAGAACAGGAGTCCTGCAGACCATGCTGGCCCTCTTTGCTGTGTCTTATCTCTCAGTCTCCCCTTCCCACCTCCAACTTCAGGGGTTTGTGAAAGTGTGGAAGAATCTAAGGCAGTTCTGCCTTCTCCGTGTGAAGATCTGGGCTTAGTCCCAAGAGGTCTAGTCTTAGCCTAAAAGCTTACCTGCCATTAAGCAGCTGCTGTTCAAGTCCAAGTACCTGCTAGTGTGGAGAGGAGTGGGCCCACATAAGGTGTTGCCTTGCACATGCAAAGCACAGGCAAATCCCAGAGTTTCCTTTTCCAGCATCGCTCCCTGTGCACTAAACTCTTCAGGAAGCTCCTGTGGTGAGGGCTTTCTGGCTCTCTAGGAATGGGAGATGGGTGCTGATGGGTGGTTGGAGCCTAAGTCACTGATCCTACGTGAACCCTGTTGTCACCACTGCCAGGCTATCGCATCAGGCTGGGCTCCAGCACGGACAAGAAGGACACTGGGCGCCTGCACGTGGACTTTGCTCAGGCCCGGGATGACCTGTATGAGTGGGAGTGCAAGCAGCGGATGCTGGCACGCGAGGAGCGGCATCGCAGGCGACTGGAAGAGGAGCGCTTCCGCCCGCCCTCCCCACCGCCCGTTGTGCATTACTCTGACCATGAGTGCAGCATTGTCGCCGAGAAACTGAAAGGTGAGTGAGTGGCTCTGTGGCCATGGCCACCCCTTTGTGCAGGTGCTGGGACAGGTTTGTGTTCTCCAGTGGCTGTCTTGCTGAACTGAAATGAGCGTGGGCAGATGGAGCCCTCGGTGCTCCTCGCCATCTCTCTGTTTCAGAATTGTCTTTCCAAACAACCCTTACTTGAGTGTATCAGTTTCTTCCAAACCACTTTTGTTCATGTTACAAGGGCTAATGTAAGCCCCAAGACCTTTGAAGCCTAAGAGCCGTGTGTGGCCTGGTTATTTTGGAACTGGAGGGTATTTTTTTTTTCATGAAAGAGTACATCTGAATAGACACATGAAATTTTCCAGTAGGTTTCTAGCAGTTGGTCCTCCTCTTGTTTCACCTCAACAAATGGTTTCTCCATCAGCTTGATCCTAGCCTTGCCTTCCTTTGTATAGTCTTATATAATTGTAAAATCACAGAATGGTTTGGGTGAGAAAGGAATTTAAAATTCCTTCAGTTCCAACCCCTGCCACAGGCAGGGACACCTTCCACTGGAGCAGCTTGTTCCAAGCCCCTGTGTCCAACCTGGCCTTGAACACTGCCAGGGATGGGGCAGCCACAGCTTCTCTGGGCACCCTGTGCCAGCGCCTCAGCACCCTCACAGGGAAGAGCTTCTGCCTAATGTCTAATCTAAATCTGCTGTGCTCTAAAGAATTGTGGTTATCCACGTGGAGTAAGCTGATCTTTGGAAAAGCAGTTCAGCAGTGCTGGCAGTGAAAAGATCTGAAAGCTGCCCAGGTGCCCTTGTCCCATGGTGTAAAGGTGTCCCTCTTTGCTGCAGATGACACAAAGTTCTTGGAAGCCATCCAGACCTTGCTGACCTGGATAGAGCGTGGCGAAGTGAACAGGAGGACTGCCAACAACTTCTACTCCATGATCCAGTCAGCCAACAGCCACGTTCGCAGGCTGGTGAACGAGAAAGCAGCTCATGAGAAAGAGATGGAAGAAGCTAAAGAGAAATTCAAACTTGCTCTCTCAGGGATTCTGGTGCAGTGTGAGTAGTGTTTCCACACTGACTCTTGGTTGTCTGTTGTAGAGAAGATGCTTAATCTCTAGAGTCTGGAGAGACCACACTAAAGGGCTCCAGAAGAGATGCAGCATCACTCTGTGCAGCTACAGTTAATTTATCAGCATGTATCAGTAATTTGGCAAAACTCTCTTGTGATTCTTTTTGTTGAAGTCCACATGTGGGGGGAGGAGAGAATGAATTCTTAATTTTTTTCCTCTTCTAATTATAGTCTGTTAGTAGTTCTGTCATCTTTTCAACTTCACTTCAGTGCACAGATAAGGTAAGTCCCTGGTAATCTGGTGCCTCAGCGAAGTGTGCAGGATTTATTCACCAAAGGTAGGATGCAGCAGAGTGTTCCCAAAACCCTGTTCTCAGGTGCAACTGAAAGCCTGTGGCAGAACAGCATTTCCAACCTGAGTCTTCCAAATCCCAGTACTTACTAAACCCTGAAGAGGCATGGCTATATTTAGTTCCAAGATGGGATTTATAACAGTTCCTCAAACCGTTCATTGCCTCTCACGCATCCTTTCCTTAGTAAGTCTGAATAGTTTTTTCACTTGTTACCTTCTAGAGCACCTTCTTCCCATTGTACTAAGTCTCCTTGAGCCCCTGGGCTAGATTGTGAGCAGTCAACTTCTGGTTTTCTACTCAGTAATTCTGACTGTTACTTGTTTGACACTTACTTGAAAACTCTTGAATCCTGTTCATGGTAAGAAACATGGGCACATGGTCCAGAGGGAAGCACAGTAAGCACTGCAGAGTAAGTAGCAGTAGACAGCAGCATGACACTGTGAGCTGTAAAGCTCACCCTGATAGCTCAGCCACTCTTAGTTTTAGCTAAGCAGCAAAAAGCTGATTTTGTGTTGTAAGAATTACACCTGCTATAACATCACAAGCATAAAAATACATAAGTTGAGTAGATTTGGATGTGCTCTCTGCTGTTGGGTGAGCTGTCATCCAAGGAGAGGTACTTTGGATTGCCAAAACCTGCTGCACGTTTTCTAGGGAAATAAAAGGAATAAACCTTAGGAGCAAAGGTCGGTGGCTGGTGCCAGAATCCCTTTTCTGTAGTGGGTACAGGTGGGATGTGGTGCTCAGGCTGTAGTGCTGCTCTGTGGGGCTGCACCCGCTGGGCAGGAGACCACTTAACGCCCCAGCTTTCAGTCGTATTGAACCTCCTGTTGTAGAGAGCCAGGGCTACTCAGGAACACTGTTACACTCGCAGGCAGTGCTGAGCAGTGTTTTCCAGTGCATTGAGCTCCTGCCTGCTTTCCACTGACAGCAGCCTCTTTTCTCAGTAGATCCTTACTCTGGTGAAGTCCACACTTTTCTTTCCAGGCCCAGAGTCCCTTCCCTGAGCATAGCTTCAGCACAGTACAGTGTTATAAGAGGTTAGCCAAACCACCTACCTGATTCCACTTTTTTACTCCTTTACTCCTCTTGTTCGCCCTCTCTGGATGATATTCTGGCCTGATTTGACTGCTGATTTGATACTACAGTCGAGCAGATAGTGGCCGTGTACCATTCTGCCTCCAAACAAAAGGCTTGGGACCATTTCACGAAAGCTCAGCGTAAGAACATCAGCGTGTGGTGCAAACAAGCAGAGGTTGGTAATCTTTTCTTGTGTTAGATCCTTCAGCACAGTCTCTTTCTTGTCAGGATATTGATGTTAAGTTTGCACAGTGTTCGCGTGGATAACATTCACACTGTAAGATGGGAATTGCTCAGTCGACTCTTGGGTTACAGGTAATAAATTTTCTCTTGGTATTTATGTTACTGGTAGCAATACATTGACATCTGTACGTACAATCAATCATTAGTAATTATTGATCTGTTTGCTGCTGGTTTTAATGTTAAAGCAAGAGGGATTTCTAGAGAGATGTAAGCAGAAAACAAGAGAAACCTCACAAACCCTGAGCATCATCAGATATGTTTTATAACATTTTTATTGACAGATGTGGGAGGTGGAAATAATTGCAGCTGGACAGGGAGGAAAACTTGAGGGAGAATGTTCCCGTGTTTATGCATTTATCCCAAGCAGTGACACTGCTAGTGGAATAAAGGATTTAAAGGTGGTGATCCTTCATCCCCCAGCCTGTATGGATACCTGCATTTGGCCTTGTTGAAAAACCTCATGAGGTTACATGGCCCCAGTCCTCTAGCCTGGCCAGGTCCCTCTGGCTGGCATCCCTTCCCTCCTTTGGTTCTGTGCTTTTTTCCCCCAGGTATCAAGGTCCCTATTCCAAACCAGGAAAACAAGTCCATCTCAGCAAAGCCAGAAGTTGTCTTTCACCTGTAAGATTATTTCACATCAGTGACTGTTTTCCTGGGAAGTTTCCAGCTGCAGTCTCCCTGTGAAACTGCCCTTCTGGGACTTCCTTTCCAAATCCCACTGAGTCAAGACCTTTTGTAGTAGCTAAAGGAGGAGCAAGCATTGTGCTTTATACCTGAGAAGTCATGTATTATTCAGTCAGATTATGCCTCTGAGCCCTAGTGTGCTCCTGCTCTTTCCTGCTTGCTGAGATTGGTTACTATGACTGGGGTGGGAGCACGCTCTCCATTTGGAGCTGTCTTTTGTTCCAAGGTAAGTTCTCCCAATGGGAAGAGGCTGTGAGACCACTGGTGAGGCCTCTTCCAGGAGTACTTGCTGCTGGGCTCAGCCTGCTGGCCTCCCCCAGCTTAGGGTCTTCTCTTAAAGGAAGGTGGACCCACAGGATGCATCTCCTTGGTTCATCTTCTGGCATAATGCATTCTAGTGGGTCACCACATCGGAGGCAAGCCTGACTCAGGGTGTGGGCATGTGCTGGGGAGGTGTTAGGCAAGGCCAGGGAATTATTTCTCTTGATGGTGACTGCAGGTGCTTTTCTCAGGCAGTGCTGGCAAGTCCTGTAGCTGCAGGCAGTGCGGTAAGAAGCTGTGGAAGCTTGGACCTGGTGAACCACCAGCCAGTGTATTCCCTTGCTTAGGAAGGGCCTTGCTCAAGTGAGGGTTGATTATTGATGATTGGTTGGTTACTGACGATTAACCATTGTGGGGTTAACTGAAAAGGTTTTATTGATAATTAAATGATCAAATGATAGTTAATTGATGATTGAAAGATAATTAAATGGCAGTTGAATAGTGATTAAGCAATAATTGATAATTAAAGAGGGGTTGGACAGTGGTCAAACACTAACTACACTTCAATAACTACGCTATAGCTCTGTGTGCATATATATAATATATAAAAAGATATTGCTAACACATAATACACTTCTGGGTGTAATGTAAAATGTCAGTTGCCTTGTTACAGATATCAGATGCTGGGTTAAGGATCTCTCATCCTTGAGAGGTAACCCTGAGAGGTGTCTGGGCTCAAGGGAGATCAGTGTCGTGCAGAAGAGCTCACTGGGCTGGGGGGCTGCAGATAGTAGCAGTGCCAAGTGATGGACCTGTGGTCAAACCCCCTGGTGTGCGTGCAGCTATAGTGGTTTTAGTCTGGTGTATGCGCAGCTCAGGCTGTGCTGTTAGCTCCTGAGAATCATAGGATCAGGGAATGGTTTCTGTTGGAGGGTTGAGTGAGTGTAGAACAGGCGTGTGGACATCGGGCACAGCAGATGTCAGGAGAGGGTTCACTGGGAAACTGCCCTGTGGGCAAGGCTAGCTGCCTGCCTTGGCACAGAGGAAGGGAGATGGAGAGTCAGTGATACTGGTAGCACTGACTGGCTCTTGCAAGATGTCATCCTTGAGCTAATAGTCTGTGCCAATTTCTTTAATCATTTCCTCTTTTTTGCTTTGTGGAGTTACATTTTGCAGACTTAGATTATCAGCAACTTTTTCTCCAACCAGCCTCTTCCCTGTAATCTGTACTTAAACCCCCTCTGCTCTCTGAATCCTAGGAAATCCGTAATATTCATAATGATGAGCTAATGGGTATTCGAAGAGAGGAGGAAATGGAAATGTCTGATGAAGAAATAGAAGATCCATCAGAGATGAAAGAAACAGAAGAATCGGGTAAAATCACTTTTTAAAGCTCATAAACTAAGTACTTGTCTCTTCAGTGGTTTCTCCCAGGAGCCCCTTTCTGAGTGTTTTGTACCCCACAGTTATCACAGGCGGAGCAAAATCAGTGTCCTGGAGTCATTTTCTCTCTGACTTGCTCTGTAGCCAGCACTTGTCGTTCCCCCCTGTGATCTGTCAGCTTTTCACATCCATAAAGAGCAGAAGCTCACCCTGGAAACTGCCTTCTTTTGTCCAGATCCATTTTAGGAAGTTAATTAATTTCCCCCCTTGGTTTTCTGATGGGGAAAAACATTTTTTATCTATTGAGTTTTGCTTGCTGCCCTTTTGAGATGTGCAGCTGGGCAGATTGGTGTCCACCACACATTCCCTGCCAGAGAGAATGAGTGAGAACAGTAAGATCAAACCCACCCTCTTCCCATGCAGGATCTTCCCTGTCTCCTGAGTACAGTATGTGAGTCTCAAGCAAAGGTACCTGCATGTGCTCTGGTCCAAGTCCCAGAGGTCAGTAGCAAGGCTATGGGATGTCAGGCTTTGCCCTTCATGTCATGGGTGTGTTTTGATACCTGCTGAAGATGTCTTTGTAGCCATAATGTTCTATAATCCCATTCCTGAGTTTATCAAGCCCTCTGAGGACACCAGACTGATGCAGGTGTTTGATGCCATGACTCGATGGAGACAGTTTTTTAACTGAAGATGCCAGTGGAGGCTGTCCCAGTGTCTTTCAGCTTTAGTGGTTAGAAAACCTGTGTGTCCAGCATGGTTATTTCACCCCAATATGTTCTTTGGCTGCTGTTTTTCTTCTAACTTCAATACTGCATCAGTGCTGAGAGGTACTCTTTGTCCTGAGGAGCTTCTTTTGTAAAGAGATACCACAAACAGTGGCTGGGAGAAATTAATTTTGGTACTTTGGGCTTGTAGCTGGGTACTGGGAGCTACAGGGGTGCTGGCTGAGCACCCAAGGACTTCCTACCCCCACTTATTTGACCTCTGATCTCACCTGCCTGTTGTCCAGCGCTGGTGTCACAGGTAGAAGCCCTGAAAGAAGAGAATGACAGCCTGCGCTGGCAGCTGGATGCCTACCGCAATGAGGTGGAGCTGCTGAAGCAGGAGCAGGGCAAAGCCAGCAGGGATGAGGACACCACCAAGGAGCAGCAGATGAAGCTTCTCCAGCAGGCTCTGCAGGGGATGCAGAAGGTGGGCCAGGACTGTTCTATAGCTGTGACCTTGCTCCAAAGACAGAGGGGCTGTGATGTGGACTAGAAACACAAGCAAAAGGCATTTTGGTTTCCAGTGAGATCAAAACGGGCAAATGGGGAGCAACTTTGTCATACCTAGTGTTGCTAAAAACCCCCAACAACCAAACATTGAGAACAGTGATTGTGTATGAACTCGTAAGTCACATGGAGACAATCATGGATTGTGGATTCCTTGTGTTCTCTTTGCTTGACCAGCATCTGAGTTGTGGGGTGCCGAGTCTGTGCTTACCCATTCTGTAACTCTATAAGGTCCTGGTTACCAGCATAGTAATGTGGTTCCCATCTCCTTATCTAGTAGCTGTTTTAGATTATTTCCTTAAACTGCCAGACACGTCTGTATTCACATGGGGCCAGAGATCTAGGAAGGCTCTGAGGTGACTTTTCTGTGTCACTTGTTTCTGTGCTGCTCTCTCCATGTGCTGACTGCTGGCCCTAGAATGACCCAGGCTGGGGGAGCTTTTACATGGGTCAGGGCACAGTCCAGTACACAACATATGCTGTAGTTCAGGGACAGTGAGAGTTTGATGGAATTACTGCCTTATGTTCACAAAGTTGTGCTTTTTTGGATGCTAATAAGCAAAGATGTTTCTAAAGTATGTTGTAGAAAAGGTTTCTTCTAGGTATATACTTAATCTGTTAGTTGTTCTGAGTATTATCTACCTGGTCTTCACAGAAAAGCCCTTATTCATTTTATATTCTTTAAATAGCAGGAGGTGAAAGGCAACTTAAGAACAGAGTTTCTCTTTTCCAGCATCTTTTGAAAATACAAGATGAATACAAGAAGAGAGAAGCTGAGTTAGAAAAAGTGAGAGAAGACAAACTGAAAATAGAGACATTATTGGAAAACCTGAAGGAGCAGGTAGGAACCATCCCTGTGCTCCTTTCTCCGTAGGAAATGCAGTCCTGGGATTCCATGGTCCATCATGAGTGCAGTGAGGGGCTTCTGTCCTTCAACACTCTCATAGAGGATGCCTTGCCCAGTCTTAGGAGCTGAAAAAATGCCCTGCCGCTTTGGAGGATGTATGTCAGTAGTGTTGCTTTACATTTACACCAGTACCATTCATGCTTTGGTGCATGAAGCTATCAGCAATCAGATGGTCTCACCAGTGAGACCATCTACATGAGCAGCTGTATGAATAAAAATCAACTTCCATTTTATAATACACAGTGATATTCAGCTGGAATGTGCTTTTCTGCAACCTGAGCTTTAAAAAATTGGAAGAAAAGGTCTCAGTTATCAAACATTGATGTTTAGGTGTGTTTTAGGGACATGATTTGATCTGAGCTCCATCAAACACTATTGAATGAAAAGTTTTTTATTTTTGCGAACTTTACAGTATTCTTATGCTTGCTTATTCTTAACATAAATACACACTATTTCTTCTCAGGTATGATCCCCTCTGTCTTTTGGTTGTGGACCTATACACGCATCTAAACTGCCATGGTCCTCTACGACACAGGCACAATTATGCAAGATAGACAAGAAGCATTATGTAGTACTACTCACCGAGGACCACAGAGACAAATGCTAGGTCTTGCCCCAGATTTTCAGACTTTAGCCCCTGCTTTTTGTACCATGAGTTAGGGAAGGTAAATGTCTTTCTAGTAACTAAAATTGGCTTTGTATCCCAGAGATCTTCGGTGCAGGAGCTTCAGTGTCTGATACCAAAGACTATCATCAGTAATGTTTTCTTTTCTTTACTTCTGTGTAGCAAAGCATCGCAGATGAAGAGGACAAGGAGAGAGATGCAATTGATGGTCAAGGGAATGTAAGTCTGAGAGTTTCTTTTCTGGTACTTGGGTCAGAATACCTTACTGAGGAACTCGTGGCACCTCATTGTGAAATGAGCAATGTTCTGAATTTTGGTTTGTTGTGAAGTGTGTGTTGTGCACACAGACTGTTTATGTACAAGTTGAAATAGTTGAATTACTCAATGCTGGCAGCTTCTGACTGAAAGTGCAGCAGGTATTTGCAGCACTGTGGTGTAGAAATGGGGTTCGGTGTGCAAGATAATTGCACTGTTATTTCAACTAGCCTGCAAGAACACCTTTTGGATCTCGAAGTGAGAGCAGGTATTTCCAGTGTGACACTCTGCAGCCCCTGTGCCAGCCTGAAGACAGCTCCATTTCCACAGCACAGACCTTCTCTTTCTCCTGTAGAAGCAGATTACAGCCTGCTCAGGCCAGGGTTGCACAGCTTCAGTCCTGTGCAGTTGAGAATTGCACTGGCATAAGAAGCAAAGCAAACTCAAGGGACTGTTTAATTCTGCCTTTGTTACTGGCCCAAGCTCAGTGTTTTGCTAGTAACTGGAGGCTGTTTCCAATTATAGCTGTCTCTGTAGCTCGCAGACCACTGGAATTCTGAATCAAGCTTAGGTATAAAAGGGAGTCCTGCTTCTTTTATTCCTAACGGAATAAAAGAGTGTTTGCCAGGGCTTTGCATCGCTGCCAGACTGTGTTTGTTGGTTTGTTGGATAATAAATGATGTGAAATTCCCTTTCAGCTCAGTACCACAAACTGGAGTCCAGGACAGTCTGATCCTGAACCCTTGGCAGCCACTGGGCGCTTGATCTCAGTCATATTGCTTCGGCTCAGGCATCTGAAAAATAAACATCTGCTCTGCCCTGGTCACTGCAGGGCTTGCTTTCTAGCCTGTTTTTCTTTTACTGTTTAAAATAGGGCCCTTCTAGAGGAGACACTACCAGCAAACAGGGCTGATCGTGTGTGTTGTGGCGTCTTGCTTAACTTCATGGGCTTTTACTCTTACTTAGCTTGATTCAGGCAGTTCAGGCAGAGCAGCATGACCATAGCTGTGCTCTGCTGGAAGCATTTGGCAAAATAAGCAGTCCATACGGCACTGTGGTGAATACAGTGACTCAAACGGGAACAAGAACACAGGCTCTGTTGTGGCTGACCAGGCTGCTGGTTAACATGTAAGTGCCTGCTGAGTGTGGAACGGGCCCTGGGGTTCCTTGCAGGAGAGCAGTGCATCCAGGGTTTGCGTGTGCAGCCAGGAGAAGGACTGTCCAGTGGAGAAGACATTGAGCAACAGCCCTGTGAAATCTGAACGCGAAGTCCTGTTGGTTGGTAAGTTCTGTTGGTGGTGATGCTGGAGGCCTGAACGGGATGGGACTTACTTCAAGGTGGCCTTGCAGCTCCATCTGGCCACCCCTTGTTCCTGTGGTTATGCCAGGGGAGGTGGGAGTCCTGGAAGCAAAGAAAGCCTCGAGCTTTGGTGGGTCAGGATTTCACCTTGTGCATTCCTCCCGTGGCAATCCTGTGCTGTGCACCTTTCAGTCAAACCCACACAGGTGTAAAGTATGTAGTCATTGCTTGTGTGGAGTGACAGCTCAGGTCAGGACTGGAGTGCAGGTTGCTCTTCTGGGAGTTGTCACCAAAGGCAGTAACTTACAGATGAGGGTCTGTCTCACCACCTCCACAGGGAAGAGCTTCTGCCTAAGGTCTCATCTCAGTCTTCCCTTTAGCAAGTTCAAGCCATTCCCCTTGGCCTGTCCCTACAGGCCCTTGTCCAAAGCTCCTCTCCAGGTTCCCTGCAGCCCCTTTAGGCACTGGAGCTGCTCTAAGGTCTCCCCTTCAGGAGCCTTCTCTTCTCCAGGCTGCCCCAGCCCAGCTCTCTCAGCCTGGCTCCAGAGCAGAGCTGCTTCAGCCCTCGCAGCATCAATGTGGCCTCCTTTGGGCTCACTCCAGCAGCTCCACATCCCTGTGTTGGTGTTGCCCCAGACCTGAGTCAGGACTGCAGGAGGGCTCTCTCTAGAGCAGGCAGAGGGGGAGGATGCCATGAGAATGACATTTGTGGTGTTCCTTTCCCCAGGAATAATTTCAACATTTCTTCACGTGCACCCGTTTGGAGCAAGCATTGAGTACATCTGCTCCTACCTGCAGCGCCTGGACAGCAAGGTGCGTGTGCTGACACTTCCAGCTCCCCAGCCAGCCTGGGCAGTGTGTCCAGTCCCTGTGGCTGGGAAAGAGTTTC
This sequence comes from Neopsephotus bourkii, assembly GCF_033783945.1. Lineage (NCBI taxonomy): Eukaryota > Metazoa > Chordata > Aves > Psittaciformes > Psittacidae > Neopsephotus > Neopsephotus bourkii. Next base: position 635,879 of record NW_026901945.1, read on the forward strand.
CCTCCCTGCGAGCGCTGCAGGCTTAGTGAGAACTGGTGTCTGCTAATGGCAGTACCTTGTTACCAGAGGACAGGGGAGGGGGTGAACTTAGAACCCCAGAAGGGTTCGGGTTGGGAAGGACTTCTGAAGATCTAGTCCACTCTTTGCTGTGGGCAGGGACACCTTCCACTGGAGCAGGTTGCTCATAGCACCCCAGCTTCTGGTTTAGCCCTCACGCAGCTTAGCGTTAACCTCAGTGCGGAGCTGAAGATGGTGTTCTCACTGCAGATGTCCCTGCTCAGAGGAAAGCCCGTTGATGGTAGCTGCATTTTGCAGCAGTGGATTCCATCTTTAAAATCTCTGTCCAAAATGTCTTTCTGTTTATTCTGTGTAAGTTTGCTGCCTTTGTTCCCTTAGCCTTATGACCTCTAAGGAAAAGAGCAAATAACCCGGCTTTGCATAATGTTTATTATAACATCTGCCATGCCACTGTTTGTGTATATCCTCTTTAAACTGAGCAGTCATATTGGTTTTGTGTCTCTGAGCAATGTTTTTTCCCTATTTCTGCTCCTGTAGCCTTTCACTGGGCCTTGGCTGACTGTTCTGATGCTGTCAGTGCAGTTGTTTTTAGGAGGGTGCTGTGCAAGGGCCTTACACTACAGAAGTGGAAGCACTGAACTGAGTCCCTGCTCGTGGGGCTCTGTGCTAAGTGGAGAGATCAGCTCCTGGGTGCAGGAGTTGAGAAGGGCTGTAACAAGCTCATGGATTTTGCCTAGCACAACACAAAGCTGCTGTTCCCTGCAGTATTTCTGTGCATCACTGGCTTCAGGCTCCTTTTCAAAGTAAACAGGGCAAAGGCTTTTGAATGCTTGAGGAAATTGCACCTTGTTCCTCTAATATACTGTTTTTCAGTTGTTTTCCTTAAAGTTCCCAGCATGGGAATCACCTCTTGTGCTTGGAATGTCTTCAGCTGCTTTGTTTCTAGCTTGCTGTCTCATTTCCCTGTCCTGGGGAAGCTGGCCTGTGCTTCCCGTTTCCCTCCAGCCCTTCAGAGACATAGTTCATAGTTCATCTTCTCCTAGTTCAGAAGTTGTCCTGAGGCAAAGAGCTGCTCTTGGTTTAATTTGGGGCTGCTAAAGAAATGCCCTCAAACCCTTCATCTGACTTGTGGCACTTCCTCTTGGGAACCTACCGCTTAGAAAAGGCCCACGGGAGGTTTCTACAATGAGCTTAGCAGAAGGAGCCCTGTGAAAGATGCATCCTTGGCCCTCTGCAGTGGCCTCGGCCTGGTTCACTGTCTGCTGACCCTGGTCTGCTGCCTGCTCAGGTCTCTGTTCAGAAAGTGCAATTCCCATGTCCCTGGTTTCTGTACCCAGTCACTGAGAGCTCTGTTCTCGAAGCAGTGATAAAAGTGCTCACTCTTCGGTTACCTAAATACTTGGGAATTTTTAGTCCTTTACCTTGCATTTCGCAGTGGAAAGAATTAGGATAGTCCTGTTATAGAATCATAGAATAGTTAGGGTTGGAAAGGACCTTAAGGTCATCCAGTTCCACCCCCCCTGCCATGGGCAGGAACACCTCCCACTAAACCATGCCACTCAAGGCTTTGTCCAGCCTGGCCTTGAACACTGCCAGGGATGGAGCAAATTTACCCTTATTTCTAGTGTGCGTTACATCTGCAGCCATCTCACCCTGACCACAGCACAGCTGTCACGCTTATCCCCATTTGATTATCCGCATGAGGATTTGGACAGGATGTCTAGGAAAATCCTGTAGCAATGTTTGAGCTTGAATGTCACCACCAGTCATTGCAGGGCTTCCAAAACCAAAAGCATGTTCATTCTTAGTGCCATTTTCCTTCTGGTTTCACAGATCAGCACTGCAGAAGTGGAAGTTCTCATGACTCGACTCCAGAACACGTTCAGGCAGGAGCTGAGCGGGGTTGGAGCCAGCCTGGAGAAAAGGTGGAAGTTTTGTGGCTTTGATGGCTTGAAAATGACTTGAGCTTTGACTTAGTGATGCATCCAACAGTGGGAGACATGTGCCAAGGGATGTCTCTGACCTCTGTTCATGCTGACTCCTGCACGCCCATGGGGGCTCAGGTGCTGGGAAGTGGAAGTGAAGCTCTAAGTCCAGAGCAGCACTGGAAGAACCTTCAAGTTCTGTAGCCTCTTTGATCAGTTATTTGTTCACAGGAAAGTGCTGTTCAATATATTTGGTGAAAGAAGCTCATGCCTGATGTTCCGAAGCACAACGTGGTGACTGTTCTGTTTTGCCAATGTTGTATGTGTTCTGTGTACCCAAATTTCTCATCCTGTACCTTCTTTTTACTGGTAGGAACAGCCATAGACTGTCCTGAAGCAACAGCAAAGAGGCATTTTCTGGTTTCTAGAACCACCAAAGGAGACAAAAAAAGGCATTTTTTTAGACATTTCTATGATTAAAACCTGAGGTATGTTTAAACAGATTTAGGTGGCTTCAAGTTCTCTAAGCCAAACAGCTGCTTCTTTTTCACACCGTTTTCCCTGCTGATGGTTTAATGGGTATGCTGAGGTGGAGGCAATGTGTGCAGCAGCTGGGTGTGATTCTGGCTGTGCCACTGGTGGTCTGTTCATTGCAGAGCCAGTCTGTAAATACAGACCCCACTGGCACCCATCCCTCAAACACTGGCGTGCTGCCCCAGGGTCACCTCCAGCCACCCTGGATTTATCCCTTTCCCCCTTCAGATCTCTCAGCCTTGGTAACTCCTGCATGAAGAGCCTTTTCCCCCTTAGAGACAGCAGGTCTGCTGCTGGTTTGACTGACCCATAACCAAAAGACCCCAGATTCTGCTGGTGACACCAGGCTTGGAGCTAGGTGTTGATACACTGGCCCTTCCCATTTCTCCCCTCACTGTTCCCTGACAGAGGAGAATATTGCTTGTGTTCCTGATCCCTTTAACCAGTTGTCCCAAGGCCCTGAAGTCTCTCTTCATTGCCCTTGGAGTTCTTGCTGAACTTCATCCCTGCCTACCTGACAAGTCAGTAGTGGATAAGTGAGAGCTGTGCCAGGGTGGGAGGCTTCCTCTTCACCTCTTTAGCCCAGACCCCAGGGAGGCAGCAGAGCTCCCTGAGAAATGGGTCAGCTGTGCATGGTGGGCCTTCTGCTCCCCTCAGAACTGTTCCGTGACCGTGACCCATCTTTTCTCCATATGGAAGTAGTTTCGACAGGACATAGGCCGACTTAACCTCGGTGGCTCCTTCAACCATGTTCTCATTACTGTTGGTTTGACATGCAGAGCCTCCTGCCTGTTGTAGGTGGGACCTGGTGGGGTTGTCATGGAGGAGACATGCCTGCTGTGCTGTGCTGTGCTGGAACCTGTCACCACTGCCCCCATCCCTTCAGGTGTCAGAGGACAGGGCGCTGTGTGTTCAGCACGGATCTCCCGAGGAAAATCAGGGAGGGAACTTGAGAAAATAGGACTGTTAGAGCCAGTGGGCAGAGCACACAGGAGCAAGGGCTTGTCCTTGATGCTGCAGCCAGAGGGCATCAGCTGGATGAGCCGGGCGCAGCGGCTGGATTTACCCTGCAGTGTGGAAGCAGTGCAGCAGACGGGCTCGTTGGGTTCCAGTCCTCCAGCATGTTGGATGCAGGGAGGACATGGGATTTGATCAGGCCACCTTGGCCAGCAAGAGCTGTCCTGTGGGAGCTGGTTCTGCCATTTCATGTGGACCAGGCAGTTGTTTGGTGGGGAAGCAGGAGCTGGGACCTGAGGAGTGATGGCTCCATGCTGTAAGAGCAAGTGAGGCTGAACGGGGCCTGGGTCCTGCTGCTTCCTGTCTCCAGGCTTTCTCCACCCAGGCCCATGGGAGGGACGGGGTTTTCCTGACGTTTCATGTGCCCTTGGCCACCAGGAGAAGTCTGTGCTGCGGATGGGCACCCTGGATGGGGAGGAGGCAAATGGGATGCTGCTGCAGGTACCAAACCTCCTCTGTCTCCAGAGAGAGCTCTGGGATAGCAGCAGACACCTCCTGGAGCTGGAGCTGCAGGTGAGGGCTCCAGGTATAGGCAGCGGGAATGGGTGAAGGGAACCCATCTCGTTGTCCCTGCTGTGGCACCCAAGGCTTGCTCTGTGGGAGGCAGGTGAAAGCCCATCTAAAGCAACATGCTCAGTGGTTGTGTCACTGCGGGGAGCTTGTATTTTTGAGAAATAAACGTTTTTATAGGCAAATCTTGGTCCTGCTGCTTGCTTTTTCTCACCGAGCTTGCATTGCTGGCCATGGGGAGGGCGGTGCTCCATCCTTATTTCTGTGTCAGCATGGAGCTCCACTGTCCTTGTAGTAAACTCCAAAAGGATTCATAAATCTCAGGCCAGCAAACAGCTGCAGAACGCTCCCTGCTTCCTCTCCAGCCTCTTCTACTCAACAGGCAGCGAACTGGAGCTCCATGATCCCCCCCTTCCTTCCGAGCAGCTGGAGTTTGCTGCAGGTGGCAGTGTTGGGGGTTGACACCTTGTGCAGCACAGCCACACCAGCTCATACTTGGTGACGAGGATGGGTACACAGGGAAAATGAGAGCTCTGGAGCAGCCTGCGCCAGGGTTCCCATGCTTGTATTGAGGGAAGCAGGTTGTTGTACATGCAGGGCTCTCTGGGGGCTGTAGCCCACATGCACAGCCCATCTAGCTGTGAGCTTGTCAGTGCTGGAGCTTTGCAGGGCCCTGTGGTCCTTGGAGCTGTGGTGGATGTGGAGGGTGGTGTCTGCCTGGCCCTGCCTGCCTGCAGCAGGGGCTTGGTCACTGTGACAGCTGTGAAGGAGCAGCCAAGGTGGGAACCATCCATTGGCCCTCTTTGGCCAATTTCCCTTCCAGGTCTCATCTGCCGGAGCAGCAGATGCTTCCTGGGTGCCCTGGTTGCTGACAGGGAAGACTGGGGAAGACACGGGATGGAGGAGATGGGCTGAGCAATCACCGATCCCTGCCAAGGCGCAGACACTGTCAGGCGTGGGAAGTGCTGGCCCTTCCCTTTGCCCCTGCCCTCCCTCTCTCCCCACTGCTTTGGGCTTGCTCTGTTTTGGCAGGAACCCACATTCTCATCACCCCTCTCCTCCCCTTGGCTCAGCTGCAGTGGCTCCTCCCGGCTCCTCTTCTGCCGGCACTGGGAGCATTCCCCTGCAGGCTGTGGGACCGCTGCTTGGAAACCCATCGCTGGAAGCAGAGAAGGAGCCCAGGGTGCCGCTGCTCCTGCACAGAAGGTAAACCTCATCCCTCTGCTCCATCCTACTGCTGCTGAAAATGGGGAGCAACTGCAGCTCCTTCGGAATGGAAGGGGCCGCTGAGCTAAGCTTTTCCCATGAGATTTCCTTGAATAAGCCCTAGTCCTAAAAATAAGCAGGGAAAGTCATTGCAGGAAGGAAGTGCCATGTTACCACTGCCAATGCCGTGTTAGCACAGCTAATGCCATGTTAACACTCACAGTGAGAGGCAGTTCATTCCTGGTCTCGAGTTCGTGAGTTCCTCCGGCAGCCCCCGCTGAAGGGGATTTGCCATACTCTGGTTCTGCTCCTTGCTGGAGCTCCAGTGCCTGCCCAGGCTGGAGCGAATTCTGCCAACCCGGGCTCCGTGGGGCATCACCCACCTCGGGGCAGGGCAGCCACGGAGCTGCCATCCAGGCTGGTGGTGGTCACACCTGTGGCAAGCAGTAAGGGCAGGGTTTTGGGGTAAGCAGTTGAAGTGTGAGTTCATCAGACAGCAGAAGGTAGCGGCACAGGGCTATTCTCAGAGTGTTTATGCTTGTGTAGTGGCAGATAAGCAGCAGCTTATCTGCCCTGTCTTCTTCCTGCTTTCTCTCTGTTCTGCTCCCTCTCCTAATAGGGGTTTCTATTCCTTGCCCCAGGGCAGCCACATCCTCCCTGACTCGGCATCCTCCCTGACTTCACTCTGACCATCCCATCTCAGGCTGGGCTGTGCCTGTGGATCTGCCCGAGCTGTGACGGTCACTTGCAGCAAGGTAATTCCCTTCCCTGTATCTGTGCCGGGGTTCATCTGTCCAACTGCATCATCTGCTGATGGCCGAGCTGCTCCCTTCCTGCCTTGAGGCTGCTGCTCAGCGGTGCTTCTGCTCTCCCTCACTCCTGGTGTGGCAGGAACAGGAGCTATTGCAGGCGAGTGGAGATGTTTTTCTCTGTCACAGCCAATGTTTTACCTATGCCCCCAGCTCTCCCAGGGCAGCTTATATCCCAGGATCTTGGCTAGAGCAGTTAAAGACCCACCTCTTCCATGTAGCCCTGTTGAGACAATAAATAAAATCCATCCCTAAAGGGCTGCTTCTTCCACAGATTTCTGTCTGTCCACAGGGTTAAAATCAGGAAAAGCTGTGCCTGGCACCCACGGCTGCTGGGTGAGCTTGCCCTGGGAGGGAGAAGGCTGAGGGATGACCAGAGCAACTTAGGGAGCCTAAAGGAAAGCCCCTGGTGCTGTTTAATGATGAAAAAGTCCCTTTTTAAGCAGGACACAAATACCTGCATGGTCTGTGCCCCACCTGAAATGTAACTGGGTATCATGATTCCCAACCCTTTGGTAACGTACCCCCTGAGCTTCAGACTCTGGGTCAAGACTGGTGGGTCCTTCGTCTGCTGCCTGTCATAGCTGCCGTGAAAGCAGGGTCACACCAGTTCTAAGGGGATGAGTTACCCCGAGTCCAGTGTGTGAGGCAGTCATGGGCACCCACAGACCCAGTTTTAATTGAGTCATGGTCATGGGCTCCCGGTGGGTGATTTCCAGGTATTTATTTTTGCCTTGAAGCCATCCCTAGGAAGGCTCCTTCTGAGGCCTCTGCTCTGACCGCATCTCCCTGTGCCCGCGCTGTAACTGCAGCCCCTGCTCCTCTTCACTGCTGCTCTTTGCCCTCTGGGCCGTGGTGGGTTCGCGGGTGCCCAGGCTGGTGCAGGGCTGGGGCAGCACCCAGCTCTGTGCTGGGGGTGCAGGGCTGGGGCAGCACCCAGCTCTGTGCTGGGGCTGCTGCTCTAAGGGTCTCGTTTACAGGAGATGAGGCTCAGTGCCAAATGTTAAGCTAAGAAACAAACTGATGTAAGGTGAGGGGAAAGGCAGAGAGGAGCTTGTGGGGAAAGGGGAATGAGTGTGCCCTGGGGGATGTGAGCTGATTTTTAGGCTTTAGTAGTTTTTTATGACTTAAATCCTGAAGCTCCCTTTAGAGGAAACCCCTACCCCCACCTCTGCGGAGTGGGAGCTCCGGGTATAGCATCCACACACCCAAAAGCCATCAGCAGCTGAGGGCTGTCTCTGTGTCCCCAGCGCTCCCAGCAGCCCCTCCTGTCCTGCTCCAGCTCCTCCAGTTTCTGCCCTGTGCTCCTCACTCTTCTGTCTTTATCTATGCCTTTCAGAGACCTTCGTCCCTGCTCTGCTGCCAGGGCAAAGCACGGACATGCAGCCTGTGCCCCTGCACAGCCTTTCAGAGCTGGAGAGAGCCAGTCTGCAAGAGATTGCCCTGTACCAGCTGCAGGAGAAGCTGCTTCTGGGAGATCTGAGCCTGGCTAAAGGTAGGGAATGGGTGAGCATGGCTACTGCTGAGGGAGGGGAGCTCTGAGCCATTCGTGCTGCTCATCCCCATTCCTGCTCTTCCTAACGAGATGTTGTTTATGGAAAGGCTTTTGTGTCACATTTTGGTCCATTTTATGTTTTTTCCCCTGCTTTGGTTTGAGCGTTAAAGACCTCATCAGCCTTTTGAGGAGGGTTTGTGTGTCCATAGGAGTGTGAGAATGTGACCTTGCCTGTTGTCTGCCTCTGATCCCCTAATCCAAACCAGATGCAGAATGCTTTGGCAAGGTCTTCCACTGGGACTGTCTTAATGCCACTGAGATGGGATAAGCTTTGCTTCTTGGATTGACGTCCAGCACAAAGTCCTGATGCTGGAATGGGGTTTATGCAAGGCTAAAGACGTGCTACTGAAATTAATGGGCAGATAAATATAGAAGCTCCAGAGGGACTGAGCTCCTCTGAGCTGGCCTACATAGACACAGAGGCACGATCTGGGTTCCTGTAGCTGCCATCTACACATTAACCAGGCAAGGACAGTGAGTGGGGGAATAACTGACTCCTTCCCAGACTCACTCCTTACTCAAGAGTGGACAGAACACCTTGAAACGCCTCCTCTGCCCCAGGCTGTGTTTTGCCATCCCAGTAGGGCAGGAGATGCTCCTCTCTCATTCCCAGAGCTCTCAGTTGCTCCAGAGCTGCAGCACCAGTGACCACTCTGCCTTCGAGTCCCTGGGGACTCAGACCACAAACATCCTGCTCATTCTGAGCTGTGAGGTCCCATTCTCAGCAATAGCCTGCAGCAGCAGCCTCTCCAGTGCAAAACCCCCAGCATTCCCTTCCTTGTGTTAAGTGTGCTGCATGTTGTCCAATGGGCTCTTCTTCCTGTGGGATAAGCACAGGGATTGCAGAGTCCTCACCTCGTCCTTGTGTGTGTTTTGCACATTGCTCTTTGTGCTCACCTGGTTCCTGAAGGAAGCAGTTGCTGTCGGGGAATCCCTCCTTCCCTTTCTCCATCTTCACAGCCTTTAGGTTTCTACCTGCTCATTGTTCTCCTTGGCTGCGAGTCAGCGTGAGAGGCTGAGGATTAGGTGTGGAACTATTGCACCTGGAGCATCAGTTTCCTATCCCAGCATTGTAAAGGGAAATTCATGTTTGGAAGCACCTGAATTAGGGCTGCATGGTCTGTGTGTGCTTGCCCCCAACATCTGCCCACACAAAATTCCTGCTGCCTTTCACAAACAGCCATTGCCCAGTTGCATTAGCACTTAACGAAAAGGCATTAAGCACCTCTTATAATGCTTGTGTCTCCAGGGTGCTTGAGGATGAGTGTGTGTCCCCCAGTGTGTGCCCCCCAGTGTGAACCAGACTTTGGGCAGCCTTCACTTAGCTCTGGGCTGTTCTTTGTCTTCCTGCTGTGTCTGGTCATTTGAATGAAACAACACAAATGGTGCTGCAGAATGACTGATGTAGTGACATGCACATGCTGCTCATACCAACTGCTATAGCTTGCCTCTAGATCTTACACCATAACCCAAACAACTACACAGGCTGCTTCTAGAAGAGAATTCCACAGGAATAAGGAGCACAAGCCAGAACAGGGCAATGTGCCCTGGAAAGGTTTAAAGGAGGCTGTGAATAAGTTTTCAGTTCACTGCTGCTGGCTGCTGCCCCTGGATGTGCAACATGGGAATGCTGAGAAGCAGCACTTGCCTCCCCAGGGCCAGATGGGTTTCTGGTGGGATGTTTTGTCTAACTGTCCTTGTGCTCTGTCAGACATTCCTAAAAGCTTTTCCAGGGCTGGATTCCTTTTTCCAGTGTGGAGACCAGGCCTCAGAGGATGAATTAGGGCATCCTCTAGGGTCATTAGGTGGTTGCTAGAACATCATCATCAATACCGAGTCGTGTACAAGGTGCATACAGAATTGAAAGGTGGCCAGAACAGGTTTAAGCTGCAGCCTTTGGGCAGCTGAAGTTTTCCTGCTGCTCTTCAACATGTGAGCACCCATCTGGGCCCCTCGCTGTAGGCTCCTGGCACTTCCTTTCACTCAGGGAGGATGGTGCCAATCTCTGAGGCTGTTTCCTGCAGGTGGCTGAAACAGCATCCTCTGGGCCATGGCAATGGAGTGCTTCAGGCATCCTCTGAGCCACGGCCACAGCAGCCCCACACCATCCATCCACCATGGGAGGTGCCTGTGGCCATGTGAGGGGGCGAGAGGGCGGAAGGCAAATGGGTGTAAGGGGAGATGGTACTAAACCAGCCTAATGATGCAGAACCTTTACTTTCTTTTCTCCTCACAGTCAGACCTAAAGGCATCAAATCCATCCGCCAGAAGCTGGAGAGCTTCTCAAAGGAGAAGAAGGGTGAGCAGCAGCCCCCCTCTGCCCCATGCCTGGTCCCTGCTCGCAAGTGGAGTTGGTGATTTTTGATGGGAGATGCCCACATTCAGCAAGGAGCTATGTCCCGTGTTGGCTGCTCTCCAGAAGGGGTGTAATGATACGTGTAGAATCATAAGAGCATCTGTAAGGGATGTGTGTGCATGAGCTGTAAAGCTGTGCACACATCACTATTTCTGTCTACTCATTTTACCCCTGGTCTCGCTGCTTCAGGGTCTGTTTTACTGTGGATGTTAGCCACAAACCTGGGGAGAACTGAAGTGCACAGCCAGTTGGGAATCTTGAACTGGGTTGGGTTGAAGGGGCCTTAAAGCTCCTCCAGCTCCACCCCTGCCATGGACAGGGACCCCTTCCACTAGAGCAGGGTGCTTCTGAGCAGTTCACTGGTTTTCCTCACACCAGCACAAAGTCCTCTGGAAAAGTCATTAGGGGACAATGCTGTTAAGAGCGAAACAGTTCTGGGACAGATGTAGCCGAGGTTCTTACATTGGAACTGGAGGTTAGAACTTGTAGAGAACCTTTTGCATCAAATACTTCTGGTAATTCATAAAGCTTCCACCCCACAGACACTATGAGGCTGTAACCAGTTGAAGGAAGAAAAGCTCCGGAAAACTGGGCACAGGTTGCAGCAAGCCTGTGGATGGAGGCCAGTTTTCCTGGGTCACCTTCCTCTTCCTCCCTGCCTCCCTCTCTGTGCCCTCCTGCTCAGCTCCTGCCTGCTCCCACCACACCGTGCCCTGGGGATATTCTTCCGGGTGCTCGTGGGGAGCTTGAGGAGGAGCAGGGAGCAGGAGGGGACAAGGGCACTGATTCAGGGCTCTCATCCTGGGTTCATGCTACAGATCTTATCCTGTATGGAACTGGTTTTACTTGCTGTCCTTTCGACTCTCCCACCTTCACAGTATCCTGGTATTCGCTCTGTCGGCCCATTCTGCTCCCCAGGCACACACAGCCCTGGTGCTGGACTCCCACTCTTCTTTCCTGCTGGTGACACTTCCCTGTTGCTCCCGTGTTCTGCCCTAGACTGCTCCCCTCAGACCTTCGGCATCCCGCTCTCCCAGGTCATCGCCAATGACCGAGCGCACCGGCAGCTGCAGGAGGCGGTGAGGAGCAGCCGCCGGCTCTGCCTGGAGGTGGAGGCGACCGTGAGGACATTCCAGGCCCAGAGGCTCCAGAGGATGGGCAGGAGCCTGGTGCCCTGTGGGGCCCTCCCTGAGGAGCCGCTTCCCCCTGCTCTGCCCAGCACCGAGTCCTGGCGCCAGCGGAGGGTACGCTGTGAACTGGGTGGTGGTGGTGCTGGGCCGGGGGCGCTCAGCTCCGCAGCCAGTGTCGGTCAGGGCCTGGTCTTAATGGATGTGGTGCTGCATGCTGGTCTTGTCTGCCTTCAGGGACATGGGGTGCCCCAGCTCCCCCCAGAGGTGGGCTGTGAAGGGTGGGACACTTCACTGGCTCTTATGGAGCCAATGTCACCAGAAGGCCATGGCCAGCCAGCCAAAACCTTCTCCAGAGGGAGATAGGGATAGGAGGAGATCCAAAGCCTCTCTCCAGGTTCCCTGCAGCCCCTTTAGGCACTGGAGCTGCTCTAAGGTCTCCCCTTCAGGAGCCTTCTCTTCTCCAGGCTGCCCCAGCCCAGCTCTCTCAGCCTGTCCCAATACAGGTTTCCTCTCTCCTCATGTCTGCATATGGCATAGGGTCTGCTGCAGTAGCAAGGCTGTGTTCAGAACCACCTTGCGCTAGCAGCAGTGCACATGAAGCAATCTTCTCTTGACACCCCGAGAGGCTCTGCAGACCCGTGTCCGTTTGGAGGTGATGCCTCCCTTTCCCACAAACTTCCAAGGCTGCAGAGTGATGGAGCCACCTCTGCTCCATCACAGGGCGCGATGTCTGTGGACTCCATCACTGACCTGAGTGACAACACCTCCAAGCTGCTGGAGGCTCTGCAGTTGTCACACCCACATGAGCTGGGTCCACAGAGGAGCCTGGGCAAGAAGAAGATGTTGAGCCTCAACCCCATCAGCTGGCAGGTCCCACGGATCGTGGACAGATGCTGCAAACACACTGAGATGCACGGTAAGTACTTGGGTCCCACAGTGGGCTCATAAGACCCCATTCTGCATGGGGGGCTGGGGATTCCTGCCCTGGCTGTTCCCCAGGATGGGAGGAGGGAGTTGGTTCCTGGGGCAGAGAATGCTCCCAAAACCTGGGAAGAGTCCTTTGGATGGTGTAGCATCTGGGCTGAGAAGGTGTATCAGTGACACATCTCTTGGTGTTAAGATCCAGGTACTCTGGCTTTAACTCCCCCTGCAAATCCAGTAGCTCACAGTGAATAGAGATGAGGCCTCCTTCCTGACCCACAGACAACCCCAGAAAATCTTATGTCTCCAAATCCCTTCTTCTTACCCCCTCTGCTGGGAGTGGGATGGATGCAACCCCTCATGGACAGCGCAGGAGAACCACATCATGATGCTGAGGTGCTCCCAGGACTGCTCAGGGTAGTGGAGGGCACTGGGGATGCAGAGCACTCACTTCTCTGTCTCCCAGGTCTCCACACTGTGGGCATCTTCCGAGTCGGGAGCTCTAAGAAAAGAGTTCAGCAGGTAAAGAGACATTTACGGCACTCTCCATGGCTGTGCAGCATCCAAGGGATGGATGCTTGTGCGGGTGGGGAATGAATCCCAGAATGGGAGAGGCAGATTAAAGCTCGTCCAGCTCCAACCCCTGCCACAGACAGGGACACCTCCCACTGGAGCAGCTTGCTCCAAGCCCCTGTGTCCAACCTGGCCTTGAGCACTGCCAGGGACGGGGCAGCCACAGCTTCTCTGGGCACCCTGTGCCAGCGCCTCAGCACCCTCACAGGGAAGAGCTTCTGCCTAAGAGCTCAGCTCAGTCTCCCCTCGGGCAGGTTCAAGCCATTCCCCTTGGCCTGTCCCTACATCCCTTGACACTGCAGTAGCTCTGAACAGGAACAGATCCTGACAGCATGGCTTATATAAGGAGGAAGAACTGACTTCGCTTTATTCTCATTTCTCCCATCTTTAAGCTGAGGGAGGAGTTTGACCGAGGACTGGACGTGTTCCTGGATGAGCATCACAGTGTTCACGATGTGGCTGCTCTGCTCAAAGAGTTTCTTCGGGACATGCCGGATCCCCTGATTCCCAGAGAGCTCTACTCAGCCTTCCTCAGCACAGCCTGTGAGTACTCACAGTGCAGAGCCTCTGCCCAGCCCGTCCTCCACTGCTGCTTTTGTAAGGGGGGAAAAAGGGAAGTTTCTTCCTGAGCAATTCCCTGGCCCACTGCCAGCTCCCAGCACAACTCAGTTTGTATTGCGGAAAGGTGTCTTGACAAATCCTTGGCCTCCAGATTCTGGGTGACTGCGTTTCTGGGCAGTCTCCACAGTTTCCAGAATTGCTCTTCCTTGGTCTCCTTCACCACCTCTTTGTTCTCCTTTTGCCATCCTTCTCTGCTCAGGTTTGGGTCTCCAAATCCTTGAATCCCTGCTTCCACATCAGAAATGAGCAGCTACACACTGGTGAGCTTGTCACCAGGCTGTGCCATGGCAGGGGCAAGGCAGGGCACATGATGGTGGGAACAAGGGTGTGCAGGGATGGAGTGGAAGGTACAAAGCAATCTTCTGCCCTCGAGCTGTTTTCTGAGCACAGAGCACACCTGCACTGTGAAGCAGGAGTGTCAACTGACCTTATTCTTGCTGAAATCACCCCAGAGCAAAGGCATGGGACTGCGCACGTGTCTGCTGGTTGTGGGCACACAGCATGGAGGTTCTTCAGGATAAGTATGACATGAGACTGGGCATATCTCAGCATGGGATATCCTTAGGGAGGTCAGGAAGATGGGGATGAAAAGCAGAACAGTACTGCATCCTGGCTGGAAGTGGCTGTGACGGCTTTCCTTTGATGTCTTTTGCTTGGGGTCCTAAACATGGAATTTGCATTATGGAATGAGCCTGATCTCTTGTTAAGGTTTTCTGGCCTGTAGAGGGTTTTTGTTCCATCTCCTTGCCCAGTTTCTGTTTGGCTCCCACATCCTTCCTTACCCTCCTTTACCAAAACCACTTGAGAGCCGCTGGGTTAGCGATGTGCTGCTGGCTCGGGCACGGGCGGATGCTGCACTCCGTGCTTTGGCGTTGTTTGCTGACAGCGGGGTTACACGCACCCCTCTGCCCTGGGGCAGTCAGCGGCTGCGGGGCTGTGCAGTACCAACCGCAGCGCTTGCGGCGGGACCCATCCCTGCCCGGGTGGGAGGCAGGCGGCGGCACCCGCGTGTCCCTGCAGGGCGGCACTGACGGGCTCCGCTCTGTGCGCAGCCATGGCGGGCACGGCCCAGCTGGGGGCGCTGCAGCTGCTGCTGTTCCTGCTGCCGCCGTGCCACAGCGACACCTTGCGGCGGCTCCTGCGCTTCCTGGCCCGGGTGGCGCGGCACGCCCAGGGCTCCCGCCGCCCCGACGGACGCGAGGTGAGGCTGCGGGGGGGGGGCGCGGCGCGGGAGCGGGACGGGGCGGGGCGGGGCTGGGGGCGCCAGGTTGCGTGTGGAGGTTGTAGCTCTGCCGATGCGAGCCCTAAGGCTGTGACTCAGAGGCGCTGGTTTTGTCCCATAGATGATAATAAGGTGATAACACGAACCGTGGGTGTTGCCTTTCGGTGGCGGTTGTGGAAGTGAGGGAGGTGAGGATGGAGGCTCTGATGCAAGGAGGGGATGTGCGTGTCCCTTCAGGCTGGCTCTGCCACAAGTTTAGGGAGGACCAAAACTGGACCCGTATTAACACCCTAGCCTCACGCAGCAGCTCATGTTCCTGAGCAGGGGGGTGAGGCTATCCCGGGACATCTCCCGCTGGTGCATCTCTAATGTGTGATTTCCTTTCATGGCTGCCTGCCAGATTCCTGGGAATAAAATGACAGTTTCAAACTTGGCCACGATCTTTGGTCCCAACGTCCTGCAGAAAGAGAGGCCTGGAGAGAAAGACGCTGCTGCTGTGAACTATGAGGACAGCGCTGCCATCATACTGGTACTGCAGAGGCTGATTGAGCATCACCAGACCCTGTTCATGGTACGTGTGGCTTGCTCAGGGCAGTTTCTCTAGACCTGTCCCTCCCCTCTGAACAATTCTAATAGCAGCAGAAGGAAGGATAGATTCACTGCCCTGCTCCAGTTGGCTTGTGAAAACAGGATTCATTCCTCATGGCAGCTGTAAATATTAATTTGGGATGGCTTGTTACTGCATTGTAAAGGCAGAGCTGAGGGTCATGCCATGAACAGATCCCTCCTCTCTGTCACTTTCCACCCCAGTGACATCTGACCAAGCTCATTTGGGGCAGGGAACAACTGGGAAACAGCAAGTGCAGGAGCAGCTCCTCTGAACTGATACCCGCTCCCCCCCCCCCCCTCCAAGTCCCAATGAAGGGGGGAAATAAGAGGAAGAAATGGGAGACCCAGGAAGAGGGAAGCTGTCCCCATGGGATGCAGTGCAGGTGGGCACCAGGTAGTCATGTAGCTGAAGTGGCTGCTCTCCTTGGGGACAGCCCCATGGGGGCTGTGCAGCTCTCTGGAAGCCCCATCACAGCCGCCTGGCTTAGCAGGAGCATACATGGAGCATTCCTCCTGGCCCTGGTTTTAGGAAAGGACCCGGGAAACGCCCAAGAAGTACCAGAAATGTCCACTCCCTGCAGGTCTGTGTGACCATGACGTTTCAGCTCCCAGAAAAGCTTTGTAGCAATGGTCAGGTCTGCAGGGAGCCAAAGGAGCAGGACTGGTGTGGGGAAAGCTCAGGCCTGGGTGGTGTGTGGGAAGTCACCCCAGCACGGGGTGTCTGTGGGCAGGGATGGACCTGGCATCCCCTCGCTGCCCTCACTGCCCCGCAGAGGAGGAGGTGCCGTGAGCATGTCCGTGTGTCCCGGCCAGGTGTCCCCTGAAATGCAGCAACACATCCTCAGGAGGCTCTTCCAGACAGACCCCGACATCATCGAGTACCTGCTGCGCCGGAGACTCCGTGCTGCGCCGTGAGTCCCTGCCCAGCTGCAGGGGCACAAACCCTGCTGTGCTGGCACCCGCCGCTGACACAGAACCACAGAACCACAGCCTGCCTTGGGCTGGAGGGGCCTTAGATCTCCTCCAGCTCCAAGCCCTGCCACGGGCAGGGACACCTTCCACTGGAGCAGCTTGCTCCAAGCCCCTGTGTCCAACCTGGCCTTGAACACTGCCAGGGATGGGGCAGCCACAGCTTCTCTGGGCACCCTGTGCCAGCGCCTCAGCACCCTCACATCCCAGCTTTTCCATCCCTTGGAGCTTCTTATTCTCCTTTTTTCCTGCCCAGTCTGTCCTATGCTCCCTCCTTTACCCAAACCTACTCTGCACCAGCGCTCCCCCACTGCACACATCTTCGTGGGCCTCCACTGCTCCAGCCTCTCAGGACCACGCACTGATGTTTGCTCCATTATTGGCTCCATCAGCTGCCTTCTCCAGGTTTTCCTCACCCTTGGTGCTGTCTGCACTTCTATACACTTTCTGCCTGTCTTGTGAGCATGGGTCTGTGTGTGACTGCCAGCTAGGTCTGTACCTCTGCTTTTTGGCTGTGAGATAGGGAAGTCCCAGAGAGGCTCATACTTTGAGCTCATGCCCTTCCCTGTGAGTAAAGAAGGTAAAGTAAAAGGGTCTCATGTCCCATGATCTGAGCCCATGATCATGGTCTGTAATAGAGGAGGTGTTTTGCTCCCCTTCGGTGTAAAGCAGGGCAGCTTAGCAGTCTTGAGTCTCCTTGTAGGAATGGTGACTCCTTCAGCTGACATGGGCTGTCCTGTACAAAGTGGTTTCCCAGAGCACAGACCTTAAGAGTTGTAAGGTTACCTTATGTTCCTGCTGCTTGTCTATCCTCACATCCCTTTTGGGACTGTCCGAGGAGATGGCAAATCTTTGGGGTCACTGCTAGAGGCTGTGTGGGTGTGAAACTGGCAATGGAAGCAGTCTGCAAATAGCACATCTCTCTCTTCACTTTTAGGAGCACAGAGAGTGAGGATTCAAGAGAGGAGCATGCTCCATCCCTGCTGCCAGGGTGGACCTGCACCCTGGAGAACAGCTCACTCTCATCGGAGCTGTACAGCAGCACCTCATTCCTAAACCTGGATGTTGGCATCTAGCGGTGCTGGGCCAGCCCCTCTGCACTGCGGACAGGACTGAGCAGCTGGGCAACCCTTCCGCACGTCAGAGGAGTGGGGCTGTGACAGGAGCATGAATGCCTGCTGGAGCCCCTCTGCCACCAGTGGACAACCCAATGGCATGCAGGCTGGAGAGCAGCAGGCTGGTGTCCGACAGACTGGGGGATGTGACATAGAGGTCCAAAACTGATCCTATCTGGGGTAGTTCCAGGCACTGGTCAGGCTAGTGACTTATAGAGATGGGGGAGCAATAGCTTGGGGCTGAGCCCCGCTGTGAAGACAGGGAGGATGCTGTCCTGACACTGAGTGAATGGGGAATGTTAGCAGGGCAGTGAGGATGGAAAATGCAGGTGGGGGTTTGGGATATCACTTACCTGTGCTGTTGTGTGGAGACAAAGCTCTCCTGGAGCTGGAGGAATTCCCATAGAGCTACAGGAACAGCAACCCTGGTGCAAAGATACCCCAGCCTGCTCTGTTCAGAATGAATTACAGCTTTCTTCTTTGTTTTAGCCCTGTTTAAAATTGCTAATGTTAGAGACTGTAAAACACTGTATCAATCCCAAAATGCATGGCTGGCGTAGCAAGAGAGCACTGTATACTCTGAGGACTACAAACTTCAATTTTGCTTGAATTCATATTCAGTAGGTTAGACCTTCTGATGTATTTTACACATTATGGTGTCATTTCATGACCTTTGGCTGTGAAATGGCTGGTTTGGTTTGTTCCTACTTCTCAGGCATTGGAATTCATGGCTGGTTATGTGCAAATGTACGTTTGTAGCTGATCTGGCAGAATCACAGAGTCATGGAGTGGTTTGGGTTGGAAAGTGTCATGTTCACAGTTGAGATCTTGCCTCCAAAGAAATGCAGCTGAAGAGACGGCAGGCAGGTAGGATGATGGTGAGGGTTGTGGTGGGAGGAGGATCAATGCCTGGAGAAGCCTGATGGCTTTGGCCACATTTGTAACATCAAGAAGGTTGGTGGTGGGTGTGGAAGTATTCATGTGCTACTCTCCTGAGAGGAGGAGGATGAGTCCCACCATAGCCTCAGCAGCATCTGCTGATGGGTGGTCCCTCTCTCGGGGCACGGCAGCAGCACTGCTCAGGGGTGAGTTGTTTGCAAAGGTCCCTTCCCTGTGGGTGGGTACAGTTGGGGCAGGTGGAGAAGCAGCTCCTAGAGAACAGCAGAGGAGCATGTGCTGAGAGATAACTGCTGAGAGCCTCGCAAGCAGTGATAAGCTCTGGAGCTGTGTGGTGCTGTTGGGTCTGCAGGAGCAGATAAACTCGGGGTACCATGAGCCTGCTGAAGGTTTTGAGGTCACCAGCACACTCGAGCACCAGCTGTGTAACAGCACCATGTCCACACTGCCCTGTACAGACATACTACAGGATTACACCACCTGCAAGAGCTGCACCTCTGGGGACCATCCACATTCCTCCCAGGCAGCCTCTGGCGTGTCAGGGTGCCTGCTCCTCGGCCCACTGCCAGCGGTGGTGGTGCCGTTCCCATGCGGTGCAGTGACACCTCCTGGCAGTCCTGGCAGCCTCAGGCCGTTACCAGTCATGTGCTGAGGAGGATGAGTTGTGCCCTCCGTGGTGGATCTCTCTGAGCTGTTACCAAGGTCCACCAAGAATTTGGAACCCAAGAAAAAAGCAGGTGGTGTGGGCAGCCTTCCCTGCATAGGATGGGGAAAAGCAGGCTCAGGGTGCACCTTATCCCCATGTTCCAGTACTTAGAAGGTGGCAGAGACTCCCTTTTTCATGCATTCACATGGAGAAGATGAGAGGTGATGGGCAAAAGAGGGCTTGTGGGGAAGCACGTGGTCATTCTTACTATAGGGAATACAACAATCCCCGTGGGATCTTTGTACACATCACAAGGCTTAGAAACTGCCCTGGCTACCAATGGGGATACTGCTATGAGCTCCACGTGAGGGCAGCCCAGCACTGAGAAGTGACGGCAGAACCCAGGAATGACTTCCTGAGAAGGATACAGGCTTTTTTCTCCTTCAAAAGCATCCTGGGCTGGCACTGCTGGGTGTGCATCAGTATTTCATACAGTCCCAGCCTGGTTTGGGTTGAAGGGACCTTAAAGGTCAACCAGTTCCAGCCCTGTAGCATGGGCAGGGTCACCTTCCACTAGAGCATCTTGCTCCAAGCCCCGTCCAGCCTGGCCTTGAACACATGGTGTGTTCTGTGGAGCTTGGTTAAAGGAGAGCAAAGACAAGGGGGAAACATCCTACAGGACTTCACATCCTGGTGGCTGATGATGCAGGGAAGGAAAAGGGCACCTGGCAGGAATCGTAAAGATCTCAAGGACATTTCCAGCTGAGGGAGAAGCCAGCCTGGCCCAGGATCCCACCGTGCGGGGGACCAGCAGCACTAAGGAGGGAGCGGGGGTGGGATGGAGGCAAGGAATGGGCGGAGGCAGGGCTGGGACAGAGGGAGGCTGCCGGCAGCTGCCCGCCTCGGGAGGACCCCTGTAGCTGGGTTTAGGCCGCCCAGCTCCTCGGGACCAAGGTCCTCAGGCCCCGTGTGACACCCGGGACCCTCGGAGGTGGGGACGAGGTGAGTTCGGGGCGGGGGGGGGGGGGGGATATGTCATCCCTGGTCCTGCCGTGGAGGACAGGGGAGACGCCGCACCCGGACCCACGCTGGAAGGGGATAGGTGGCAACGCTGCGGTGCGCAGGGAGGGGGCTCCGGGACGCTCCGCCCAGCACCCGGGGCGGCCCCGGGACTAAAACGGCCTCGACCGGCGGAACTCGCGCTGCCGCCGCCCGGACCGGAGCGCGCCCGACGGTGAGTGCTGCGCCGTCGTCCCGTTCCATCCCCCCACCCCCCATCCCGGGAGCGGATGGAGCGCGGGGCTCCGGCTGCGGCTTCTGGCCGTGTCCTGTTCCCCGCCACGTGCGAGCGGGGCCCCCATCGGGTCTTCCCCGCGGGATCCCGCCGGTACCGGGGCAGCCGAGCTCAGCATCCCCGGGCCGCCGTGTGCTGGTGCTGCCTCAGACTGACCTCTGGTCCCCAGCGATGGCCGACGAGCTCCGTGACCTGCTGCGGGAGTTTGATGAGGTGATGGAGGACTTTGACAGGGGCCCCACGCGTCAGTACGAGCAGCATCTGGAGGAGCTGAAGAGGAAAGCAGGGACCAGGGTGTACGACAGCGGCATCGATGAGCTGCAGAGTGAGTCGCGGCTGGGTAATGAGGAGTCCTGGAGGGGATGGTGTCCCTCTGGATGGGGCAGCTTTGGGAGCTCTGGGGCAAACCTCCATGGCAAACTACCAAGCTTCCTGCTGGTCCTGCCTCTGAGTTGCTCACCCAGCCCATCGTGGGCATGGTTTCCTGACCCAGGGGCTGCCAACATTTGCTGCATTGGCTGCTGCAGAATGGCACAAGGGTTGAGATAACCCGAAACTCAGAGGAAGCTGCTTCATTATAATAACCCTGAGGAGTCCCCGTGGCTGCTCAGGCAACCTCTGGTGCTGTTGGACCTGGCAGAGCAGTTCAGTTCCCTTTTCCCAAGTATTCCTCATAGCAGGGGAAGAGCAGATGGTCCAAGAGTGAGGGTGGACCAGGGCCAGGTGCCATGCACTTGACCAGTCCCTGCCCCTGAAGCTTTATTCTAAGGTGCCTGTGGCCATGGATGGTGACTGACACTTCACAACTGCAGGTACCAGCACGTCCCCAGGAAGCAGCCTCAACTGCAGTGAGGAGGACCTTAACACCCCGGCCAGTGCTTACCCCTCCAAAGGTGAGGCTGAGCAGGCTGTCCAAAGGAAGGGCTGTTTGCTGGGTATTCCCCCTCACATTTGTCTCAGCTCCACAGCCATGGGCTGGCCCCAGGAGGGGTGCTGGTGGAGCCCTGCTGGGTATGCTTTGGGGCAGGAAATGCTATGTCTCCAGGCAGAGTTAGTCCTGGGGTTCTCCTGCCCATGCTGCCTTCAACAGCATTCTCAGCTCTGAGGTGTGTGCACACAGGAGCATCCTGTCACAGAACGGGTGATGCTGGAGCTGCCTGGGGGTGTGTGGCTGGGCTAGTACTGAACTGTGCAGTTCAGGTCCCTGTTGTGGATGGAGCTCCCAAACCCCCTCCCACTGCCCTCAGACTGCTCTTGACTGGCACAGGCACAGCAGGCAGCTGCAGCAGTTGTGCTTGGAAGCACAGGGCAGGGATCTTTCTCATGTTGGGGAACGGGAGAGACCTGACTCTGTTTCTCTCCACCAGCAAAGCTTGGTGACACGCAGGAGCTGGAGGAGTTCATTGCAGACCTGGATAAAGTGCTGGAAGGTACAAACACAGCTCTGATCCTGCTGTTCCCTGAGCCAGCTGGGAGGACACTGGGGTGGGGCTTCTTCATCACCTCCAGCATGGCAGAGCCTAGCCCAGCACTGCTGCCAGCGAGGCTCTGGCTGCAGGGTTAGAGCCTGGGTCTGGCTGCAGGTGGGATCCTTCTGTCCTTTCTTTTGTTGGGGGCTTACCTGGATGTCCCCCCATCCCTCTCCAAGTGCTTTCAGCTGGGGCAGGAATTCCACTGCAGAAAGGTGCCAAACAGCACAATCTGCAGAGCTGTTGGCACCTTCGGGAGGTTTGCAGGCCCTGTGGCTCTGGCCTGCCTGCAGCATCTCTCTGACTGCTGCATGGAGGGCTCTCTTTGTTATGGGGGACGGTGAACAGATGGAAAACTGCTTTCCCCTTGTGGCATTCCCCAGCCTGCAAAAAGTCAGCTCTGTGGAAATATCCCATCTGGAGGGAGGAAAAGGGAGGATTTGGACTCGATAAGCACCACTTGACATGTGCCTGTGGAAGTGAAACTTATGTATGTGCGGAGCAGGAACTGCTCCCGAGGGTGTCTGTGGTGGTAGAGGGGGAATCCCAGCCCATAGCCAGGCCCTGGTCTTCTGCTGGGGCAGGTGGTGATGCTGCACTGGCATCCCCAGCAGCTCTGCCCTGCCATGGGGGTCTGGTCCCCGGTAGCTTCCTTGCTGGCGAAGGTGAGGCAGAGGCGATGCTCCCTCCCCAGAGGGTCCCTGGATGACAGCCCGAGCAGGGAATTGTGTTTAAACCAAATGAAGCATTTCCCTCTAGGCAGGCCCCACAAGTTGCAGTTCCCAGAATCTGTTCCTTTCCCCAGTGCCCAAGATAGGGTTGTGGCAGGTGGGAGGTGTTGCTGCTGCTGGCGCTGAGCCCTCCTAGGAGAGCAGGAGCTCCCCAGCAGGTCTCTGCTCAAATCCTGCTGCTGGTGCTGCCTGGAGGGGTGCAGAGCACCAGCAGTCTCCTGCCCCCAAGAGCCATCTCACCAATGTTCTCCCCCCTTCACTGTCATGCAGAGATGTGAGATGTGGTTTCGGTGGTGACTTTGGAGACGAGAACCTGCAGCAGATGAGCCCCGTGTATTCCTGATACACCCTCTGCTTCTGCGCCCCTACTGCCCCACTGCCTGCAGGGTGACCCCCTGTGCCAGCCACCACAGACTGCCCCAGCTATGGGGACCCTGCTCCACTGCTTCAGGACTCTGCCAGTGAAGAAATGAGGAGAGCTACCGTGCCTTTAGCCTCCATTCTGGAAAGAAGAAATGAGGAGAGCTCTTGGTGGAGGATCACAGAGGATTCCAGACTGAGTGTTGGGAGGGACCTTAAAGCTCCTCCAGCTCCAACCCCTGCCACGGGCAGGGACCCCTTCCACTGGAGCAGCTTGCTCCGAGCCCCTGTGTCCAACCTGGCCTTGAGCACTGCCAGGGATGGGGCAGCCACAGCTTCTCTGGGCACCCTGTGCCAGCACCTCAGCACCCTCACAGGGAAGAGCTTCCTCCCTAAGAGCTCAGCTCAGTCTCCCCTCGGGCAGGTTCAAGCCATTCCCCTTGGCCTGTCCCTACAGGCCCTTGTCCCAAGCCCCTCTCCAGGTTCCCTGCAGCCCCTTACAGGCACTGGAGCTGCTCTAAGGTCTCCCCTTCAGGAGCCTTCTCTTCTCCAGGCTGCCCCAGCCCAGCTCTCTCAGCCTGGCTCCAGAGCAGAGCTGCTCCAGCCCTCGCAGCAGCTCCATGGCCTCCTCTGGACTCGCTCAGCGGCTCCACATCGCTCTCTTACTGTTCCCCCAAAGCTGGATGCAGCACTGCAGGCTTTGCCCATCTCTTGTGACCTGGGGGGTCAGGGGGGTCTGTGCCACTGTTTAAGCCAGAGGAGAACCCTGGCTGGTTCTGAGGAAGATGAGCGTGCAATGCGTCAGCAAGAATTTGGTGTTCCCTCCCGGGTCAGAGAAGCCTTTTCCCGTGGTGGATGTCTCACAGGCACTAACAGCCAGTGCTGGCCCTTTGCTTTGCACAAGTAGCCTCAAGCCCGGCCCTTGCCCGTGCCCCGGCTGCTGCTGTAAATAGTGTAAAAAGGCTGTGGCTGTACAGGGGATGTGTTTGTATGAAGGGTTTGGAAGCGTCTGCTTGTTTCTGTGTGTGTCCAGTCTTTTGCTGTGGGTAAACCCGAGCCTGTGCTTCCCTGGAGCAGCCCCAGGAGCTCTCAGGAAGCTTGGCTGCTGTAATGGGGATGGACCCAGCCAGCCTGGACCCGGATGCAGGGCAGGAGGGGAGGGCTGGAGCCTTGCACTGGAGGCTCATCAGGAGCTGTAAGGTGGACAAGTAGCCTTGACAGCTCCTCAGATGTCCCATCACATGGCTTTGGCTCCTGGACTGTGTGGAGGTGCAAGAGGAGGGCAGTCCATCCCTTTTACCTCCATGTGCTAGGGCAGATGAGCCACTGCCTGCTCCTCTTGCTCTGCTGGCCCTGGGGACCTGTGCTTGTGGTGCTGTGGGACCTGCTCTGCTCCCGCTGATGCTCAAAAGCCACCTACTTTACCCTAAAGATGCATTACAGGGAGTATTTCTTGGTTCACCTACAGAAACAAGAGGCAAACAGGGCTCCCTCATGCAGAGCCGGGCTGTGGGTTTGTTCCCAGAGTGCTGGGAAAGGCTGTGGTGGGTGATGCTGCTCCAAGGGTCCCAGTTCCTGATGGATGTGCCCTGGTGATGCTTCCTCTGGTTACTGCCCCTCAAAGCAGCCCCAGGAGCAAGTCCCCAGGGGAGGGGGGTCTGCAGCCCCTTGCCTGGCTGGATCCTGGGTGCCCCTGCAGTTGGGTGGCTCTGGGGCAGGCAGGAGATGCTGAGAATGCCCAGGCATGAGACGGACCCAGGGGCAGCTGAGGGGGGTGGTTCTGAGGGATGCTCTCTCCAGGTTCCCCCCTCTAAAAGCTTCCCCTTGAGCACTGAGATGACTGGGAGGAGCTCAGAGAGAGGAGGAACGTGGTGCTCTGCTCATCCCTTCCTTCCCTGTGATGTCTGTGTGGAGCAGGGCCACGCATCGCTCTGTTGCAACCGCCTGAGCAGGAAATGAGACGGTTTTAGTGTCTTCCCTCACCCCTTGGCTCCTGGCATGCTGATCAGGAAGGTATTGGTCACCTCACCTGCCAGCCTGGGGCTTAGTGCTGCATCAGGGATCTGCTGAGCACGCACTGATCCCACACAGTCAGGAGGTGAGAGCGAGGGCAGGAGCCAGGTGCAGGGCAGGTCACGCTTGCGGACACTTTCCACTGTCTCTCTCCCCACGCTGCATAATGCGGCCTCTAATCTGCCTCCCAGACAGAAACCCCGGTCCTATTGAGCAGCCAGAACATGGGGGTGAGAGCAGGATGGTGGGACATGGGGTGGTGGGGATGCTCCGAGATCTGCCCATGATGCTCAGGTGTGCCATGGGGGCTGGCACGCCACCCCCCGGGGAGACTCAGCCCACAGCACGGGGGTGAGGGCAGCAGGAGCCGTGGGGACGGTCCCTGCCATGCACATGGGTGGTGGCAGCCACCGCCATGTCACCAGGATCTATTTCCCCTCTGAGTCACTGGTGCAGGCGGTTTGCCCTCACGCTCTGCTCTGACGCGTGTTTATTCCGCCATGGTCCCGTTCTGCCTCAGGGCATCACAAAAGCCTCGCCAGCACTGTGGGAAGGAGGTTTTTAACAGGCCAGTCCCAGTCCACCCCTCGCTGCTGCCTCCACTGGGTCATGGTGATGCTCAGTGCTGGGCTGGGGGACCACACGTTGTCCCTTTCCATCGCCCCAGCGCAGGAATGTGGCTGAGAGGTGCAGTATCGACACGGTAGAGCCCCAGATCCACTGTGGCTGATACACCCCTGCAGCAGAACAGCACCCGGTGCCGCTCAGAGGGGTTGTTTGTTGTGAGGGTTGCCAAGAGAAGGGTTTGGGCTTCACCCTGGTTTCCTCACCATGGGCAGGCTGGGTGGGTGCTGCTGAACTGACTATGTTGTGCAGGATCCTCTCCAGCACTCTTGGTACCCTGTGGTGGAGCTGCCGGCAGCTCCTTGGGAGCACAGTTGGGCTGGCAACAGGCACCCCATAGTGCTGGTGCTATGTGTGGGTGACACGGGACCTGAGACCAGCACTGTCTGGCACCGACAGCAGCAGCAGTGGTGATGCTCAGCCTAGCCCCACTGGGATGGACTTGTGCTCATGGTTGCACAGAGCACTTGGGGCACTCAGATGGGGGCTGCAGCATCCACCAGCCCCGGGGTACAGTTATCCAAGGGCTGTTGTGCAGCCCAGGAGGACCACTGTATCCCAACCACAGTAATGGGGTGGCTGGAAGCCCACGAGCAGGGAGAGCTGAGACTGCTGGAGGTGGTCAGTGGGAAGGGGCTGGGTGGCCCCTGAGGGCACGTGCAGTGGAGAGACCGCAAAACTAATCACGAGCAAGCACGTCTGCAGCACGTCAGTTCCTCCCCTGGGCCCCTCTTTCAGCAGCAGCTTGGAGGAGGCTGGGCCAGGGCCAAGGAGCAGCAGGGTCAGAACGCACTTTGTGTGGGGCTCTACAGAGTCTTGAGGATGATTTGGACCTGCCAGGGTGGGAACCCACCCTCTGGGGGTACTGGGAGCTGGAGGACCTGGGAACGGTCAGTCTCTGAGCTGTGCTCCTGGGGAACACTGGAGCATCAGGTGCGAGTGGCTGGTCCGGGCTGGCTGGGGAGCAGGCTGGGATTCAGCCCCAGTGCTACCATGGTCAGCGGAGGAGGAACCCAGCCCTTGCTGGGCTGGAGCAGGGGCACAGCACCTGCACAGGGCCACCAGCAGAGCTGCCACCACCCCAAGCCATGCGTTCACCACGCTGAGGTCTGCAGCCTGCCGGGACCTCTCCTCCCGAGCAGCAGAGCAGTGCTCGCTGGGCACGGAAGTGGCTTAACCAAAGCGCAGCAACCTCTCGTGCCTCCTGCTTGCACCTTCCCTCCTAGCCCAGCTGCAAACCCAGCTGCCCAGGGTCGTGCTGGTGCTTTGCTTTGTGGAGTAGGTGCTGTTCCAGCAGTGGCTCCCATCACCCTCCTCGCAGCTGAAATGCCAGGGTGCCGAGGAGACCTCCTGCTGTCCTGGGACCCAAATGACCAGGCTGGGGCATGGAGGTGGCTTGTAACCACACAGGGGTAGCAACCAGGCACCTCCCTCCCTTACTGCATGGAGTGCAGCCAGAAACCGCTCTGATAGCCCCCACACAGGGATCACCTCTGGGCAGATGTTGCCTCTGCCTCCCTGTGTTTGCAGGCCCTCCTGCAAGCAGCTCCCAGTGCTAAAGGGGCTGCAAGAAACCTGAAGAGGGGCTTTGGACAAGGGCCTGTATGGACAGGCCAAGGGGAACGGCTTTAACCTGCCAGAGGCAAGACTGAGATGAGCTCTTAGGCAGAAGCTCTTCCCTGTGGGGGAAAAGCTCCTCCAGGTCCTCGCTGAGGGCTCCACTCAGGTGGAGACTGAGCTGGATGCCTGTGATCAGGGGGCTTGTGTTTCCTTTCCCTGGCTGCTGCTCCCTGCTCCAGGCTCCTCCACAGCGAGGTGGGCTCTGACTTCATTCCCCAGGTATCCAGAAAGACAATGCTGGGTGGCAGCCAGCGCTGCATCCTGTCCCCTCACCCCAGTCACTTCCTGGGATTGTTCTGCTCTGCTCGACAGGAGCCGGCACAGGAGCCTGCTGCTTGGCTGTCCCCTGGGACCAGCAATACTCAAGCCTCATGCGCCTCCTGTTCGGTGGTGTTTCACTCAGCAGCAGAGCATGGCTGGGCACGGGATGCTGTTGGGGAAAGCTTATCCTGTCTCTCATGGCTTTCTCCTGCCGTCTTGCCCTCTGTTTTTCAGGAGCTGCCCTCCTACGGTCTCCACCAGTGGTGGTACTGGGCAGCGCTGGACTGTGCAGCAGGAGCCCCATCTCCGTCCCAGCCAAAAGTTTTTTATGGCCCAGGCCAGAGGGAGCTTGGGGGAGAAGCGAGGAGCAGAGTGGAGCAGGGCTAGTCTCCCGGCTGCCTGAGCTGGCATTAACCTCAATAGTAACTAATTCATCTAATACCAGGAGGGTCAGGCCTGCGGCACCATTCCTCTGCAGGAATGCCGGGGGCTAAGCCTGCAAATAACCCTCCTCGATGTAATCAGCCCCGATTTGCGGCACCAGAAGCTACCAAGGCATTCACGCAATGATCTCTGGACCTGAAATACCTTTCTGCTTCAGGCAGCTTGACACCAGCTGCCTGCTCCCTTAATCCCTGTGTCCCATGAGTCCCAGTCTCCTGCCTGTCCTATCACTACAGGCCATGATCAGGTCTTAAAGCTCAACTCTTTTCCCATTTTGTTGGGATATTTGTTCCTATGGAGTGTGTTCCTTGCTACGTGTGGCTCCCGCTGCGTGCTGGCTGTCAGTGCTTGGAAGGACAATGCTGGGGAGATACCACTGGTAACCACTGGGTACAAATATCAGGTGGATGAAGCATCGGCATCCTCCCTGCAGTCAATGTGGTCTGGAGCATCCCGTCCTTCCTGGTGACTCTCTGCATGATCAGCATGGACGAGGATCTGGGTCCTTCTGCTCCCTCTGGGTCAGCACATGGGGTCATGTGCTTGGTCACATGGATCTGGGAAAGGGCAGTGGGCGCGTCTCAGAACAATGCCAACAGCAGACCAGGGACTGCAGAGGAGGAGGTGGGATGCTGGATGCTCCGCTCCCCCCGGCCACACGTTTCCAGCTTTGGCTATTTCAGGGCTTCCTGTTTGCCTGAAGCAAGCGGCTTCCCAGCAGCTGGGGACACGCAGGCGGCCCTGGGGCTGTCCCGCCCTCACGTGATGGCTCTGGTGCTCACATGCAGCCTTCATCGGGTTTTTTTAATTTGGATGAAGATCCTGGACAAGTGGTGTAGAGACAATGGGCAGGAAATCAGCGCTGGGGGCTGCACTCCTGCTCATTGCAGCTGTGCCTGAGGAGCGTCTGCAAGAACCTCCAGGTACGCGTTTCTCCTCTTGAAGCTCCCCATGGAGCAGCCCAGCCCTGACAGCAATGCCGCTCGCTGTTGGGATGAGCAGCACAGCGGTGGAGCAGAGCAGAGCCCTCTCCAGCCCTCTCTTTGCAGCCCTGCTCCTCCCTCCCACATGCCATGGCTTTACAGAAAGTCCGGCTTCTGCCAAGGGTTCCGAGTCTGGACCTCCCCTTCCAGGTTGTTTCTGTTCTTCCAGGCCTTTTGCATGGGACGCCAATGAGAAAATAACTGTTGATTTTCCAGGAGGAAATAAATCAGTTTATTCAGTGGACAAATGGTGGGGCGCTTGCAGGAGCTGGATGTGGGAAGTGCTAAGGGCAAGGCAGGATCTCCTGTGTCTGGAGACCAGAGGAGCTGGTGCTCTGTTCTTAGCACACCCTGTGCAACCGCAGCCAAGCTGCAATCACAGACAAGGTCATGTGAAGCCAGGGATCCCCTCATTAGGACTTGTGGCAGGGCCTTCCTCTTCGAAAGGATCTTCTCCTGCATGGTGTAACGCTGGAGCTGTCTTCTGGGGTCGTTGTTACGGTTAAATGAAGGCGCCTCTTCCCACATCCTGAAAACGGGAGCCATCTGATGGGAGCCAGAGGAGAAACTGAGGCATCATGGCTCTGCTTCCTCCCCAGCTCACACAGGCAGCCCTGTGTCACTGTCTGGTGGGACAAGGGAGAGTGCCAGGGCACTGGGTGCAGCCTTTTGCTGGAGAGTTCTAGGGACACATTCCTGGGAACCCCACCTCTCTTTGGGTTGGAAGGGACCTTAAAGCTCCTCCAGCTCCAACCCCTGCCACGGGCAGGGACCCCTTCCCCTAGAGCAGCTTGCTCCAAGCCCCTGTGTCCAACCTGGCCTTGAACACTGCCAGGGATGGGGCAGCCACAGCTTCTCTGGGCACCCTGTGCCAGCGCCTCAGCACCCTCACAGGGAAGAGCTTGTGCGTAAGAGCTCAGCTCAGTCTCCCCTCGGGCAGGTTCAAGCCATTCCCCTTGGCCTGTCCCAAGCCTCTCTCCAGGTTTCCTGCAGCCCCTTTAGGCACTGGAGCTGCCCCCCCCACCCCCCCCAAGGTAGTTGTCCCCGTGATCCAACCGCTCTTCCCCTTCCAGCAGCTCCCAGCAGCAGCGGAGTGAAGGCAGGGGCCGCCGAGCCTCGGAACAAGGTACTGGAACGCTTGCCCCGCGGTCGGGGAGGCCTCTGGGCCCGGGGGAACACTCCGTGCAGGGGCTGGGGTCCGGGATCCGGGAGCGGCGGGCCCGCGGGACATGGGGGGTACAAGGGGCCCAAGGGGATGTGGGGGAGTACAAGGTGGTATGGGGAGTACAGGGACACAGTACCTCCTCCCTCCACCCACCTCGTCTGGAGCACAGTTGGGCAGTGCTGGGCCTCATTCAGTTCCTTTGGGTGCTTGAGGCATGTTCCCATCTTAAGGAGCCGCTGGGAACAGATGAGGCAAGAAATAGGGCAGCCAGATCTTGGGCATTTTTTCGCACAGTGTTCACAGTGTCCGCTGTGTTCCCAGTGCCCAGTGTATTACTAACATCTGCCTGTTGTGAGCAGAGTTTGTCTAAGTTTTAAGGCCTTTGTTAATCTTAAGGGTAATAACCCTTTTTTTTTTTTTTTTGCAGCTGGAATGAAAGGAATGATTTAGGTTCTGATACTTGTGCAGGGCAGGTGTCTGTGACAGGCACCCCTCAGGATTGTCCGTGTGGTGGTGGTGGGCCTGTCCTGGGTTCCTGGTGGCCATAGAGGGGCTGGAGAGCTGGTCCTGGGGCTTTGGGGGTGGCTGTGGGGCTGGGGCAGTCTTGGGGCAGGACTGGAAGCACTGGGACGCGTGCCTGGCAGACACTGCTGCGCCTCCGACCGCCTTTGTTCCCAGAAGAGCTAGAGAACAGGGGTGTTTTTGTTTGTCATGCTGCTGGAACGATGGTTGTGCTAAATAGGGAATTGTTTGTGATTCTTTGGGGCGCAGCGGCTGAAGCGTCACTGAGCTGGAGCCTCAGATGCTGGCTGAGCTGCTCCTCTCTGGGACATCCCCCACCCTCTGCTTGGAGATGGGGAAGGCCTGTGGTGTATGGCCTTGGCTGCACCAAAATGCCTGTTGAGATTGGATTTGGTTTTGGTTTGGCCAAGCATTTGTGGCGTTGTCACTATCAGGTGTTCTCCAGAAGCTGGAGAACTCTGGGAGCAGCACCCAACCCAAAGTGGTTTATAATGGAACTGTATTGAACCAGCACCTACAAACCCCCCATGCGCTGCATGCGCTTGAAACCACAACAGCAAATTCCCTTTACTCTCCCTGCGGACTCATAGCTCCTGACTTCAGCTACCAGAGAGAAGTTAGAAAATCACTGTGGGCCTAAAATTCCAAAGCTCTGCCGCCTGAAATTGCTCACCTTGAGCAGGTTTGCAGGGGTGGAGTTCCTCCCCACGATGCCACAAGTGGTTTGGGTGTTCTGGGGTAGCTGGAGTCGCACCAGCAGCTGGTGCCGCGGGCTGGGTGTGCAGCTGGGTTTGACATTCCTGTCCTCTGGTCTTGGACTCATCCAGCAGGTTTATAGAATCATAGAATAGTTAGGGTTGGAAAGGACCTTAAGATCACCAAGTTCCAAGCCCCCTGCCATGGGCAGGGACACCTCGCTCTAAACCATATCACCCAAGGCCTCGTCCAACCTGGCCTTGAACACTGCCAGGGATGGAGCATTCACAACCTCCCTGGGCAACCCATTCCAGTGCCTTACCACCCTAACAGGAAAGAATTTCCTCCTTATATCCAATCTAAACTTCCCCTGTTTAAGTTTTAACCCATTACCCCCTGTCCTACCACTACAGTCCCTAATGAAGAGTCCATCCCCAGCATCCCTGTATGCCCCCTTCAGATACTGGAAGGCTGCTATGAGGTCTCCACGCAGCCTTCTCTTCTCCAGGCTGAACAGCCCCAACTTTCTCAGCCAATCTTCATACGGGAGGTGCTCCAGTCCCCTGATCATTCTCGTGGCCCTCCTCTGGACTTGTTCCAACAGATCCATGTCTTTTTTTATGTTGAGGACACCAGAACTGTACACAGTACTCCAAGTGAGGTCTCACGAGAGCAGAATAAAGGGGCAGGATCACCTCCTTCGACCTGCTGGTCACACTGCTTTTGATGCAGCCCAAGATACGGTTGGCAATCCGCGAGTTTGGATTCAGGTCCGAGTGGCCAAGTGCGGAGCTGCTGCTGTGGGTTGGGATAGTTACGTGCACCTTGCATCGTGCTGTAATTACTCCCTCTGGAATAACAACAACCTCTTGGTTACGCAGCACAGTTTCATGTGCAGTTGTGTCTGGAAGACTGGGAGCACCAGGTTTGGAAGATCTTGTTCTACATGAGTCCCTTGAGTGTGGAAGTCCACCCATCTCCTCGATGCAGCAGATGAGGGCTCCTGGGGAGCCTGATGTGTGAGACCCACCAGGCACCCTGCTGGCCCAGGTAACCCTGGGCACCTGCTTGGCAGGAGAAGCTCCCGCACTGGGTGCTTTGGACTCCTGCGATACTGTCCACCCGTCACTGTCACGTTGCCTGTGTTTGTGTAGTGCTTTTGATTCAAGGCCAAGGTTTGGATGCTGTGAAGGGGTGTGAAAACACCGTAACTCCTATTTTCGGACTCATTGTAGTGACACTGGTGCTATTTCACAGAACCATGGAATGATTTGGGTTGAAGGGACCTTAAAGGTCATCCAGTCCCAAGCCCTGCCACGGGCAGGGACACCTTCCACTAGAGCAGCTTGCTCCAAGCCCCTGTGTCCAACCTGGCCTTGAGCACTGCCAGGGATGGGGCAGCCACAGCTTCTCTGGGCACTCTCTGCCAGTGCCTCAGCACCCTCACAGGGAAGAGCGTGTGCTTAATGACTTAATGTGAATCTCCCTCAAAAGCCCCTCTGTGTGGATTCAGCTGAGGCAGCACCCGAGGTCCCTACACAAACACCAACTTTAATGGAACAAATACTCTGTAAGTGTTCACCCTCTCACAGTTAAGACTCCACCTGAGCTCTGAGGTGGGCCTGGTGTGACTTAGCAACTTTCAAAAGAGAGAGAGAGAGAAAGTGGGGTGGTGGGGTGGCAGAGAAAGGGAGAGACCACCAGTCTGCCAATGGGGGTGTTTGGTGTGGAGAGAGTGCCCCAGGGGCTCACACATGCCCCAGTTCATTGGCCCCAGTTCCTGCACTTGTGGAAGCTTCTCTCGCCCAGTTCTGCGGGTGACTGACACAGCAGTCAGTCAAGAGAAGCTGCTCCAGGCCCCTGCCCATGACTTCCCTTTCCGACTTGTAGGGCCTTCTATGGATGCATTCTCTCTCTGCCTTCACAGCCACAGCATGAGTAGGCAGAGGTGAGCACTGTGGGGATAAAGATCTGGTTTATTGGCCTGAGGAAGTGTCCACAGCGCGCGCAGGCTGCAGGACGACGTCCTCAGTGCAGCTCCCTGGGGTCTGGAGGTGGCAGTGGGGCTCTACTCCTCCACTTTGGGGCTGACGCAGGAGCCGCGGAAAGCCCTGCGCAGAGCCTTCAGCGCCCTTCTGAAGCGAGACGGTCGTCGCTGTTGCACTGCTCCTCTGTCCGGGAGGGTGGCGATGCCTGTGGGGAAAGGAGAGCTGTAGGCGTGGGGCTGGGCGGGCACCAGGCAAGCTCCCGCTGCCACCCACCACCAAGGGCTTCCCCCAGGGACTTTCCACTGGAGGCTTTCAGCCCTCGTCCAGGGAGGGAAGGCCGGGGTAGGGCCGAACTCGTGTGCACGCTGCTGCCGGCATAGCCTTGGTGCCACTTGACTCAGGGATGTACCTGGCTCATCCTTGGTGTCCTGAACACTGGCAGGTGACACACTCTGCAGGTGTCTGGCTGCCTTTCCTGCCTCATGCATGCCCACGTTGCTGGGGCAGATGGACCCCTCCTGGGACCCCATGTTGGGTGCCTGGAAGAGGTCTGGCACCAATGGGTTGACTCTGATGTCCTGCATGGTGAAAACGTCCTCTTCCTGGACAAAGGCTTTGACACCAATGTTGCAGTCTAAGACGTTCTCCAACTGGGATAGCTCTTTTGTTCTCTCCCCTTCCCATTCTTGGTCCTTCTCCTCCTTCTCTTCCGCAGTCCCCACTTCCTCCTGTAATCACACAATCGGGATGCAGGAGATGAGTGTGCTGCAGCACAGTGGCTGGACCCAGGCAGAGGGAGACTCATCCCCCTGTGCTGTCCCATCCTGTCCTTAGCACTCACCTCCTCCTTCAGGGGCTCGGTCATGGGGAGCACTACGAATCTCCCTGCCACGCTCAGCCCTACAGAGGCACTTGCGTCCCGCACCTCAGTATCGAATGTGCCAGCCACAGGTGCCTTGGTTATCAGGTGCTGTGAGACCTGGGCTGGGGGAGAAGCGGCGGCATCTCCTTCTTTGTCTGGTCCTGGGGCAAGGTGCGGTGTCTCAGCCTCTGCCTCAGGGATGTCTCTGTGTGAAGCTGCCACTTCACCCTTGTCTGCTCCAGAGAAGACAATGGCATTGGTGGCTTCTTCTTGATGGTCTTCCAACACAGGAGCAGAAGATGTGCGGTGCTGCTCCTCCTCAACAGCTCCTGCCGGGATAAGAGCGGCCAGCTCGGTGTCCGTGGGACTGGCCCGGGCAGGAGACGCGCTCTCCTGGTCTCCGGCTGCCTCTTCTGCCGCATCTATGTCAACGCTGCTGGGGCAGATGGACCCCTCCTGGGACCCCATGTTGGGGGCCTGGGGCAGCTCTGGCACCAGTGGGTCGACCCTGATGTCCTGCATGGTGAAAGCATCCTCTTCCCGGACCAGGGCTTTGATGTCAATGTTGCAGTCGAAGACATCCTCCAACTGGGATAGCTCTTTTGTTCTCTCCCCTTCCCATTCTTGGTCCTTCTCCTCCTTCTCTTCCTCAGTCCCCACTTCCTCCTGTAATCACACAATCGGGATGCAGGATATAAGTGTGCTGCAGCACAGTGGCTGGACCCAGGCAGAGGGAGACTCAAGCCCCTGTGCTGTCCCATCCTGTCCTTAGCACTCACCTCCTCCTTCAGGTTCTCGGTCATAGGGAGCACCACCAATCTTCCTGCCACGGTCAGCTGTACAGAGGCACCTGCCTCCTGCACCTCAGGATTCCTGGTGCCAGGCACATGAGGCTGGTTTATCGGGCGCTCTGATATCATAGCTGGGGGAGAAGCGGCGGCACCTCCTTTGTCTGGTCCTGGGGCAAGGTGTGGTGTCTCAGCCTCTGCCTCAGGGATGTCTCTGTGTGAAGCTGCCACTTCACCCATGTCTTCTCCTGGGAAGACAATGGCATTGGTGGCCTCTTCTTGATGGTCTTCCAACACAGGAGCAGAAGATGTGCGGTGCTGCTCCTCCTCAACAGCTCCTGCCGGGATAAGAGCGGCCA
Source organism: Neopsephotus bourkii (assembly GCF_033783945.1). Classification (NCBI taxonomy): domain Eukaryota; kingdom Metazoa; phylum Chordata; class Aves; order Psittaciformes; family Psittacidae; genus Neopsephotus; species Neopsephotus bourkii. Next base: position 670,691 of record NW_026901945.1, read on the forward strand.
GCTCGGTGTCTGTGGGACTGGCCCGGGCAGGAGACGCGCTCTCCTGGTCTCCGGCTGCCTCTTCTGCCGCATCTATGCCAACGCTGCTGGGGCAGATGGACCCCTCCTGGGAAGCCATGTTGGGGGCCTGGGGCAGCTCTGGCACCAATGGGTTGACTCTGATGTCCTGCGTGGTGAAAACATCCTCTTCCTGGATCATGGCTGTGACCCAGATATTGCAGTCGAAGACGTTCTCCAACTGGGATAGCTCTTTTGTTCTCTCCCCTTCCCATTCTTGGTCCTTCTCCTCCTTCTTCTCAGTCCCCACTTCCTCCTGTAATCACACAATCGGGATGCAGGAGATGAGTGTGCTGCAGCGCAGTGGCTGGACCCAGGCAGAGGGAGACTCAAGCCCCTGTGTTGTCCCATCCTGTCCTTAGCACTCACCTCCTCCTTCAGGGGCTCAGTCATGGGGAGCACTACGAATCTCCCTGCCACAGTCAGCCTTACGGGGGCACCTGCCTCCTGCAGCTCAGGATCAAAGGTGCCAGCCACAGGTGCCTTTGTTATCAGGTGCTGTGAGACCTGGGCTGGGGGAGAAGCGGTGGCATCTCCTTCTTTGTCTGGTGCTGGGGCAAGGTGCGGTGTCCCATCCTCTGCCTCAGGGATGTCTCTGTGTGAAGCTGCATCTTCCCCTTCAATCACTGCTGGGGAGGCAACGGTTCCATTGTGCGCTTCCTGAGGCTTTGCAATTGCCAAATGCAGGCCTTTGGTTGTGCCCTTCTGTTTTACCAGCCTCTTCTTGGTTTCTGGGCCTGCAGCCACATTTAGAGCCAGAGACTTCCTCTCTTTGCTCATGGCTGTGGCCTCCAAAGCTGCATCCTTTGCTTTGGTGGTCTGCAGGGCAGGTGCCTGTCTCTGTCCCTGTGCTGCTGCCTTCTGCTTGCCAGAGTGATGGGAACCTCGTGCCGGTGCAATAGGAGGGTGAGGTGCTCGGTTCTTCTCAGGAGCTCTGGGCAGGCCACTGCTCTTTGGCTGCTCTGAAGTCTTGATGTGGGGCTGCGGGGGCAGACGCTGAGGAAACACCTTCTGGTGCAGCACCGGCAACTTGCTCTTGTGGCTGTCCTTGCTGCCTGCTGCTGGCAGGTGCTCTGCCACTCGCCCAGCGCTCCTGAGTGTGTGCTGAGTGGCTGGGGCCTTGCTGTTGGCTGCACGGACAGTGGCTGCTCTTGCTTGTGTCCCTGTAGCCCTGCTGTGTGCTGGGTCCTGCCGTGCCACTGGCTGCTGCCGGGGTCCCTGGCTCGCAGTGCTGTACCTGTGCTGCACTGTGCTCGTGCTGCCTGAGCTCTTAGCTGCGGGAGCAGAGGCTGAGGACCTGCGTCGAGGAGGCTGACAGGTCTCTGGCCGTGCATCTCTGCTGCCGTAACTGGGGACGCGGCGCAGCTGGGCAGCAGTTTTGAGAAGCTGCCGTTGGTCGCTGCTTGTGCTGCCAACAGAAGAGATGCTCCCACGGCCAGAAGCTGCAGAGGCTGCTGCTGTTACAGGTGGCTGCCTGCAGGAGCTGCCGACTGCTCTCTCTGAGCGAGGTGGCGGCTGGGGTGCCATTGTCACCGATGGTGACAGATGGAGGGTCTGCTCCTGCCTCGACCCCCTGGTGCTGGGCAGCACCACTCGGTGCCCCAGGCTGCCCATCTGCAAAAGAAGGCGAGCAGAGGCTGTGTGACGGTGTCCCCTGTGCCCGTGTCCCAGCTGGCTGAGCTCAGGCAGTTGGGCTCCCCTGCCAGCCCCAGGGCAGGGCTCAGCCCCGCAGGCAGCTGCCACCTGCTCCCAGAGCCGGCTCGGGAGAGGGCTGGCCACCCGCAGCCCACGGTCACTGCCCAGAGCACCCCCGGCATGCCCGGGCAGCCTGCGGGGCACGCACGGGGGGCTCAGCTTGCTCCCTCCTGCACCTCCCGCCCGCCCGTCAGCATCTCCCGGGGTCGGGAAGACGTTTGGCCCCGTCTCCCTGGGGCTCCCTACCTGTGCCTGCTGGCTGACGACAGGCCGAAACCGCTCTGGGTAGGGCACCCGTGGCAGCGTGATCCCATGGCGGGATGAGGCCTGGCTCCGGCTGCCCTGCGGTGCTTCCTCGGGCTGCCTGTGGGCCACCTGCGGGCAGGAGGAGGAGGAAAAGGTGTGTGATGGAGGCGGCTGCCTTGGCACAGCGGCCCGTGCAGTGCGGGCAAGCCTGGCGCTGTCACCGAGGCAGCTCCGAGCGGCCCCGTCCCACCACCGGCCTCTCCCTCCTGCCCCCGGCCCTCACCTGCCGCCTTCTCTGCTCGCTGGGCCTGCCCTCAGCGGGCTGGGAACGGGCGTTCGCCTCTTTACCCACGGGCATCTTCCACGTCCTGGGACGCTGAACTGCCGGGGGCTTCCAGGGGATTGCTGCCTCCTGAGGGAGGCTGCTCCTCTGCACTGAGGTACTCCAGGGCTCTGCTCCTCATCTACCCCACGCTCAACACCGTGTCACAAAGCCCGTGACTGGTTCCACCACAGAACCACTGTGGCATCTCCACAGTGACCAGCGAGGCTTTGTGATGGTGGCACCATAGTGTCAGTGACCACTGGGCACACCAGGGCTGCTGCAGGCAGTCAGAGTCAACCAGGTTGGAGAAGACCTTTCAGATCATCAAGTCCCAGTGTTCCCCAGCAGTGCCAAGGTCACCACTGACCCATGGCACTCAGGGCCTGGTCTACACAGCATGTGAACTCTTCCAGGAACGACAACTCCAGCACTGCCCTGGACAGCCTGT